>NW_027096037.1:0-721956 GCF_040115645.1 Euwallacea fornicatus
TGCATCTAGTTGAATTTCCAAGAAAAATAGTACTTTGTGTACTCGAACACACAACTTTTGGGGCTTTTCAAACTCTGAAACTCGATAACTACGGACAATTAGTACCAAATTCCTTAAACAATGTGTCAAATTAATCAGCACTACGAGGCCTTTAAGATTCACAACACATCAAATTTGCATCTAGTTGAATTTCCAAGAAAAATAGTACTTTGTGTACTCGAACACACAACTTTTGGGGCTTTTCTAATACTGAAACTCGATAACTACGGAAAATGAGGACCAAATTCCTTAAACAAAGTGTCAAATTAATCAGCACTACGAGGCCTTTAAGATTCACAACACATCAAATTTGCATCTAGTTGAATTTCCAAGAAAAATAGTACTTTGTGTACTCGAACACACAACTTTTGGGGCTTTTCAAACTCTGAAACTCGATAACTACGGACAATTAGTACCAAATTCCTTAAACAATGTGTCAAATTAATCAGGACTACGAGGCCTTTAAGATTCACAACACATCAACTTTGCATCTAGTTGAATTTCCAAGAAAAATAGTACTTTGTGTACTCGAACACACAACTTTTGGGGCTTTTCGAATACTGAAACTCGATAACTACGGAAAATGAGGACCAAATTCCTTAAACAAAGTGTCAAATTAATCAGCACTACGAGGCCTTTAAGATTCACAACACATCAAATTTGCATCTAGTTGAATTTCCAAGAAAAATAGTACTTTGTGTACTCGAACACACAACTTTTGGGGCTTTTCAAACTCTGAAACTCGATAACTACGGACAATTAGTACCAAATTCCTTAAACAAAGTGTCAAATTAATCAGCTCTTCGAGGCCTTTAAAATGTCACAACACATCATCTTTGCATCTTGATGAATTTCCAAGAAATATAGTACTTTGTGTACTCGAACACACAACTTTTGTGACTTTTCAAACTCTGAAATTCGATAACTACGGAAAATGAGGACCAAATTCCTTAAACAAAGTGTCAAATTAATCAGCTCTTCGAGGCCTTTAAAATGTCACAACACATCAACTTGGCATCTAGTTGAATTTCCAAGAAAAATAGTACTTTGTGTACTCGAACACACAACTTTTGGGACTTTTCAAATACTGAAACTCGATAACTACGGAAAATGAGTACCAAATTCCTTAAACAAAGTGTCAAATTGATCAGCTCTTCGAGGCCTTTAAGATTCACAACACATCAAATTTGCATCTAGTTGAATTTCCAAGAAAAATAGTACTTTGTGTACTCGAACACACAACTTTTGGGGCTTTTCAAATACTGAAACTCGATAACTACGGAAAATGAGGACCAAATTCCTTAAACAAAGTGTCAAATTAATCAGCACTACGAGGCCTTTAAGATTCACAACACATCAAATTTGCATCTAGTTGAATTTCCAAGAAAAATAGTACTTTGTGTACTCGAACACACAACTTTTGTGACTTTTCAAACTCTGAAACTCGATAACTACGGAAAATGAGGACCAAATTCCTTAAACAAAGTGTCAAATTAATCAGCACTACGAGGCCTTTAAGATTCACAACACATCAAATTTGCATCTAGTTGAATTTCCAAGAAAAATAGTACTTTGTGTACTCGAACACACAACTTTTGGGACTTTTCAAATACTGAAACTCGATAACTACGGAAAATGAGTACCAAATTCCTTAAACAAAGTGTCAAATTAATCAGCACTACGAGGCCTTTAAGATTCACAACACATCAACTTTGCATCTAGTTGAATTTCCAAGAAAAATAGTACTTTGTGTACTCGAACACACAACTTTTGGGACTTTTCAAATACTGAAACTCGATAACTACGGAAAATGAGGACCAAATTCCTTAAACAAAGTGTCAAATTAATCAGCTCTTCGAGGCCTTTAAAATGTCACAACACATCATCTTTGCATCTTGATGAATTTCCAAGAAATATAGTACTTTGTGTACTCGAACACACAACTTTTGTGACTTTTCAAACTCTGAAACTCGATAACTACGGAAAATGAGGACCAAATTCCTTAAACAAAGTGTCAAATTAATCAGCTCTTCGAGGCCTTTAAAATGTCACAACACATCATCTTTGCATCTTGATGAATTTCCAAGAAATATAGTACTTTGTGTACTCGAACACACAACTTTTGTGACTTTTCAAACTCTGAAACTCGATAACTACGGAAAATGAGGACCAAATTCCTTAAACAAAGTGTCAAATTAATCAGCTCTTCGAGGCCTTTAAAATGTCACAACACATCAACTTGGCATCTAGTTGAATTTCCAAGAAAAATAGTACTTTGTGTACTCGAACACACAACTTTTGGGGCTTTTCAAATACTGAAACTCGATAACTACGGAAAATGAGGACCAAATTCCTTAAACAAAGTGTCAAATTAATCAGCTCTTCGAGGCCTTTAAAATTCACAACACATCAACTTTGCATCTAGTTGAATTTCCTAGAAATACAGTACTTTGTGTACTCGAACACACAACTTTTGGGGCTTTTCAAATACTGAAACTCGATAACTACGGAAAATGAGTACCAAATTCCTTAAATAAAGTGTCAAATTAATCAGCACTACGAGGCCTTTAAGATTCACAACACATCAACTTTGCATCTAGTTGAATTTCCTAGAAATACAGTACTTTGTGTACTCGAACACACAACTTTTGGGGCTTTTCAAATACTGAAACTCGATAACTACGGAAAATGAGGACCAAATTCCTTAAACAAAGTGTCAAATTAATCAGCACTACGAGGCCTTTAAGATTCACAACTCATCATCTTTGCATCTAGTTGAGTTTCCAAGAAAAATAGTACTTTGAGTACTCGAACTCACAACTTTTGGGGCTTTTCAAATACTGAAACTCGATAACTACGGAAAATGAGTACCAAATTCCTTAAACAAAGTGTCAAATTAATCAGCACTACGAGGCCTTTAAGATTCACAACACATCAACTTTGCATCTAGTTGAATTTCCTAGAAATACAGTACTTTGTGTACTCGAACACACAACTTTTGGGGCTTTTCAAATACTGAAACTCGATAACTACGGAAAATGAGGACCAAATTCCTTAAACAAAGTGTCAAATTAATCAGCACTACGACGCCTTTAAGATTCACAACACATCAACTTTGCATCTAGTTGAATTTCCAAGAAAAATAGTACTTTGTGTACTCGAACACACAACTTTTGGGACTTTTCAAATACTGAATCTCGATAACTACGGAAAATGAATATCAAATTCCTTAAACAAAGTGTCAAATTAATCAGCTCTTCGAGGCCTTTAAAATGTCACAACACATCAACTTGGCATCTAGTTGAATTTCCAAGAAAAATAGTACTTTGTGTACTCGAACACACAACTTTTGGGGCTTTTCAAATACTGAAACTCGATAACTACGGAAAATGAGTACCAAATTCCTTAAACAAAGTGTCAAATTAATCAGCACTACGACGCCTTTAAGATTCACAACACATCAACTTTGCATCTAGTTGAATTTCCAAGAAAAATAGTACTTTGTGTACTCGAACACACAACTTTTGGGACTTTTCAAATACTGAATCTCGATAACTACGGAAAATGAATATCAAATTCCTTAAACAAAGTGTCAAATTAATCAGCTCTTCGAGGCCTTTAAAATGTCACAACACATCAACTTGGCATCTAGTTGAATTTCCAAGAAAAATAGTACTTTGTGTACTCGAACACACAACTTTTGGGACTTTTCAAATACTGAAACTCGATAACTACGGAAAATGAGGACCAAATTCCTTAAACAAAGTGTCAAATTAATCAGCACTACGAGGCCTTTAAGATTCACAACACATCAACTTTGCATCTAGTTGAATTTCCAAGAAAAATAGTACTTTGTGTACTCGAACACACAACTTTTGGGACTTTTCAAATACTGAAACTCGATAACTACGGAAAATGAGGACCAAATTCCTTAAACAAAGTGTCAAATTAATCAGCTCTTCGAGGCCTTTAAAATGTCACAACACATCATCTTTGCATCTTGATGAATTTCCAAGAAATATAGTACTTTGTGTACTCGAACACACAACTTTTGTGACTTTTCAAACTCTGAAACTCGATAACTACGGAAAATGAGGACCAAATTCCTTAAACAAAGTGTCAAATTAATCAGCTCTTCGAGGCCTTTAAAATGTCACAACACATCAAATTTGCATCTAGTTGAATTTCCAAGAAAAATAGTACTTTGTGTACTCGAACACACAACTTTTATGACTTTTCAAATACTGAAACTCGATAACTACGGAAAATGAGTACCAAATTCCTTAAACAAAGTGTCAAATTAATCAGCACTACGAGGCCTTTAAGATTCACAACTCATCATCTTTGCATCTAGTTGAGTTTCCAAGAAAAATAGTACTTTGAGTACTCGAACTCACAACTTTTGGGGCTTTTCAAATACTGAAACTCGATAACTACGGAAAATGAGTACCAAATTCCTTAAACAAAGTGTCAAATTAATCAGCACTACGAGGCCTTTAAGATTCACAACACATCAACTTTGCATCTAGTTGAATTTCCTAGAAATACAGTACTTTGTGTACTCGAACACACAACTTTTGGGGCTTTTCAAATACTGAAACTCGATAACTACGGAAAATGAGGACCAAATTCCTTAAACAAAGTGTCAAATTAATCAGCACTACGAGGCCTTTAAGATTCACAACTCATAATGTTTGCATCTAGTTGAATTTCCAAGAAAAATAGTACTTTGAGTACTCGAACCCACAACTTTTGGGGCTTTTCAAATACTGAAACTCGATAACTACGGAAAATGAGTACCAAATTCCTTAAACAATGTGTCAAATTAATCAGGTCTGCGAGGCCTTTAAAATGTCACAACACATCAACTTTGCATCTAGTTGAATTTCCAAGAAAAATAGTACTTTGTGTACTCGAACACACAACTTTTGGGGCTTTTCGAATACTGAAACTCGATAACTACGGAAAATGAGGACCAAATTCCTTAAACAAAGTGTCAAATTAATCAGCACTACGAGGCCTTTAAGATTCACAACACATCAAATTTGCATCTAGTTGAATTTCCAAGAAAAATAGTACTTTGTGTACTCGAACACACAACTTTTGGGGCTTTTCAAACTCTGAAACTCGATAACTACGGACAATTAGTACCAAATTCCTTAAACAAAGTGTCAAATTAATCAGCTCTTCGAGGCCTTTAAAATGTCACAACACATCATCTTTGCATCTTGATGAATTTCCAAGAAATATAGTACTTTGTGTACTCGAACACACAACTTTTGTGACTTTTCAAACTCTGAAATTCGATAACTACGGAAAATGAGGACCAAATTCCTTAAACAAAGTGTCAAATTAATCAGCTCTTCGAGGCCTTTAAAATGTCACAACACATCAACTTGGCATCTAGTTGAATTTCCAAGAAAAATAGTACTTTGTGTACTCGAACACACAACTTTTGGGACTTTTCAAATACTGAAACTCGATAACTACGGAAAATGAGTACCAAATTCCTTAAACAAAGTGTCAAATTGATCAGCTCTTCGAGGCCTTTAAGATTCACAACACATCAAATTTGCATCTAGTTGAATTTCCAAGAAAAATAGTACTTTGTGTACTCGAACACACAACTTTTGGGGCTTTTCAAATACTGAAACTCGATAACTACGGAAAATGAGGACCAAATTCCTTAAACAAAGTGTCAAATTAATCAGCACTACGAGGCCTTTAAGATTCACAACACATCAAATTTGCATCTAGTTGAATTTCCAAGAAAAATAGTACTTTGTGTACTCGAACACACAACTTTTGTGACTTTTCAAACTCTGAAACTCGATAACTACGGAAAATGAGGACCAAATTCCTTAAACAAAGTGTCAAATTAATCAGCACTACGAGGCCTTTAAGATTCACAACACATCAAATTTGCATCTAGTTGAATTTCCAAGAAAAATAGTACTTTGTGTACTCGAACACACAACTTTTGGGACTTTTCAAATACTGAAACTCGATAACTACGGAAAATGAGTACCAAATTCCTTAAACAAAGTGTCAAATTAATCAGCACTACGAGGCCTTTAAGATTCACAACACATCAACTTTGCATCTAGTTGAATTTCCAAGAAAAATAGTACTTTGTGTACTCGAACACACAACTTTTGGGACTTTTCAAATACTGAAACTCGATAACTACGGAAAATGAGGACCAAATTCCTTAAACAAAGTGTCAAATTAATCAGCTCTTCGAGGCCTTTAAAATGTCACAACACATCATCTTTGCATCTTGATGAATTTCCAAGAAATATAGTACTTTGTGTACTCGAACACACAACTTTTGTGACTTTTCAAACTCTGAAACTCGATAACTACGGAAAATGAGGACCAAATTCCTTAAACAAAGTGTCAAATTAATCAGCTCTTCGAGGCCTTTAAAATGTCACAACACATCAAATTTGCATCTAGTTGAATTTCCAAGAAAAATAGTACTTTGTGTACTCGAACACACAACTTTTATGACTTTTCAAATACTGAAACTCGATAACTACGGAAAATGAGTACCAAATTCCTTAAACAAAGTGTCAAATTAATCAGCACTACGAGGCCTTTAAGATTCACAACTCATCATCTTTGCATCTAGTTGAGTTTCCAAGAAAAATAGTACTTTGAGTACTCGAACTCACAACTTTTGGGGCTTTTCAAATACTGAAACTCGATAACTACGGAAAATGAGTACCAAATTCCTTAAACAAAGTGTCAAATTAATCAGCACTACGAGGCCTTTAAGATTCACAACACATCAACTTTGCATCTAGTTGAATTTCCTAGAAATACAGTACTTTGTGTACTCGAACACACAACTTTTGGGGCTTTTCAAATACTGAAACTCGATAACTACGGAAAATGAGGACCAAATTCCTTAAACAAAGTGTCAAATTAATCAGCACTACGAGGCCTTTAAGATTCACAACTCATAATGTTTGCATCTAGTTGAATTTCCAAGAAAAATAGTACTTTGAGTACTCGAACCCACAACTTTTGGGGCTTTTCAAATACTGAAACTCGATAACTACGGAAAATGAGGACCAAATTCCTTAAACAAAGTGTCAAATTAATCAGCTCTTCGAGGCCTTTAAAATGTCACAACACATCAACTTGGCATCTAGTTGAATTTCCAAGAAAAATAGTACTTTGTGTACTCGAACACACAACTTTTGGGGCTTTTCAAATACTGAAACTCGATAACTACGGAAAATGAGGACCAAATTCCTTAAACAAAGTGTCAAATTAATCAGCTCTTCGAGGCCTTTAAAATTCACAACACATCAACTTTGCATCTAGTTGAATTTCCTAGAAATACAGTACTTTGTGTACTCGAACACACAACTTTTGGGGCTTTTCAAATACTGAAACTCGATAACTACGGAAAATGAGTACCAAATTCCTTAAATAAAGTGTCAAATTAATCAGCACTACGAGGCCTTTAAGATTCACAACACATCAACTTTGCATCTAGTTGAATTTCCTAGAAATACAGTACTTTGTGTACTCGAACACACAACTTTTGGGGCTTTTCAAATACTGAAACTCGATAACTACGGAAAATGAGGACCAAATTCCTTAAACAAAGTGTCAAATTAATCAGCACTACGAGGCCTTTAAGATTCACAACTCATCATCTTTGCATCTAGTTGAGTTTCCAAGAAAAATAGTACTTTGAGTACTCGAACTCACAACTTTTGGGGCTTTTCAAATACTGAAACTCGATAACTACGGAAAATGAGTACCAAATTCCTTAAACAAAGTGTCAAATTAATCAGCACTACGAGGCCTTTAAGATTCACAACACATCAACTTTGCATCTAGTTGAATTTCCTAGAAATACAGTACTTTGTGTACTCGAACACACAACTTTTGGGGCTTTTCAAATACTGAAACTCGATAACTACGGAAAATGAGGACCAAATTCCTTAAACAAAGTGTCAAATTAATCAGCACTACGACGCCTTTAAGATTCACAACACATCAACTTTGCATCTAGTTGAATTTCCAAGAAAAATAGTACTTTGTGTACTCGAACACACAACTTTTGGGACTTTTCAAATACTGAATCTCGATAACTACGGAAAATGAATATCAAATTCCTTAAACAAAGTGTCAAATTAATCAGCTCTTCGAGGCCTTTAAAATGTCACAACACATCAACTTGGCATCTAGTTGAATTTCCAAGAAAAATAGTACTTTGTGTACTCGAACACACAACTTTTGGGGCTTTTCAAATACTGAAACTCGATAACTACGGAAAATGAGTACCAAATTCCTTAAACAAAGTGTCAAATTAATCAGCACTACGACGCCTTTAAGATTCACAACACATCAACTTTGCATCTAGTTGAATTTCCAAGAAAAATAGTACTTTGTGTACTCGAACACACAACTTTTGGGACTTTTCAAATACTGAATCTCGATAACTACGGAAAATGAATATCAAATTCCTTAAACAAAGTGTCAAATTAATCAGCTCTTCGAGGCCTTTAAAATGTCACAACACATCAACTTGGCATCTAGTTGAATTTCCAAGAAAAATAGTACTTTGTGTACTCGAACACACAACTTTTGGGACTTTTCAAATACTGAAACTCGATAACTACGGAAAATGAGGACCAAATTCCTTAAACAAAGTGTCAAATTAATCAGCACTACGAGGCCTTTAAGATTCACAACACATCAACTTTGCATCTAGTTGAATTTCCAAGAAAAATAGTACTTTGTGTACTCGAACACACAACTTTTGGGACTTTTCAAATACTGAAACTCGATAACTACGGAAAATGAGGACCAAATTCCTTAAACAAAGTGTCAAATTAATCAGCTCTTCGAGGCCTTTAAAATGTCACAACACATCATCTTTGCATCTTGATGAATTTCCAAGAAATATAGTACTTTGTGTACTCGAACACACAACTTTTGTGACTTTTCAAACTCTGAAACTCGATAACTACGGAAAATGAGGACCAAATTCCTTAAACAAAGTGTCAAATTAATCAGCTCTTCGAGGCCTTTAAAATGTCACAACACATCAAATTTGCATCTAGTTGAATTTCCAAGAAAAATAGTACTTTGTGTACTCGAACACACAACTTTTATGACTTTTCAAATACTGAAACTCGATAACTACGGAAAATGAGTACCAAATTCCTTAAACAAAGTGTCAAATTAATCAGCACTACGAGGCCTTTAAGATTCACAACTCATCATCTTTGCATCTAGTTGAGTTTCCAAGAAAAATAGTACTTTGAGTACTCGAACTCACAACTTTTGGGGCTTTTCAAATACTGAAACTCGATAACTACGGAAAATGAGTACCAAATTCCTTAAACAAAGTGTCAAATTAATCAGCACTACGAGGCCTTTAAGATTCACAACACATCAACTTTGCATCTAGTTGAATTTCCTAGAAATACAGTACTTTGTGTACTCGAACACACAACTTTTGGGGCTTTTCAAATACTGAAACTCGATAACTACGGAAAATGAGGACCAAATTCCTTAAACAAAGTGTCAAATTAATCAGCACTACGAGGCCTTTAAGATTCACAACTCATAATGTTTGCATCTAGTTGAATTTCCAAGAAAAATAGTACTTTGAGTACTCGAACCCACAACTTTTGGGGCTTTTCAAATACTGAAACTCGATAACTACGGAAAATGAGTACCAAATTCCTTAAACAATGTGTCAAATTAATCAGGTCTGCGAGGCCTTTAAAATGTCACAACACATCACCTTTGCATCTAGTTGAATTTCCAAGAAAAATAGTACTTTGTGTACTCGAACCCACAACTTTTATGACTTTTCAAACTCTGAAACTCGATAACTACGGACAATTAGTACCAAATTCCTTAAACAAAGTGTCAAATTAATCAGCACTACGAGGCCTTTAAGATTCACAACACATCAACTTTGCATCTAGTTGAATTTCCAAGAAAAATAGTACTTTGTGTACTCGAACACACAACTTTTGGGACTTTTCAAATACTGAAACTCGATAACTACGGAAAATGAGGACCAAATTCCTTAAACAAAGTGTCAAATTAATCAGCACTACGAGGCCTTTAAGATTCACAACACATCAACTTTGCATCTAGTTGAATTTCCAAGAAAAATAGTACTTTGTGTACTCGAACACACAACTTTTGGGACTTTTCAAATACTGAATCTCGATAACTACGGAAAATGAATATCAAATTCCTTAAACAAAGTGTCAAATTAATCAGCTCTTCGAGGCCTTTAAAATGTCACAACACATCAACTTGGCATCTAGTTGAATTTCCAAGAAAAATAGTACTTTGTGTACTCGAACACACAACTTTTGGGACTTTTCAAATACTGAATCTCGATAACTACGGAAAATGAATATCAAATTCCTTAAACAAAGTGTCAAATTAATCAGCACTACGAGGCCTTTAAGATTCACAACACATCAACTTTGCATCTAGTTGAATTTCCTAGAAATACAGTACTTTGTGTACTCGAACACACAACTTTTGGGGCTTTTCAAATACTGAAACTCGATAACTACGGAAAATGAGGACCAAATTCCTTAAACAAAGTGTCAAATTAATCAGCACTACGAGGCCTTTAAGATTCACAACTCATCATCTTTGCATCTAGTTGAGTTTCCAAGAAAAATAGTACTTTGAGTACTCGAACTCACAACTTTTGGGGCTTTTCAAATACTGAAACTCGATAACTACGGAAAATGAGTACCAAATTCCTTAAACAAAGTGTCAAATTGATCAGCTCTTCGAGGCCTTTAAGATTCACAACACATCAAATTTGCATCTAGTTGAATTTCCAAGAAAAATAGTACTTTGTGTACTCGAACTCACAACTTTTGGGGCTTTTCAAATACTGAAACTCGATAACTACGGAAAATGAGTACCAAATTCCTTAAACAAAGTGTCAAATTGATCAGCTCTTCGAGGCCTTTAAGATTCACAACACATCAAATTTGCATCTAGTTGAATTTCCAAGAAAAATAGTACTTTGTGTACTCGAACTCACAACTTTTGGGGCTTTTCAAATACTGAAACTCGATAACTACGGAAAATGAGTACCAAATTCCTTAAACAAAGTGTCAAATTGATCAGCTCTTCGAGGTCTTTAAGATTCACAACACATCAAATTTGCATCTAGTTGAATTTCCAAGAAAAATAGTACTTTGTGTACTCGAACTCACAACTTTTGGGGCTTTTCAAATACTGAAACTCGATAACTACGGAAAATGAGTACCAAATTCCTTAAACAAAGTGTCAAATTGATCAGCTCTTCGAGGCCTTTAAGATTCACAACACATCAAATTTGCATCTAGTTGAATTTCCAAGAAAAATAGTACTTTGAGTACTCGAACCCACAACTTTTGGGGGTTTTCAAATACTGAAACTCGATAACTACGGACAATTAGTACCAAATTCCTTAAACAATGTGTCAAATTAATCAGCACTACGAGGCCTTTAAGATTCACAACACATCAACTTTGCATCTAGTTGAATTTCCTAGAAATACAGTACTTTGTGTACTCGAACTCACAACTTTTGGGGCTTTTCAAATACTGAAACTCGATAACTACGGAAAATGAGGACCAAATTCCTTAAGCAAAGTGTCAAATTGATCAGCTCTTCGAGGCCTTTAAGATTCACAACACATCAAATTTGCATCTAGTTGAATTTCCAAGAAAAATAGTACTTTGTGTACTCGAACTCACAACTTTTGGGACTTTTCAAATACTGAAACTCGATAACTACGGAAAATGAGTACCAAATTCCTTAAGCAAAGTGTCAAATTAATCAGCTCTTCGAGGCCTTTAAGATTCACAACACATCAAATTTGCATCTAGTTGAATTTCCAAGAAAAATAGTACTTTGTGTACTCGAACTCACAACTTTTGGGACTTTTCAAATACTGAAACTCGATAACTACGGAAAATGAGTACCAAATTCCTTAAGCAAAGTGTCAAATTAATCAGCTCTTCGAGGCCTTTAAGATTCACAACACATCAAATTTGCATCTAGTTGAATTTCCAAGAAAAATAGTACTTTGTGTACTCGAACTCACAACTTTTGGGACTTTTCAAATACTGAAACTCGATAACTACGGACAATTAGTACCAAATTCCTTAAACAATGTGTCAAATTAATCAGCACTACGAGGCCTTTAAGATTCACAACACATCAACTTTGCATCTAGTTGAATTTCCTAGAAATACAGTACTTTGTGTACTCGAACTCACAACTTTTGGGGCTTTTCAAATACTGAAACTCGATAACTACGGAAAATGAGTACCAAATTCCTTAAGCAAAGTGTCAAATTAATCAGCTCTTCGAGGCCTTTAAGATTCTCAACACATCAAATTTGCATCTAGTTGAATTTCCAAGAAAAATAGTACTTTGTGTACTCGAACTCACAACTTTTGGGGCTTTTCAAATACTGAAACTCGATAACTACGGAAAATGAGGACCAAATTCCTTAAGCAAAGTGTCAAATTGATCAGCTCTTCGAGGCCTTTAAGATTCACAACACATCAAATTTGCATCTAGTTGAATTTCCAAGAAAAATAGTACTTTGAGTACTCGAACCCACAACTTTTGGGGGTTTTCAAATACTGAAACTCGATAACTACGGACAATTAGTACCAAATTCCTTAAACAATGTGTCAAATTAATCAGCACTACGAGGCCTTTAAGATTCACAACACATCAACTTTGCATCTAGTTGAATTTCCTAGAAATACAGTACTTTGTGTACTCGAACTCACAACTTTTGGGGCTTTTCAAATACTGAAACTCGATAACTACGGAAAATGAGTACCAAATTCCTTAAACAAAGTGTCAAATTGATCAGCTCTTCGAGGCCTTTAAGATTCACAACACATCAAATTTGCATCTAGTTGAATTTCCAAGAAAAATAGTACTTTGAGTACTCGAACCCACAACTTTTGGGGGTTTTCAAATACTGAAACTCGATAACTACGGACAATTAGTACCAAATTCCTTAAACAATGTGTCAAATTAATCAGCACTACGAGGCCTTTAAGATTCACAACACATCAACTTTGCATCTAGTTGAATTTCCTAGAAATACAGTACTTTGTGTACTCGAACTCACAACTTTTGGGGCTTTTCAAATACTGAAACTCGATAACTACGGAAAATGAGTACCAAATTCCTTAAGCAAAGTGTCAAATTAATCAGCTCTTCGAGGCCTTTAAGATTCTCAACACATCAAATTTGCATCTAGTTGAATTTCCAAGAAAAATAGTACTTTGTGTACTCGAACACACAACTTTTGGGACTTTTCAAATACTGAATCTCGATAACTACGGAAAATGAATATCAAATTCCTTAAACAAAGTGTCAAATTAATCAGCTCTTCGAGGCCTTTAAAATGTCACAACACATCAACTTGGCATCTAGTTGAATTTCCAAGAAAAATAGTACTTTGTGTACTCGAACACACAACTTTTGGGACTTTTCAAATACTGAAACTCGATAACTACGGAAAATGAGGACCAAATTCCTTAAACAAAGTGTCAAATTAATCAGCACTACGAGGCCTTTAAGATTCACAACTCATCATCTTTGCATCTAGTTGAGTTTCCAAGAAAAATAGTACTTTGAGTACTCGAACTCACAACTTTTGGGGCTTTTCAAATACTGAAACTCGATAACTACGGAAAATGAGTACCAAATTCCTTAAACAAAGTGTCAAATTAATCAGCACTACGAGGCCTTTAAGATTCACAACACATCAACTTTGCATCTAGTTGAATTTCCTAGAAATACAGTACTTTGTGTACTCGAACTCACAACTTTTGGGGCTTTTCAAATACTGAAACTCGATAACTACGGAAAATGAGTACCAAATTCCTTAAACAAAGTGTCAAATTGATCAGCTCTTCGAGGCCTTTAAGATTCACAACACATCAAATTTGCATCTAGTTGAATTTCCAAGAAAAATAGTACTTTGAGTACTCGAACCCACAACTTTTGGGGGTTTTCAAATACTGAAACTCGATAACTACGGACAATTAGTACCAAATTCCTTAAACAATGTGTCAAATTAATCAGCACTACGAGGCCTTTAAGATTCACAACACATCAACTTTGCATCTAGTTGAATTTCCTAGAAATACAGTACTTTGTGTACTCGAACTCACAACTTTTGGGGCTTTTCAAATACTGAAACTCGATAACTACGGAAAATGAGTACCAAATTCCTTAAGCAAAGTGTCAAATTAATCAGCTCTTCGAGGCCTTTAAGATTCTCAACACATCAAATTTGCATCTAGTTGAATTTCCAAGAAAAATAGTACTTTGTGTACTCGAACTCACAACTTTTGGGGCTTTTCAAATACTGAAACTCGATAACTACGGAAAATGAGGACCAAATTCCTTAAGCAAAGTGTCAAATTGATCAGCTCTTCGAGGCCTTTAAGATTCACAACACATCAAATTTGCATCTAGTTGAATTTCCAAGAAAAATAGTACTTTGAGTACTCGAACCCACAACTTTTGGGGGTTTTCAAATACTGAAACTCGATAACTACGGACAATTAGTACCAAATTCCTTAAACAATGTGTCAAATTAATCAGCACTACGAGGCCTTTAAGATTCACAACACATCAACTTTGCATCTAGTTGAATTTCCTAGAAATACAGTACTTTGTGTACTCGAACTCACAACTTTTGGGGCTTTTCAAATACTGAAACTCGATAACTACGGAAAATGAGTACCAAATTCCTTAAACAAAGTGTCAAATTGATCAGCTCTTCGAGGCCTTTAAGATTCACAACACATCAAATTTGCATCTAGTTGAATTTCCAAGAAAAATAGTACTTTGAGTACTCGAACCCACAACTTTTGGGGGTTTTCAAATACTGAAACTCGATAACTACGGACAATTAGTACCAAATTCCTTAAACAATGTGTCAAATTAATCAGCACTACGAGGCCTTTAAGATTCACAACACATCAACTTTGCATCTAGTTGAATTTCCAAGAAAAATAGTACTTTGTGTACTCGAACACACAACTTTTGGGACTTTTCAAATACTGAATCTCGATAACTACGGAAAATGAATATCAAATTCCTTAAACAAAGTGTCAAATTAATCAGCTCTTCGAGGCCTTTAAAATGTCACAACACATCAACTTGGCATCTAGTTGAATTTCCAAGAAAAATAGTACTTTGTGTACTCGAACACACAACTTTTGGGACTTTTCAAATACTGAAACTCGATAACTACGGAAAATGAGTACCAAATTCCTTAAACAAAGTGTCAAATTGATCAGCTCTTCGAGGCCTTTAAGATTCACAACACATCAAATTTGCATCTAGTTGAATTTCCAAGAAAAATAGTACTTTGAGTACTCGAACCCACAACTTTTGGGGCTTTTCAAATACTGAAACTCGATAACTACGGAAAATGAGTACCAAATTCCTTAAACAAAGTGTCAAATTAATCAGCACTACGAGGCCTTTAAGATTCACAACACATCAAATTTGCATCTAGTTGAATTTCCAAGAAAAATAGTACTTTGAGTACTCGAACCCACAACTTTTGGGGCTTTTCAAATACTGAAACTCGATAACTACGGAAAATGAGTACCAAATTCCTTAAACAATGTGTCAAATTAATCAGCTCTTCGAGGCCTTTAAGATTCACAACACATCAAATTTGCATCTAGTTGAATTTCCAAGAAAAATAGTACTTTGTGTACTCGAACACACAACTTTTGGGACTTTTCAAATACTGAAACTCGATAACTACGGAAAATGAGGACCAAATTCCTTAAACAAAGTGTCAAATTAATCAGCTCTTCGAGGCCTTTAAGATTCACAACACATCAAATTTGCATCTAGTTGAATTTCCAAGAAAAATAGTACTTTGTGTACTCGAACACACAACTTTTGGGACTTTTCAAATACTGAAACTCGATAACTACGGAAAATGAGGACCAAATTCCTTAAACAAAGTGTCAAATTAATCAGCACTACGACGCCTTTAAGATTCACAACACATCAACTTTGCATCTAGTTGAATTTCCAAGAAAAATAGTACTTTGTGTACTCGAACACACAACTTTTGGGACTTTTCAAATACTGAATCTCGATAACTACGGAAAATGAATATCAAATTCCTTAAACAAAGTGTCAAATTAATCAGCTCTTCGAGGCCTTTAAAATGTCACAACACATCAACTTGGCATCTAGTTGAATTTCCAAGAAAAATAGTACTTTGTGTACTCGAACACACAACTTTTGGGGCTTTTCAAATACTGAAACTCGATAACTACGGAAAATGAGTACCAAATTCCTTAAACAAAGTGTCAAATTAATCAGCACTACGACGCCTTTAAGATTCACAACACATCAACTTTGCATCTAGTTGAATTTCCAAGAAAAATAGTACTTTGTGTACTCGAACACACAACTTTTGGGACTTTTCAAATACTGAATCTCGATAACTACGGAAAATGAGTACCAAATTCCTTAAACAAAGTGTCAAATTAATCAGCACTACGAGGCCTTTAAGATTCACAACACATCAAATTTGCATCTAGTTGAATTTCCAAGAAAAATAGTACTTTGAGTACTCGAACCCACAACTTTTGGGGCTTTTCAAATACTGAAACTCGATAACTACGGAAAATGAGTACCAAATTCCTTAAACAATGTGTCAAATTAATCAGCTCTTCGAGGCCTTTAAGATTCACAACACATCAAATTTGCATCTAGTTGAATTTCCAAGAAAAATAGTACTTTGTGTACTCGAACACACAACTTTTGGGACTTTTCAAATACTGAAACTCGATAACTACGGAAAATGAGGACCAAATTCCTTAAACAAAGTGTCAAATTAATCAGCTCTTCGAGGCCTTTAAGATTCACAACACATCAAATTTGCATCTAGTTGAATTTCCAAGAAAAATAGTACTTTGTGTACTCGAACACACAACTTTTGGGACTTTTCAAATACTGAAACTCGATAACTACGGAAAATGAGGACCAAATTCCTTAAACAAAGTGTCAAATTAATCAGCACTACGACGCCTTTAAGATTCACAACACATCAACTTTGCATCTAGTTGAATTTCCAAGAAAAATAGTACTTTGTGTACTCGAACACACAACTTTTGGGACTTTTCAAATACTGAATCTCGATAACTACGGAAAATGAATATCAAATTCCTTAAACAAAGTGTCAAATTAATCAGCTCTTCGAGGCCTTTAAAATGTCACAACACATCAACTTGGCATCTAGTTGAATTTCCAAGAAAAATAGTACTTTGTGTACTCGAACACACAACTTTTGGGGCTTTTCAAATACTGAAACTCGATAACTACGGAAAATGAGTACCAAATTCCTTAAACAAAGTGTCAAATTAATCAGCACTACGACGCCTTTAAGATTCACAACACATCAACTTTGCATCTAGTTGAATTTCCAAGAAAAATAGTACTTTGTGTACTCGAACACACAACTTTTGGGACTTTTCAAATACTGAATCTCGATAACTACGGAAAATGAATATCAAATTCCTTAAACAAAGTGTCAAATTAATCAGCTCTTCGAGGCCTTTAAAATGTCACAACACATCAACTTGGCATCTAGTTGAATTTCCAAGAAAAATAGTACTTTGTGTACTCGAACACACAACTTTTGGGACTTTTCAAATACTGAAACTCGATAACTACGGAAAATGAGGACCAAATTCCTTAAACAAAGTGTCAAATTAATCAGCACTACGAGGCCTTTAAGATTCACAACACATCAACTTTGCATCTAGTTGAATTTCCAAGAAAAATAGTACTTTGTGTACTCGAACACACAACTTTTGGGACTTT
Source organism: Euwallacea fornicatus (assembly GCF_040115645.1). NCBI lineage: Eukaryota > Metazoa > Arthropoda > Insecta > Coleoptera > Curculionidae > Euwallacea > Euwallacea fornicatus. The sequence goes on from NW_027096037.1 coordinate 17,944, forward strand.
TCAAATACTGAAACTCGATAACTACGGAAAATGAGGACCAAATTCCTTAAACAAAGTGTCAAATTAATCAGCTCTTCGAGGCCTTTAAAATGTCACAACACATCATCTTTGCATCTTGATGAATTTCCAAGAAATATAGTACTTTGTGTACTCGAACACACAACTTTTGTGACTTTTCAAACTCTGAAACTCGATAACTACGGAAAATGAGGACCAAATTCCTTAAACAAAGTGTCAAATTAATCAGCTCTTCGAGGCCTTTAAAATGTCACAACACATCATCTTTGCATCTTGATGAATTTCCAAGAAATATAGTACTTTGTGTACTCGAACACACAACTTTTGTGACTTTTCAAACTCTGAAACTCGATAACTACGGAAAATGAGGACCAAATTCCTTAAACAAAGTGTCAAATTAATCAGCTCTTCGAGGCCTTTAAAATGTCACAACACATCAACTTGGCATCTAGTTGAATTTCCAAGAAAAATAGTACTTTGTGTACTCGAACACACAACTTTTGGGACTTTTCAAATACTGAAACTCGATAACTACGGAAAATGAGGACCAAATTCCTTAAACAAAGTGTCAAATTAATCAGCACTACGAGGCCTTTAAGATTCACAACACATCAACTTGGCATCTAGTTGAATTTCCAAGAAAAATAGTACTTTGTGTACTCGAACACACAACTTTTGGGACTTTTCAAATACTGAAACTCGATAACTACGGAAAATGAGTACCAAATTCCTTAAATAAAGTGTCAAATTAATCAGCACTACGAGGCCTTTAAGATTCACAACACATCAACTTTGCATCTAGTTGAATTTCCTAGAAATACAGTACTTTGTGTACTCGAACACACAACTTTTGGGACTTTTCAAATACTGAAACTCGATAACTACGGAAAATGAGGACCAAATTCCTTAAACAAAGTGTCAAATTAATCAGCACTACGAGGCCTTTAAGATTCACAACACATCAAATTTGCATCTAGTTGAATTTCCAAGAAAAATAGTACTTTGTGTACTCGAACACACAACTTTTGGGGCTTTTCAAATACTGAAACTCGACAACTACGGAAAATTAGGACCAAATTTCTTAAACAAAGTGTCAAATTAATCAGCTCTTCGAGGCCTTTAAAATGTCACAACACATCAAATTTGCATCTAGTTGAATTTCCAAGAAAAATAGTACTTTGTGTACTCGAACACACAACTTTTATGACTTTTCAAATACTGAAACTCGATAACTACGGAAAATGAGTACCAAATTCCTTAAACAAAGTGTCAAATTAATCAGCACTACGAGGCCTTTAAGATTCACAACTCATCATCTTTGCATCTAGTTGAGTTTCCAAGAAAAATAGTACTTTGAGTACTCGAACTCACAACTTTTGGGGCTTTTCAAATACTGAAACTCGATAACTACGGAAAATGAGTACCAAATTCCTTAAACAAAGTGTCAAATTAATCAGCACTACGAGGCCTTTAAGATTCACAACACATCAACTTTGCATCTAGTTGAATTTCCTAGAAATACAGTACTTTGTGTACTCGAACTCACAACTTTTGGGGCTTTTCAAATACTGAAACTCGATAACTACGGAAAATGAGTACCAAATTCCTTAAACAAAGTGTCAAATTGATCAGCTCTTCGAGGCCTTTAAGATTCACAACACATCAAATTTGCATCTAGTTGAATTTCCAACAAAAATAGTACTTTGAGTACTCGAACCCACAACTTTTGGGGGTTTTCAAATACTGAAACTCGATAACTACGGACAATTAGTACCAAATTCCTTAAACAATGTGTCAAATTAATCAGCACTACGAGGCCTTTAAGATTCACAACACATTAACTTTGCATCTAGTTGAATTTCCTAGAAATACAGTACTTTGTGTACTCGAACTCACAACTTTTGGGGCTTTTCAAATACTGAAACTCGATAACTACGGAAAATGAGTACCAAATTCCTTAAGCAAAGTGTCAAATTAATCAGCTCTTCGAGGCCTTTAAGATTCTCAACACATCAAATTTGCATCTAGTTGAATTTCCAAGAAAAATAGTACTTTGTGTACTCGAACTCACAACTTTTGGGGCTTTTCAAATACTGAAACTCGATAACTACGGAAAATGAGTACCAAATTCCTTAAACAATGTGTCAAATTAATCAGCACTACGAGGCCTTTAAGATTCACAACACATCAACTTTGCATCTAGTTGAATTTCCAAGAAAAATAGTACTTTGTGTACTCGAACACACAACTTTTGGGACTTTTCAAATACTGAAACTCGATAACTACGGAAAATGAGGACCAAATTCCTTAAACAAAGTGTCAAATTAATCAGCACTACGAGGCCTTTAAGATTCACAACACATCAAATTTGCATCTAGTTGAATTTCCAAGAAAAATAGTACTTTGAGTACTCGAACCCACAACTTTTGGGGCTTTTCAAATACTGAAACTCGATAACTACGGAAAATGAGTACCAAATTCCTTAAACAAAGTGTCAAATTAATCAGCACTACGACGCCTTTAAGATTCACAACACATCAAATTTGCATCTAGTTGAATTTCCAAGAAAAATAGTACTTTGAGTACTCGAACCCACAACTTTTGGGGCTTTTCAAATACTGAAACTCGATAACTACGGAAAATGAGTACCAAATTCCTTAAACAAAGTGTCAAATTAATCAGCACTACGAGGCCTTTAAGATTCACAACACATCAAATTTGCATCTAGTTGAATTTCCAAGAAAAATAGTACTTTGAGTACTCGAACCCACAACTTTTGGGGCTTTTCAAATACTGAAACTCGATAACTACGGAAAATGAGTACCAAATTCCTTAAACAATGTGTCAAATTAATCAGCTCTTCGAGGCCTTTAAGATTCACAACACATTAAATTTGCATCTAGTTGAATTTCCAAGAAAAATAGTACTTTGAGTACTCGAACCCACAACTTTTGGGGGTTTTCAAATACTGAAACTCGATAACTACGGACAATTAGTACCAAATTCCTTAAACAATGTGTCAAATTAATCAGCACTACGAGGCCTTTAAGATTCACAACACATCAACTTTGCATCTAGTTGAATTTCCAAGAAAAATAGTACTTTGTGTACTCGAACACACAACTTTTGGGACTTTTCAAATACTGAAACTCGATAACTACGGAAAATGAGGACCAAATTCCTTAAACAAAGTGTCAAATTAATCAGCACTACGAGGCCTTTAAGATTCACAACACATCAACTTTGCATCTAGTTGAATTTCCAAGAAAAATAGTACTTTGTGTACTCGAACACACAACTTTTGGGACTTTTCAAATACTGAATCTCGATAACTACGGAAAATGAATATCAAATTCCTTAAACAAAGTGTCAAATTAATCAGCTCTTCGAGGCCTTTAAAATGTCACAACACATCAACTTGGCATCTAGTTGAATTTCCAAGAAAAATAGTACTTTGTGTACTCGAACACACAACTTTTGGGACTTTTCAAATACTGAAACTCGATAACTACGGAAAATGAGGACCAAATTCCTTAAACAAAGTGTCAAATTAATCAGCTCTTCGAGGCCTTTAAAATGTCACAACACATCATCTTTGCATCTTGATGAATTTCCAAGAAATATAGTACTTTGTGTACTCGAACACACAACTTTTGTGACTTTTCAAACTCTGAAACTCGATAACTACGGAAAATGAGGACCAAATTCCTTAAACAAAGTGTCAAATTAATCAGCTCTTCGAGGCCTTTAAAATGTCACAACACATCATCTTTGCATCTTGATGAATTTCCAAGAAATATAGTACTTTGTGTACTCGAACACACAACTTTTGTGACTTTTCAAACTCTGAAACTCGATAACTACGGAAAATGAGGACCAAATTCCTTAAACTAAGTGTCAAATTAATCAGCTCTTCGAGGCCTTTAAAATGTCACAACACATCAACTTGGCATCTAGTTGAATTTCCAAGAAAAATAGTACTTTGTGTACTCGAACACACAACTTTTGGGACTTTTCAAATACTGAAACTCGATAACTACGGAAAATGAGGACCAAATTCCTTAAACAAAGTGTCAAATTAATCAGCACTACGAGGCCTTTAAGATTCACAACACATCAAATTTGCATCTAGTTGAATTTCCAAGAAAAATAGTACTTTGTGTACTCGAACACACAACTTTTGGGGCTTTTCAAATACTGAAACTCGATAACTACGGAAAATTAGGACCAAATTCCTTAAACAAAGTGTCAAATTAATCAGCACTACGAGGCCTTTAAGATTCACAACACATCAAATTTGCATCTAGTTGAATTTCCAAGAAAAATAGTACTTTGTGTACTCGAACACACAACTTTTATGACTTTTCAAATACTGAAACTCGATAACTACGGAAAATGAGGACCAAATTCCTTAAACAAAGTGTCAAATTAATCAGCACTACGAGGCCTTTAAGATTCACAACACATCAAATTTGCATCTAGTTGAATTTCCAAGAAAAATAGTACTTTGTGTACTCGAACACACAACTTTTGGGGCTTTTCAAATACTGAAACTCGATAACTACGGAAAATTAGGACCAAATTCCTTAAACAAAGTGTCAAATTAATCAGCTCTTCGAGGCCTTTAAAATGTCACAACACATCATCTTTGCATCTTGATGAATTTCCAAGAAATATAGTACTTTGTGTACTCGAACACACAACTTTTGTGACTTTTCAAACTCTGAAACTCGATAACTACGGAAAATGAGGACCAAATTCCTTAAACAAAGTGTCAAATTAATCAGCTCTTCGAGGCCTTTAAAATGTCACAACACATCAACTTGGCATCTAGTTGAATTTCCAAGAAAAATAGTACTTTGTGTACTCGAACACACAACTTTTGGGACTTTTCAAATACTGAAACTCGATAACTACGGAAAATGAGTAACAAATTGCTTAAACAAAGTGTCAAATTGATCAGCTCTTCGAGGCCTTTAAGATTCACAACACATCAAATTTGCATCTAGTTGAATTTCCAAGAAAAATAGTACTTTGTGTACTCGAACACACAACTTTTGGGGCTTTTCAAATACTGAAACTCGATAACTACGGAAAATGAGGACCAAATTCCTTAAACAAAGTGTCAAATTAATCAGCACTACGAGGCCTTTAAGATTCACAACACATCAAATTTGCATCTAGTTGAATTTCCAAGAAAAATAGTACTTTGTGTACTCGAACACACAACTTTTGGGACTTTTCAAATACTGAAACTCGATAACTACGGAAAATGAGTACCAAATTCCTTAAACAATGTGTCAAATTAGTCAGCTCTTCGAGGCCTTTAAGATTCACAACACATCAAATTTGCATCTAGTTGAATTTCCAAGAAAAATAGTACTTTGTGTACTCGAACACACAACTTTTGGGGCTTTTCAAATACTGAAACTCGATAACTACGGAAAATGAGTACCAAATTCCTTAAACAATGTGTCAAATTAATCAGCTCTACGAGGCCTTTAAGATTCACAACACATCAAATTTGCATCTAGTTGAATTTCCAAGAAAAATAGTACTTTGTGTACTGGAACACACAACTTTTGGGACTTTTCAAATACTGAAACTCGATAACTACGGAAAATGAGGACCAAATTCCTTAAACAAAGTGTCAAATTAATCAGCACTACGAGGCCTTTAAGATTCACAACACATCAAATTTGCATCTAGTTGAATTTCCAAGAAAAATAGTACTTTGTGTACTCGAACACACAACTTTTGGGGCTTTTCAAATACTGAAACTCGATAACTACGGAAAATGAGGACCAAATTCCTTAAACAAAGTGTCAAATTAATCAGCACTACGAGGCCTTTAAGATTCACAACTCATCATCTTTGCATCTAGTTGAGTTTCCAAGAAAAATAGTACTTTGAGTACTCGAACTCACAACTTTTGGGGCTTTTCAAATACTGAAACTCGATAACTACGGAAAATGAGGACCAAATTCCTTAAACAAAGTGTCAAATTAATCAGCACTACGAGGCCTTTAAGATTCACAACTCATCATCTTTGCATCTAGTTGAGTTTCCAAGAAAAATAGTACTTTGAGTACTCGAACTCACAACTTTTGGGGCTTTTCAAATACTGAAACTCGATAACTACGGAAAATGAGTACCAAATTCCTTAAACAAAGTGTCAAATTAATCAGCTCTTCGAGGCCTTTAAAATGTCACAACACATCAACTTGGCATCTAGTTGAATTTCCAAGAAAAATAGTACTTTGTGTACTCGAACACACAACTTTTGGGACTTTTCAAATACTGAAACTCGATAACTACGGAAAATGAGTACCAAATTCCTTAAACAAAGTGTCAAATTGATCAGCTCTTCGAGGCCTTTAAGATTCACAACACATCAAATTTGCATCTAGTTGAATTTCCAAGAAAAATAGTACTTTGTGTACTGGAACACACAACTTTTGGGACTTTTCAAATACTGAAACTCGATAACTACGGAAAATGAGTACCAAATTCCTTAAACAAAGTGTCAAATTAATCAGCACTACGAGGCCTTTAAGATTCACAACACATCAACTTTGCATCTAGTTGAATTTCCAAGAAAAATAGTACTTTGTGTACTCGAACACACAACTTTTGGGACTTTTCAAATACTGAAACTCGATAACTACGGAAAATTAGGACCAAATTCCTTAAACAAAGTGTCAAATTAATCAGCACTACGAGGATTTTAAGATTCACAACACATCAACTTTGCATCTAGTTGAATTTCCAAGAAAAATAGTACTTTGTGTACTCGAACACACAACTTTTGGGACTTTTCAAATACTGAAACTCGATAACTACGGAAAATTAGGACCAAATTCCTTAAACAAAGTGTCAAATTAATCAGCACTACGAGGATTTTAAGATTCACAACACATCAACTTTGCATCTAGTTGAATTTCCAAGAAAAATAGTACTTTGTGTACTCGAACACACAACTTTTGTGACTTTTCAAACTCTGAAACTCGATAACTACGGAAAATGAGGACCAAATTCCTTAAACAAAGTGTCAAATTAATCAGCTCTTCGAGGCCTTTAAAATGTCACAACACATCATCTTTGCATCTTGATGAATTTCCAAGAAATATAGTACTTTGTGTACTCGAACACACAACTTTTGTGACTTTTCAAACTCTGAAACTCGATAACTACGGAAAATGAGGACCAAATTCCTTAAACAAAGTGTCAAATTAATCAGCTCTTCGAGGCCTTTAAAATGTCACAACACATCAACTTGGCATCTAGTTGAATTTCCAAGAAAAATAGTACTTTGTGTACTCGAACACACAACTTTTGTGACTTTTCAAACTCTGAAACTCGATAACTACGGAAAATGAGGACCAAATTCCTTAAACAAAGTGTCAAATTAATCAGCTCTTCGAGGCCTTTAAAATGTCACAACACATCAACTTGGCATCTAGTTGAATTTCCAAGAAAAATAGTACTTTGTGTACTCGAACACACAACTTTTGGGACTTTTCAAATACTGAAACTCGATAACTACGGAAAATGAGTACCAAATTCCTTAAACAAAGTGTCAAATTAATCAGCTCTTCGAGGCCTTTAAAATGTCACAACACATCAACTTGGCATCTAGTTGAATTTCCAAGAAAAATAGTACTTTGTGTACTCGAACACACAACTTTTGGGACTTTTCAAATACTGAAACTCGATAACTACGGAAAATGAGTACCAAATTCCTTAAACAAAGTGTCAAATTAATCAGCTCTTCGAGGCCTTTAAAATGTCACAACACATCAACTTGGCATCTAGTTGAATTTCCAAGAAAAATAGTACTTTGTGTACTCGAACACACAACTTTTGTGACTTTTCAAACTCTGAAACTCGATAACTACGGAAAATGAGTACCAAATTCCTTAAACAAAGTGTCAAATTAATCAGCACTACGAGGCCTTTAAGATTCACAACTCATCATCTTTGCATCTAGTTGAGTTTCCAAGAAAAATAGTACTTTGAGTACTCGAACTCACAACTTTTGGGGCTTTTCAAATACTGAAACTCGATAACTACGGAAAATGAGGACCAAATTCCTTAAACAAAGTGTCAAATTAATCAGCACTACGAGGCCTTTAAGATTCACAACTCATCATCTTTGCATCTAGTTGAGTTTCCAAGAAAAATAGTACTTTGAGTACTCGAACTCACAACTTTTGGGGCTTTTCAAATACTGAAACTCGATAACTACGGAAAATGAGTACCAAATTCCTTAAACAAAGTGTCAAATTAATCAGCTCTTCGAGGCCTTTAAAATGTCACAACACATCATCTTTGCATCTTGATGAATTTCCAAGAAATATAGTACTTTGTGTACTCGAACACACAACTTTTGTGACTTTTCAAACTCTGAAACTCGATAACTACGGAAAATGAGGACCAAATTCCTTAAACAAAGTGTCAAATTAATCAGCTCTTCGAGGCCTTTAAAATGTCACAACACATCAACTTGGCATCTAGTTGAATTTCCAAGAAAAATAGTACTTTGTGTACTCGAACACACAACTTTTGGGACTTTTCAAATACTGAAACTCGATAACTACGGAAAATGAGTACCAAATTCCTTAAACAAAGTGTCAAATTGATCAGCTCTTCGAGGCCTTTAAGATTCACAACACATCAAATTTGCATCTAGTTGAATTTCCAAGAAAAATAGTACTTTGTGTACTGGAACACACAACTTTTGGGACTTTTCAAATACTGAAACTCGATAACTACGGAAAATGAGTACCAAATTCCTTAAACAAAGTGTCAAATTAATCAGCACTACGAGGCCTTTAAGATTCACAACACATCAACTTTGCATCTAGTTGAATTTCCAAGAAAAATAGTACTTTGTGTACTCGAACACACAACTTTTGGGACTTTTCAAATACTGAAACTCGATAACTACGGAAAATTAGGACCAAATTCCTTAAACAAAGTGTCAAATTAATCAGCACTACGAGGATTTTAAGATTCACAACACATCAACTTTGCATCTAGTTGAATTTCCAAGAAAAATAGTACTTTGTGTACTCGAACACACAACTTTTGGGACTTTTCAAATACTGAAACTCGATAACTACGGAAAATTAGGACCAAATTCCTTAAACAAAGTGTCAAATTAATCAGCACTACGAGGATTTTAAGATTCACAACACATCAACTTTGCATCTAGTTGAATTTCCAAGAAAAATAGTACTTTGTGTACTCGAACACACAACTTTTGTGACTTTTCAAACTCTGAAACTCGATAACTACGGAAAATGAGGACCAAATTCCTTAAACAAAGTGTCAAATTAATCAGCTCTTCGAGGCCTTTAAAATGTCACAACACATCATCTTTGCATCTTGATGAATTTCCAAGAAATATAGTACTTTGTGTACTCGAACACACAACTTTTGTGACTTTTCAAACTCTGAAACTCGATAACTACGGAAAATGAGGACCAAATTCCTTAAACAAAGTGTCAAATTAATCAGCTCTTCGAGGCCTTTAAAATGTCACAACACATCAACTTGGCATCTAGTTGAATTTCCAAGAAAAATAGTACTTTGTGTACTCGAACACACAACTTTTGTGACTTTTCAAACTCTGAAACTCGATAACTACGGAAAATGAGGACCAAATTCCTTAAACAAAGTGTCAAATTAATCAGCTCTTCGAGGCCTTTAAAATGTCACAACACATCAACTTGGCATCTAGTTGAATTTCCAAGAAAAATAGTACTTTGTGTACTCGAACACACAGCTTTTGGGACTTTTCAAATACTGAAACTCGATAACTACGGAAAATGAGTACCAAATTCCTTAAACAAAGTGTCAAATTAATCAGCTCTTCGAGGCCTTTAAAATGTCACAACACATCAACTTGGCATCTAGTTGAATTTCCAAGAAAAATAGTACTTTGTGTACTCGAACACACAGCTTTTGGGACTTTTCAAATACTGAAACTCGATAACTACGGAAAATGAGTACCAAATTCCTTAAACAAAGTGTCAAATTAATCAGCTCTTCGAGGCCTTTAAAATGTCACAACACATCAACTTGGCATCTAGTTGAATTTCCAAGAAAAATAGTACTTTGTGTACTCGAACACACAACTTTTGGGACTTTTCAAACTCTGAAACTCGATAACTACGGAAAATGAGGACCAAATTCCTTAAACAAAGTGTCAAATTAATCAGCTCTTCGAGGCCTTTAAAATGTCACAACACATCAACTTGGCATCTAGTTGAATTTCCAAGAAAAATAGTACTTTGTGTACTCGAACACACAACTTTTGGGGCTTTTCAAATACTGAAACTCGATAACTACGGAAAATGAGGACCAAATTCCTTAAACAAAGTGTCAAATTGATCAGCTCTTCGAGGCCTTTAAGATTCACAACACATCAAATTTGCATCTAGTTGAATTTCCAAGAAAAATAGTACTTTGTGTACTCGAACACACAACTTTTATGACTTTTCAAATACTGAAACTCGATAACTACGGAAAATGAGGACCAAATTCCTTAAACAAAGTGTCAAATTAATCAGCACTACGAGGCCTTTAAGATTCACAACACATCAAATTTGCATCTAGTTGAATTTCCAAGAAAAATAGTACTTTGTGTACTCGAACACACAACTTTTGGGGCTTTTCAAATACTGAAACTCGATAACTACGGAAAATGAGGACCAAATTCCTTAAACAAAGTGACAAATTAATCAGCACTACGAGGCCTTTAAGATTCACAACACATCAAATTTGCATCTAGTTGAATTTCCAAGAAAAATAGTACTTTGTGTACTCGAACACACAACTTTTGGGACTTTTCAAATACTGAAACTCGATAACTACGGAAAATGACTACCAAATTCCTTAAACAATGTGTCAAATTAGTCAGCTCTTCGAGGCCTTTAAAATGTCACAACACATCATCTTTGCATCTTGATGAATTTCCAAGAAAAATAGTACTTTTTGTACTCGAACACACAACTTTTGGGACTTTTCAAATACTGAAACTCGATAACTACGGAAAATGAGGACCAAATTCCTTAAACAAAGTGTCAAATTAACCAGCACTACGAGGCCTTTAAGATTCACAACACATCAAATTTGCATCTAGTTGAATTTCCAAGAAAAATAGTACTTTGTGTACTCGAACACACAACTTTTGGGGCTTTTCAAATACTGAAACTCGATAACTACGGAAAATGAGTACCAAATTCCTTAAACAAAGTGTCAAATTAGTCAGCTCTTCGAGGCCTTTAAAATGTCACAACACATCATCTTTGCATCTTGATGAATTTCCAAGAAAAATAGTACTTTTTGTACTCGAACACACAACTTTTGGGACTTTTCAAATACTGAAACTCGATAACTACGGAAAATGAGGACCAAATTCCTTAAACAAAGTGTCAAATTAACCAGCACTACGAGGCCTTTAAGATTCACAACACATCAAATTTGCATCTAGTTGAATTTCCAAGAAAAATAGTACTTTGTGTACTCGAACAAACAACTTTTATGACTTTTCAAATACTGAAACTCGATAACTACGGAAAATGAGGACCAAATTCCTTAAACAAAGTGTCAAATTAATCAGCACTACGAGGCCTTTAAGATTCACAACACATCAAATTTGCATCTAGTTGAATTTCCAAGAAAAATAGTACTTTGTGTACTCGAACACACAACTTTTGGGGCTTTTCAAATACTGAAACTCGATAACTACGGAAAATGAGGACCAAATTCCTTAAACAAAGTGTCAAATTAATCAGCACTACGAGGCCTTTAAGATTCACAACACATCAACTTTTCATCTAGTTGAATTTCCAAGAAAAATAGTACTTTGTGTACTCGAACACACAACTTTTGGGGCTTTTCAAACTCTGAAACTCGATAACTACGGACAATGAGTACCAAATTCCTTAAACAAAGTGTCAAATTAATCAGCTCTTCGAGGCCTTTAAAATGTCACAACACATCAACTTGGCATCTAGTTGAATTTCCAAGAAAAATAGTACTTTGTGTACTCGAACACACAACTTTTGGGGCTTTTCAAATACTGAAACTCGATAACTACGGAAAATGAGGACCAAATTCCTTAAACAAAGTGTCAAATTAATCAGCACTACGAGGCCTTTAAGATTCACAACACATCAACTTTTCATCTAGTTGAATTTCCAAGAAAAATAGTACTTTGTGTACTCGAACACACAACTTTTGGGGCTTTTCAAACTCTGAAACTCGATAACTACGGACAATGAGTACCAAATTCCTTAAACAAAGTGTCAAATTAATCAGCTCTTCGAGGCCTTTAAAATGTCACAACACATCAACTTGGCATCTAGTTGAATTTCCAAGAAAAATAGTACTTTGTGTACTCGAACACACAACTTTTGGGGCTTTTCAAATACTGAAACTCGATAACTACGGAAAATGAGTACCAAATTCCTTAAACAATGTGTCAAATTAGTCAGCTCTTCGAGGCCTTTAAAATGTCACAACACATCATCTTTGCATCTTGATGAATTTTCAAGAAAAATAGTACTTTGTGTACTCGAACACACAACTTTTGTGACTTTTCAAACTCTGAAACTCGATAACTACGGAAAATGAGGACCAAATTCCTTAAACAAAGTGTCAAATTAATCAGCACTACGAGGCCTTTAAGATTCACAACACATCAAATTTGCATCTAGTTGAATTTCCAAGAAAAATAGTACTTTGTGTACTCGAACACACAACTTTTGTGACTTTTCAAACTCTGAAACTCGATAACTACGGAAAATGAGGACCAAATTCCTTAAACAAAGTGTCAAATTAATCAGCTCTTCGAGGCCTTTAAAATGTCACAACACATCATCTTTGCATCTTGATGAATTTCCAAGAAATATAGTACTTTGTGTACTCGAACACACAACTTTTGTGACTTTTCAAACTCTGAAACTCGATAACTACGGAAAATGAGGACCAAATTCCTTAAACAAAGTGTCAAATTGATCAGCTCTTCGAGGCCTTTAAGATTCACAACACATCAAATTTGCATCTAGTTGAATTTCCAAGAAAAATAGTACTTTGTGTACTCGAACACACAACTTTTGGGGCTTTTCAAATACTGAAACTCGATAACTACGGAAAATGAGGACCAAATTCCTTAAACAAAGTGTCAAATTAATCAGCACTACGAGGCCTTTAAGATTCACAACACATCAAATTTGCATCTAGTTGAATTTCCAAGAAAAATAGTACTTTGTGTACTCGAACACACAACTTTTGGGGCTTTTCAAATACTGAAACTCGATAACTACGGAAAATGAGTACCAAATTCCTTAAACAATGTGTCAAATTAATCAGCTCTACGAGGCCTTTAAGATTCACAACACATCAAATTTGCATCTAGTTGAATTTCCAAGAAAAATAGTACTTTGTGTACTCGAACACACAACTTTTATGACTTTTCAAATACTGAAACTCGATAACTACGGAAAATGAGGACCAAATTCCTTAAACAAAGTGTCAAATTAATCAGCACTACGAGGCCTTTAAGATTCACAACACATCAAATTTGCATCTAGTTGAATTTCCAAGAAAAATAGTACTTTGTGTAATCGAACACACAACTTTTGGGACTTTTCAAATACTGTAACTCGATAACTACGGAAAATGAGTACCAAATTCCTTAAACAAAGTGTCAAATTAATCAGCACTACGAGGCCTTTAAGATTCACAACACATCAACTTTTCATCTAGTTGAATTTCCAAGAAAAATAGTACTTTGTGTACTCGAACACACAACTTTTGGGGCTTTTCAAACTCTGAAACTCGATAACTACGGACAATGAGTACCAAATTCCTTAAACAAAGTGTCAAATTAATCAGCTCTTCGAGGCCTTTAAAATGTCACAACACATCAACTTGGCATCTAGTTGAATTTCCAAGAAAAATAGTACTTTGTGTACTCGAACACACAACTTTTGGGGCTTTTCAAATACTGAAACTCGATAACTACGGAAAATGAGTACCAAATTCCTTAAACAATGTGTCAAATTAGTCAGCTCTTCGAGGCCTTTAAAATGTCACAACACATCATCTTTGCATCTTGATGAATTTTCAAGAAAAATAGTACTTTGTGTACTCGAACACACAACTTTTGTGACTTTTCAAACTCTGAAACTCGATAACTACGGAAAATGAGGACCAAATTCCTTAAACAAAGTGTCAAATTAATCAGCACTACGAGGCCTTTAAGATTCACAACACATCAAATTTGCATCTAGTTGAATTTCCAAGAAAAATAGTACTTTGTGTACTCGAACACACAACTTTTGTGACTTTTCAAACTCTGAAACTCGATAACTACGGAAAATGAGGACCAAATTCCTTAAACAAAGTGTCAAATTAATCAGTTCTTCGAGGCCTTTAAAATGTCACAACACATCATCTTTGCATCTTGATGAATTTCCAAGAAATATAGTACTTTGTGTACTCGAACACACAACTTTTGTGACTTTTCAAACTCTGAAACTCGATAACTACGGAAAATGAGGACCAAATTCCTTAAACAAAGTGTCAAATTGATCAGCTCTTCGAGGCCTTTAAGATTCACAACACATCAAATTTGCATCTAGTTGAATTTCCAAGAAAAATAGTACTTTGTGTACTCGAACACACAACTTTTGGGGCTTTTCAAATACTGAAACTCGATAACTACGGAAAATGAGGACCAAATTCCTTAAACAAAGTGTCAAATTAATCAGCACTACGAGGCCTTTAAGATTCACAACACATCAAATTTGCATCTAGTTGAATTTCCAAGAAAAATAGTACTTTGTGTACTCGAACACACAACTTTTGGGGCTTTTCAAATACTGAAACTCGATAACTACGGAAAATGAGTACCAAATTCCTTAAACAATGTGTCAAATTAATCAGCTCTACGAGGCCTTTAAGATTCACAACACATCAAATTTGCATCTAGTTGAATTTCCAAGAAAAATAGTACTTTGTGTACTCGAACACACAACTTTTATGACTTTTCAAATACTGAAACTCGATAACTACGGAAAATGAGGACCAAATTCCTTAAACAAAGTGTCAAATTAATCAGCACTACGAGGCCTTTAAGATTCACAACACATCAAATTTGCATCTAGTTGAATTTCCAAGAAAAATAGTACTTTGTGTACTCGAACACACAACTTTTGGGGCTTTTCAAATACTGAAACTCGATAACTACGGAAAATGAGGACCAAATTCCTTAAACAAAGTGTCAAATTAATCAGCACTACGAGGCCTTTAAGATTCACAACACATCAACTTTGCATCTAGTTGAATTTCCTAGAAATACAGTACTTTGTGTACTCGAACACACAACTTTTGGGGCTTTTCAAATACTGAAACTCGATAACTACGGAAAATGAGGACCAAATTCCTTAAACAAAGTGTCAAATTAATCAGCACTACGAGGCCTTTAAGATTCACAACTCATCATCTTTGCATCTAGTTGAGTTTCCAAGAAAAATAGTACTTTGAGTACTCGAACTCACAACTTTTGGGGCTTTTCAAATACTGAAACTCGATAACTACGGAAAATGAGGACCAAATTCCTTAAACAAAGTGTCAAATTAATCAGCACTACGAGGCCTTTAAGATTCACAACACATCAAATTTGCATCTAGTTGAATTTCCAAGAAAAATAGTACTTTGTGTACTCGAACACACAACTTTTATGACTTTTCAAATACTGAAACTCGATAACTACGGAAAATGAGTACCAAATTCCTTAAACAAAGTGTCAAATTGATCAGCTCTTCGAGGCCTTTAAGATTCACAACACATCAAATTTGCATCTAGTTGAATTTCCAAGAAAAATAGTACTTTGTGTACTCGAACACACAACTTTTGGGGCTTTTCAAATACTGAAACTCGATAACTACGGAAAATGAGTACCAAATTCCTTAAACAAAGTGTCAAATTAATCAGCACTACGAGGCCTTTAAGATTCACAACACATCAAATTTGCATCTAGTTGAATTTCCAAGAAAAATAGTACTTTGTGTACTCGAACACACAACTTTTATGACTTTTCAAATACTGAAACTCGATAACTACGGAAAATGAGTACCAAATTCCTTAAACAAAGTGTCAAATTGATCAGCTCTTCGAGGCCTTTAAGATTCACAACACATCAAATTTGCATCTAGTTGAATTTCCAAGAAAAATAGTACTTTGTGTACTCGAACACACAACTTTTGGGGCTTTTCAAATACTGAAACTCGATAACTACGGAAAATGAGGACCAAATTCCTTAAACAAAGTGTCAAATTAATCAGCACTACGAGGCCTTTAAGATTCACAACACATCAAATTTGCATCTAGTTGAATTTCCAAGAAAAATAGTACTTTGTGTACTCGAACACACAACTTTTGGGACTTTTCAAATACTGAAACTCGATAACTACGGAAAATGAGTACCAAATTCCTTAAACAATGTGTCAAATTAGTCAGCTCTTCGAGGCCTTTAAGATTCACAACACATCAAATTTGCATCTAGTTGAATTTCCAAGAAAAATAGTACTTTGTGTACTCGAACACACAACTTTTGGGGCTTTTCAAATACTGAAACTCGATAACTACGGAAAATGAGTACCAAATTCCTTAAACAATGTGTCAAATTAATCAGCTCTACGAGGCCTTTAAGATTCACAACACATCAAATTTGCATCTAGTTGAATTTCCAAGAAAAATAGTACTTTGTGTACTCGAACACACAACTTTTGTGACTTTTCAAACTCTGAAACTCGATAACTACGGAAAATGAGGACCAAATTCCTTAAACAAAGTGTCAAATTAATCAGCTCTTCGAGGCCTTTAAAATGTCACAACACATCAACTTGGCATCTAGTTGAATTTCCAAGAAAAATAGTACTTTGTGTACTCGAACACACAACTTTTGGGACTTTTCAAATACTGAAACTCGATAACTACGGAAAATGAGTAACAAATTCCTTAAACAAAGTGTCAAATTGATCAGCTCTTCGAGGCCTTTAAGATTCACAACACATCAAATTTGCATCTAGTTGAATTTCCAAGAAAAAGAGTACTTTGTGTACTCGAACACACAACTTTTGGGGCTTTTCAAATACTGAAACTCGATAACTACGGAAAATGAGTACCAAATTCCTTAAACAATGTGTCAAATTAGTCAGCTCTTCGAGGCCTTTAAAATGTCACAACACATCATCTTTGCATCTTGATGAATTTCCAAGAAATATAGTACTTTGTGTACTCGAACACACAACTTTTGTGACTTTTCAAACTCTGAAACTCGATAACTACGGAAAATGAGGACCAAATTCCTTAAACAAAGTGTCAAATTAATCAGCTCTTCGAGGCCTTTAAAATGTCACAACACATCAACTTGGCATCTAGTTGAATTTCCAAGAAAAATAGTACTTTGTGTACTCGAACACACAACTTTTGGGACTTTTCAAATACTGAAACTCGATAACTACGGAAAATGAGGACCAAATTCCTTAAACAAAGTGTCAAATTAATCAGCACTACGAGGCCTTTAAGATTCACAACACATCAAATTTGCATCTAGTTGAATTTCCAAGAAAAATAGTACTTTGTGTACTCGAACACACAACTTTTGGGACTTTTCAAATACTGAAACTCGATAACTACGGAAAATGAGTACCAAATTCCTTAAACAAAGTGTCAAATTGATCAGCTCTTCGAGGCCTTTAAGATTCACAACACATCAAATTTGCATCTAGTTGAATTTCCAAGAAAAATAGTACTTTGTGTACTCGAACACACAACTTTTGGGACTTTTCAAATACTGAAACTCGATAACTACGGAAAATGAGGACCAAATTCCTTAAACAAAGTGTCAAATTAATCAGCACTACGAGGCCTTTAAGATTCACAACACATCAAATTTGCATCTAGTTGAATTTCCAAGAAAAATAGTACTTTGTGTACTCGAACACACAACTTTTGGGACTTTTCAAATACTGAAACTCGATAACTACGGAAAATGAGTACCAAATTCCTTAAACAAAGTGTCAAATTGATCAGCTCTTCGAGGCCTTTAAGATTCACAACACATCAAATTTGCATCTAGTTGAATTTCCAAGAAAAATAGTACTTTGTGTACTCGAACACACAACTTTTGGGGCTTTTCAAATACTGAAACTCGATAACTACGGAAAATGAGTACCAAATTCCTTAAACAATGTGTCAAATTAGTCAGCTCTTCGAGGCCTTTAAGATTCACAACACATCAAATTTGCATCTAGTTGAATTTCCAAGAAAAATAGTACTTTGTGTACTCGAACACACAACTTTTGGGGCTTTTCAAATACTGAAACTCGATAACTACGGAAAATGAGTACCAAATTCCTTAAACAATGTGTCAAATTAATCAGCTCTACGAGGCCTTTAAGATTCACAACACATCAAATTTGCATCTAGTTGAATTTCCAAGAAAAATAGTACTTTGTGTACTCGAACACACAACTTTTATGACTTTTCAAATACTGAAACTCGATAACTACGGAAAATGAGGACCAAATTCCTTAAACAAAGTGTCAAATTAATCAGCACTACGAGGCCTTTAAGATTCACAACACATCAAATTTGCATCTAGTTGAATTTCCAAGAAAAATAGTACTTTGTGTACTCGAACACACAACTTTTGGGGCTTTTCAAATACTGAAACTCGATAACTACGGAAAATGAGGACCAAATTCCTTAAACAAAGTGTCAAATTAATCAGCACTACGAGGCCTTTAAGATTCACAACTCATCATCTTTGCATCTAGTTGAGTTTCCAAGAAAAATAGTACTTTGAGTACTCGAACTCACAACTTTTGGGGCTTTTCAAATACTGAAACTCGATAACTACGGAAAATGAGGACCAAATTCCTTAAACAAAGTGTCAAATTAATCAGCACTTCGAGGCCTTTAAGATTCACAACTCATCATCTTTGCATCTAGTTGAGTTTCCAAGAAAAATAGTACTTTGAGTACTCGAACTCACAACTTTTGGGGCTTTTCAAATACTGAAACTCGATAACTACGGAAAATGAGTACCAAATTCCTTAAACAAAGTGTCAAATTAATCAGCTCTTCGAGGCCTTTAAAATGTCACAACACATCATCTTTGCATCTTGATGAATTTCCAAGAAATATAGTACTTTGTGTACTCGAACACACAACTTTTGTGACTTTTCAAACTCTGAAACTCGATAACTACGGAAAATGAGGACCAAATTCCTTAAACAAAGTGTCAAATTAATCAGCTCTTCGAGGCCTTTAAAATGTCACAACACATCAACTTGGCATCTAGTTGAATTTCCAAGAAAAATAGTACTTTGTGTACTCGAACACACAACTTTTGGGACTTTTCAAATACTGAAACTCGATAACTACGGAAAATGAGTACCAAATTCCTTAAACAAAGTGTCAAATTGATCAGCTCTTCGAGGCCTTTAAGATTCACAACACATCAAATTTGCATCTAGTTGAATTTCCAAGAAAAATAGTACTTTGTGTACTGGAACACACAACTTTTGGGACTTTTCAAATACTGAAACTCGATAACTACGGAAAATGAGTACCAAATTCCTTAAACAAAGTGTCAAATTAATCAGCACTACGAGGCCTTTAAGATTCACAACACATCAACTTTGCATCTAGTTGAATTTCCAAGAAAAATAGTACTTTGTGTACTCGAACACACAACTTTTGGGACTTTTCAAATACTGAAACTCGATAACTACGGAAAATTAGGACCAAATTCCTTAAACAAAGTGTCAAATTAATCAGCACTACGAGGATTTTAAGATTCACAACACATCAACTTTGCATCTAGTTGAATTTCCAAGAAAAATAGTACTTTGTGTACTCGAACACACAACTTTTGGGACTTTTCAAATACTGAAACTCGATAACTACGGAAAATTAGGACCAAATTCCTTAAACAAAGTGTCAAATTAATCAGCACTACGAGGATTTTAAGATTCACAACACATCAACTTTGCATCTAGTTGAATTTCCAAGAAAAATAGTACTTTGTGTACTCGAACACACAACTTTTGTGACTTTTCAAACTCTGAAACTCGATAACTACGGAAAATGAGGACCAAATTCCTTAAACAAAGTGTCAAATTAATCAGCTCTTCGAGGCCTTTAAAATGTCACAACACATCATCTTTGCATCTTGATGAATTTCCAAGAAATATAGTACTTTGTGTACTCGAACACACAACTTTTGTGACTTTTCAAACTCTGAAACTCGATAACTACGGAAAATGAGGACCAAATTCCTTAAACAAAGTGTCAAATTAATCAGCTCTTCGAGGCCTTTAAAATGTCACAACACATCAACTTGGCATCTAGTTGAATTTCCAAGAAAAATAGTACTTTGTGTACTCGAACACACAACTTTTGTGACTTTTCAAACTCTGAAACTCGATAACTACGGAAAATGAGGACCAAATTCCTTAAACAAAGTGTCAAATTAATCAGCTCTTCGAGGCCTTTAAAATGTCACAACACATCAACTTGGCATCTAGTTGAATTTCCAAGAAAAATAGTACTTTGTGTACTCGAACACACAACTTTTGGGACTTTTCAAATACTGAAACTCGATAACTACGGAAAATGAGTACCAAATTCCTTAAACAAAGTGTCAAATTAATCAGCTCTTCGAGGCCTTTAAAATGTCACAACACATCAACTTGGCATCTAGTTGAATTTCCAAGAAAAATAGTACTTTGTGTACTCGAACACACAACTTTTGGGACTTTTCAAATACTGAAACTCGATAACTACGGAAAATGAGTACCAAATTCCTTAAACAAAGTGTCAAATTAATCAGCTCTTCGAGGCCTTTAAAATGTCACAACACATCAACTTGGCATCTAGTTGAATTTCCAAGAAAAATAGTACTTTGTGTACTCGAACACACAACTTTTGTGACTTTTCAAACTCTGAAACTCGATAACTACGGAAAATGAGTACCAAATTCCTTAAACAAAGTGTCAAATTAATCAGCACTACGAGGCCTTTAAGATTCACAACTCATCATCTTTGCATCTAGTTGAGTTTCCAAGAAAAATAGTACTTTGAGTACTCGAACTCACAACTTTTGGGGCTTTTCAAATACTGAAACTCGATAACTACGGAAAATGAGGACCAAATTCCTTAAACAAAGTGTCAAATTAATCAGCACTACGAGGCCTTTAAGATTCACAACTCATCATCTTTGCATCTAGTTGAGTTTCCAAGAAAAATAGTACTTTGAGTACTCGAACTCACAACTTTTGGGGCTTTTCAAATACTGAAACTCGATAACTACGGAAAATGAGTACCAAATTCCTTAAACAAAGTGTCAAATTAATCAGCTCTTCGAGGCCTTTAAAATGTCACAACACATCATCTTTGCATCTTGATGAATTTCCAAGAAATATAGTACTTTGTGTACTCGAACACACAACTTTTGTGACTTTTCAAACTCTGAAACTCGATAACTACGGAAAATGAGGACCAAATTCCTTAAACAAAGTGTCAAATTAATCAGCTCTTCGAGGCCTTTAAAATGTCACAACACATCAACTTGGCATCTAGTTGAATTTCCAAGAAAAATAGTACTTTGTGTACTCGAACACACAACTTTTGGGACTTTTCAAATACTGAAACTCGATAACTACGGAAAATGAGTACCAAATTCCTTAAACAAAGTGTCAAATTGATCAGCTCTTCGAGGCCTTTAAGATTCACAACACATCAAATTTGCATCTAGTTGAATTTCCAAGAAAAATAGTACTTTGTGTACTGGAACACACAACTTTTGGGACTTTTCAAATACTGAAACTCGATAACTACGGAAAATGAGTACCAAATTCCTTAAACAAAGTGTCAAATTAATCAGCACTACGAGGCCTTTAAGATTCACAACACATCAACTTTGCATCTAGTTGAATTTCCAAGAAAAATAGTACTTTGTGTACTCGAACACACAACTTTTGGGACTTTTCAAATACTGAAACTCGATAACTACGGAAAATTAGGACCAAATTCCTTAAACAAAGTGTCAAATTAATCAGCACTACGAGGATTTTAAGATTCACAACACATCAACTTTGCATCTAGTTGAATTTCCAAGAAAAATAGTACTTTGTGTACTCGAACACACAACTTTTGGGACTTTTCAAATACTGAAACTCGATAACTACGGAAAATTAGGACCAAATTCCTTAAACAAAGTGTCAAATTAATCAGCACTACGAGGATTTTAAGATTCACAACACATCAACTTTGCATCTAGTTGAATTTCCAAGAAAAATAGTACTTTGTGTACTCGAACACACAACTTTTGTGACTTTTCAAACTCTGAAACTCGATAACTACGGAAAATGAGGACCAAATTCCTTAAACAAAGTGTCAAATTAATCAGCTCTTCGAGGCCTTTAAAATGTCACAACACATCATCTTTGCATCTTGATGAATTTCCAAGAAATATAGTACTTTGTGTACTCGAACACACAACTTTTGTGACTTTTCAAACTCTGAAACTCGATAACTACGGAAAATGAGGACCAAATTCCTTAAACAAAGTGTCAAATTAATCAGCTCTTCGAGGCCTTTAAAATGTCACAACACATCAACTTGGCATCTAGTTGAATTTCCAAGAAAAATAGTACTTTGTGTACTCGAACACACAACTTTTGTGACTTTTCAAACTCTGAAACTCGATAACTACGGAAAATGAGGACCAAATTCCTTAAACAAAGTGTCAAATTAATCAGCTCTTCGAGGCCTTTAAAATGTCACAACACATCAACTTGGCATCTAGTTGAATTTCCAAGAAAAATAGTACTTTGTGTACTCGAACACACAACTTTTGGGACTTTTCAAATACTGAAACTCGATAACTACGGAAAATGAGTACCAAATTCCTTAAACAAAGTGTCAAATTAATCAGCTCTTCGAGGCCTTTAAAATGTCACAACACATCAACTTGGCATCTAGTTGAATTTCCAAGAAAAATAGTACTTTGTGTACTCGAACACACAACTTTTGTGACTTTTCAAACTCTGAAACTCGATAACTACGGAAAATGAGGACCAAATTCCTTAAACAAAGTGTCAAATTAATCAGCTCTTCGAGGCCTTTAAAATGTCACAACACATCAACTTGGCATCTAGTTGAATTTCCAAGAAAAATAGTACTTTGTGTACTCGAACACACAACTTTTGGGGCTTTTCAAATACTGAAACTCGATAACTACGGAAAATGAGGACCAAATTCCTTAAACAAAGTGTCAAATTGATCAGCTCTTCGAGGCCTTTAAGATTCACAACACATCAAATTTGCATCTAGTTGAATTTCCAAGAAAAATAGTACTTTGTGTACTCGAACACACAACTTTTATGACTTTTCAAATACTGAAACTCGATAACTACGGAAAATGAGGACCAAATTCCTTAAACAAAGTGTCAAATTAATCAGCACTACGAGGCCTTTAAGATTCACAACACATCAAATTTGCATCTAGTTGAATTTCCAAGAAAAATAGTACTTTGTGTACTCGAACACACAACTTTTGGGGCTTTTCAAATACTGAAACTCGATAACTACGGAAAATGAGGACCAAATTCCTTAAACAAAGTGACAAATTAATCAGCACTACGAGGCCTTTAAGATTCACAACACATCAAATTTGCATCTAGTTGAATTTCCAAGAAAAATAGTACTTTGTGTACTCGAACACACAACTTTTGGGACTTTTCAAATACTGAAACTCGATAACTACGGAAAATGACTACCAAATTCCTTAAACAATGTGTCAAATTAGTCAGCTCTTCGAGGCCTTTAAAATGTCACAACACATCATCTTTGCATCTTGATGAATTTCCAAGAAAAATAGTACTTTTTGTACTCGAACACACAACTTTTGGGACTTTTCAAATACTGAAACTCGATAACTACGGAAAATGAGGACCAAATTCCTTAAACAAAGTGTCAAATTAACCAGCACTACGAGGCCTTTAAGATTCACAACACATCAAATTTGCATCTAGTTGAATTTCCAAGAAAAATAGTACTTTGTGTACTCGAACACACAACTTTTGGGGCTTTTCAAATACTGAAACTCGATAACTACGGAAAATGAGTACCAAATTCCTTAAACAAAGTGTCAAATTAGTCAGCTCTTCGAGGCCTTTAAAATGTCACAACACATCATCTTTGCATCTTGATGAATTTCCAAGAAAAATAGTACTTTTTGTACTCGAACACACAACTTTTGGGACTTTTCAAATACTGAAACTCGATAACTACGGAAAATGAGGACCAAATTCCTTAAACAAAGTGTCAAATTAACCAGCACTACGAGGCCTTTAAGATTCACAACACATCAAATTTGCATCTAGTTGAATTTCCAAGAAAAATAGTACTTTGTGTACTCGAACACACAACTTTTGGGGCTTTTCAAATACTGAAACTCGATAACTACGGAAAATGAGTACCAAATTCCTTAAACAAAGTGTCAAATTAATCAGCACTACGAGGCCTTTAAGATTCACAACACATCAAATTTGCATCTAGTTGAATTTCCAAGAAAAATAGTACTTTGTGTACTCGAACACACAACTTTTATGACTTTTCAAATACTGAAACTCGATAACTACGGAAAATGAGGACCAAATTCCTTAAACAAAGTGTCAAATTAATCAGCACTACGAGGCCTTTAAGATTCACAACACATCAAATTTGCATCTAGTTGAATTTCCAAGAAAAATAGTACTTTGTGTACTCGAACACACAACTTTTGGGGCTTTTCAAATACTGAAACTCGATAACTACGGAAAATGAGGACCAAATTCCTTAAACAAAGTGTCAAATTAATCAGCACTACGAGGCCTTTAAGATTCACAACACATCAACTTTTCATCTAGTTGAATTTCCAAGAAAAATAGTACTTTGTGTACTCGAACACACAACTTTTGGGGCTTTTCAAACTCTGAAACTCGATAACTACGGACAATGAGTACCAAATTCCTTAAACAAAGTGTCAAATTAATCAGCTCTTCGAGGCCTTTAAAATGTCACAACACATCAACTTGGCATCTAGTTGAATTTCCAAGAAAAATAGTACTTTGTGTACTCGAACACACAACTTTTGGGGCTTTTCAAATACTGAAACTCGATAACTACGGAAAATGAGTACCAAATTCCTTAAACAATGTGTCAAATTAGTCAGCTCTTCGAGGCCTTTAAAATGTCACAACACATCATCTTTGCATCTTGATGAATTTTCAAGAAAAATAGTACTTTGTGTACTCGAACACACAACTTTTGTGACTTTTCAAACTCTGAAACTCGATAACTACGGAAAATGAGGACCAAATTCCTTAAACAAAGTGTCAAATTAATCAGCACTACGAGGCCTTTAAGATTCACAACACATCAAATTTGCATCTAGTTGAATTTCCAAGAAAAATAGTACTTTGTGTACTCGAACACACAACTTTTGTGACTTTTCAAACTCTGAAACTCGATAACTACGGAAAATGAGGACCAAATTCCTTAAACAAAGTGTCAAATTAATCAGCTCTTCGAGGCCTTTAAAATGTCACAACACATCATCTTTGCATCTTGATGAATTTCCAAGAAATATAGTACTTTGTGTACTCGAACACACAACTTTTGTGACTTTTCAAACTCTGAAACTCGATAACTACGGAAAATGAGGACCAAATTCCTTAAACAAAGTGTCAAATTGATCAGCTCTTCGAGGCCTTTAAGATTCACAACACATCAAATTTGCATCTAGTTGAATTTCCAAGAAAAATAGTACTTTGTGTACTCGAACACACAACTTTTGGGGCTTTTCAAATACTGAAACTCGATAACTACGGAAAATGAGGACCAAATTCCTTAAACAAAGTGTCAAATTAATCAGCACTACGAGGCCTTTAAGATTCACAACACATCAAATTTGCATCTAGTTGAATTTCCAAGAAAAATAGTACTTTGTGTACTCGAACACACAACTTTTGGGGCTTTTCAAATACTGAAACTCGATAACTACGGAAAATGAGTACCAAATTCCTTAAACAATGTGTCAAATTAATCAGCTCTACGAGGCCTTTAAGATTCACAACACATCAAATTTGCATCTAGTTGAATTTCCAAGAAAAATAGTACTTTGTGTACTCGAACACACAACTTTTATGACTTTTCAAATACTGAAACTCGATAACTACGGAAAATGAGGACCAAATTCCTTAAACAAAGTGTCAAATTAATCAGCACTACGAGGCCTTTAAGATTCACAACACATCAAATTTGCATCTAGTTGAATTTCCAAGAAAAATAGTACTTTGTGTACTCGAACACACAACTTTTGGGGCTTTTCAAATACTGAAACTCGATAACTACGGAAAATGAGGACCAAATTCCTTAAACAAAGTGTCAAATTAATCAGCACTACGAGGCCTTTAAGATTCACAACACATCAACTTTGCATCTAGTTGAATTTCCTAGAAATACAGTACTTTGTGTACTCGAACACACAACTTTTGGGGCTTTTCAAATACTGAAACTCGATAACTACGGAAAATGAGGACCAAATTCCTTAAACAAAGTGTCAAATTAATCAGCACTACGAGGCCTTTAAGATTCACAACTCATCATCTTTGCATCTAGTTGAGTTTCCAAGAAAAATAGTACTTTGAGTACTCGAACTCACAACTTTTGGGGCTTTTCAAATACTGAAACTCGATAACTACGGAAAATGAGGACCAAATTCCTTAAACAAAGTGTCAAATTAATCAGCACTACGAGGCCTTTAAGATTCACAACACATCAAATTTGCATCTAGTTGAATTTCCAAGAAAAATAGTACTTTGTGTACTCGAACACACAACTTTTATGACTTTTCAAATACTGAAACTCGATAACTACGGAAAATGAGTACCAAATTCCTTAAACAAAGTGTCAAATTGATCAGCTCTTCGAGGCCTTTAAGATTCACAACACATCAAATTTGCATCTAGTTGAATTTCCAAGAAAAATAGTACTTTGTGTACTCGAACACACAACTTTTGGGGCTTTTCAAATACTGAAACTCGATAACTACGGAAAATGAGTACCAAATTCCTTAAACAAAGTGTCAAATTAATCAGCACTACGAGGCCTTTAAGATTCACAACACATCAAATTTGCATCTAGTTGAATTTCCAAGAAAAATAGTACTTTGTGTACTCGAACACACAACTTTTATGACTTTTCAAATACTGAAACTCGATAACTACGGAAAATGAGTACCAAATTCCTTAAACAAAGTGTCAAATTGATCAGCTCTTCGAGGCCTTTAAGATTCACAACACATCAAATTTGCATCTAGTTGAATTTCCAAGAAAAATAGTACTTTGTGTACTCGAACACACAACTTTTGGGGCTTTTCAAATACTGAAACTCGATAACTACGGAAAATGAGGACCAAATTCCTTAAACAAAGTGTCAAATTAATCAGCACTACGAGGCCTTTAAGATTCACAACACATCAAATTTGCATCTAGTTGAATTTCCAAGAAAAATAGTACTTTGTGTACTCGAACACACAACTTTTGGGACTTTTCAAATACTGAAACTCGATAACTACGGAAAATGAGTACCAAATTCCTTAAACAATGTGTCAAATTAGTCAGCTCTTCGAGGCCTTTAAGATTCACAACACATCAAATTTGCATCTAGTTGAATTTCCAAGAAAAATAGTACTTTGTGTACTCGAACACACAACTTTTGGGGCTTTTCAAATACTGAAACTCGATAACTACGGAAAATGAGTACCAAATTCCTTAAACAATGTGTCAAATTAATCAGCTCTACGAGGCCTTTAAGATTCACAACACATCAAATTTGCATCTAGTTGAATTTCCAAGAAAAATAGTACTTTGTGTACTCGAACACACAACTTTTGTGACTTTTCAAACTCTGAAACTCGATAACTACGGAAAATGAGGACCAAATTCCTTAAACAAAGTGTCAAATTAATCAGCTCTTCGAGGCCTTTAAAATGTCACAACACATCAACTTGGCATCTAGTTGAATTTCCAAGAAAAATAGTACTTTGTGTACTCGAACACACAACTTTTGGGACTTTTCAAATACTGAAACTCGATAACTACGGAAAATGAGTAACAAATTCCTTAAACAAAGTGTCAAATTGATCAGCTCTTCGAGGCCTTTAAGATTCACAACACATCAAATTTGCATCTAGTTGAATTTCCAAGAAAAAGAGTACTTTGTGTACTCGAACACACAACTTTTGGGGCTTTTCAAATACTGAAACTCGATAACTACGGAAAATGAGTACCAAATTCCTTAAACAATGTGTCAAATTAGTCAGCTCTTCGAGGCCTTTAAAATGTCACAACACATCATCTTTGCATCTTGATGAATTTCCAAGAAATATAGTACTTTGTGTACTCGAACACACAACTTTTGTGACTTTTCAAACTCTGAAACTCGATAACTACGGAAAATGAGGACCAAATTCCTTAAACAAAGTGTCAAATTAATCAGCTCTTCGAGGCCTTTAAAATGTCACAACACATCAACTTGGCATCTAGTTGAATTTCCAAGAAAAATAGTACTTTGTGTACTCGAACACACAACTTTTGGGACTTTTCAAATACTGAAACTCGATAACTACGGAAAATGAGGACCAAATTCCTTAAACAAAGTGTCAAATTAATCAGCACTACGAGGCCTTTAAGATTCACAACACATCAAATTTGCATCTAGTTGAATTTCCAAGAAAAATAGTACTTTGTGTACTCGAACACACAACTTTTGGGACTTTTCAAATACTGAAACTCGATAACTACGGAAAATGAGTACCAAATTCCTTAAACAAAGTGTCAAATTGATCAGCTCTTCGAGGCCTTTAAGATTCACAACACATCAAATTTGCATCTAGTTGAATTTCCAAGAAAAAGAGTACTTTGTGTACTCGAACACACAACTTTTGGGGCTTTTCAAATACTGAAACTCGATAACTACGGAAAATGAGTACCAAATTCCTTAAACAATGTGTCAAATTAGTCAGCTCTTCGAGGCCTTTAAAATGTCACAACACATCATCTTTGCATCTTGATGAATTTTCAAGAAAAATAGTACTTTGTGTACTCGAACACACAACTTTTGTGACTTTTCAAACTCTGAAACTCGATAACTACGGAAAATGAGGACCAAATTCCTTAAACAAAGTGTCAAATTAATCAGCTCTTCGAGGCCTTTAAAATGTCACAACACATCATCTTTGCATCTTGATGAATTTCCAAGAAATATAGTACTTTGTGTACTCGAACACACAACTTTTGTGACTTTTCAAACTCTGAAACTCGATAACTACGGAAAATGAGGACCAAATTCCTTAAACAAAGTGTCAAATTAATCAGCTCTTCGAGGCCTTTAAAATGTCACAACACATCAACTTGGCATCTAGTTGAATTTCCAAGAAAAATAGTACTTTGTGTACTCGAACACACAACTTTTGGGACTTTTCAAATACTGAAACTCGATAACTACGGAAAATGAGTAACAAATTCCTTAAACAAAGTGTCAAATTGATCAGCTCTTCGAGGCCTTTAAGATTCACAACACATCAAATTTGCATCTAGTTGAATTTCCAAGAAAAATAGTACTTTGTGTACTCGAACACACAACTTTTGGGGCTTTTCAAATACTGAAACTCGATAACTACGGAAAATGAGGACCAAATTCCTTAAACAAAGTGTCAAATTAATCAGCACTACGAGGCCTTTAAGATTCACAACACATCAAATTTGCATCTAGTTGAATTTCCAAGAAAAATAGTACTTTGTGTACTCGAACACACAACTTTTGGGACTTTTCAAATACTGAAACTCGATAACTACGGAAAATGAGTACCAAATTCCTTAAACAATGTGTCAAATTAGTCAGCTCTTCGAGGCCTTTAAGATTCACAACACATCAAATTTGCATCTAGTTGAATTTCCAAGAAAAATAGTACTTTGTGTACTCGAACAGTAGTGTGTTATTACCGATTTTGGCTCGCTTCCCCCCACCACTTTACCTCCCCCCACCACTTTACTTCCCCCCACCACTTTACTTCCCCCCACCACTTTACTTCCCCCCACCACTTTACCTCCCCCCACCACTTTAATTCCCCCACCTCTTTACTTCTCCATAAACTATTTTTGACATGTCACAGAATAATTAGTAACTCGAAACATCTTGTTCGAAAGCATGAATTGTTGTCCTTCAGTATCTGTTATGATGACACATATGAGCGAGTTAAGTTTGAGGTTCAGCCAAACTATTTTTTAAAAATTTATTTTACAGGAAACAACACAAAATGTAACTAACAATACGGTTACAAAAATTATGATTCCTAAATCTACGTTTTTCCCTATTTATATTAAAATATATGCTGACCATGCATAAGGCTTCCAGAACATTATGAACTTAATATTAAATCGCAATTAGGGGTAATACGTTTTCTAATCGCAAATTCTAGATGGTAGTAAACACTACGCAGTTTCTTATTATTTAATTATTAAGCAAATTGTTGTGATATAACTCCTCCATCCTTAAGAGGCAAACTTAATGGAATGGGTTTGACTGTTAGTGTTTTCTACTTCATTATATGTTTTTTCCAATGTTTTTCTCTTATTACAAAACTTTTTATACCTAACTATAAGAATACTAATTATTATTGAGATTATTATAAATGTCCAAAGAGTTGCACTTGACCACATTGATATCTCATCTAGATGGCTTTCTTCTATGGGTGGTAGATGATCGATAATGTCCTTTATATGGTGGCTTTCTATAAAATCCATTCTTGTGAGGTTGATTACTATTGATGATTGATCATTTGGCACATAATCCATTTGAACTTCTGGTAGAATAAATGCAATTCCTTGACTTATTTGCATTTTGTTAATAAATGTTTTTCCTTCTATAACGAGTTCACAATCAGTTGAAAATTCAACTAGGGTAGGTGCTCCGATTTCCGTATAATGATCCGATGGACACTTTGACAGTACTTGTATCGGCATTGAAGGAATTATTAATAATTTATTGTTTGCAACTTGTTCTATTAATGTTTGTTGCAACGATACATGGGTCTTTTGGCATCCTTTTAAGGGACGGTTTGTCAATAAGTTGACGACACACTCGTCGGCAGAGTTTTCACTTTCCTTGCAGAAAAATATTCTTCCAATGTCTGGGCAGATGTGTTCTTTAAACTGCAGGTTATCATTGCTTTGTGCCACGAAAGGGAATTTTAAGAGAAGCATGGATTTTCTTTGGATAACGGAATATAGGCGATGAAAGTTATAAACTTCTGTTTTCAGGATTGGGATATGTATTGCAAAAATTATTCTTCCTTTGACAAAAGATACTTGCGTTCCCAATAATTGATAATACTCTACTGAGTTATTTAATTTAGGTATTTTATCATCTCCATAAATGTTACTTAATTCTATTAATAGTTCATTAATTTGAGAAATGGATATTACAGTATTATGTATCGAATTGAGTTTTGCAAAAACAACAGCATCTTCTAAATTGTCCAAGAATGAGATTAAACTTTGACAATCTAAATTAATTTGCGTTAAAATATTTTGAATACTAAGGTACTGGTCTTGATTCCTAATTATTCGATCTATAGTACTTTGAACTAATTCTATACCTCTTTTAAGTTTTCCTTGATTATCTGAAATTATTTGCATCGTTTTATTAAGAAAATTTACAATTTTCTGAGATATTGTTATTTGTCCATTTACAGTTTTTTCGAACCTTATTTGATTCGTTTCCAAATTTCTAATCGCCTTATCATATTGTTTTCCATCGTCAGAGTCCAAATTTCCGAATATCCATTTATTAAAGTGACCAATTACGTTTATTAAACCTCGTTTTCTTTGAAGATTTGAATTTGGATAAAGGTTGAATATTTTCTTTTCAATTGTGTTTATAAAAAACTCTGTTCTAGGAAGCAAATTTCCAATCAATCCATGATAAGATATCGGATTCGATATATTATCTTTAGTTATACAGTTCCTAATTGAATCATATGATTTCTTAATATTAATTAATTGCGAAAGTAAGGACTCCATTTCTACATAATACAGAAATGTATGTTTCGTATAGATTATTCTTGCTGATCCTAATTTAATTGGTAACAAAGGATTTGGAACTGAAATAAATTTTGCTTCTTCATTCCTTGCTGGTTGAAGGCTGATTGTCAGTATTATTAGCACAAATTTTGGAGTCGTCCTGAAAAATTTTGACTGTTGTATTTTGAGGTCTTTTAAGTGTATTCTTATGATATTCCGCATTTGCAGTTTTTACTTTAATTTCTGATTGATCTTTTAAATCATAAATTTTAAATTTTGGCAGGGCTTTATTACGATTCTTCGTTTTCACGTATATTGGTTTATCTAAGGGGTAGAGTTCTGGCTCTTCTCGTTTCTCATTTCTTTTTGAAATTGTTTGTTCTTTTATCTTGTGATTCTGCTGGGCGATTTCTCTATATAGTTCTTGACAAATTTTTTTATGTTCCTGAACGTAATGTGATATAATTACGTGATCATTCATGTCTAATGAATCCGAATTATTTATATGCCCTTTAATTATTTCAAAAGGTGTAAATTTAGTAACACTGTGGATTGAATTGTTATATCCCAATACTGCTCTCTTCATAAGTTGTTCGGGATTCAAATGTTTATTAGTTTCTTTAAGGCAACGATAATGTTCAATTATTGTTGAATGAAACCTTTCGACAGGAGAATTGGAATTACTATTCTTGGACGTGGTAAAATGCAAGTCTATTTTATATAGTTTACAAAAATCTTCTAAGTCAGCATTTTTAAACTCTGATCCTCGATCACAAGTGATTTTTAGGGGAAGTCCATGATGTGTAATAAAGTTGAACAAATTTTCAGAAATAGATATACCCGTTATACTATCTAACAAATAGGCTTGGCCGTATCTGGAAAATGTATCTATGATTGTTAAAAATGATTTATTTTCTATCCTAAATGTGTCTATATGAATATGCTCAAAAGGTTTGGAAGTTGTTGGTGTTAAGTTAAACTTAATGATTGGTGGGTTCCGGTCATATTTATTTCTTTGACATATCTCACAGTTATTAACATATTCTTCAATATCCGAATCCATTTTTGGCCAATAATATTTTTTTTGTAACGCAGTTTTCATCTCTGTTATCCCCCTATGACAAGTTTTCGTGTTATGATGCAGATCTAATTTTTGTACTTGATCTTCCTTTGTTAAAACATCCTCGCGCATTTTTGTACATTGGACAAATTTAAATGAAGTGTTTACGAAAATATTTTGCATCGTAACAGTAAAAATTTCTCCCAATTGTGGTTCTCGAAACAAAAATGCATAAGAACGTTTAGGACTGACATATTCTTTCACGAACTGAATAATCCCAGGAACTAAATTATTTCTTGGCAATATGACATTAAACCTTGTATTGTCAAAAATCTGTTCCTTTTGACACCTTACCGCTGGAATATCTCCCATTATTACAAGAATTTGATTTTTATATCCATTAAATACTCTCTCTGTGATTGGTAGATTAAAAATGGGATTCTCTAATGAGGTATGCACTGTTTCTAAATCATCGTCAGTATTCTCATTGGTTTCTTTTGGAATTTCCTTTAATTTCGATATTTCTTTATTTCCGCACTTATTATCGGGTGGTTTGATTTGTATATCAGATATAACATTAATTTTTGGTGGTTCTATATTTTCTAATATTTCTTTAACCGTTTGTTCATCTAATTGTGGGTACCTTTCTATGTTTTTGCAGAATTCTAAAATTTCTTCATCACAATCGCCTGGATTGTTAACTATTGAAGCAGTTTCTAAAGCATTTAAATCTTCTTTTGGATTTCTTGACAGTGCATCCGCTGCTGTATTAGAGTTTCCTTTTTTGTATTTAATTGTATAATCAAATTCTTCCAGTTTGAGTCTCCATCTCACTAAACGGCTATTTGGTTCTTTTAAGGAATAAACCCATTCAAGTGGTTTATGATCTGTAAAGATTGTGAATTTTGTTCCAAATAGGTATGGACGATAATATTTACATCCCCATACAACTGCGAGTAATTCTTTCTCTATTGTGGAATAATTTGTTTCGGCTGGGTTCAATGTTCTAGATGCATAACCGATCGGATGTCCATTTTGAGATAAAATAGCACCTATAGCAAAGTTTGATGCATCTGTATTGAGTTCGAATGGTTTAGAAAAATCCGGATACGCTAATACTGGTTCAGAAGTTAAAATATTTTTACAAGTTTGAAAACTATCAAGAAATTCTTTAGTGTGAACAATTTTTTCGTTTTTCTTTAAACATTTTGTCATTGGTTTGGTTATTTTAGCTAAATCTTTAATAAATTTACGATAATAACCAACTAATCCTAGAAAAGATTTTATTTCTTTAACGGTTGTTGGTAAAGGAAAATTTTGAACTGCTTCAATTTTCTTCGGGTTTGGTTTTATTCCCGATGGTGTTACTACGTGTCCCAGAAATTCTACTTCTTTACGAAGGAATTCACTTTTATCTAATTGTATCTTAAAGCCTGCTTGACGTAATTTGGAAAATACCAGTTTTAAATTTTGAATATGTTCCTGGAGGCCAGTGCTAAATATAATAATATCGTCCATGTAAACCATACATATTTTATTTTGTACATCTTTTAAAACTTCATCCATAACTCTTTGAAACGTGCTAGGGGCATTTTTTAATCCGAAAGGCATTCTGAGATACTCATAGTGACCATTTTCTACTGTAAAGGCTGTTTTTTCAATTGAATTTTGGGCCATTTCTATCTGATGGAACCCACTAGCAAGATCCAGAGTCGAAAAGTATTGTGCACGTCCTAGCTTATCTAATATATCACTAATATTTGGAATGGGCCATCGTGAATCTATAGTTTTCTCATTGATTTTTCGATAATCTACTACGATCCGCCACTTTTGTTTCTTTGTTGCATCTATCTTCTTTGGCACAATCCATATTGGTGAACTCCAAGGACTTGAGGATGGTCGAATGATTTCATTTTCCAGCATTTCTTTAATTTGACGTTGAACCTCCTCCTTATGAATAAATGGGTATCTATATGACCTAGTGTGTACAGGAATTTCATCTATTGTTTTTATCTCATGTTTAGTTTTTGACGTAAATGTTAGTTTATCACCGGGTTTGAGAAATATGTCAGAGTACTGTTTACATAATTTTATAATTTCATTTCTTTCCTCCTTATTCATGTGATCTGTTCTGATTAATTTTTGTATATCATTTATATCTTCACAATTTATATTGTTTAAAAATAACACATTACTTTCCAATTTTCTCAAGTCACATATGTTGTAAGTTTCTTCTTCAAACGGTTTTACTGGAAAGCGTTCTTCCATTGTAACGTCAATGGTTTCCTCCGAATAGTTCTGAATTTCCACGAGGGCGTATCCATTTTTGGAAGTACTTACGCCTTGTGAAATCATCATTCCGTCCAGGTCAACAGGATCTATTAAGATATCGCCCTTGAATATCGTTACCGGAATTCTCTTGACAGTCTTTTCACGTGGTTTTAAAGAAAAATGATAGAATTCATCTAATTGATGCCTAATTTTGAAAGGAATTTTAACTTTGGTATTTACTAGAATTCTATTCACTAAATCTATATTCAAATTTAGATTCAATAAATCTGTCAATCCCAAGATTCCGTCAAAATAATTGTGAAAATCAAATAATATAAATTCGATACCATCATTAATATTGAAGTCTTTTAGAATTGGAATGTTTGCGCAATATTTTGTATTCTGACTACCCAAAGCCGTTTTAACAATATTTTCTGATTCCCAAATGTTGTTCGGAAAATATTCTTTGACAAATGTTGGTTTAATTACTGAGCGACTACTACCCGTATCTATTAAAAGTTTTATTTTAAACGACTTAATTTCTATATAAGGTAGGGCACCTTTCAGTGAAATATTAACTTCTGTCATCGGTGCATTTGCTGTTTGAAAACATTTTGAAAATTTCCTTTCATTTTTTCCTCTACATTATCAATTTCTAGTACAGTATTTTGTGGTTCTACCGTGATTTCAGGGTTGTAATTAGTTTCTTGATTGTAACTATCTAACTGGTTTCCTTGATCTAAATAGTCTTGAGCAAATAATTCCTCACTGATCACATTATTAGCATTATTTCTTTGGAAATAATTAGGATTTCCAAAATTTCCTGAATTATTCCTAAAATTTGAATAATTAGTTCGAATCGTGGGGTTTTTTGATGTAGTTGACATTGGGGTTGGTTTTGGTAACTGGTCTGACCTTATCTGACCAGGTCTAAATACGTTTAAAGGTTTTTGATTTCCAAAAACTTGTCTATTCGTAGGGTATCGTCTTGGTGGTAAATCTGTTCTTGGACGGGGAAACGAATTACTTTGATTTTGATTTTGAAAAAATGGATTTGATCGTTGCGAATTATAATTTCGGGTGGTCATTTCTTGATAAAAATTTTGTCTCGCCGGTCTATCTTCTAAACGACCGTACAATGATTGGAAATTATTGAATTCATTGGCATAAGCCATTGCATCCTCTAAACTATCAGGTCTTTTTAGATGCATATTATTTTTTAAAATTCCTGTACATCCTGCAATAAAAGTATCCAATGCTGTTTTTTCATGATGTCTGATATCCCACTGTTTTTGTGTTATGTTAATGGTATTATCGTTCCCGATACGTTGGATAACATTGCTTAAAATTAATTGTACTCTATTCCCAAAATTTAAAAGATGTTCACCTTTTTCAGGCCTAGTCCTAGTTAATTCTTGCACTAAATTATCTAGGTCTCTTCTATCAGAAAAACACTGAATTAAGCAATTTTTCAATGTTATCCAATCCTTTATTTCCGTACGATTTCCTACTAGCCTTTCAGCTTTCCCTACTAACTTATCCTGGATTGATTCGAATATGTGTGTATTTAATTCATCATCCTTAAACATATGGTAACTGGAAATTATACTCTCACATCTGTCAACAAATCTATTTAATGTATTGCTATCACCATCATAAGGTTTAAGTGAATTTAACCGAGATTGGAACAAATCCCAATTTATTCTTTTTTGTACTATACTAGAAGAACCGTCACTAGAAGTCATTTTTAAATTTTTTCTTGTACTTATATTACCTTTTATTGAGACGTTATTTAACTGAGATGATAATTCATCAATTGATTTATCAGTTTCACTGTTTGACATATATATGTTTGCAATACCTAATTATCCCTATCAAATCCTTATACAGAGGGTTCAATGGACAAAAGGAAAATTTGTGGCACTTACCCACGCCTCATCCTTAGCAGAGGATAGTCGTTGGTCTCAGGCTCGATTTCTTTATCAGATTCTCGTTGCGGGTGCTTTTCGCTGCTTCCTGTTTTGGTTGTAGTGAACTTTTGGTAGTGTTTTCTTAATCGTGCAATTCGATTTTTTTTTTTTTAACACTTTTTCAAAATATCCTACCGACTGCGCCAGTTAAGTTTGAGGTTCAGCCAAACTATTTTTTAAAAATTTATTTTACAGGAAACAACACAAAATGTAACTAACAATACGGTTACAAAAATTATGATTCCTAAATCTACGTTTTTCCCTATTTATATTAAAATATATGCTGACCATGCATAAGGCTTCCAGAACATTATGAACTTAATATTAAATCGCAATTAGGGGTAATACGTTTTCTAATCGCAAATTCTAGA
The DNA here is from genome assembly GCF_040115645.1 of Euwallacea fornicatus. Classification (NCBI taxonomy): domain Eukaryota; kingdom Metazoa; phylum Arthropoda; class Insecta; order Coleoptera; family Curculionidae; genus Euwallacea; species Euwallacea fornicatus. The sequence continues at coordinate 55,853 of NW_027096037.1, forward strand.
TGGTAGTAAACACTACGCAGTTTCTTATTATTTAATTATTAAGCAAATTGTTGTGATATAACTAGCGGAGAAAAGTCACTGAGAAATTTTAGTCAAGAAGAACTTAAATCTTTACCCATAGATTATCTAATACAATATGCAAATTCTTTCGAATTGTTGGATATTTGGGGAAAACTTCCAACGGAATATAAGACAAACTTTACCCTTCAAGTGAAGTTACCATGTTTTGTTCATTATAATCGACCAGAATGGAGAACACATGTTGATGGACCCCCAGACTCTCAAGAAAAGTGTTATTTTTGTAATAAAGTATACACACATCATATTATTATTTAACTATGTGTAAAGTGACTTAATAAACACTAGTGAATAATAAAGTGGATATTTATATTTTTAATCATATAACAAGTGTGTGTGTGTGTGTGTGTGTCTTATTCAACGATGAATATTAACATGGTGGTTTACCTGTTCTTCATGAATATATTCTTATAGGGGTTATTAAAATTTTCATTCGAATGTTTGATTCCGATTGTGATTAGGTAATAAAAAGGCAGTATTAAATAATATATGGTTTATTTAAATTTCATCCACCTTTCTCGCTCACTTAAAATAAACTGTTTTCTTAATTTTTTTGTTTTTCCTCTTATAGTTCGAATGATTGGATTGTTGAGAACATATAATTCTGGATTGTATGTTGGGGTTTCTTCTATGTCCCAGCTCTCATCAACTAAAGGGTTGGAAGTTGATTGACCATCCCGCTTCTCATCGTGTGATCGACTTGCCTCTACATCCTGGTTCACATCATTTACTTGGTTCGAAAGAGGTTCTTGAAACATCTCTGATTTGTTGTCCATATCTGTTTCACAAAAATAAAAGTTAAAAATTTTGTTTACAATTTTCTTTTGTTGATTTTTTCTCGAAGTGTTTCTTCTTCATTTATATTCGAATAAAGTTCGATTAACTTTCTTTTTCTTATTTGTTGAAGCTTTATTAGTGTTTCAAGATCCTTTATTTTATCTTTGGTTGCATCCATGGATTGTTCGAGCAAAGTCAAACGTTTTTGATGTTTTTCCCAACGAGATGCTCTCGTGTCCTGCTGTTTTTTTTCATCCATTATAATTTCCTCTGGATTACTTTTTTCAAACACCCATTTTTGAGCTTCAGTGCTTTCATTACAACGTAAAGAATTATTTAAATTGCTTATGGCCTCTTCTATTTCATCCAATATTAGTGGTGATTGTGCAAGGTTTTGAATAGTTTTTGAATCATTAGAAGGATTTGTTGTACCTTCAGATAATATTTTGTGTAGCTCCTCTTCCTCCTCCTCCTTACCATCCAACTCATCTTCCACTAATATTGGTGAATTTGGAATTTGTTTTGCCCCCTGAAGAAGTGTCACAATTGGTTGTTGGTTGGATTTTTTTCCAATCACCACTTGATGATGTATATTAGCTGGACCCTCTTCACATAGTGATTTTAAGAAATAAACGTTTGGTTTGCTACACATGTTATAATAGAAGTATTAAATAAATTTTACACTTACTATGTTTGGTTGATGAAACTAAAATGATGAAGGAGTGCTCGATCCGATCGTATTTATTTCAGCACCGACATATAAAAAATAATAAAAAACTTTATTTTTTAAAAGGAATAATATCTTATACCACCCCAAATAAGGTGTTTAACCAATTTTGGGTTTTTTAACTGCTTTTATGGTAATCACATGGGAACTTTTTGATATTAATTTTCTGTTTTTTGATTCAATAATAACGTAATAATCAAAAACTTTATTTTTTAAAAGAAATAATATCTTATACCATCCCAAATAAGGTGTTTAACCAATTTTGGGTTCTTTAATTGCTTTTATGGTAATCACATGGGAACTTTTTGATATTAATTTTCTGTTTTTTAATTCAATAATAACGTAATAATCAAAAACTTTATTTTTTAAAAGAAATAATATCTTATACCATCCCAAATAAGGTGTTTAACCAATTTTGGGTTCTGCAATTGCTTTTATGGTAATCACATGGGAACTTTTTGATATTAATTTTCTGTTTTTTAATTCAATAATAACGTAATAATCAAAAACTTTATTTTTTAAAAGGAATAATATCTTATACCATCCCAAATAAGGTGTTTAACCAATTTTGGGTTCTTTAATTGCTTTTATGGTAATCACATGGGAACTTTTTGATATTAATTTTCTGTTTTTTAATTCAATAATAACGTAATAATCAAAAACTTTATTTTTTAAAAGAAATAATATCTTATACCATCCCAAATAAGGTGTTTAACCAATTTTGGGTTCTGCAATTGCTTTTATGGTAATCACATGGGAACTTTTTGATATTAATTTTCTGTTTTTTAATTCAATAATAACGTAATAATCAAAAACTTTATTTTTTAAAAGAAATAATATCTTATACCATCCCAAATAAGGTGTTTAACCAATTTTGGGTTCTTTAATTGCTTTTATGGTAATCACATGGGAACTTTTTGATATTAATTTTCTGTTTTTTAATTCAATAATAACGTAATAATCAAAAACTTTATTTTTTAAAAGAAATAATATCTTATACCATCCCAAATAAGGTGTTTAACCAATTTTGGGTTCTTTAATTGCTTTTATGGTAATCACATGGGAACTTTTTGATATTAATTTTCTGTTTTTTGATTCAATAATAACGTAATAATCAAAAACTTTATTTTTTAAAAGAAATAATATCTTATACCATCCCAAATAAGGTGTTTAACCAATTTTGGGTTTTTTAATTGCTTTTATGGTAATCACATGGGAACTTTTTGATATTAATTTTCTGTTTTTTGATTCAATAATAACGTAATAATCAAAAACTTTATTTTTTAAAAGGAATAATATCTTATACCATCCCAAATAAGGTGTTTAACCAATTTTGGGTTCTTTAATTGCTTTTATGGTAATCACATGGGAACTTTTTGATATTAATTTTCTGTTTTTTAATTCAATAATAACGTAATAATCAAAAACTTTATTTTTTAAAAGGAATAATATCTTATACCATCCCAAATAAGGTGTTTAACCAATTTTGGGTTCTGCAATTGCTTTTATGGTAATCACATGGGAACTTTTTGATATTAATTTTCTGTTTTTTGATTCAATAATAACGTAATAATCAAAAACTTTATTTTTTAAAAGGAATAATATCTTATACCATCCCAAATAAGGTGTTTAACCAATTTTGGGTTCTTTAATTGCTTTTATGGTAATCACATGGGAACTTTTTGATATTAATTTTCTGTTTTTTAATTCAATAATAACGTAATAATCAAAAACTTTATTTTTTAAAAGGAATAATATCTTATACCATCCCAAATAAGGTGTTTAACCAATTTTGGGTTTTTTAATTGCTTTTATGGTAATCACATGGGAACTTTTTGATATTAATTTTCTGTTTTTTGCATTCAATAATAACGTAATAATAAAAAACTTTATCTTTTAAAAGGAATAATATCTTATACCATCCCAAATAAGGTGTTTAACCAATTTTGGGTTCTTTAATTGCTTTTATGGTAATCACATGGGAACTTTTTGATATTAATTTTCTGTTTTTTAATTCAATAATAACGTAATAATCAAAAACTTTATTTTTTAAAAGGAATAATATCTTATACCATCCCAAATAAGGTGTTTAACCAATTTTGGGTTTTTTAATTGCTTTTATGGTAATCACATGGGAACTTTTTGATATTAATTTTCTGTTTTTTGCATTCAATAATAACGTAATAATAAAAAACTTTATCTTTTAAAAGGAATAATATCTTATTGAGATTCCATCACAATGACTTCCCCTATCTAAGTGATTATAGTTAACAAAATATGGTAATATCATTTGACAACATAATACGCTGCACGTATTACAGTATTTCAGTATCGATTAAGATGTGGTCAGCTTATGTTCAAGAAAAACCAGCCTTTAATTTGGTTTCATCAATAGAAAACTTAGCCCAACATTTTAGAGATTTGGAGTTTGATGCAGATCATGAAGCCATATATGGAATGGAAAAATTATATACATATGAAGAATGTAAAGAAATCGGTGAAAAATATCGAAACGCAGTACAAGCCTGTAATATGTTTTTGCATACATCTGATTTAAGAACCTTTTTAACAACGTTAGAAGATTTAGGATTAAAAGATTCTTTAGATGAAGTATTAAAGTTTATACCAAAAGAAACCAGGAAATGAAGGATAAAATGTATAAAAGATATTAAAGAATTATTAAATAAATTGGTTTTATTCAAATATTTAAATAGTTTTCATATAAAAAATAAACATTAGATAATGCACAAATACATGTAGATTTAATATGATACAAACATCTAGCTTCTGCATGTTGAATTTTCAATCCTTCTTCGAGTTCTAAAACCGGCTTGAATGAGTACTTTCTAACATAATCAGCTTTTTCCTTCCCCTTTACATACACATGATTTGCTTTTTCTGTTAAACTTCTTATTATCTTGGAAAACTCATGAATGGGGGTATATCCTTGATCCCATGGAAGCCGATGGTGATTCCTCATTAACCAAACCGCTTGTTTATAGCACTCAGGTGATAGGAGAGATATTTTGTGTGGTGGTTTAAAAATATAGTGACATATTTTTTCTCCATCGTAGGCCGCTAGTTCTTTGGGAATAAATTTATTTTCCACTAAAAACCCTTGCACATCAATCACCAATACTTTCATACTTTTAATTCTTCAAACTTTTTAAACATTGTTTTTTTGTTGGTATAGTTTTTAATTTGTTGCTTTAATTTTTGTAAATTTTCTATGTAAATAGACAAATTCACTTTGAATTCTGAAAACATTTTGATATGTATTGCGGAATTATCCTCCATTTTATAGCTGTTAGCAAGCATGCCCATTAAAGTTCTTTAACACTTTTTGTTATCTTTACATCTTCGAATATTCAAAACTGTCATCACATTTTTAATTGTTCAAACTTTAGGAAAGTAGATTTCATGATAGAATATTCTCTAATCCAACATTTAAGATTTCATGGATTTTCTAAAAAGGATTCAAGTCTATTTACCAAAATGCTCAAAATGACTTGTAGTATTTTTATAAACAATCTTTCAATTAAACCCAATATTTTTTCTAATACCTAATATACATAGTCATTTGTGGTGGGAATTTAAAGCTGTTTTACAATTTTTGTAAGTGGATTGTAACTAAATATTTTGTCATGAATAATGAGACAATAGGCCGTCGTTTTATCAGACATTTTTTCTGCAGTTTCAAATTCCACTCTCATAGTGACTGGTCCAGTTTGAAGTAAATCTCTTTGATGGGTGCAATTGATATAAACAAGGGGTGCTTTATCTTTGAATTCTGATGGAGTGAAAATCGATTCTTGTGTGTTATTATAGTAAACCTGACGAAATTCAGAAAACATTTCATACAGCGTTGCAAATTTATTGTTTTTAAAATCCAGTTGCAAATCACCATACGGATATCTTTCAGAATTTAAATAGACATTTACATTTCGTAGGTCACAGTGATCAAATTTGCTCATATCCTTTTTAAGATTGTCTCTTTTATCTTTTTGAAATGCAAGTATAACATGGCGAGGAGTTTCAATTTTGGTTGATGTCTTTACCGGCCAATTATGTCTGGTGGTTTCTAATAACTCCGGATATTCAACTAATTCCCAACTTCGAAAAGTTAGTAGGATGTCAATATTTTTGTCAATAATTTTTGTAAGTGCTAATTCCTGTGGAATTGCTACTGTCAAGTGTGGAACTCTCCAACAGAGTTTTGTTATCGTAAGTCTCGGTTTTTCTGTAGATTCTGCTGTTTGCACCAATGCATTGGAATCGTCGTTGGCTCTAACTAGAATTAATTCTTGATGTGAATTTAAAATTATTTTCTTGTAATCTTCAAAGAAACCAGAGTACATCTTGAGAGGAATACATAAAGAAACATTTCCATTAGAGTCTACCATAATGATTTTTTCTTTTTTTTCCGCTGGATACCATCCAGCATTTTGAAGCTTAACGCTTTCATTTAAATTATATGATAAATAACCTTTCATGGTTGATGTTATACCAATATCTCGCACTGAGTCAATTGTCACTCCATTTAAAACATATCTCAACTCTTTGAATAAAAACGCAGCGGCATTATTTATCAAGTATGTATTTGTAAGTGGCATACCATCCTCTTTAGTAACCTTTAATTCGAGGTAAAGTTCACTTTTGCATGGTAAAGGATATTTCCCGGTTTGTTGTAAAGATATTCTAATTTCATCATTCAACCCCAATTTAGTGGGATTGAATGGTTCAAAAGAGAGCACTTCCCAACTCAAAATTGAATCATCAATAAGAACTTTTTCTTGAACGTTTATATGTTCCATTTTTTAATGTAAATCCCAGGGAAATAAGAAACCGTTTATTCAAAGGTGTTAACCCTCTTGTGTATTTTTTTGTACTATCAGAGTTTTGTTGTTTACCGAGGATATTAAGCGTTCTGCCAAAATCTAGGTTTGGTGTTCTATTATACAAAATTACCATCCCGAGTCCAAGCGTTTAAGATGAAGTCTTAACGTCACGGATTCTTCTTGAAAATTAATCAAATTACCTTCTTGATCAACTAGTTTTACAGTTATTTTATCTATAATATTCACAATTACGGGAAAATAAATGACATTCTGGGGAGTTTCAATTATTTTAAAACCGGGTGGTACACTGGGAAAAAACTGATGTATTACATGAACTGGTGTACCATTTAAAAAAGACCCTTCAGCTATACTGCAATCGATATTTATAGCATTTACCTTAAAAATGTTTGCGGGGCGATCAGACACTGCCAAAGTATTAGCTGGTATAACCTTATACTCGAACCCCAAAAGTTTTGCTATAGTTCCTTCTTCAAATTTAACGTCTGCAGATGAAATAAGATGTGTTTTAAGAGTGTTGTTGTTTGCAGTTAACTCAAGTGTCGTATTTTCTTCAATTTCTTTTTTTAAATATTTAGAAATATCTTCTATTTCATAGCAACCCGGTGGTATTGTAATATACTCTCCACCAATAATAAACAAATTAGATCCTTTCTCAACATTTGGAATTGAGTTGAATGTTTCAAAATTGACTAAACCGATTACGTATTCGAAATTGTCATCAAGATGTATAGGAGGATTAAATTTCGCAGTGAGTGTTGAAGACTTACCATTAAGAACAAAACTATAAGACATGTCTTGTCAATACTGAAATTAGAAGTAAATTTATTGAGTTTTATACACTTCATTATAAAGAAATTCTAGACAGAGCTGACCACAATTTACTTGCTTTTCGGGTTGATATCTCGTATAATTATACTTTATATCGTTCTTGAGACCATCACTAATGAAATACTTCACTAACTCTATTGGCGGTTTTAAGTTTCCATAACTATCGAAATATATAATTCTTTTTCCTTTTTTAGCATAACAGGTCCAATGAGTTCCTTTGTTGGTTGAATCATCCAGGTTCACTATACCATGCTCGTTCTCTTTAATTTTCTTTGGTAATTTATTTCTCATGAAAATACCTCGGAAATGTGGAATTTGCAATTTTTTTATATATTTTAATAACTGAAAATTTGTTAGTGATTTTCGAGGTATTTCACTTAGCAGTTTTTTGAATATGGTTTTAAGTAGAGTCCACATCCTGATTTGTATGGCTTTAGATATAATCCGCTTCCTTTTTTACCAAGTGCTATAGCTTCCATTGTCTCATTGTGTCTTTTCGCTTCTTCTAATTTTTGAGATGCTGCTTTCGCATCATTTACCGCTTTTGCAATACCGGCAGCTCCACCCCCTAATGCACCTAATGCTGATAAACCAGCAAACAGGGGTATCAAAGGTAAAAATCCGCCAGATTTAGGAATAGGAATAACTCTCTTTTTTGGAGGTAAAATTTTTCCACCCCTTTTTGCAAGTGTTAGAGCATACTTGGCGCTAGATTTTAAGTTTTTAAACTTTTGTCCAATAAGTCCCTTTTTTACGTTTAAAATTGTTTTGTTTAGAGTTTTCTTTTTACTACCTCCTTTTAAGCCTCGACCTGTTTTCCTTTTTTTTCGCAATCCCATTCCTAACTTTGTTTTCACATTCATAGCTCCACTAATACCTAAAGCTGCAATTTTTTCACCGATTCCCGAATCACTTGCCTTGAACCGTGCTAGTGCTTTTGATGCTAAGATTTTATCCGCTTCGTGTCTACTTTGTAAATCTTTCCTCTCGTTGTATGCTATGTCGTGCTCTTTACAAGCTTCATCTAAAAGATTTACACCTGTATCACCTCTGGATAATCTTTCTTTCAACTTGGTTCCTGGACCACAGAAGTTGTATCCTGGGACATGCAATTCAACAGGTAATTTGTTTATCAAAGTATTGATAATACCAGTTCCTCTTTTTTTGGGAGTTTTTGTATGAATGATGGGATCATTGTGAAAGTTAATCATTTTATATATAAGGTTATCCAACAACTGGTAGACATTCACTTTTTATGTACTTTAAGTACCTAAAAGATGCGTCTTGAAAAACAGCTACACACGATAAACATTAAAGCTTACGAATTGAGAAAAAATACTTTCAGAAAACATGGTGACTTATTTCAGGGAAGTAGTAAAAGGGGCTTAATTATTGGCCCATCAGGATGCGGAAAAACTAATGTTATAATTTCTTTAATTGAAGATCGCAATGGGCTACGATTTAAAAATTTGTATATTTATTCCAAGTCATTGTATCAACCAAAGTATGAGTATTTGAGGACACTTATGAAACCTCTTAAACAAATTGGTTTCTATGAGTCAGATAGTGCTGAGAATATTGTTGATCCAAGAGAAATTGAACCTAATTCTTTGATTATTTTCGATGATATTGTTTGTTGTGATCAAAAAATTGTTAAGGATTATTTTTGCTTTGGAAGACATAAAAACATTGATTGTTTTTATTTGTGTCAGACATATTCGTCTATACCTAAACAATTAATAAGGGATAATGCGAACCTACTTATCATATTTCAACAAGATATCACAAATTTAAAACATATTTATCAAAACCATATCAATGTCGATATGACATTTAACCAGTTTCAGAAATTATGTTCGCTTTGTTGGAAAGAACCGTATGGATTTTTAGTGGTGGATAAAGATTCAAATTTAAAGTGTGGTAGATACCGAAAGGGATTTGATATATTTATTTACTTATAAAAGTTTTCAAAGTAATGTCACTTCACTATTATATCCTACAACATGGATGATGCACGTTTAAAGAGAGAGCTTGTTAAATCGAGGAAAGCAGTGAGAGAAAAATATCAGAGTCTAAAAAATGCAGAATTTGAGACGCAAGCTAGACTAGAGCAAACCTACAAACCACTAACACAACCTTTAAAACAATTAATTTCAGCTGTTCATGGTAAGAGTAAACCACCGGATATCATAACCGAAGGAAAAAAGGAAGAAGAAAAATCTTTTAATATCGAAAATGCAGCATCTGCAACTTCAACCCCAAGAAAAGAAAAAAAAATGAGAACTGGGAAAACCCCACTTTTACCTTTAAAGATACCCTCCTTCTTTGATGAAAGCTTAACGTCAAAAAGTCAATTTCCTTCTTTTTTAAGTTCAGTGGAGATTGGTGAAAGTACACCACTTCAAGAAGAATCTAGCGATGAAGCATTGAATTTATCGGATATTTTAGAACGATCAAAGCTAGCAATACAACCAATAGTTAGTGCTCCTGCTTATAACGAGTGGTTAGAAACCTTCCATGAACTACCAAGAAATTATATTGATAATAATATAAAGGACAAAAAACACAGTTTCGATCATCAATTTGGTATAATTCATGATATTGAATCAGATAAGTTCTTTTTAGGCTTAACCCGAGAACCTCTCGAAATTATTGGTAAAGATGTAAAAGTTGCAGGATTAACATATCCTGGTACAGTTGGATTATATGAACTATTATTTAAAGTAAATCCACTTGGCTATAAAAAAGAGGATTTGGATAATTACATGGATATATTGAAAAGGACTAACGCTTATAGACGGAATTATGATCCCAATGAACAAGTTCAAGGCGCTAAATCATCTAAATATATTACAATAATAGCACCATATTTGCAAGAAAAAGGTATAACGAAAACTAGAAATATACACTCAACAAGTTTTCGTAAACCTTCCCCTCCACGCAGTAGACTTAGAATGAAAAAGGGTGGAGGATTAATTTTAAAAAATCACAAATCAAAAACGGATTATGTATATTGGGATGATTTGAATGAACTCGTTGACAGGCTTCGTTTACTTATGGCTTCTACGTCAGCAGGTCATACAGGTCATAATAATGAAATAATTTCTATTATAGAAGAACTTAGGGAAGCAGATGTTATTGTATAAAACCACAACCTTTTTCATTTGTATTATATTTTCAAGATGACTGTTGATAAGTTTGGTCGACACATTTCAAATAAAACAATTGGTGATCATTTGGAAAAACATTTTGTTAAAAGTGACAAATCGAAGAACATTGGAGAAAAAATGACTAACGAACTACTGTTGATAAAAAATATGATACCCAATGAAGTTCACAAAGCTGCAGCTTTACTGAAAAAAGAGATAAATGATACTATAAAAAATATGGATGATAGGAATAACGTTTCAAGTCAAGAGCTAAGAGAAAAACTAACCTTATTCACACAAACACTTGCAGAAGTAAAAGATAAGCTGAAGCAAATAGATGACTTTCTGGAGAAAGTCTATAAGTCATTAAATTATAACACTAATTCGATAATACAAAGAGTTTTGCAGATTGAGGCAAACGTTTTAAAACAAACAACTACTAAAAGGAAGCGATAGTGTAGTTTAATTATGTCATTCACTCCAAAGGAAACTGTGGCTCGCGAGCTACATAAACCTATAAGGAAAAATTATAAAAGACGTAGGGTAATCATTAAAGGGTTGCATGACTTATGGCAAGCGGATCTCGTAGAAATGCAACCGTATGCCAAATTAAATAAGGGGTTTCGTTATATCCTGGTAGTTATAAACGCCTTTTCAAAATATGTTTGGGTAATGCCATTAAAAAGTAAAAAAAGTAAAGATGTTACTTTAGCATTTGAAGCAATTTTAAGAAGATCTAATCCCCCGAAAAATTTGCATACAGATCTTGGTACCGAATTCTACAACCGGGATTTTAATAAACTTATGAAAAAATATGAAATTAATCATTACAGTACATTTTCTAATTTAAAAGCAAGCATCGTTGAAAGAGTAAATCGCACGTTGAAGAACATTATGTGGCAACAATTCTCAATTCAAGGAAATTATAAATGGATTGATATTTTAGAAAAAATTGTACAAAAATACAATAACACAATTCATCGAACTACTGGTTACAAACCTAACAGTGTCAATAATAAGAATGCTGAGGAAATTTTATCAAACTCCTACACCCATTTGAAAACGGTGGATCCCAAAAGGTCAAAATTGAAATTGAATGATTTTGTGAGGATTTCCAAACACAGAGAAGCTTTCGATAAAGGTTACACACCGAATTGGTCTAGCGAAATATTCCAAATACAAAAGGTTCAGTTGACCAATCCCACAACATACTTATTGAAAGATTACAAAAATGAAGATGTTCAGGGAGGATTCTATAAAGAAGAATTGCAGAAAGTTAAATATCCTGACGTTTACTTGGTTGAAAAAATTTTAAAACAAAAAGGGGATAAAGTTTATGTTAAATGGCTTGGTTTTAGTAACTCAATCAATTCCTGGATTTTGAAAAAAGATATTCTGTAATAAATTTACTTTTCATTTACTAAAATTTTCTTTTAATTAATCTCCAATAGTTGTAACATTAAATCTTTCATTATAAATTTTCATCCTGTGTGGATTTGAACATATTTGAGCAATTATTTCTTCACACAACCGAATTCTTCTTTGAAAGTGGAGTCTATTAATATGCAAAGTTAGATGGTCATTTTTTCTAGCCTCTCTATAAGCAAAACTCCATGCAACCAGTTTGAAGACTTCGTTCTTGTCATTAAAAGATACTGTTTTTTCCATGGTATTATCAAGTGTGTTATAGTTTTTCTTATTTATTAATAATCATATATGTATAAACAGTATTTCTATATCATCAAAATACATGCTTTCCAATAAATGGATTTATTTGAAATTTCTCACTACAAAATCAAAAGTTTTACATCAATAATTTTATTTTTCAAGACAACTTTTTACAAATTCATTGCAAGCAATTATTTCAACATCCTCTACAATACAGTTTTTGTGAAATTCTAATAATTCTAACACACAACACACATTATAACTGTTTTTCAATGGAGAAATAATAGTATACATATTTGTAATCAAGTCACCGTTTTTTTGTGATACTCCTTCTAAAAGAGTGTTATAGTACAATGGAAATTCTTGCGATTTCAACGTATCAAACCGATATTTTATTAAATTCACTAAACTTGTTAGTACACTTATAGTATCACCTCCGAGAAAAATTTCATTTCCACCATCTTGAACGATCTTAATTATTCTTGAATCACCAATAAACGTAAAATGTATTTCGTATCCATCCCCCTGCATAGGTAACCATCCTTGGTTGGTAGAATGCACGAAGCTCATCATAATTCCTTGGTTGTTCAAAAAAGAAATCCATTGTTCTTCATTGAAAATAACGTATTGATTATTCTTTGCACCTCCTAGTTTAATAACTGGGTTGTATTCTCTCTCCAAAGACAAACCAACACTAATCCATTTAGATTTTGATTTGTTTATGTAGTAAATTATTTCATTTATAACAATACCGGCGCGGGTTACTTTAAATTCTTCCGTATTCTTGGAGAATTGATTTTTATGAGATTTATACATTTTATTGCTAGATTTAAACTAACGCTTAATTCTGACTATTTGTGGACTTAACGTGATTGTTTAAATAATCAAGAAATTGTGGTTGGGATTATTAGTGGCGTTGGGGGGGGGGGGGGGTTAGTAGTGGGGGGATAGTGGATGCAAAATTTAAATCGATTTTTTAAGTAACAATAAAGTATTGTTGAAATGGTAGGAAAAACTATAAGTAGTAAAATACTAAATGCTATATAGGATGATGTATGTGAACAGGTATTTTCAAATTCGTCGCTTTTTATGTTATTATTGTGTTTATTAAAATAAGAATTAGAACATTGAGTAATTACATTCCATGTTGAGACTACTTGAGATCCATTAAGATATACAAACAAGATTTTGAAAAATGTAGGAATGGAGGAATTTAAATTGTATGAAAATACATCAACATTATTTATTCTAGAAAAATTCATAGCTTTATAACAGTGTGGATATGTTTCAATTTTGCTATCATTTAAACAGATATATTGATAATGGGAATTTGTGGGGTTGAATACGTATAATGTACTCCCCAATACAGAGTATAATACTATATTTTTGATCACTTCCATACCGTAAGAAGATTGAGACTAAAATGCTGGTTAATAAAACAAATGTTTACAATAAATATATTTTTATTCATTTTTTACACTAATTACATTTTTTTATTTATATTTACTATGCACTAAATCTCGTAAAGTTATAATAAGATTGTTTACTGATTCATCTTCATTATTGGTTTTGGTTTCTAAAATATCTATATCCTTATGACCCCACGCTAAAGTTCTGAAACTATCTCGAATTATATACCTTTTATCATCTTCAGGTGACAACGCAACCTTATTTTTCAACTGTGTATACATTTCATGCAAAATTGATCGAAATAAATTCATTTTTCTATATTTAATTTCGAATTTTTCAATAACATCTTTATAATCTGTTAAAGTAAGCGAATTTTGAATGACATATTTTTTAACACCTTTTGCTTTTTTTTCAGTCAAATTTTCTAAATTAATACAGTAAGCCTTTGCTCCTGTTCCATAAAAACTTTCGATTGCTCTTCCTGCGAACTCATCTTTCATACGACCCAAAACCGATTTGTTTTTAGTGATGTTATGTGGGTTTATTTCACTATAATTTGAAGTATCAAATTTTTCTAAATTTTCTTGCATATCTTCATAAAAATTGTCTGTTGTGATATGAAGCACTAAACTATCGGTGTCGGTGTATAATAAAATTGCTTTGTTACCATATTTCCGTTTTACATATTGGTAATAAAAATTATAAATTACAGTTTTTGATAATTCTAATACACTAAACCCCACATACACCGGTTTGTTGTATAGTACTTTTAACCTTTCTAGTTGTAGAGCAACAAGATTTTCGTTAAAGACTAAAGAATTCTTGAAATTCGGTTTTGCAATTAAAAATTCAGCACCCTGCTTATGTCCAATGTTTTTCCAATGTGTTACTAATCTTATATCAACACGTTTATCAACATTTTCCAAGGATTTACCATAGATAGCATTATTAAACAATTTATAACAATCTTTTTCCAATTTACATTTCGATTTGTTTCTCATTTCAGTATTTAAATCAATGTATGGTTTTAGAAAAGCTTTTTGTTTAAATTTAAGTCCTCTATGAATTTTAATTAACTGTAACCCATTCTCAAGAGCCTGTTTAAGATTTCGATAATGAATGATATATTTTTCTTTATGATTTAAAGTGCAAATTAATTTTTTTTGATTAGAATTAGGTGCACAAATATTTTCAGCTAAAAAGGGTAACTCATTATGTTCTTCATGCAAATTTTTAGGATATTTAATATCTATTTCAAAAACATAACCATATTCGTCATTATCTTTCAGTGATTCAATTTTAAGAGAATCTATTTCTTCAATAGTCATCCAAGAAAAATTATCAATAGGAAGTGGTTGACTCATACTATGTCCATACAAGTTGGTTGCATCTAAATACATTATATATGATGACGGTTTTGTAGAATCAAAATTTTGAAGAAATTTGTTATTAGCTTCTATCTTTCGAACACTGCAGTGACATATACCCCCCCTTATGTTATTTTTAAAAAAATACAACATATCAATATCTGTTAATAATTCTAATTTTACTTTAGTGTATTTTAACATAGCATCCCAACTTAAACCTGGTGATGTATAATAATGAGCAGGATCTAATTTAAATATATTAAATGAAACATTTCGAAAAGCTTCAAAAAAGTCAGTAAGAATGAGGACATCAGATAATAAATATGTTTTAGTATAATCTAATAAATTTTTACATTTAAATAAATTCCAAATATTTCTAGCTCTGTTATAGTCTGCGGGACTTATAGGTTTATCATTAAGTGTATCATAAAAATCATCAATAGCGGGTAGTTGAATTTCATATAATTTTTCCATTGAATTAATATAATTATATGGGAATACACCTTTTTTTCTAATTTCATTAAATTGATTTGGATCTTTAAAATTTTTTTTTATTTCAATACATTGCTCTGTTTCTAAACTTTCACCTAAAGATTCAAGCGATGAAGCAACAAATCGAAAAGAATCTAGAAATCTAAGTTTAATGAAAATATTTTTAATTCTATTGTCCATTGTAGCTACTTTATCTACTAAAATTGATTTAGAAAATGAAATATATGTTTCTTTTGTTTGTGGAAGAATATCTATTATATCTCCTTCACAACAAAGCTGTTTAATAAATAGATGGGAATCATAATTTAGATTGTGAAAAAAAACTGGAATAAAGTTTGGTATTTTGTAATGTAAATTACATAGATTGTGAGCCTTTCCACGGTAGTATCCGGTAATATGGTCATGATCTTTAACCACATCATCTTCGGGTTTAAATTTTTCATCACAAATACTGCAAATAACAGAATTTTCAAAATTATTTTTTTCTTCGTCTGTTAATGGAAGCATTTTAACATCATGCTTCAGATGAGTATTGTAAATTTTGTGAATGTGTTCTTCAATTCGTTTGCAAAATACTTCAGCTGCATCCACACCAAAATAATAATCTAATAGTGACAGTGAATTATCGAATGAGCATTTAATGAAATAAGCAAAGGCGTACGGTTCGTGTTTAAAAGTATTTTTAGTATAAGACTCATCACAACTTTTGGGTACTTCAAACTCTAAAGGTTTTAAAAAACATTCAAAGTCTGCATATATTACAAAAGGAACTTTTATCTGGCGTTGAAAATTTTCAAATTGAAGAATATTTTCAGGAATATTTTGACCATATTTATTTATTTTAATTTTCGTTGTAGGAATTTTTGTTGTCACATGATTACAATCATTTTTTTGATGTACATCTAATTGGTATTCCGAATTAAAATATATTAAACAACCATCACAAAAATATTTTTTATGTCCTACTTTATTAATTTGAAAAGACACTAACCTAGACATATCCTTTATCCAACAATAATGATAATTCTTACCTTGATTCAATAATAACAAATTTACATGTGTGGGAAATTTTTGAGAGGAATAATGAAGCGGTCCAACTATCTCGTGTTTGCGTCCACAATCAACACTCTCTAAACCATAAACATTCACAGAAATGTTATTTTGCAATTCAAATAATTTGATGTCTTTTAACTTTACTGGAAACGATATTCCTGCAAAGTTAAGAATATTAAAAAAATTTGGATATGAAGTTGTTCTGTCAGCGTTCGCTTTGACAGGAAACAATGCGCTTATAATACTCCATCCAAAACAGTGTTGATCCTTATTCTTCACATTAATGATGGCGTGTTTGTTAACGATCTGTTTCGGTAAAGGAATATATGAGGAAGCTCGAATTGGATTATATTTGTTAATGTTAACTTCTAAATGCATTATTTTCTCCAAGGCCCATCCTGATCCATTTTCAGCAAACACTGACACTTTTTCCTTGATTTCACTCAAAAAGTCACCAAAGATCGTTTCCATATCCGATGATAAAGAAACAATCTTATTCTTTGTATTAAAAGATTTAAGTTCTACAATCTCCTTTGAGTGTAAAAGGTATCGTCCAAACAATTCAACATTCACCTTTACCAATTTATGTTTCTTAAGTTGTTGTAAAATCAATTCTATAAAAGATTTCTTCACATCACCAAAAAAATCTCCAATATCCACATGTTTCTTTTCCGAAAGCAACATAAAAGAAATAATACGATTTTTAAATGCTGAAGTTATGACTTTCACAGTTCCGTTATCGTTTGTTTCACACACTATATTTTTATGTAGATTTGAACGTAAATGAGCACTAAGTCTTTTCTTTTTGTACCAGTTATTACACTCTTTGCAATGGGATAGTAGCAGGTTTGGTATTTTGGCTTTCTTGATAGCACTACTGGAAAAATCTACTTTTCTTTTCTCTGCTTTATTCACTACACTAGAACAAGACGATCGAAAACGACATGATTGCTTCATGTGTCGTTCCAAGTTACACTTTTGTGTAAAACTTTTATTACATCCATTGCACAGATGCATTATATTACTTTTTGAGTTAAAATATTGAAATGTTACTAAAACTTTACTTATATTTATTGCAAATCCTCTTAAAAGATTAAAATATATACAAAAAGTTAGAATGGTTGTGGAGGGAAGTAAAGTGGTGGGGGGAAGTAAAGTGGTGGGGGGAAGTAAAGTGGTGGGGGGAAGTAAAGTGGTGGGGGGAAGTAAAGTGGTGGGGGGAGGTAAAGTGGTGGGGGGAAGCGAGCCAAAATCGGTAATAACACACTACTTCGAACACACAACTTTTATGACTTTTCAAATACTGAAACTCGATAACTACGGAAAATGAGGACCAAATTCCTTAAACAAAGTGTCAAATTAATCAGCACTACGAGGCCTTTAAGATTCACAACACATCAAATTTGCATCTAGTTGAATTTCCAAGAAAAATAGTACTTTGTGTACTCGAACACACAACTTTTGGGGCTTTTCAAATACTGAAACTCGATAACTACGGAAAATGAGGACCAAATTCCTTAAACAAAGTGTCAAATTAATCAGCACTACGAGGCCTTTAAGATTCACAACTCATCATCTTTGCATCTAGTTGAGTTTCCAAGAAAAATAGTACTTTGAGTACTCGAACTCACAACTTTTGGGGCTTTTCAAATACTGAAACTCGATAACTACGGAAAATGAGGACCAAATTCCTTAAACAAAGTGTCAAATTAATCAGCACTACGAGGCCTTTAAGATTCACAACTCATCATCTTTGCATCTAGTTGAGTTTCCAAGAAAAATAGTACTTTGAGTACTCGAACTCACAACTTTTGGGGCTTTTCAAATACTGAAACTCGATAACTACGGAAAATGAGTACCAAATTCCTTAAACAAAGTGTCAAATTAATCAGCTCTTCGAGGCCTTTAAAATGTCACAACACATCATCTTTGCATCTTGATGAATTTCCAAGAAATATAGTACTTTGTGTACTCGAACACACAACTTTTGTGACTTTTCAAACTCTGAAACTCGATAACTACGGAAAATGAGGACCAAATTCCTTAAACAAAGTGTCAAATTAATCAGCTCTTCGAGGCCTTTAAAATGTCACAACACATCAACTTGGCATCTAGTTGAATTTCCAAGAAAAATAGTACTTTGTGTACTCGAACACACAACTTTTGGGACTTTTCAAATACTGAAACTCGATAACTACGGAAAATGAGTACCAAATTCCTTAAACAAAGTGTCAAATTGATCAGCTCTTCGAGGCCTTTAAGATTCACAACACATCAAATTTGCATCTAGTTGAATTTCCAAGAAAAATAGTACTTTGTGTACTCGAACACACAACTTTTGGGGCTTTTCAAATACTGAAACTCGATAACTACGGAAAATGAGTACCAAATTCCTTAAACAATGTGTCAAATTAATCAGCTCTACGAGGCCTTTAAGATTCACAACACATCAAATTTGCATCTAGTTGAATTTCCAAGAAAAATAGTACTTTGTGTACTCGAACACACAACTTTTGTGACTTTTCAAACTCTGAAACTCGATAACTACGGAAAATGAGGACCAAATTCCTTAAACAAAGTGTCAAATTAATCAGCTCTTCGAGGCCTTTAAAATGTCACAACACATCAACTTGGCATCTAGTTGAATTTCCAAGAAAAATAGTACTTTGTGTACTCGAACACACAACTTTTGGGACTTTTCAAATACTGAAACTCGATAACTACGGAAAATGAGTACCAAATTCCTTAAACAAAGTGTCAAATTGATCAGCTCTTCGAGGCCTTTAAGATTCACAACACATCAAATTTGCATCTAGTTGAATTTCCAAGAAAAATAGTACTTTGTGTACTCGAACACACAACTTTTGTGACTTTTCAAACTCTGAAACTCGATAACTACGGAAAATGAGGACCAAATTCCTTAAACAAAGTGTCAAATTAATCAGCTCTTCGAGGCCTTTAAAATGTCACAACACATCAACTTGGCATCTAGTTGAATTTCCAAGAAAAATAGTACTTTGTGTACTCGAACACACAACTTTTGGGACTTTTCAAATACTGAAACTCGATAACTACGGAAAATGAGTAACAAATTCCTTAAACAAAGTGTCAAATTGATCAGCTCTTCGAGGCCTTTAAGATTCACAACACATCAAATTTGCATCTAGTTGAATTTCCAAGAAAAAGAGTACTTTGTGTACTCGAACACACAACTTTTGGGGCTTTTCAAATACTGAAACTCGATAACTACGGAAAATGAGTACCAAATTCCTTAAACAATGTGTCAAATTAGTCAGCTCTTCGAGGCCTTTAAAATGTCACAACACATCATCTTTGCATCTTGATGAATTTCCAAGAAATATAGTACTTTGTGTACTCGAACACACAACTTTTGTGACTTTTCAAACTCTGAAACTCGATAACTACGGAAAATGAGGACCAAATTCCTTAAACAAAGTGTCAAATTAATCAGCTCTTCGAGGCCTTTAAAATGTCACAACACATCATCTTTGCATCTTGATGAATTTCCAAGAAATATAGTACTTTGTGTACTCGAACACACAACTTTTGTGACTTTTCAAACTCTGAAACTCGATAACTACGGAAAATGAGGACCAAATTCCTTAAACAAAGTGTCAAATTAATCAGCTCTTCGAGGCCTTTAAAATGTCACAACACATCAACTTGGCATCTAGTTGAATTTCCAAGAAAAATAGTACTTTGTGTACTCGAACACACAACTTTTGGGACTTTTCAAATACTGAAACTCGATAACTACGGAAAATGAGTAACAAATTCCTTAAACAAAGTGTCAAATTGATCAGCTCTTCGAGGCCTTTAAGATTCACAACACATCAAATTTGCATCTAGTTGAATTTCCAAGAAAAATAGTACTTTGTGTACTCGAACACACAACTTTTGGGGCTTTTCAAATACTGAAACTCGATAACTACGGAAAATGAGGACCAAATTCCTTAAACAAAGTGTCAAATTAATCAGCACTACGAGGCCTTTAAGATTCACAACACATCAAATTTGCATCTAGTTGAATTTCCAAGAAAAATAGTACTTTGTGTACTCGAACACACAACTTTTGGGACTTTTCAAATACTGAAACTCGATAACTACGGAAAATGAGTACCAAATTCCTTAAACAATGTGTCAAATTAGTCAGCTCTTCGAGGCCTTTAAGATTCACAACACATCAAATTTGCATCTAGTTGAATTTCCAAGAAAAATAGTACTTTGTGTACTCGAACACACAACTTTTGGGACTTTT
Source organism: Euwallacea fornicatus (assembly GCF_040115645.1). Taxonomy (NCBI): domain Eukaryota; kingdom Metazoa; phylum Arthropoda; class Insecta; order Coleoptera; family Curculionidae; genus Euwallacea; species Euwallacea fornicatus. The sequence continues at coordinate 76,540 of NW_027096037.1, forward strand.
CAAATACTGAAACTCGATAACTACGGAAAATGAGGACCAAATTCCTTAAACAAAGTGTCAAATTAATCAGCACTACGAGGCCTTTAAGATTCACAACACATCAAATTTGCATCTAGTTGAATTTCCAAGAAAAATAGTACTTTGTGTACTCGAACACACAACTTTTGGGACTTTTCAAATACTGAAACTCGATAACTACGGAAAATGAGTACCAAATTCCTTAAACAAAGTGTCAAATTGATCAGCTCTTCGAGGCCTTTAAGATTCACAACACATCAAATTTGCATCTAGTTGAATTTCCAAGAAAAAGAGTACTTTGTGTACTCGAACACACAACTTTTGGGGCTTTTCAAATACTGAAACTCGATAACTACGGAAAATGAGTACCAAATTCCTTAAACAATGTGTCAAATTAGTCAGCTCTTCGAGGCCTTTAAAATGTCACAACACATCATCTTTGCATCTTGATGAATTTTCAAGAAAAATAGTACTTTGTGTACTCGAACACACAACTTTTGTGACTTTTCAAACTCTGAAACTCGATAACTACGGAAAATGAGGACCAAATTCCTTAAACAAAGTGTCAAATTAATCAGCTCTTCGAGGCCTTTAAAATGTCACAACACATCATCTTTGCATCTTGATGAATTTCCAAGAAATATAGTACTTTGTGTACTCGAACACACAACTTTTGTGACTTTTCAAACTCTGAAACTCGATAACTACGGAAAATGAGGACCAAATTCCTTAAACAAAGTGTCAAATTAATCAGCTCTTCGAGGCCTTTAAAATGTCACAACACATCAACTTGGCATCTAGTTGAATTTCCAAGAAAAATAGTACTTTGTGTACTCGAACACACAACTTTTGGGACTTTTCAAATACTGAAACTCGATAACTACGGAAAATGAGTAACAAATTCCTTAAACAAAGTGTCAAATTGATCAGCTCTTCGAGGCCTTTAAGATTCACAACACATCAAATTTGCATCTAGTTGAATTTCCAAGAAAAATAGTACTTTGTGTACTCGAACACACAACTTTTGGGGCTTTTCAAATACTGAAACTCGATAACTACGGAAAATGAGGACCAAATTCCTTAAACAAAGTGTCAAATTAATCAGCACTACGAGGCCTTTAAGATTCACAACACATCAAATTTGCATCTAGTTGAATTTCCAAGAAAAATAGTACTTTGTGTACTCGAACACACAACTTTTGGGACTTTTCAAATACTGAAACTCGATAACTACGGAAAATGAGTACCAAATTCCTTAAACAATGTGTCAAATTAGTCAGCTCTTCGAGGCCTTTAAGATTCACAACACATCAAATTTGCATCTAGTTGAATTTCCAAGAAAAATAGTACTTTGTGTACTCGAACACACAACTTTTGGGACTTTTCAAATACTGAAACTCGATAACTACGGAAAATGAGGACCAAATTCCTTAAACAAAGTGTCAAATTAATCAGCACTACGAGGCCTTTAAGATTCACAACACATCAAATTTGCATCTAGTTGAATTTCCAAGAAAAATAGTACTTTGTGTACTCGAACACACAACTTTTGGGACTTTTCAAATACTGAAACTCGATAACTACGGAAAATGAGTACCAAATTCCTTAAACAAAGTGTCAAATTGATCAGCTCTTCGAGGCCTTTAAGATTCACAACACATCAAATTTGCATCTAGTTGAATTTCCAAGAAAAAGAGTACTTTGTGTACTCGAACACACAACTTTTGGGGCTTTTCAAATACTGAAACTCGATAACTACGGAAAATGAGTACCAAATTCCTTAAACAATGTGTCAAATTAGTCAGCTCTTCGAGGCCTTTAAAATGTCACAACACATCATCTTTGCATCTTGATGAATTTTCAAGAAAAATAGTACTTTGTGTACTCGAACACACAACTTTTGTGACTTTTCAAACTCTGAAACTCGATAACTACGGAAAATGAGGACCAAATTCCTTAAACAAAGTGTCAAATTAATCAGCTCTTCGAGGCCTTTAAAATGTCACAACACATCATCTTTGCATCTTGATGAATTTCCAAGAAATATAGTACTTTGTGTACTCGAACACACAACTTTTGTGACTTTTCAAACTCTGAAACTCGATAACTACGGAAAATGAGGACCAAATTCCTTAAACAAAGTGTCAAATTAATCAGCTCTTCGAGGCCTTTAAAATGTCACAACACATCAACTTGGCATCTAGTTGAATTTCCAAGAAAAATAGTACTTTGTGTACTCGAACACACAACTTTTGGGACTTTTCAAATACTGAAACTCGATAACTACGGAAAATGAGTAACAAATTCCTTAAACAAAGTGTCAAATTGATCAGCTCTTCGAGGCCTTTAAGATTCACAACACATCAAATTTGCATCTAGTTGAATTTCCAAGAAAAATAGTACTTTGTGTACTCGAACACACAACTTTTGGGGCTTTTCAAATACTGAAACTCGATAACTACGGAAAATGAGGACCAAATTCCTTAAACAAAGTGTCAAATTAATCAGCACTACGAGGCCTTTAAGATTCACAACACATCAAATTTGCATCTAGTTGAATTTCCAAGAAAAATAGTACTTTGTGTACTCGAACACACAACTTTTGGGACTTTTCAAATACTGAAACTCGATAACTACGGAAAATGAGTACCAAATTCCTTAAACAATGTGTCAAATTAGTCAGCTCTTCGAGGCCTTTAAGATTCACAACACATCAAATTTGCATCTAGTTGAATTTCCAAGAAAAATAGTACTTTGTGTACTCGAACACACAACTTTTGGGGCTTTTCAAATACTGAAACTCGATAACTACGGAAAATGAGTACCAAATTCCTTAAACAATGTGTCAAATTAATCAGCTCTACGAGGCCTTTAAGATTCACAACACATCAAATTTGCATCTAGTTGAATTTCCAAGAAAAATAGTACTTTGTGTACTCGAACACACAACTTTTATGACTTTTCAAATACTGAAACTCGATAACTACGGAAAATGAGGACCAAATTCCTTAAACAAAGTGTCAAATTAATCAGCACTACGAGGCCTTTAAGATTCACAACACATCAAATTTGCATCTAGTTGAATTTCCAAGAAAAATAGTACTTTGTGTACTCGAACACACAACTTTTGGGGCTTTTCAAATACTGAAACTCGATAACTACGGAAAATGAGGACCAAATTCCTTAAACAAAGTGTCAAATTAATCAGCACTACGAGGCCTTTAAGATTCACAACTCATCATCTTTGCATCTAGTTGAGTTTCCAAGAAAAATAGTACTTTGAGTACTCGAACTCACAACTTTTGGGGCTTTTTAAATACTGAAACTCGATAACTACGGAAAATGAGGACCAAATTCCTTAAACAAAGTGTCAAATTAATCAGCACTACGAGGCCTTTAAGATTCACAACTCATCATCTTTGCATCTAGTTGAGTTTCCAAGAAAAATAGTACTTTGAGTACTCGAACTCACAACTTTTGGGGCTTTTCAAATACTGAAACTCGATAACTACGGAAAATGAGTACCAAATTCCTTAAACAAAGTGTCAAATTAATCAGCTCTTCGAGGCCTTTAAAATGTCACAACACATCATCTTTGCATCTTGATGAATTTCCAAGAAATATAGTACTTTGTGTACTCGAACACACAACTTTTGTGACTTTTCAAACTCTGAAACTCGATAACTACGGAAAATGAGGACCAAATTCCTTAAACAAAGTGTCAAATTAATCAGCTCTTCGAGGCCTTTAAAATGTCACAACACATCAACTTGGCATCTAGTTGAATTTCCAAGAAAAATAGTACTTTGTGTACTCGAACACACAACTTTTGGGACTTTTCAAATACTGAAACTCGATAACTACGGAAAATGAGTACCAAATTCCTTAAACAAAGTGTCAAATTGATCAGCTCTTCGAGGCCTTTAAGATTCACAACACATCAAATTTGCATCTAGTTGAATTTCCAAGAAAAATAGTACTTTGTGTACTCGAACACACAACTTTTGGGGCTTTTCAAATACTGAAACTCGATAACTACGGAAAATGAGTACCAAATTCCTTAAACAATGTGTCAAATTAATCAGCTCTACGAGGCCTTTAAGATTCACAACACATCAAATTTGCATCTAGTTGAATTTCCAAGAAAAATAGTACTTTGTGTACTCGAACACACAACTTTTGGGGCTTTTCAAATACTGAAACTCGATAACTACGGAAAATGAGGACCAAATTCCTTAAACAAAGTGTCAAATTAATCAGCACTACGAGGCCTTTAAGATTCACAACACATCAACTTTGCATCTAGTTGAATTTCCTAGAAATACAGTACTTTGTGTACTCGAACACACAACTTTTGGGGCTTTTCAAATACTGAAACTCGATAACTACGGAAAATGAGGACCAAATTCCTTAAACAAAGTGTCAAATTAATCAGCACTACGAGGCCTTTAAGATTCACAACTCATCATCTTTGCATCTAGTTGAGTTTCCAAGAAAAATAGTACTTTGAGTACTCGAACTCACAACTTTTGGGGCTTTTCAAATACTGAAACTCGATAACTACGGAAAATGAGGACCAAATTCCTTAAACAAAGTGTCAAATTAATCAGCACTACGAGGCCTTTAAGATTCACAACTCATCATCTTTGCATCTAGTTGAGTTTCCAAGAAAAATAGTACTTTGAGTACTCGAACTCACAACTTTTGGGGCTTTTCAAATACTGAAACTCGATAACTACGGAAAATGAGTACCAAATTCCTTAAACAAAGTGTCAAATTAATCAGCACTACGAGGCCTTTAAGATTCACAACACATCAAATTTGCATCTAGTTGAATTTCCAAGAAAAATAGTACTTTGAGTACTCGAACCCACAACTTTTGGCGCTTTTCAAATACTGAAACTCGATAACTACGGAAAATGAGGACCAAATTCCTTAAACAAAGTGTCAAATTAATCAGCACTACGAGGCCTTTAAGATTCACAACACATCAAATTTGCATCTAGTTGAATTTCCAAGAAAAATAGTACTTTGTGTACTCGAACACACAACTTTTGGGACTTTTCAAATACTGAAACTCGATAACTACGGAAAATGAGTACCAAATTCCTTAAACAATGTGTCAAATTAGTCAGCTCTTCGAGGCCTTTAAGATTCACAACACATCAAATTTGCATCTAGTTGAATTTCCAAGAAAAATAGTACTTTGTGTACTCGAACACACAACTTTTGGGACTTTTCAAATACTGAAACTCGATAACTACGGAAAATGAGGACCAAATTCCTTAAACAAAGTGTCAAATTAATCAGCACTACGAGGCCTTTAAGATTCACAACACATCAAATTTGCATCTAGTTGAATTTCCAAGAAAAATAGTACTTTGTGTACTCGAACACACAACTTTTGGGACTTTTCAAATACTGAAACTCGATAACTACGGAAAATGAGTACCAAATTCCTTAAACAAAGTGTCAAATTGATCAGCTCTTCGAGGCCTTTAAGATTCACAACACATCAAATTTGCATCTAGTTGAATTTCCAAGAAAAAGAGTACTTTGTGTACTCGAACACACAACTTTTGGGGCTTTTCAAATACTGAAACTCGATAACTACGGAAAATGAGTACCAAATTCCTTAAACAATGTGTCAAATTAGTCAGCTCTTCGAGGCCTTTAAAATGTCACAACACATCATCTTTGCATCTTGATGAATTTTCAAGAAAAATAGTACTTTGTGTACTCGAACACACAACTTTTGTGACTTTTCAAACTCTGAAACTCGATAACTACGGAAAATGAGGACCAAATTCCTTAAACAAAGTGTCAAATTAATCAGCTCTTCGAGGCCTTTAAAATGTCACAACACATCATCTTTGCATCTTGATGAATTTCCAAGAAATATAGTACTTTGTGTACTCGAACACACAACTTTTGTGACTTTTCAAACTCTGAAACTCGATAACTACGGAAAATGAGGACCAAATTCCTTAAACAAAGTGTCAAATTAATCAGCTCTTCGAGGCCTTTAAAATGTCACAACACATCAACTTGGCATCTAGTTGAATTTCCAAGAAAAATAGTACTTTGTGTACTCGAACACACAACTTTTGGGACTTTTCAAATACTGAAACTCGATAACTACGGAAAATGAGTAACAAATTCCTTAAACAAAGTGTCAAATTGATCAGCTCTTCGAGGCCTTTAAGATTCACAACACATCAAATTTGCATCTAGTTGAATTTCCAAGAAAAATAGTACTTTGTGTACTCGAACACACAACTTTTGGGGCTTTTCAAATACTGAAACTCGATAACTACGGAAAATGAGGACCAAATTCCTTAAACAAAGTGTCAAATTAATCAGCACTACGAGGCCTTTAAGATTCACAACACATCAAATTTGCATCTAGTTGAATTTCCAAGAAAAATAGTACTTTGTGTACTCGAACACACAACTTTTGGGACTTTTCAAATACTGAAACTCGATAACTACGGAAAATGAGTACCAAATTCCTTAAACAATGTGTCAAATTAGTCAGCTCTTCGAGGCCTTTAAGATTCACAACACATCAAATTTGCATCTAGTTGAATTTCCAAGAAAAATAGTACTTTGTGTACTCGAACACACAACTTTTGGGGCTTTTCAAATACTGAAACTCGATAACTACGGAAAATGAGTACCAAATTCCTTAAACAATGTGTCAAATTAATCAGCTCTACGAGGCCTTTAAGATTCACAACACATCAAATTTGCATCTAGTTGAATTTCCAAGAAAAATAGTACTTTGTGTACTCGAACACACAACTTTTATGACTTTTCAAATACTGAAACTCGATAACTACGGAAAATGAGGACCAAATTCCTTAAACAAAGTGTCAAATTAATCAGCACTACGAGGCCTTTAAGATTCACAACACATCAAATTTGCATCTAGTTGAATTTCCAAGAAAAATAGTACTTTGTGTACTCGAACACACAACTTTTGGGGCTTTTCAAATACTGAAACTCGATAACTACGGAAAATGAGGACCAAATTCCTTAAACAAAGTGTCAAATTAATCAGCACTACGAGGCCTTTAAGATTCACAACTCATCATCTTTGCATCTAGTTGAGTTTCCAAGAAAAATAGTACTTTGAGTACTCGAACTCACAACTTTTGGGGCTTTTTAAATACTGAAACTCGATAACTACGGAAAATGAGGACCAAATTCCTTAAACAAAGTGTCAAATTAATCAGCACTACGAGGCCTTTAAGATTCACAACTCATCATCTTTGCATCTAGTTGAGTTTCCAAGAAAAATAGTACTTTGAGTACTCGAACTCACAACTTTTGGGGCTTTTCAAATACTGAAACTCGATAACTACGGAAAATGAGTACCAAATTCCTTAAACAAAGTGTCAAATTAATCAGCTCTTCGAGGCCTTTAAAATGTCACAACACATCATCTTTGCATCTTGATGAATTTCCAAGAAATATAGTACTTTGTGTACTCGAACACACAACTTTTGTGACTTTTCAAACTCTGAAACTCGATAACTACGGAAAATGAGGACCAAATTCCTTAAACAAAGTGTCAAATTAATCAGCTCTTCGAGGCCTTTAAAATGTCACAACACATCAACTTGGCATCTAGTTGAATTTCCAAGAAAAATAGTACTTTGTGTACTCGAACACACAACTTTTGGGACTTTTCAAATACTGAAACTCGATAACTACGGAAAATGAGTACCAAATTCCTTAAACAAAGTGTCAAATTGATCAGCTCTTCGAGGCCTTTAAGATTCACAACACATCAAATTTGCATCTAGTTGAATTTCCAAGAAAAATAGTACTTTGTGTACTCGAACACACAACTTTTGGGGCTTTTCAAATACTGAAACTCGATAACTACGGAAAATGAGTACCAAATTCCTTAAACAATGTGTCAAATTAATCAGCTCTACGAGGCCTTTAAGATTCACAACACATCAAATTTGCATCTAGTTGAATTTCCAAGAAAAATAGTACTTTGTGTACTCGAACACACAACTTTTGGGGCTTTTCAAATACTGAAACTCGATAACTACGGAAAATGAGGACCAAATTCCTTAAACAAAGTGTCAAATTAATCAGCACTACGAGGCCTTTAAGATTCACAACACATCAACTTTGCATCTAGTTGAATTTCCTAGAAATACAGTACTTTGTGTACTCGAACACACAACTTTTGGGGCTTTTCAAATACTGAAACTCGATAACTACGGAAAATGAGGACCAAATTCCTTAAACAAAGTGTCAAATTAATCAGCACTACGAGGCCTTTAAGATTCACAACTCATCATCTTTGCATCTAGTTGAGTTTCCAAGAAAAATAGTACTTTGAGTACTCGAACTCACAACTTTTGGGGCTTTTCAAATACTGAAACTCGATAACTACGGAAAATGAGGACCAAATTCCTTAAACAAAGTGTCAAATTAATCAGCACTACGAGGCCTTTAAGATTCACAACTCATCATCTTTGCATCTAGTTGAGTTTCCAAGAAAAATAGTACTTTGAGTACTCGAACTCACAACTTTTGGGGCTTTTCAAATACTGAAACTCGATAACTACGGAAAATGAGTACCAAATTCCTTAAACAAAGTGTCAAATTAATCAGCACTACGAGGCCTTTAAGATTCACAACACATCAAATTTGCATCTAGTTGAATTTCCAAGAAAAATAGTACTTTGAGTACTCGAACCCACAACTTTTGGCGCTTTTCAAACTCTGAAACTCGATAACTACGGAAAATGAGGACCAAATTCCTTAAACAAAGTGTCAAATTAATCAGCACTACGAGGCCTTTAAGATTCACAACACATCAAATTTGCATCTAGTTGAATTTCCAAGAAAAATAGTACTTTGTGTAATCGAACACACAACTTTTGGGACTTTTCAAATACTGAAACTCGATAACTACGGAAAATGAGTACCAAATTCCTTAAACAAAGTGTCAAATTAATCAGCACTACGAGGCCTTTAAGATTCACAACACATCAACTTTTCATCTAGTTGAATTTCCAAGAAAAATAGTACTTTGTGTACTCGAACACACAACTTTTGGGGCTTTTCAAACTCTGAAACTCGATAACTACGGACAATGAGTACCAAATTCCTTAAACAAAGTGTCAAATTAATCAGCTCTTCGAGGCCTTTAATATGTCACAACACATCAACTTGGCATCTAGTTGAATTTCCAAGAAAAATAGTACTTTGTGTACTCGAACACACAACTTTTGGGACTTTTCAAATACTGAAACTCGATAACTACGGAAAATGAGTACCAAATTCCTTAAACAAAGTGTCAAATTGATCAGCTCTTCGAGGCCTTTAAGATTCACAACACATCAAATTTGCATCTAGTTGAATTTCCAAGAAAAAGAGTACTTTGTGTACTCGAACACACAACTTTTGGGGCTTTTCAAATACTGAAACTCGATAACTACGGAAAATGAGTACCAAATTCCTTAAACAATGTGTCAAATTAGTCAGCTCTTCGAGGCCTTTAAAATGTCACAACACATCATCTTTGCATCTTGATGAATTTTCAAGAAAAATAGTACTTTGTGTACTCGAACACACAACTTTTGTGACTTTTCAAACTCTGAAACTCGATAACTACGGAAAATGAGGACCAAATTCCTTAAACAATGTGTCAAATTAGTCAGCTCTTCGAGGCCTTTAAAATGTCACAACACATCATCTTTGCATCTTGATGAATTTTCAAGAAAAATAGTACTTTGTGTACTCGAACACACAACTTTTGTGACTTTTCAAACTCTGAAACTCGATAACTACGGAAAATGAGGACCAAATTCCTTAAACAATGTGTCAAATTAGTCAGCTCTTCGAGGCCTTTAAAATGTCACAACACATCATCTTTGCATCTTGATGAATTTTCAAGAAAAATAGTACTTTGTGTACTCGAACACACAACTTTTGTGACTTTTCAAACTCTGAAACTCGATAACTACGGAAAATGAGGACCAAATTCCTTAAACAATGTGTCAAATTAGTCAGCTCTTCGAGGCCTTTAAAATGTCACAACACATCATCTTTGCATCTTGATGAATTTTCAAGAAAAATAGTACTTTGTGTACTCGAACACACAACTTTTGTGACTTTTCAAACTCTGAAACTCGATAACTACGGAAAATGAGGACCAAATTCCTTAAACAATGTGTCAAATTAGTCAGCTCTTCGAGGCCTTTAAAATGTCACAACACATCATCTTTGCATCTTGATGAATTTTCAAGAAAAATAGTACTTTGTGTACTCGAACACACAACTTTTGTGACTTTTCAAACTCTGAAACTCGATAACTACGGACAATTAGTACCAAATTCCTTAAACAATGTGTCAAATTAATCAGCTATACGAGGCCTTTAAGATTCACAACTCATCATCTTTGCATCTAGTTGAATTTCCAAGAAAAATAGTACTTTGTGTACTCGAACACACAACTTTTGGGGCTTTTCAAATACTGAAACTCGATAACTACGGAAAATGAGGACCAAATTCCTTAAACAAAGTGTCAAATTAATCAGCACTACGAGGCCTTTAAGATTCACAACACATCAACTTTGCATCTAGTTGAATTTCCTAGAAATACAGTACTTTGTGTACTCGAACACACAACTTTTGGGGCTTTTCAAATACTGAAACTCGATAACTACGGAAAATGAGGACCAAATTCCTTAAACAAAGTGTCAAATTAATCAGCACTACGAGGCCTTTAAGATTCACAACTCATCATCTTTGCATCTAGTTGAGTTTCCAAGAAAAATAGTACTTTGAGTACTCGAACTCACAACTTTTGGGGCTTTTCAAATACTGAAACTCGATAACTACGGAAAATGAGGACCAAATTCCTTAAACAAAGTGTCAAATTAATCAGCACTACGAGGCCTTTAAGATTCACAACTCATCATCTTTGCATCTAGTTGAGTTTCCAAGAAAAATAGTACTTTGAGTACTCGAACTCACAACTTTTGGGGCTTTTCAAATACTGAAACTCGATAACTACGGAAAATGAGTACCAAATTCCTTAAACAAAGTGTCAAATTAATCAGCACTACGAGGCCTTTAAGATTCACAACACATCAAATTTGCATCTAGTTGAATTTCCAAGAAAAATAGTATTTGTGTACTCGAACACACAACTTTTATGACTTTTCAAATACTGAAACTCGATAACTACGGAAAATGAGTACCAAATTCCTTAAACAAAGTGTCAAATTGATCAGCTCTTCGAGGCCTTTAAGATTCACAACACATCAAATTTGCATCTAGTTGAATTTCCAAGAAAAATAGTACTTTGTGTACTCGAACACACAACTTTTGGGGCTTTTCAAATACTGAAACTCGATAACTACGGAAAATGAGGACCAAATTCCTTAAACAAAGTGTCAAATTAATCAGCACTACGAGGCCTTTAAGATTCACAACACATCAAATTTGCATCTAGTTGAATTTCCAAGAAAAATAGTACTTTGTGTACTCGAACACACAACTTTTGGGACTTTTCAAATACTGAAACTCGATAACTACGGAAAATGAGTACCAAATTCCTTAAACAATGTGTCAAATTAGTCAGCTCTTCGAGGCCTTTAAGATTCACAACACATCAAATTTGCATCTAGTTGAATTTCCTAGAAATACAGTACTTTGTGTACTCGAACACACAACTTTTGGGGCTTTTCAAATACTGAAACTCGATAACTACGGAAAATGAGGACCAAATTCCTTAAACAAAGTGTCAAATTAATCAGCACTACGAGGCCTTTAAGATTCACAACACATCAAATTTGCATCTAGTTGAATTTCCAAGAAAAATAGTACTTTGTGTACTCGAACACACAACTTTTGGGGCTTTTCAAATACTGAAACTCGATAACTACGGAAAATGAGTAACAAATTCCTTAAACAAAGTGTCAAATTGATCAGCTCTTCGAGGCCTTTAAGATTCACAACACATCAAATTTGCATCTAGTTGAATTTCCAAGAAAAATAGTACTTTGTGTACTCGAACACACAACTTTTGGGGCTTTTCAAATACTGAAACTCGATAACTACGGAAAATGAGTACCAAATTCCTTAAACAATGTGTCAAATTAATCAGCTCTACGAGGCCTTTAAGATTCACAACACATCAACTTTGCATCTAGTTGAATTTCCTAGAAATACAGTACTTTGTGTACTCGAACACACAACTTTTGGGGCTTTTCAAATACTGAAACTCGATAACTACGGAAAATGAGGACCAAATTCCTTAAACAAAGTGTCAAATTAATCAGCACTACGAGGCCTTTAAGATTCACAACACATCAAATTTGCATCTAGTTGAATTTCCAAGAAAAATAGTACTTTGTGTACTCGAACACACAACTTTTGGGGCTTTTCAAATACTGAAACTCGATAACTACGGAAAATGAGTACCAAATTCCTTAAACAATGTGTCAAATTAATCAGCTCTACGAGGCCTTTAAGATTCACAACACATCAACTTTGCATCTAGTTGAATTTCCTAGAAATACAGTACTTTGTGTACTCGAACACACAACTTTTGGGGCTTTTCAAATACTGAAACTCGATAACTACGGAAAATGAGGACCAAATTCCTTAAACAAAGTGTCAAATTAATCAGCACTACGAGGCCTTTAAGATTCACAACACATCAACTTTGCATCTAGTTGAATTTCCTAGAAATACAGTACTTTGTGTACTCGAACACACAACTTTTGGGGCTTTTCAAATACTGAAACTCGATAACTACGGAAAATGAGGACCAAATTCCTTAAACAAAGTGTCAAATTAATCAGCACTACGAGGCCTTTAAGATTCACAACTCATCATCTTTGCATCTAGTTGAGTTTCCAAGAAAAATAGTACTTTGAGTACTCGAACTCACAACTTTTGGGGCTTTTCAAATACTGAAACTCGATAACTACGGAAAATGAGGACCAAATTCCTTAAACAAAGTGTCAAATTAATCAGCACTACGAGGCCTTTAAGATTCACAACTCATCATCTTTGCATCTAGTTGAGTTTCCAAGAAAAATAGTACTTTGAGTACTCGAACTCACAACTTTTGGGGCTTTTCAAATACTGAAACTCGATAACTACGGAAAATGAGTACCAAATTCCTTAAACAAAGTGTCAAATTAATCAGCACTACGAGGCCTTTAAGATTCACAACACATCAAATTTGCATCTAGTTGAATTTCCAAGAAAAATAGTACTTTGAGTACTCGAACCCACAACTTTTGGGGCTTTTCAAACTCTGAAACTCGATAACTACGGAAAATGAGGACCAAATTCCTTAAACAAAGTGTCAAATTAATCAGCACTACGAGGCCTTTAAGATTCACAACACATCAAATTTGCATCTAGTTGAATTTCCAAGAAAAATAGTACTTTGTGTAATCGAACACACAACTTTTGGGACTTTTCAAATACTGAAACTCGATAACTACGGAAAATGAGTACCAAATTCCTTAAACAAAGTGTCAAATTAATCAGCACTACGAGGCCTTTAAGATTCACAACACATCAACTTTTCATCTAGTTGAATTTCCAAGAAAAATAGTACTTTGTGTACTCGAACACACAACTTTTGGGGCTTTTCAAACTCTGAAACTCGATAACTACGGACAATGAGTACCAAATTCCTTAAACAAAGTGTCAAATTGATCAGCTCTTCGAGGCCTTTAAGATTCACAACACATCAAATTTGCATCTTGATGAATTTCCAAGAAATATAGTACTTTGTGTACTCGAACACACAACTTTTGTGACTTTTCAAACTCTGAAACTCGATAACTACGGAAAATGAGGACCAAATTCCTTAAACAAAGTGTCAAATTAATCAGCTCTTCGAGGCCTTTAAAATGTCACAACACATCAACTTGGCATCTAGTTGAATTTCCAAGAAAAATAGTACTTTGTGTACTCGAACACACAACTTTTGGGACTTTTCAAATACTGAAACTCGATAACTACGGAAAATGAGTAACAAATTCCTTAAACAAAGTGTCAAATTGATCAGCTCTTCGAGGCCTTTAAGATTCACAACACATCAAATTTGCATCTAGTTGAATTTCCAAGAAAAATAGTACTTTGTGTACTCGAACACACAACTTTTGGGGCTTTTCAAATACTGAAACTCGATAACTACGGAAAATGAGGACCAAATTCCTTAAACAAAGTGTCAAATTAATCAGCACTACGAGGTCTTTAAGATTCACAACACATCAAATTTGCATCTAGTTGAATTTCCAAGAAAAATAGTACTTTGTGTACTCGAACACACAACTTTTGGGACTTTTCAAATACTGAAACTCGATAACTACGGAAAATGAGTACCAAATTCCTTAAACAATGTGTCAAATTAGTCAGCTCTTCGAGGCCTTTAAGATTCACAACACATCAAATTTGCATCTAGTTGAATTTCCAAGAAAAATAGTACTTTGTGTACTCGAACACACAACTTTTGGGGCTTTTCAAATACTGAAACTCGATAACTACGGAAAATGAGTACCAAATTCCTTAAACAATGTGTCAAATTAATCAGCTCTACGAGGCCTTTAAGATTCACAACACATCAAATTCGCATCTAGTTGAATTTCCAAGAAAAATAGTACTTTGTGTACTCGAACACACAACTTTTATGACTTTTCAAATACTGAAACTCGATAACTACGGAAAATGAGGACCAAATTCCTTAAACAAAGTGTCAAATTAATCAGCACTACGAGGCCTTTAAGATTCACAACACATCAAATTTGCATCTAGTTGAATTTCCAAGAAAAATAGTACTTTGTGTACTCGAACACACAACTTTTGGGGCTTTTCAAATACTGAAACTCGATAACTACGGAAAATGAGGACCAAATTCCTTAAACAAAGTGTCAAATTAATCAGCACTACGAGGCCTTTAAGATTCACAACTCATCATCTTTGCATCTAGTTGAGTTTCCAAGAAAAATAGTACTTTGAGTACTCGAACTCACAACTTTTGGGGCTTTTCAAATACTGAAACTCGATAACTACGGAAAATGAGGACCAAATTCCTTAAACAAAGTGTCAAATTAATCAGCACTACGAGGCCTTTAAGATTCACAACTCATCATCTTTGCATCTAGTTGAGTTTCCAAGAAAAATAGTACTTTGAGTACTCGAACTCACAACTTTTGGGGCTTTTCAAATACTGAAACTCGATAACTACGGAAAATGAGTACCAAATTCCTTAAACAAAGTGTCAAATTAATCAGCTCTTCGAGGCCTTTAAAATGTCACAACACATCATCTTTGCATCTTGATGAATTTCCAAGAAATATAGTACTTTGTGTACTCGAACACACAACTTTTGTGACTTTTCAAACTCTGAAACTCGATAACTACGGAAAATGAGGACCAAATTCCTTAAACAAAGTGTCAAATTAATCAGCTCTTCGAGGCCTTTAAAATGTCACAACACATCAACTTGGCATCTAGTTGAATTTCCAAGAAAAATAGTACTTTGTGTACTCGAACACACAACTTTTGGGACTTTTCAAATACTGAAACTCGATAACTACGGAAAATGAGTACCAAATTCCTTAAACAAAGTGTCAAATTGATCAGCTCTTCGAGGCCTTTAAGATTCACAACACATCAAATTTGCATCTAGTTGAATTTCCAAGAAAAATAGTACTTTGTGTACTCGAACACACAACTTTTGGGGCTTTTCAAATACTGAAACTCGATAACTACGGAAAATGAGTACCAAATTCCTTAAACAATGTGTCAAATTAATCAGCTCTACGAGGCCTTTAAGATTCACAACTCATCATCTTTGCATCTAGTTGAGTTTCCAAGAAAAATAGTACTTTGAGTACTCGAACTCACAACTTTTGGGGCTTTTCAAATACTGAAACTCGATAACTACGGAAAATGAGGACCAAATTCCTTAAACAAAGTGTCAAATTAATCAGCACTACGAGGCCTTTAAGATTCACAACTCATCATCTTTGCATCTAGTTGAGT
The DNA here is from genome assembly GCF_040115645.1 of Euwallacea fornicatus. Lineage (NCBI taxonomy): Eukaryota > Metazoa > Arthropoda > Insecta > Coleoptera > Curculionidae > Euwallacea > Euwallacea fornicatus. The sequence continues at coordinate 92,608 of NW_027096037.1, forward strand.
TTCCAAGAAAAATAGTACTTTGAGTACTCGAACTCACAACTTTTGGGGCTTTTCAAATACTGAAACTCGATAACTACGGAAAATGAGTACCAAATTCCTTAAACAAAGTGTCAAATTAATCAGCACTACGAGGCCTTTAAGATTCACAACACATCAAATTTGCATCTAGTTGAATTTCCAAGAAAAATAGTACTTTGAGTACTCGAACCCACAACTTTTGGCGCTTTTCAAACTCTGAAACTCGATAACTACGGAAAATGAGGACCAAATTCCTTAAACAAAGTGTCAAATTAATCAGCACTACGAGGCCTTTAAGATTCACAACACATCAAATTTGCATCTAGTTGAATTTCCAAGAAAAATAGTACTTTGTGTAATCGAACACACAACTTTTGGGACTTTTCAAATACTGAAACTCGATAACTACGGAAAATGAGTACCAAATTCCTTAAACAAAGTGTCAAATTAATCAGCACTACGAGGCCTTTAAGATTCACAACACATCAACTTTTCATCTAGTTGAATTTCCAAGAAAAATAGTACTTTGTGTACTCGAACACACAACTTTTGGGGCTTTTCAAACTCTGAAACTCGATAACTACGGACAATGAGTACCAAATTCCTTAAACAAAGTGTCAAATTAATCAGCTCTTCGAGGCCTTTAATATGTCACAACACATCAACTTGGCATCTAGTTGAATTTCCAAGAAAAATAGTACTTTGTGTACTCGAACACACAACTTTTGGGACTTTTCAAATACTGAAACTCGATAACTACGGAAAATGAGTACCAAATTCCTTAAACAAAGTGTCAAATTGATCAGCTCTTCGAGGCCTTTAAGATTCACAACACATCAAATTTGCATCTAGTTGAATTTCCAAGAAAAAGAGTACTTTGTGTACTCGAACACACAACTTTTGGGGCTTTTCAAATACTGAAACTCGATAACTACGGAAAATGAGTACCAAATTCCTTAAACAATGTGTCAAATTAGTCAGCTCTTCGAGGCCTTTAAAATGTCACAACACATCATCTTTGCATCTTGATGAATTTTCAAGAAAAATAGTACTTTGTGTACTCGAACACACAACTTTTGTGACTTTTCAAACTCTGAAACTCGATAACTACGGAAAATGAGGACCAAATTCCTTAAACAATGTGTCAAATTAGTCAGCTCTTCGAGGCCTTTAAAATGTCACAACACATCATCTTTGCATCTTGATGAATTTTCAAGAAAAATAGTACTTTGTGTACTCGAACACACAACTTTTGGGGCTTTTCAAACTCTGAAACTCGATAACTACGGAAAATGAGTACCAAATTCCTTAAACAAAGTGTCAAATTGATCAGCTCTTCGAGGCCTTTAAGATTCACAACACATCAAATTTGCATCTAGTTGAATTTCCAAGAAAAAGAGTACTTTGTGTACTCGAACACACAACTTTTGGGGCTTTTCAAATACTGAAACTCGATAACTACGGAAAATGAGTACCAAATTCCTTAAACAATGTGTCAAATTAGTCAGCTCTTCGAGGCCTTTAAAATGTCACAACACATCATCTTTGCATCTTGATGAATTTTCAAGAAAAATAGTACTTTGTGTACTCGAACACACAACTTTTGTGACTTTTCAAACTCTGAAACTCGATAACTACGGAAAATGAGGACCAAATTCCTTAAACAATGTGTCAAATTAGTCAGCTCTTCGAGGCCTTTAAAATGTCACAACACATCATCTTTGCATCTTGATGAATTTTCAAGAAAAATAGTACTTTGTGTACTCGAACACACAACTTTTGTGACTTTTCAAACTCTGAAACTCGATAACTACGGACAATTAGTACCAAATTCCTTAAACAATGTGTCAAATTAATCAGCTATACGAGGCCTTTAAGATTCACAACTCATCATCTTTGCATCTAGTTGAATTTCCAAGAAAAATAGTACTTTGTGTACTCGAACACACAACTTTTGGGGCTTTTCAAACTCTGAAACTCGATAACTACGGAAAATGAGTACCAAATTCCTTAAACAAAGTGTCAAATTGATCAGCTCTTCGAGGCCTTTAAGATTCACAACACATCAAATTTGCATCTAGTTGAATTTCCAAGAAAAAGAGTACTTTGTGTACTCGAACACACAACTTTTGGGGCTTTTCAAATACTGAAACTCGATAACTACGGAAAATGAGGACCAAATTCCTTAAACAAAGTGTCAAATTAATCAGCACTACGAGGCCTTTAAGATTCACAACACATCAAATTTGCATCTAGTTGAATTTCCAAGAAAAATAGTACTTTGTGTACTCGAACACACAACTTTTGGGGCTTTTCAAATACTGAAACTCGATAACTACGGAAAATGAGTACCAAATTCCTTAAACAATGTGTCAAATTAATCAGCTCTACGAGGCCTTTAAGATTCACAACACATCAAATTTGCATCTAGTTGAATTTCCAAGAAAAATAGTACTTTGTGTACTCGAACACACAACTTTTATGACTTTTCAAATACTGAAACTCGATAACTACGGAAAATGAGTACCAAATTCCTTAAACAATGTGTCAAATTAATCAGCTCTTCGAGGCCTTTAAAATGTCACAACACATCATCTTTGCATCTTGATGAATTTCCAAGAAATATAGTACTTTGTGTACTCGAACACACAACTTTTGTGACTTTTCAAACTCTGAAACTCGATAACTACGGAAAATGAGGACCAAATTCCTTAAACAAAGTGTCAAATTAATCAGCTCTTCGAGGCCTTTAAAATGTCACAACACATCAACTTGGCATCTAGTTGAATTTCCAAGAAAAATAGTACTTTGTGTACTCGAACACACAACTTTTGGGACTTTTCAAATACTGAAACTCGATAACTACGGAAAATGAGTACCAAATTCCTTAAACAAAGTGTCAAATTGATCAGCTCTTCGAGGCCTTTAAGATTCACAACACATCAAATTTGCATCTAGTTGAATTTCCAAGAAAAATAGTACTTTGTGTACTCGAACACACAACTTTTGGGGCTTTTCAAATACTGAAACTCGATAACTACGGAAAATGAGGACCAAATTCCTTAAACAAAGTGTCAAATTAATCAGCACTACGAGGCCTTTAAGATTCACAACACATCAAATTTGCATCTAGTTGAATTTCCAAGAAAAATAGTACTTTGTGTACTCGAACACACAACTTTTGGGACTTTTCAAATACTGAAACTCGATAACTACGGAAAATGAGTACCAAATTCCTTAAACAATGTGTCAAATTAGTCAGCTCTTCGAGGCCTTTAAGATTCACAACACATCAAATTTGCATCTAGTTGAATTTCCAAGAAAAATAGTACTTTGTGTACTCGAACACACAACTTTTGGGGCTTTTCAAATACTGAAACTCGATAACTACGGAAAATGAGTACCAAATTCCTTAAACAATGTGTCAAATTAATCAGCTCTACGAGGCCTTTAAGATTCACAACACATCAAATTTGCATCTAGTTGAATTTCCAAGAAAAATAGTACTTTGTGTACTCGAACACACAACTTTTGGGGCTTTTCAAATACTGAAACTCGATAACTACGGAAAATGAGTACCAAATTCCTTAAACAATGTGTCAAATTAATCAGCTCTACGAGGCCTTTAAGATTCACAACACATCAACTTTGCATCTAGTTGAATTTCCTAGAAATACAGTACTTTGTGTACTCGAACACACAACTTTTGGGGCTTTTCAAATACTGAAACTCGATAACTACGGAAAATGAGGACCAAATTCCTTAAACAAAGTGTCAAATTAATCAGCACTACGAGGCCTTTAAGATTCACAACACATCAAATTTGCATCTAGTTGAATTTCCAAGAAAAATAGTACTTTGTGTACTCGAACACACAACTTTTGGGGCTTTTCAAATACTGAAACTCGATAACTACGGAAAATGAGTACCAAATTCCTTAAACAATGTGTCAAATTAATCAGCTCTACGAGGCCTTTAAGATTCACAACACATCAACTTTGCATCTAGTTGAATTTCCTAGAAATACAGTACTTTGTGTACTCGAACACACAACTTTTGGGGCTTTTCAAATACTGAAACTCGATAACTACGGAAAATGAGGACCAAATTCCTTAAACAAAGTGTCAAATTAATCAGCACTACGAGGCCTTTAAGATTCACAACACATCAACTTTGCATCTAGTTGAATTTCCTAGAAATACAGTACTTTGTGTACTCGAACACACAACTTTTGGGGCTTTTCAAATACTGAAACTCGATAACTACGGAAAATGAGGACCAAATTCCTTAAACAAAGTGTCAAATTAATCAGCACTACGAGGCCTTTAAGATTCACAACTCATCTTTGCATCTAGTTGAGTTTCCAAGAAAAATAGTACTTTGAGTACTCGAACTCACAACTTTTGGGGCTTTTCAAATACTGAAACTCGATAACTACGGAAAATGAGGACCAAATTCCTTAAACAAAGTGTCAAATTAATCAGCACTACGAGGCCTTTAAGATTCACAACTCATCATCTTTGCATCTAGTTGAGTTTCCAAGAAAAATAGTACTTTGAGTACTCGAACTCACAACTTTTGGGGCTTTTCAAATACTGAAACTCGATAACTACGGAAAATGAGTACCAAATTCCTTAAACAAAGTGTCAAATTAATCAGCACTACGAGGCCTTTAAGATTCACAACACATCAAATTTGCATCTAGTTGAATTTCCAAGAAAAATAGTACTTTGAGTACTCGAACCCACAACTTTTGGGGCTTTTCAAACTCTGAAACTCGATAACTACGGAAAATGAGGACCAAATTCCTTAAACAAAGTGTCAAATTAATCAGCACTACGAGGCCTTTAAGATTCACAACACATCAAATTTGCATCTAGTTGAATTTCCAAGAAAAATAGTACTTTGTGTAATCGAACACACAACTTTTGGGGCTTTTCAAACTCTGAAACTCGATAACTACGGACAATGAGTACCAAATTCCTTAAACAAAGTGTCAAATTAATCAGCTCTTCGAGGCCTTTAAAATGTCACAACACATCAACTTGGCATCTAGTTGAATTTCCAAGAAAAATAGTACTTTGTGTACTCGAACACACAACTTTTGTGACTTTTCAAACTCTGAAACTCGATAACTACGGAAAATGAGGACCAAATTCCTTAAACAAAGTGTCAAATTAATCAGCTCTTCGAGGCCTTTAAAATGTCACAACACATCATCTTTGCATCTTGATGAATTTCCAAGAAATATAGTACTTTGTGTACTCGAACACACAACTTTTGTGACTTTTCAAACTCTGAAACTCGATAACTACGGAAAATGAGGACCAAATTCCTTAAACAAAGTGTCAAATTAATCAGCTCTTCGAGGCCTTTAAAATGTCACAACACATCAACTTGGCATCTAGTTGAATTTCCAAGAAAAATAGTACTTTGTGTACTCGAACACACAACTTTTGGGACTTTTCAAATACTGAAACTCGATAACTACGGAAAATGAGTAACAAATTCCTTAAACAAAGTGTCAAATTGATCAGCTCTTCGAGGCCTTTAAGATTCACAACACATCAAATTTGCATCTAGTTGAATTTCCAAGAAAAATAGTACTTTGTGTACTCGAACACACAACTTTTGGGGCTTTTCAAACTCTGAAACTCGATAACTACGGACAATGAGTACCAAATTCCTTAAACAAAGTGTCAAATTAATCAGCTCTTCGAGGCCTTTAAAATGTCACAACACATCAACTTGGCATCTAGTTGAATTTCCAAGAAAAATAGTACTTTGTGTACTCGAACACACAACTTTTGTGACTTTTCAAACTCTGAAACTCGATAACTACGGAAAATGAGGACCAAATTCCTTAAACAAAGTGTCAAATTAATCAGCTCTTCGAGGCCTTTAAAATGTCACAACACATCATCTTTGCATCTTGATGAATTTCCAAGAAATATAGTACTTTGTGTACTCGAACACACAACTTTTGTGACTTTTCAAACTCTGAAACTCGATAACTACGGAAAATGAGGACCAAATTCCTTAAACAAAGTGTCAAATTAATCAGCTCTTCGAGGCCTTTAAAATGTCACAACACATCAACTTGGCATCTAGTTGAATTTCCAAGAAAAATAGTACTTTGTGTACTCGAACACACAACTTTTGGGACTTTTCAAATACTGAAACTCGATAACTACGGAAAATGAGTAACAAATTCCTTAAACAAAGTGTCAAATTGATCAGCTCTTCGAGGCCTTTAAGATTCACAACACATCAAATTTGCATCTAGTTGAATTTCCAAGAAAAATAGTACTTTGTGTACTCGAACACACAACTTTTGGGGCTTTTCAAATACTGAAACTCGATAACTACGGAAAATGAGGACCAAATTCCTTAAACAAAGTGTCAAATTAATCAGCACTACGAGGCCTTTAAGATTCACAACACATCAAATTTGCATCTAGTTGAATTTCCAAGAAAAATAGTACTTTGTGTACTCGAACACACAACTTTTGGGACTTTTCAAATACTGAAACTCGATAACTACGGAAAATGAGTACCAAATTCCTTAAACAATGTGTCAAATTAGTCAGCTCTTCGAGGCCTTTAAGATTCACAACACATCAAATTTGCATCTAGTTGAATTTCCAAGAAAAATAGTACTTTGTGTACTCGAACACACAACTTTTGGGGCTTTTCAAATACTGAAACTCGATAACTACGGAAAATGAGTACCAAATTCCTTAAACAATGTGTCAAATTAATCAGCTCTACGAGGCTTTTAAGATTCACAACACATCAAATTTGCATCTAGTTGAATTTCCAAGAAAAATAGTACTTTGTGTACTCGAACACACAACTTTTATGACTTTTCAAATACTGAAACTCGATAACTACGGAAAATGAGGACCAAATTCCTTAAACAAAGTGTCAAATTAATCAGCACTACGAGGCCTTTAAGATTCACAACACATCAAATTTGCATCTAGTTGAATTTCCAAGAAAAATAGTACTTTGTGTACTCGAACACACAACTTTTGGGGCTTTTCAAATACTGAAACTCGATAACTACGGAAAATGAGGACCAAATTCCTTAAACAAAGTGTCAAATTAATCAGCACTACGAGGCCTTTAAGATTCACAACTCATCATCTTTGCATCTAGTTGAGTTTCCAAGAAAAATAGTACTTTGAGTACTCGAACTCACAACTTTTGGGGCTTTTCAAATACTGAAACTCGATAACTACGGAAAATGAGGACCAAATTCCTTAAACAAAGTGTCAAATTAATCAGCACTACGAGGCCTTTAAGATTCACAACTCATCATCTTTGCATCTAGTTGAGTTTCCAAGAAAAATAGTACTTTGAGTACTCGAACTCACAACTTTTGGGGCTTTTCAAATACTGAAACTCGATAACTACGGAAAATGAGGACCAAATTCCTTAAACAAAGTGTCAAATTAATCAGCACTACGAGGCCTTTAAGATTCACAACTCATCATCTTTGCATCTAGTTGAGTTTCCAAGAAAAATAGTACTTTGAGTACTCGAACTCACAACTTTTGGGGCTTTTCAAATACTGAAACTCGATAACTACGGAAAATGAGTACCAAATTCCTTAAACAAAGTGTCAAATTAATCAGCACTACGAGGCCTTTAAGATTCACAACACATCAAATTTGCATCTAGTTGAATTTCCAAGAAAAAGAGTACTTTGTGTACTCGAACACACAACTTTTGGGGCTTTTCAAATACTGAAACTCGATAACTACGGAAAATGAGTACCAAATTCCTTAAACAAAGTGTCAAATTAATCAGCTCTTCGAGGCCTTTAAAATGTCACAACACATCATCTTTGCATCTTGATGAATTTCCAAGAAATATAGTACTTTGTGTACTCGAACACACAACTTTTGTGACTTTTCAAACTCTGAAACTCGATAACTACGGAAAATGAGGACCAAATTCCTTAAACAAAGTGTCAAATTAATCAGCTCTTCGAGGCCTTTAAAATGTCACAACACATCAACTTGGCATCTAGTTGAATTTCCAAGAAAAATAGTACTTTGTGTACTCGAACACACAACTTTTGGGACTTTTCAAATACTGAAACTCGATAACTACGGAAAATGAGTACCAAATTCCTTAAACAAAGTGTCAAATTGATCAGCTCTTCGAGGCCTTTAAGATTCACAACACATCAAATTTGCATCTAGTTGAATTTCCAAGAAAAATAGTACTTTGTGTACTCGAACACACAACTTTTGGGGCTTTTCAAATACTGAAACTCGATAACTACGGAAAATGAGTACCAAATTCCTTAAACAATGTGTCAAATTAATCAGCTCTACGAGGCCTTTAAGATTCACAACTCATCACCTTTGCATCTAGTTGAGTTTCCAAGAAAAATAGTACTTTGAGTACTCGAACTCACAACTTTTGGGGCTTTTCAAATACTGAAACTCGATAACTACGGAAAATGAGGACCAAATTCCTTAAACAAAGTGTCAAATTAATCAGCACTACGAGGCCTTTAAGATTCACAACTCATCATCTTTGCATCTAGTTGAGTTTCCAAGAAAAATAGTACTTTGAGTACTCGAACTCACAACTTTTGGGGCTTTTCAAATACTGAAACTCGATAACTACGGAAAATGAGTACCAAATTCCTTAAACAAAGTGTCAAATTAATCAGCACTACGAGGCCTTTAAGATTCACAACACATCAAATTTGCATCTAGTTGAATTTCCAAGAAAAATAGTACTTTGAGTACTCGAACCCACAACTTTTGGCGCTTTTCAAACTCTGAAACTCGATAACTACGGAAAATGAGGACCAAATTCCTTAAACAAAGTGTCAAATTAATCAGCACTACGAGGCCTTTAAGATTCACAACACATCAAATTTGCATCTAGTTGAATTTCCAAGAAAAATAGTACTTTGTGTAATCGAACACACAACTTTTGGGACTTTTCAAATACTGAAACTCGATAACTACGGAAAATGAGTACCAAATTCCTTAAACAAAGTGTCAAATTAATCAGCACTACGAGGCCTTTAAGATTCACAACACATCAACTTTGCATCTAGTTGAATTTCCTAGAAATACAGTACTTTGTGTACTCGAACACACAACTTTTGGGGCTTTTCAAATACTGAAACTCGATAACTACGGAAAATGAGGACCAAATTCCTTAAACAAAGTGTCAAATTAATCAGCACTACGAGGCCTTTAAGATTCACAACTCATCATCTTTGCATCTAGTTGAGTTTCCAAGAAAAATAGTACTTTGAGTACTCGAACTCACAACTTTTGGGGCTTTTCAAATACTGAAACTCGATAACTACGGAAAATGAGGACCAAATTCCTTAAACAAAGTGTCAAATTAATCAGCACTACGAGGCCTTTAAGATTCACAACTCATCATCTTTGCATCTAGTTGAGTTTCCAAGAAAAATAGTACTTTGAGTACTCGAACTCACAACTTTTGGGGCTTTTCAAATACTGAAACTCGATAACTACGGAAAATGAGTACCAAATTCCTTAAACAAAGTGTCAAATTAATCAGCACTACGAGGCCTTTAAGATTCACAACACATCAAATTTGCATCTAGTTGAATTTCCAAGAAAAATAGTACTTTGAGTACTCGAACCCACAACTTTTGGGGCTTTTCAAACTCTGAAACTCGATAACTACGGAAAATGAGGACCAAATTCCTTAAACAAAGTGTCAAATTAATCAGCACTACGAGGCCTTTAAGATTCACAACACATCAAATTTGCATCTAGTTGAATTTCCAAGAAAAATAGTACTTTGTGTAATCGAACACACAACTTTTGGGACTTTTCAAATACTGAAACTCGATAACTACGGAAAATGAGTACCAAATTCCTTAAACAAAGTGTCAAATTAATCAGCACTACGAGGCCTTTAAGATTCACAACACATCAACTTTTCATCTAGTTGAATTTCCAAGAAAAATAGTACTTTGTGTACTCGAACACACAACTTTTGGGGCTTTTCAAACTCTGAAACTCGATAACTACGGACAATGAGTACCAAATTCCTTAAACAAAGTGTCAAATTAATCAGCTCTTCGAGGCCTTTAAAATGTCACAACACATCAACTTGGCATCTAGTTGAATTTCCAAGAAAAATAGTACTTTGTGTACTCGAACACACAACTTTTGGGACTTTTCAAATACTGAAACTCGATAACTACGGAAAATGAGTACCAAATTCCTTAAACAAAGTGTCAAATTGATCAGCTCTTCGAGGCCTTTAAGATTCACAACACATCAAATTTGCATCTAGTTGAATTTCCAAGAAAAAGAGTACTTTGTGTACTCGAACACACAACTTTTGGGGCTTTTCAAATACTGAAACTCGATAACTACGGAAAATGAGTACCAAATTCCTTAAACAATGTGTCAAATTAGTCAGCTCTTCGAGGCCTTTAAAATGTCACAACACATCATCTTTGCATCTTGATGAATTTTCAAGAAAAATAGTACTTTGTGTACTCGAACACACAACTTTTGTGACTTTTCAAACTCTGAAACTCGATAACTACGGAAAATGAGGACCAAATTCCTTAAACAAAGTGTCAAATTAATCAGCTCTTCGAGGCCTTTAAAATGTCACAACACATCATCTTTGCATCTTGATGAATTTCCAAGAAATATAGTACTTTGTGTACTCGAACACACAACTTTTGTGACTTTTCAAACTCTGAAACTCGATAACTACGGAAAATGAGGACCAAATTCCTTAAACAAAGTGTCAAATTAATCAGCTCTTCGAGGCCTTTAAAATGTCACAACACATCAACTTGGCATCTAGTTGAATTTCCAAGAAAAATAGTACTTTGTGTACTCGAACACACAACTTTTGGGACTTTTCAAATACTGAAACTCGATAACTACGGAAAATGAGTAACAAATTCCTTAAACAAAGTGTCAAATTGATCAGCTCTTCGAGGCCTTTAAGATTCACAACACATCAAATTTGCATCTAGTTGAATTTCCAAGAAAAATAGTACTTTGTGTACTCGAACACACAACTTTTGGGGCTTTTCAAATACTGAAACTCGATAACTACGGAAAATGAGGACCAAATTCCTTAAACAAAGTGTCAAATTAATCAGCACTACGAGGCCTTTAAGATTCACAACACATCAAATTTGCATCTAGTTGAATTTCCAAGAAAAATAGTACTTTGTGTACTCGAACACACAACTTTTGGGACTTTTCAAATACTGAAACTCGATAACTACGGAAAATGAGTACCAAATTCCTTAAACAATGTGTCAAATTAGTCAGCTCTTCGAGGCCTTTAAGATTCACAACACATCAAATTTGCATCTAGTTGAATTTCCAAGAAAAATAGTACTTTGTGTACTCGAACACACAACTTTTGGGGCTTTTCAAATACTGAAACTCGATAACTACGGAAAATGAGTACCAAATTCCTTAAACAATGTGTCAAATTAATCAGCTCTACGAGGCTTTTAAGATTCACAACACATCAAATTTGCATCTAGTTGAATTTCCAAGAAAAATAGTACTTTGTGTACTCGAACACACAACTTTTATGACTTTTCAAATACTGAAACTCGATAACTACGGAAAATGAGGACCAAATTCCTTAAACAAAGTGTCAAATTAATCAGCACTACGAGGCCTTTAAGATTCACAACACATCAAATTTGCATCTAGTTGAATTTCCAAGAAAAATAGTACTTTGTGTACTCGAACACACAACTTTTGGGGCTTTTCAAATACTGAAACTCGATAACTACGGAAAATGAGGACCAAATTCCTTAAACAAAGTGTCAAATTAATCAGCACTACGAGGCCTTTAAGATTCACAACTCATCATCTTTGCATCTAGTTGAGTTTCCAAGAAAAATAGTACTTTGAGTACTCGAACTCACAACTTTTGGGGCTTTTCAAATACTGAAACTCGATAACTACGGAAAATGAGGACCAAATTCCTTAAACAAAGTGTCAAATTAATCAGCACTACGAGGCCTTTAAGATTCACAACTCATCATCTTTGCATCTAGTTGAGTTTCCAAGAAAAATAGTACTTTGAGTACTCGAACTCACAACTTTTGGGGCTTTTCAAATACTGAAACTCGATAACTACGGAAAATGAGTACCAAATTCCTTAAACAAAGTGTCAAATTAATCAGCTCTTCGAGGCCTTTAAAATGTCACAACACATCATCTTTGCATCTTGATGAATTTCCAAGAAATATAGTACTTTGTGTACTCGAACACACAACTTTTGTGACTTTTCAAACTCTGAAACTCGATAACTACGGAAAATGAGGACCAAATTCCTTAAACAAAGTGTCAAATTAATCAGCACTACGAGGCCTTTAAGATTCACAACACATCAAATTTGCATCTAGTTGAATTTCCAAGAAAAATAGTACTTTGTGTACTCGAACACACAACTTTTGGGGCTTTTCAAATACTGAAACTCGATAACTACGGAAAATGAGGACCAAATTCCTTAAACAAAGTGTCAAATTAATCAGCACTACGAGGCCTTTAAGATTCACAACTCATCATCTTTGCATCTAGTTGAGTTTCCAAGAAAAATAGTACTTTGAGTACTCGAACTCACAACTTTTGGGGCTTTTCAAATACTGAAACTCGATAACTACGGAAAATGAGGACCAAATTCCTTAAACAAAGTGTCAAATTAATCAGCACTACGAGGCCTTTAAGATTCACAACTCATCATCTTTGCATCTAGTTGAGTTTCCAAGAAAAATAGTACTTTGAGTACTCGAACTCACAACTTTTGGGGCTTTTCAAATACTGAAACTCGATAACTACGGAAAATGAGTACCAAATTCCTTAAACAAAGTGTCAAATTAATCAGCTCTTCGAGGCCTTTAAAATGTCACAACACATCAACTTGGCATCTAGTTGAATTTCCAAGAAAAATAGTACTTTGTGTACTCGAACACACAACTTTTGGGACTTTTCAAATACTGAAACTCGATAACTACGGAAAATGAGTACCAAATTCCTTAAACAAAGTGTCAAATTGATCAGCTCTTCGAGGCCTTTAAGATTCACAACACATCAAATTTGCATCTAGTTGAATTTCCAAGAAAAATAGTACTTTGTGTACTCGAACACACAACTTTTGGGGCTTTTCAAATACTGAAACTCGATAACTACGGAAAATGAGTACCAAATTCCTTAAACAATGTGTCAAATTAATCAGCTCTACGAGGCCTTTAAGATTCACAACTCATCATCTTTGCATCTAGTTGAGTTTCCAAGAAAAATAGTACTTTGAGTACTCGAACTCACAACTTTTGGGGCTTTTCAAATACTGAAACTCGATAACTACGGAAAATGAGTACCAAATTCCTTAAACAAAGTGTCAAATTAATCAGCACTACGAGGCCTTTAAGATTCACAACACATCAAATTTGCATCTAGTTGAATTTCCAAGAAAAATAGTACTTTGAGTACTCGAACCCACAACTTTTGGCGCTTTTCAAACTCTGAAACTCGATAACTACGGAAAATGAGGACCAAATTCCTTAAACAAAGTGTCAAATTAATCAGCACTACGAGGCCTTTAAGATTCACAACACATCAAATTTGCATCTAGTTGAATTTCCAAGAAAAATAGTACTTTGAGTACTCGAACCCACAACTTTTGGCGCTTTTCAAACTCTGAAACTCGATAACTACGGAAAATGAGTACCAAATTCCTTAAACAAAGTGTCAAATTAATCAGCACTACGAGGCCTTTAAGATTCACAACACATCAAATTTGCATCTAGTTGAATTTCCAAGAAAAATAGTACTTTGAGTACTCGAACCCACAACTTTTGGCGCTTTTCAAACTCTGAAACTCGATAACTACGGAAAATGAGTACCAAATTCCTTAAACAAAGTGTCAAATTAATCAGCACTACGAGGCCTTTAAGATTCACAACACATCAACTTTTCATCTAGTTGAATTTCCAAGAAAAATAGTACTTTGTGTACTCGAACACACAACTTTTGGGGCTTTTCAAACTCTGAAACTCGATAACTACGGACAATGAGTACCAAATTCCTTAAACAAAGTGTCAAATTAATCAGCTCTTCGAGGCCTTTAATATGTCACAACACATCAACTTGGCATCTAGTTGAATTTCCAAGAAAAATAGTACTTTGTGTACTCGAACACACAACTTTTGGGACTTTTCAAATACTGAAACTCGATAACTACGGAAAATGAGTACCAAATTCCTTAAACAAAGTGTCAAATTGATCAGCTCTTCGAGGCCTTTAAGATTCACAACACATCAAATTTGCATCTAGTTGAATTTCCAAGAAAAAGAGTACTTTGTGTACTCGAACACACAACTTTTGGGGCTTTTCAAATACTGAAACTCGATAACTACGGAAAATGAGTACCAAATTCCTTAAACAATGTGTCAAATTAGTCAGCTCTTCGAGGCCTTTAAAATGTCACAACACATCATCTTTGCATCTTGATGAATTTTCAAGAAAAATAGTACTTTGTGTACTCGAACACACAACTTTTGTGACTTTTCAAACTCTGAAACTCGATAACTACGGAAAATGAGGACCAAATTCCTTAAACAATGTGTCAAATTAGTCAGCTCTTCGAGGCCTTTAAAATGTCACAACACATCATCTTTGCATCTTGATGAATTTTCAAGAAAAATAGTACTTTGTGTACTCGAACACACAACTTTTGGGGCTTTTCAAACTCTGAAACTCGATAACTACGGAAAATGAGTACCAAATTCCTTAAACAAAGTGTCAAATTGATCAGCTCTTCGAGGCCTTTAAGATTCACAACACATCAAATTTGCATCTAGTTGAATTTCCAAGAAAAAGAGTACTTTGTGTACTCGAACACACAACTTTTGGGGCTTTTCAAATACTGAAACTCGATAACTACGGAAAATGAGTACCAAATTCCTTAAACAATGTGTCAAATTAGTCAGCTCTTCGAGGCCTTTAAAATGTCACAACACATCATCTTTGCATCTTGATGAATTTTCAAGAAAAATAGTACTTTGTGTACTCGAACACACAACTTTTGTGACTTTTCAAACTCTGAAACTCGATAACTACGGAAAATGAGGACCAAATTCCTTAAACAATGTGTCAAATTAGTCAGCTCTTCGAGGCCTTTAAAATGTCACAACACATCATCTTTGCATCTTGATGAATTTTCAAGAAAAATAGTACTTTGTGTACTCGAACACACAACTTTTGTGACTTTTCAAACTCTGAAACTCGATAACTACGGACAATTAGTACCAAATTCCTTAAACAATGTGTCAAATTAATCAGCTATACGAGGCCTTTAAGATTCACAACTCATCATCTTTGCATCTAGTTGAATTTCCAAGAAAAATAGTACTTTGTGTACTCGAACACACAACTTTTGGGGCTTTTCAAACTCTGAAACTCGATAACTACGGAAAATGAGTACCAAATTCCTTAAACAAAGTGTCAAATTGATCAGCTCTTCGAGGCCTTTAAGATTCACAACACATCAAATTTGCATCTAGTTGAATTTCCAAGAAAAAGAGTACTTTGTGTACTCGAACACACAACTTTTGGGGCTTTTCAAATACTGAAACTCGATAACTACGGAAAATGAGTACCAAATTCCTTAAACAAAGTGTCAAATTGATCAGCTCTTCGAGGCCTTTAAGATTCACAACACATCAAATTTGCATCTAGTTGAATTTCCAAGAAAAAGAGTACTTTGTGTACTCGAACACACAACTTTTGGGGCTTTTCAAATACTGAAACTCGATAACTACGGAAAATGAGTACCAAATTCCTTAAACAAAGTGTCAAATTAATCAGCTCTTCGAGGCCTTTAAAATGTCACAACACATCATCTTTGCATCTTGATGAATTTCCAAGAAATATAGTACTTTGTGTACTCGAACACACAACTTTTGTGACTTTTCAAACTCTGAAACTCGATAACTACGGAAAATGAGGACCAAATTCCTTAAACAAAGTGTCAAATTGATCAGCTCTTCGAGGCCTTTAAGATTCACAACACATCAAATTTGCATCTAGTTGAATTTCCAAGAAAAATAGTACTTTGTGTACTCGAACACACAACTTTTGGGGCTTTTCAAATACTGAAACTCGATAACTACGGAAAATGAGGACCAAATTCCTTAAACAAAGTGTCAAATTAATCAGCACTACGAGGCCTTTAAGATTCACAACACATCAAATTTGCATCTAGTTGAATTTCCAAGAAAAATAGTACTTTGTGTACTCGAACACACAACTTTTGGGGCTTTTCAAATACTGAAACTCGATAACTACGGAAAATGAGTACCAAATTCCTTAAACAATGTGTCAAATTAATCAGCTCTACGAGGCCTTTAAGATTCACAACACATCAAATTTGCATCTAGTTGAATTTCCAAGAAAAATAGTACTTTGTGTACTCGAACACACAACTTTTATGACTTTTCAAATACTGAAACTCGATAACTACGGAAAATGAGTACCAAATTCCTTAAACAATGTGTCAAATTAATCAGCTCTTCGAGGCCTTTAAAATGTCACAACACATCATCTTTGCATCTTGATGAATTTCCAAGAAATATAGTACTTTGTGTACTCGAACACACAACTTTTGTGACTTTTCAAACTCTGAAACTCGATAACTACGGAAAATGAGGACCAAATTCCTTAAACAAAGTGTCAAATTAATCAGCTCTTCGAGGCCTTTAAAATGTCACAACACATCAACTTGGCATCTAGTTGAATTTCCAAGAAAAATAGTACTTTGTGTACTCGAACACACAACTTTTGGGACTTTTCAAATACTGAAACTCGATAACTACGGAAAATGAGTACCAAATTCCTTAAACAAAGTGTCAAATTGATCAGCTCTTCGAGGCCTTTAAGATTCACAACACATCAAATTTGCATCTAGTTGAATTTCCAAGAAAAATAGTACTTTGTGTACTCGAACACACAACTTTTGGGGCTTTTCAAATACTGAAACTCGATAACTACGGAAAATGAGTACCAAATTCCTTAAACAATGTGTCAAATTAATCAGCTCTACGAGGCCTTTAAGATTCACAACACATCAAATTTGCATCTAGTTGAATTTCCAAGAAAAATAGTACTTTGTGTACTCGAACACACAACTTTTGGGGCTTTTCAAATACTGAAACTCGATAACTACGGAAAATGAGGACCAAATTCCTTAAACAAAGTGTCAAATTAATCAGCACTACGAGGCCTTTAAGATTCACAACTCATCATCTTTGCATCTAGTTGAGTTTCCAAGAAAAATAGTACTTTGAGTACTCGAACTCACAACTTTTGGGGCTTTTCAAATACTGAAACTCGATAACTACGGAAAATGAGGACCAAATTCCTTAAACAAAGTGTCAAATTAATCAGCACTACGAGGCCTTTAAGATTCACAACTCATCATCTTTGCATCTAGTTGAGTTTCCAAGAAAAATAGTACTTTGAGTACTCGAACTCACAACTTTTGGGGCTTTTCAAATACTGAAACTCGATAACTACGGAAAATGAGTACCAAATTCCTTAAACAAAGTGTCAAATTAATCAGCACTACGAGGCCTTTAAGATTCACAACACATCAAATTTGCATCTAGTTGAATTTCCAAGAAAAATAGTACTTTGAGTACTCGAACCCACAACTTTTGGCGCTTTTCAAACTCTGAAACTCGATAACTACGGAAAATGAGGACCAAATTCCTTAAACAAAGTGTCAAATTAATCAGCACTACGAGGCCTTTAAGATTCACAACACATCAAATTTGCATCTAGTTGAATTTCCAAGAAAAATAGTACTTTGTGTAATCGAACACACAACTTTTGGGACTTTTCAAATACTGAAACTCGATAACTACGGAAAATGAGTACCAAATTCCTTAAACAAAGTGTCAAATTAATCAGCACTACGAGGCCTTTAAGATTCACAACACATCAACTTTTCATCTAGTTGAATTTCCAAGAAAAATAGTACTTTGTGTACTCGAACACACAACTTTTGGGGCTTTTCAAACTCTGAAACTCGATAACTACGGACAATGAGTACCAAATTCCTTAAACAAAGTGTCAAATTAATCAGCTCTTCGAGGCCTTTAATATGTCACAACACATCAACTTGGCATCTAGTTGAATTTCCAAGAAAAATAGTACTTTGTGTACTCGAACACACAACTTTTGGGACTTTTCAAATACTGAAACTCGATAACTACGGAAAATGAGTACCAAATTCCTTAAACAAAGTGTCAAATTGATCAGCTCTTCGAGGCCTTTAAGAT
Organism: Euwallacea fornicatus; assembly: GCF_040115645.1. Lineage (NCBI taxonomy): Eukaryota > Metazoa > Arthropoda > Insecta > Coleoptera > Curculionidae > Euwallacea > Euwallacea fornicatus. Next base: position 110,978 of record NW_027096037.1, read on the forward strand.
TCACAACACATCAAATTTGCATCTAGTTGAATTTCCAAGAAAAAGAGTACTTTGTGTACTCGAACACACAACTTTTGGGGCTTTTCAAATACTGAAACTCGATAACTACGGAAAATGAGTACCAAATTCCTTAAACAATGTGTCAAATTAGTCAGCTCTTCGAGGCCTTTAAAATGTCACAACACATCATCTTTGCATCTTGATGAATTTTCAAGAAAAATAGTACTTTGTGTACTCGAACACACAACTTTTGTGACTTTTCAAACTCTGAAACTCGATAACTACGGAAAATGAGGACCAAATTCCTTAAACAATGTGTCAAATTAGTCAGCTCTTCGAGGCCTTTAAAATGTCACAACACATCATCTTTGCATCTTGATGAATTTTCAAGAAAAATAGTACTTTGTGTACTCGAACACACAACTTTTGTGACTTTTCAAACTCTGAAACTCGATAACTACGGAAAATGAGGACCAAATTCCTTAAACAATGTGTCAAATTAGTCAGCTCTTCGAGGCCTTTAAAATGTCACAACACATCATCTTTGCATCTTGATGAATTTTCAAGAAAAATAGTACTTTGTGTACTCGAACACACAACTTTTGTGACTTTTCAAACTCTGAAACTCGATAACTACGGACAATTAGTACCAAATTCCTTAAACAATGTGTCAAATTAATCAGCTATACGAGGCCTTTAAGATTCACAACTCATCATCTTTGCATCTAGTTGAATTTCCAAGAAAAATAGTACTTTGTGTACTCGAACACACAACTTTTGGGGCTTTTCAAACTCTGAAACTCGATAACTACGGAAAATGAGTACCAAATTCCTTAAACAAAGTGTCAAATTGATCAGCTCTTCGAGGCCTTTAAGATTCACAACACATCAAATTTGCATCTAGTTGAATTTCCAAGAAAAAGAGTACTTTGTGTACTCGAACACACAACTTTTGGGGCTTTTCAAATACTGAAACTCGATAACTACGGAAAATGAGTACCAAATTCCTTAAACAAAGTGTCAAATTAATCAGCACTACGAGGCCTTTAAGATTCACAACACATCAAATTTGCATCTAGTTGAATTTCCAAGAAAAATAGTACTTTGTGTAATCGAACACACAACTTTTGGGACTTTTCAAATACTGTAACTCGATAACTACGGAAAATGAGTACCAAATTCCTTAAACAAAGTGTCAAATTAATCAGCACTACGAGGCCTTTAAGATTCACAACACATCAACTTTTCATCTAGTTGAATTTCCAAGAAAAATAGTACTTTGTGTACTCGAACACACAACTTTTGGGGCTTTTCAAACTCTGAAACTCGATAACTACGGACAATGAGTACCAAATTCCTTAAACAAAGTGTCAAATTAATCAGCTCTTCGAGGCCTTTAAAATGTCACAACACATCAACTTGGCATCTAGTTGAATTTCCAAGAAAAATAGTACTTTGTGTACTCGAACACACAACTTTTGGGGCTTTTCAAATACTGAAACTCGATAACTACGGAAAATGAGTACCAAATTCCTTAAACAATGTGTCAAATTAGTCAGCTCTTCGAGGCCTTTAAAATGTCACAACACATCATCTTTGCATCTTGATGAATTTTCAAGAAAAATAGTACTTTGTGTACTCGAACACACAACTTTTGTGACTTTTCAAACTCTGAAACTCGATAACTACGGAAAATGAGGACCAAATTCCTTAAACAAAGTGTCAAATTAATCAGCACTACGAGGCCTTTAAGATTCACAACACATCAAATTTGCATCTAGTTGAATTTCCAAGAAAAATAGTACTTTGTGTACTCGAACACACAACTTTTGTGACTTTTCAAACTCTGAAACTCGATAACTACGGAAAATGAGGACCAAATTCCTTAAACAAAGTGTCAAATTAATCAGCTCTTCGAGGCCTTTAAAATGTCACAACACATCATCTTTGCATCTTGATGAATTTCCAAGAAATATAGTACTTTGTGTACTCGAACACACAACTTTTGTGACTTTTCAAACTCTGAAACTCGATAACTACGGAAAATGAGGACCAAATTCCTTAAACAAAGTGTCAAATTGATCAGCTCTTCGAGGCCTTTAAGATTCACAACACATCAAATTTGCATCTAGTTGAATTTCCAAGAAAAATAGTACTTTGTGTACTCGAACACACAACTTTTGGGGCTTTTCAAATACTGAAACTCGATAACTACGGAAAATGAGGACCAAATTCCTTAAACAAAGTGTCAAATTAATCAGCACTACGAGGCCTTTAAGATTCACAACACATCAAATTTGCATCTAGTTGAATTTCCAAGAAAAATAGTACTTTGTGTACTCGAACACACAACTTTTGGGGCTTTTCAAATACTGAAACTCGATAACTACGGAAAATGAGTACCAAATTCCTTAAACAATGTGTCAAATTAATCAGCTCTACGAGGCCTTTAAGATTCACAACACATCAAATTTGCATCTAGTTGAATTTCCAAGAAAAATAGTACTTTGTGTACTCGAACACACAACTTTTGTGACTTTTCAAACTCTGAAACTCGATAACTACGGAAAATGAGGACCAAATTCCTTAAACAAAGTGTCAAATTAATCAGCTCTTCGAGGCCTTTAAAATGTCACAACACATCATCTTTGCATCTTGATGAATTTCCAAGAAATATAGTACTTTGTGTACTCGAACACACAACTTTTGTGACTTTTCAAACTCTGAAACTCGATAACTACGGAAAATGAGGACCAAATTCCTTAAACAAAGTGTCAAATTAATCAGCTCTTCGAGGCCTTTAAAATGTCACAACACATCAACTTGGCATCTAGTTGAATTTCCAAGAAAAATAGTACTTTGTGTACTCGAACACACAACTTTTGGGACTTTTCAAATACTGAAACTCGATAACTACGGAAAATGAGTAACAAATTCCTTAAACAAAGTGTCAAATTGATCAGCTCTTCGAGGCCTTTAAGATTCACAACACATCAAATTTGCATCTAGTTGAATTTCCAAGAAAAATAGTACTTTGTGTACTCGAACACACAACTTTTGGGGCTTTTCAAATACTGAAACTCGATAACTACGGAAAATGAGGACCAAATTCCTTAAACAAAGTGTCAAATTAATCAGCACTACGAGGCCTTTAAGATTCACAACACATCAAATTTGCATCTAGTTGAATTTCCAAGAAAAATAGTACTTTGTGTACTCGAACACACAACTTTTGGGACTTTTCAAATACTGAAACTCGATAACTACGGAAAATGAGGACCAAATTCCTTAAACAAAGTGTCAAATTAGTCAGCTCTTCGAGGCCTTTAAAATGTCACAACACATCATCTTTGCATCTTGATGAATTTTCAAGAAAAATAGTACTTTGTGTACTCGAACACACAACTTTTGTGACTTTTCAAACTCTGAAACTCGATAACTACGGACAATTAGTACCAAATTCCTTAAACAATGTGTCAAATTAATCAGCTATACGAGGCCTTTAAGATTCACAACTCATCATCTTTGCATCTAGTTGAATTTCCAAGAAAAATAGTACTTTGTGTACTCGAACACACAACTTTTGGGACTTTTCAAATACTGAAACTCGATAACTACGGAAAATGAGGACCAAATTCCTTAAATAATGTGTCAAATTAGTCAGCTCTTCGAGGCCTTTAAAATGTCACAACACATCATCTTTGCATCTTGATGAATTTTCAAGAAAAATAGTACTTTGTGTACTCGAACACACAACTTTTGTGACTTTTCAAACTCTGAAACTCGATAACTACGGACAATTAGTACCAAATTCCTTAAACAATGTGTCAAATTAATCAGCTATACGAGGCCTTTAAGATTCACAACTCATCATCTTTGCATCTAGTTGAATTTCCAAGAAAAATAGTACTTTGTGTACTCGAACACACAACTTTTGGGGCTTTTCAAACTCTGAAACTCGATAACTACGGAAAATGAGTACCAAATTCCTTAAACAAAGTGTCAAATTGATCAGCTCTTCGAGGCCTTTAAGATTCACAACACATCAAATTTGCATCTAGTTGAATTTCCAAGAAAAAGAGTACTTTGTGTACTCGAACACACAACTTTTGGGGCTTTTCAAATACTGAAACTCGATAACTACGGAAAATGAGTACCAAATTCCTTAAACAAAGTGTCAAATTGATCAGCTCTTCGAGGCCTTTAAGATTCACAACACATCAAATTTGCATCTAGTTGAATTTCCAAGAAAAAGAGTACTTTGTGTACTCGAACACACAACTTTTGGGGCTTTTCAAATACTGAAACTCGATAACTACGGAAAATGAGTACCAAATTCCTTAAACAAAGTGTCAAATTAATCAGCACTACGAGGCCTTTAAGATTCACAACACATCAAATTTGCATCTAGTTGAATTTCCAAGAAAAATAGTACTTTGTGTAATCGAACACACAACTTTTGGGACTTTTCAAATACTGTAACTCGATAACTACGGAAAATGAGTACCAAATTCCTTAAACAAAGTGTCAAATTAATCAGCACTACGAGGCCTTTAAGATTCACAACACATCAACTTTTCATCTAGTTGAATTTCCAAGAAAAATAGTACTTTGTGTACTCGAACACACAACTTTTGGGGCTTTTCAAACTCTGAAACTCGATAACTACGGACAATGAGTACCAAATTCCTTAAACAAAGTGTCAAATTAATCAGCTCTTCGAGGCCTTTAAAATGTCACAACACATCAACTTGGCATCTAGTTGAATTTCCAAGAAAAATAGTACTTTGTGTACTCGAACACACAACTTTTGGGGCTTTTCAAATACTGAAACTCGATAACTACGGAAAATGAGTACCAAATTCCTTAAACAATGTGTCAAATTAGTCAGCTCTTCGAGGCCTTTAAAATGTCACAACACATCATCTTTGCATCTTGATGAATTTTCAAGAAAAATAGTACTTTGTGTACTCGAACACACAACTTTTGTGACTTTTCAAACTCTGAAACTCGATAACTACGGAAAATGAGGACCAAATTCCTTAAACAAAGTGTCAAATTAATCAGCACTACGAGGCCTTTAAGATTCACAACACATCAAATTTGCATCTAGTTGAATTTCCAAGAAAAATAGTACTTTGTGTACTCGAACACACAACTTTTGTGACTTTTCAAACTCTGAAACTCGATAACTACGGAAAATGAGGACCAAATTCCTTAAACAAAGTGTCAAATTAATCAGCTCTTCGAGGCCTTTAAAATGTCACAACACATCATCTTTGCATCTTGATGAATTTCCAAGAAATATAGTACTTTGTGTACTCGAACACACAACTTTTGTGACTTTTCAAACTCTGAAACTCGATAACTACGGAAAATGAGGACCAAATTCCTTAAACAAAGTGTCAAATTGATCAGCTCTTCGAGGCCTTTAAGATTCACAACACATCAAATTTGCATCTAGTTGAATTTCCAAGAAAAATAGTACTTTGTGTACTCGAACACACAACTTTTGGGGCTTTTCAAATACTGAAACTCGATAACTACGGAAAATGAGGACCAAATTCCTTAAACAAAGTGTCAAATTAATCAGCACTACGAGGCCTTTAAGATTCACAACACATCAAATTTGCATCTAGTTGAATTTCCAAGAAAAATAGTACTTTGTGTACTCGAACACACAACTTTTGGGGCTTTTCAAATACTGAAACTCGATAACTACGGAAAATGAGGACCAAATTCCTTAAACAAAGTGTCAAATTAATCAGCACTACGAGGCCTTTAAGATTCACAACTCATCATCTTTGCATCTAGTTGAGTTTCCAAGAAAAATAGTACTTTGAGTACTCGAACTCACAACTTTTGGGGCTTTTCAAATACTGAAACTCGATAACTACGGAAAATGAGGACCAAATTCCTTAAACAAAGTGTCAAATTAATCAGCACTACGAGGCCTTTAAGATTCACAACTCATCATCTTTGCATCTAGTTGAGTTTCCAAGAAAAATAGTACTTTGAGTACTCGAACTCACAACTTTTGGGGCTTTTCAAATACTGAAACTCGATAACTACGGAAAATGAGTACCAAATTCCTTAAACAAAGTGTCAAATTAATCAGCTCTTCGAGGCCTTTAAAATGTCACAACACATCATCTTTGCATCTTGATGAATTTCCAAGAAATATAGTACTTTGTGTACTCGAACACACAACTTTTGTGACTTTTCAAACTCTGAAACTCGATAACTACGGAAAATGAGGACCAAATTCCTTAAACAAAGTGTCAAATTAATCAGCTCTTCGAGGCCTTTAAAATGTCACAACACATCAACTTGGCATCTAGTTGAATTTCCAAGAAAAATAGTACTTTGTGTACTCGAACACACAACTTTTGGGACTTTTCAAATACTGAAACTCGATAACTACGGAAAATGAGTACCAAATTCCTTAAACAAAGTGTCAAATTGATCAGCTCTTCGAGGCCTTTAAGATTCACAACACATCAAATTTGCATCTAGTTGAATTTCCAAGAAAAATAGTACTTTGTGTACTCGAACACACAACTTTTGGGGCTTTTCAAATACTGAAACTCGATAACTACGGAAAATGAGTACCAAATTCCTTAAACAATGTGTCAAATTAATCAGCTCTACGAGGCCTTTAAGATTCACAACACATCAAATTTGCATCTAGTTGAATTTCCAAGAAAAATAGTACTTTGTGTACTCGAACACACAACTTTTGGGGCTTTTCAAATACTGAAACTCGATAACTACGGAAAATGAGGACCAAATTCCTTAAACAAAGTGTCAAATTAATCAGCACTACGAGGCCTTTAAGATTCACAACTCATCATCTTTGCATCTAGTTGAGTTTCCAAGAAAAATAGTACTTTGAGTACTCGAACTCACAACTTTTGGGGCTTTTCAAATACTGAAACTCGATAACTACGGAAAATGAGGACCAAATTCCTTAAACAAAGTGTCAAATTAATCAGCACTACGAGGCCTTTAAGATTCACAACTCATCATCTTTGCATCTAGTTGAGTTTCCAAGAAAAATAGTACTTTGAGTACTCGAACTCACAACTTTTGGGGCTTTTCAAATACTGAAACTCGATAACTACGGAAAATGAGTACCAAATTCCTTAAACAAAGTGTCAAATTAATCAGCACTACGAGGCCTTTAAGATTCACAACACATCAAATTTGCATCTAGTTGAATTTCCAAGAAAAATAGTACTTTGAGTACTCGAACCCACAACTTTTGGCGCTTTTCAAACTCTGAAACTCGATAACTACGGAAAATGAGGACCAAATTCCTTAAACAAAGTGTCAAATTAATCAGCACTACGAGGCCTTTAAGATTCACAACACATCAAATTTGCATCTAGTTGAATTTCCAAGAAAAATAGTACTTTGTGTAATCGAACACACAACTTTTGGGACTTTTCAAATACTGAAACTCGATAACTACGGAAAATGAGTACCAAATTCCTTAAACAAAGTGTCAAATTAATCAGCACTACGAGGCCTTTAAGATTCACAACACATCAACTTTTCATCTAGTTGAATTTCCAAGAAAAATAGTACTTTGTGTACTCGAACACACAACTTTTGGGGCTTTTCAAACTCTGAAACTCGATAACTACGGACAATGAGTACCAAATTCCTTAAACAAAGTGTCAAATTAATCAGCTCTTCGAGGCCTTTAATATGTCACAACACATCAACTTGGCATCTAGTTGAATTTCCAAGAAAAATAGTACTTTGTGTACTCGAACACACAACTTTTGGGACTTTTCAAATACTGAAACTCGATAACTACGGAAAATGAGTACCAAATTCCTTAAACAAAGTGTCAAATTGATCAGCTCTTCGAGGCCTTTAAGATTCACAACACATCAAATTTGCATCTAGTTGAATTTCCAAGAAAAAGAGTACTTTGTGTACTCGAACACACAACTTTTGGGGCTTTTCAAATACTGAAACTCGATAACTACGGAAAATGAGTACCAAATTCCTTAAACAATGTGTCAAATTAGTCAGCTCTTCGAGGCCTTTAAAATGTCACAACACATCATCTTTGCATCTTGATGAATTTTCAAGAAAAATAGTACTTTGTGTACTCGAACACACAACTTTTGTGACTTTTCAAACTCTGAAACTCGATAACTACGGAAAATGAGGACCAAATTCCTTAAACAATGTGTCAAATTAGTCAGCTCTTCGAGGCCTTTAAAATGTCACAACACATCATCTTTGCATCTTGATGAATTTTCAAGAAAAATAGTACTTTGTGTACTCGAACACACAACTTTTGTGACTTTTCAAACTCTGAAACTCGATAACTACGGACAATTAGTACCAAATTCCTTAAACAATGTGTCAAATTAATCAGCTATACGAGGCCTTTAAGATTCACAACTCATCATCTTTGCATCTAGTTGAATTTCCAAGAAAAATAGTACTTTGTGTACTCGAACACACAACTTTTGGGGCTTTTCAAACTCTGAAACTCGATAACTACGGAAAATGAGTACCAAATTCCTTAAACAAAGTGTCAAATTGATCAGCTCTTCGAGGCCTTTAAGATTCACAACACATCAAATTTGCATCTAGTTGAATTTCCAAGAAAAAGAGTACTTTGTGTACTCGAACACACAACTTTTGGGGCTTTTCAAATACTGAAACTCGATAACTACGGAAAATGAGTACCAAATTCCTTAAACAAAGTGTCAAATTGATCAGCTCTTCGAGGCCTTTAAGATTCACAACACATCAAATTTGCATCTAGTTGAATTTCCAAGAAAAAGAGTACTTTGTGTACTCGAACACACAACTTTTGGGGCTTTTCAAATACTGAAACTCGATAACTACGGAAAATGAGTACCAAATTCCTTAAACAAAGTGTCAAATTAATCAGCTCTTCGAGGCCTTTAAAATGTCACAACACATCATCTTTGCATCTTGATGAATTTCCAAGAAATATAGTACTTTGTGTACTCGAACACACAACTTTTGTGACTTTTCAAACTCTGAAACTCGATAACTACGGAAAATGAGGACCAAATTCCTTAAACAAAGTGTCAAATTGATCAGCTCTTCGAGGCCTTTAAGATTCACAACACATCAAATTTGCATCTAGTTGAATTTCCAAGAAAAATAGTACTTTGTGTACTCGAACACACAACTTTTGGGGCTTTTCAAATACTGAAACTCGATAACTACGGAAAATGAGGACCAAATTCCTTAAACAAAGTGTCAAATTAATCAGCACTACGAGGCCTTTAAGATTCACAACACATCAAATTTGCATCTAGTTGAATTTCCAAGAAAAATAGTACTTTGTGTACTCGAACACACAACTTTTGGGGCTTTTCAAATACTGAAACTCGATAACTACGGAAAATGAGTACCAAATTCCTTAAACAATGTGTCAAATTAATCAGCTCTACGAGGCCTTTAAGATTCACAACACATCAAATTTGCATCTAGTTGAATTTCCAAGAAAAATAGTACTTTGTGTACTCGAACACACAACTTTTATGACTTTTCAAATACTGAAACTCGATAACTACGGAAAATGAGTACCAAATTCCTTAAACAATGTGTCAAATTAATCAGCTCTTCGAGGCCTTTAAAATGTCACAACACATCATCTTTGCATCTTGATGAATTTCCAAGAAATATAGTACTTTGTGTACTCGAACACACAACTTTTGTGACTTTTCAAACTCTGAAACTCGATAACTACGGAAAATGAGGACCAAATTCCTTAAACAAAGTGTCAAATTAATCAGCTCTTCGAGGCCTTTAAAATGTCACAACACATCAACTTGGCATCTAGTTGAATTTCCAAGAAAAATAGTACTTTGTGTACTCGAACACACAACTTTTGGGACTTTTCAAATACTGAAACTCGATAACTACGGAAAATGAGTACCAAATTCCTTAAACAAAGTGTCAAATTGATCAGCTCTTCGAGGCCTTTAAGATTCACAACACATCAAATTTGCATCTAGTTGAATTTCCAAGAAAAATAGTACTTTGTGTACTCGAACACACAACTTTTGGGGCTTTTCAAATACTGAAACTCGATAACTACGGAAAATGAGGACCAAATTCCTTAAACAAAGTGTCAAATTAATCAGCACTACGAGGCCTTTAAGATTCACAACACATCAACTTTGCATCTAGTTGAATTTCCTAGAAATACAGTACTTTGTGTACTCGAACACACAACTTTTGGGGCTTTTCAAATACTGAAACTCGATAACTACGGAAAATGAGGACCAAATTCCTTAAACAAAGTGTCAAATTAATCAGCACTACGAGGCCTTTAAGATTCACAACTCATCATCTTTGCATCTAGTTGAGTTTCCAAGAAAAATAGTACTTTGAGTACTCGAACTCACAACTTTTGGGGCTTTTCAAATACTGAAACTCGATAACTACGGAAAATGAGGACCAAATTCCTTAAACAAAGTGTCAAATTAATCAGCACTACGAGGCCTTTAAGATTCACAACTCATCATCTTTGCATCTAGTTGAGTTTCCAAGAAAAATAGTACTTTGAGTACTCGAACTCACAACTTTTGGGGCTTTTCAAATACTGAAACTCGATAACTACGGAAAATGAGGACCAAATTCCTTAAACAAAGTGTCAAATTAATCAGCACTACGAGGCCTTTAAGATTCACAACACATCAAATTTGCATCTAGTTGAATTTCCAAGAAAAATAGTACTTTGTGTACTCGAACTCACAACTTTTGGGGCTTTTCAAATACTGAAACTCGATAACTACGGAAAATGAGTACCAAATTCCTTAAACAAAGTGTCAAATTAATCAGCACTACGAGGCCTTTAAGATTCACAACACATCAAATTTGCATCTAGTTGAATTTCCAAGAAAAATAGTACTTTGTGTACTCGAACTCACAACTTTTGGGGCTTTTCAAATACTGAAACTCGATAACTACGGAAAATGAGTACCAAATTCCTTAAACAAAGTGTCAAATTGATCAGCTCTTCGAGGCCTTTAAGATTCACAACACATCAAATTTGCATCTAGTTGAATTTCCAAGAAAAAGAGTACTTTGTGTACTCGAACACACAACTTTTGGGGCTTTTCAAATACTGAAACTCGATAACTACGGAAAATGAGTACCAAATTCCTTAAACAAAGTGTCAAATTGATCAGCTCTTCGAGGCCTTTAAGATTCACAACACATCAAATTTGCATCTAGTTGAATTTCCAAGAAAAAGAGTACTTTGTGTACTCGAACACACAACTTTTGGGGCTTTTCAAATACTGAAACTCGATAACTACGGAAAATGAGTACCAAATTCCTTAAACAAAGTGTCAAATTAATCAGCACTACGAGGCCTTTAAGATTCACAACACATCAAATTTGCATCTAGTTGAATTTCCAAGAAAAATAGTACTTTGTGTAATCGAACACACAACTTTTGGGACTTTTCAAATACTGTAACTCGATAACTACGGAAAATGAGTACCAAATTCCTTAAACAAAGTGTCAAATTAATCAGCACTACGAGGCCTTTAAGATTCACAACACATCAACTTTTCATCTAGTTGAATTTCCAAGAAAAATAGTACTTTGTGTACTCGAACACACAACTTTTGGGGCTTTTCAAACTCTGAAACTCGATAACTACGGACAATGAGTACCAAATTCCTTAAACAAAGTGTCAAATTAATCAGCTCTTCGAGGCCTTTAAAATGTCACAACACATCAACTTGGCATCTAGTTGAATTTCCAAGAAAAATAGTACTTTGTGTACTCGAACACACAACTTTTGGGGCTTTTCAAATACTGAAACTCGATAACTACGGAAAATGAGTACCAAATTCCTTAAACAATGTGTCAAATTAGTCAGCTCTTCGAGGCCTTTAAAATGTCACAACACATCATCTTTGCATCTTGATGAATTTTCAAGAAAAATAGTACTTTGTGTACTCGAACACACAACTTTTGTGACTTTTCAAACTCTGAAACTCGATAACTACGGAAAATGAGGACCAAATTCCTTAAACAAAGTGTCAAATTAATCAGCACTACGAGGCCTTTAAGATTCACAACACATCAAATTTGCATCTAGTTGAATTTCCAAGAAAAATAGTACTTTGTGTACTCGAACACACAACTTTTGTGACTTTTCAAACTCTGAAACTCGATAACTACGGAAAATGAGGACCAAATTCCTTAAACAAAGTGTCAAATTAATCAGCTCTTCGAGGCCTTTAAAATGTCACAACACATCATCTTTGCATCTTGATGAATTTCCAAGAAATATAGTACTTTGTGTACTCGAACACACAACTTTTGTGACTTTTCAAACTCTGAAACTCGATAACTACGGAAAATGAGGACCAAATTCCTTAAACAAAGTGTCAAATTGATCAGCTCTTCGAGGCCTTTAAGATTCACAACACATCAAATTTGCATCTAGTTGAATTTCCAAGAAAAATAGTACTTTGTGTACTCGAACACACAACTTTTGGGGCTTTTCAAATACTGAAACTCGATAACTACGGAAAATGAGGACCAAATTCCTTAAACAAAGTGTCAAATTAATCAGCACTACGAGGCCTTTAAGATTCACAACACATCAAATTTGCATCTAGTTGAATTTCCAAGAAAAATAGTACTTTGTGTACTCGAACACACAACTTTTGGGGCTTTTCAAATACTGAAACTCGATAACTACGGAAAATGAGGACCAAATTCCTTAAACAAAGTGTCAAATTAATCAGCACTACGAGGCCTTTAAGATTCACAACACATCAACTTTGCATCTAGTTGAATTTCCTAGAAATACAGTACTTTGTGTACTCGAACACACAACTTTTGGGGCTTTTCAAATACTGAAACTCGATAACTACGGAAAATGAGGACCAAATTCCTTAAACAAAGTGTCAAATTAATCAGCACTACGAGGCCTTTAAGATTCACAACTCATCATCTTTGCATCTAGTTGAGTTTCCAAGAAAAATAGTACTTTGAGTACTCGAACTCACAACTTTTGGGGCTTTTCAAATACTGAAACTCGATAACTACGGAAAATGAGGACCAAATTCCTTAAACAAAGTGTCAAATTAATCAGCACTACGAGGCCTTTAAGATTCACAACTCATCATCTTTGCATCTAGTTGAGTTTCCAAGAAAAATAGTACTTTGAGTACTCGAACTCACAACTTTTGGGGCTTTTCAAATACTGAAACTCGATAACTACGGAAAATGAGTACCAAATTCCTTAAACAAAGTGTCAAATTAATCAGCACTACGAGGCCTTTAAGATTCACAACACATCAAATTTGCATCTAGTTGAATTTCCAAGAAAAATAGTACTTTGTGTACTCGAACACACAACTTTTATGACTTTTCAAATACTGAAACTCGATAACTACGGAAAATGAGTACCAAATTCCTTAAACAAAGTGTCAAATTGATCAGCTCTTCGAGGCCTTTAAGATTCACAACACATCAAATTTGCATCTAGTTGAATTTCCAAGAAAAATAGTACTTTGTGTACTCGAACACACAACTTTTGGGGCTTTTCAAATACTGAAACTCGATAACTACGGAAAATGAGGACCAAATTCCTTAAACAAAGTGTCAAATTAATCAGCACTACGAGGCCTTTAAGATTCACAACACATCAAATTTGCATCTAGTTGAATTTCCAAGAAAAATAGTACTTTGTGTACTCGAACACACAACTTTTGGGACTTTTCAAATACTGAAACTCGATAACTACGGAAAATGAGTACCAAATTCCTTAAACAATGTGTCAAATTAGTCAGCTCTTCGAGGCCTTTAAGATTCACAACACATCAAATTTGCATCTAGTTGAATTTCCAAGAAAAATAGTACTTTGTGTACTCGAACACACAACTTTTGGGGCTTTTCAAATACTGAAACTCGATAACTACGGAAAATGAGTACCAAATTCCTTAAACAATGTGTCAAATTAATCAGCTCTACGAGGCCTTTAAGATTCACAACACATCAAATTTGCATCTAGTTGAATTTCCAAGAAAAATAGTACTTTGTGTACTCGAACACACAACTTTTGGGGCTTTTCAAATACTGAAACTCGATAACTACGGAAAATGAGTACCAAATTCCTTAAACAATGTGTCAAATTAATCAGCTCTACGAGGCCTTTAAGATTCACAACACATCAACTTTGCATCTAGTTGAATTTCCTAGAAATACAGTACTTTGTGTACTCGAACACACAACTTTTGGGGCTTTTCAAATACTGAAACTCGATAACTACGGAAAATGAGGACCAAATTCCTTAAACAAAGTGTCAAATTAATCAGCACTACGAGGCCTTTAAGATTCACAACACATCAAATTTGCATCTAGTTGAATTTCCAAGAAAAATAGTACTTTGTGTACTCGAACACACAACTTTTGGGGCTTTTCAAATACTGAAACTCGATAACTACGGAAAATGAGTACCAAATTCCTTAAACAATGTGTCAAATTAATCAGCTCTACGAGGCCTTTAAGATTCACAACACATCAACTTTGCATCTAGTTGAATTTCCTAGAAATACAGTACTTTGTGTACTCGAACACACAACTTTTGGGGCTTTTCAAATACTGAAACTCGATAACTACGGAAAATGAGGACCAAATTCCTTAAACAAAGTGTCAAATTAATCAGCACTACGAGGCCTTTAAGATTCACAACACATCAACTTTGCATCTAGTTGAATTTCCTAGAAATACAGTACTTTGTGTACTCGAACACACAACTTTTGGGGCTTTTCAAATACTGAAACTCGATAACTACGGAAAATGAGGACCAAATTCCTTAAACAAAGTGTCAAATTAATCAGCACTACGAGGCCTTTAAGATTCACAACTCATCATCTTTGCATCTAGTTGAGTTTCCAAGAAAAATAGTACTTTGAGTACTCGAACTCACAACTTTTGGGGCTTTTCAAATACTGAAACTCGATAACTACGGAAAATGAGGACCAAATTCCTTAAACAAAGTGTCAAATTAATCAGCACTACGAGGCCTTTAAGATTCACAACTCATCATCTTTGCATCTAGTTGAGTTTCCAAGAAAAATAGTACTTTGAGTACTCGAACTCACAACTTTTGGGGCTTTTCAAATACTGAAACTCGATAACTACGGAAAATGAGTACCAAATTCCTTAAACAAAGTGTCAAATTAATCAGCACTACGAGGCCTTTAAGATTCACAACACATCAAATTTGCATCTAGTTGAATTTCCAAGAAAAATAGTACTTTGAGTACTCGAACCCACAACTTTTGGGGCTTTTCAAACTCTGAAACTCGATAACTACGGAAAATGAGGACCAAATTCCTTAAACAAAGTGTCAAATTAATCAGCACTACGAGGCCTTTAAGATTCACAACACATCAAATTTGCATCTAGTTGAATTTCCAAGAAAAATAGTACTTTGTGTAATCGAACACACAACTTTTGGGACTTTTCAAATACTGAAACTCGATAACTACGGAAAATGAGTACCAAATTCCTTAAACAAAGTGTCAAATTAATCAGCACTACGAGGCCTTTAAGATTCACAACACATCAACTTTTCATCTAGTTGAATTTCCAAGAAAAATAGTACTTTGTGTACTCGAACACACAACTTTTGGGGCTTTTCAAACTCTGAAACTCGATAACTACGGACAATGAGTACCAAATTCCTTAAACAAAGTGTCAAATTAATCAGCTCTTCGAGGCCTTTAAAATGTCACAACACATCAACTTGGCATCTAGTTGAATTTCCAAGAAAAATAGTACTTTGTGTACTCGAACACACAACTTTTGGGACTTTTCAAATACTGAAACTCGATAACTACGGAAAATGAGTACCAAATTCCTTAAACAAAGTGTCAAATTGATCAGCTCTTCGAGGCCTTTAAGATTCACAACACATCAAATTTGCATCTAGTTGAATTTCCAAGAAAAAGAGTACTTTGTGTACTCGAACACACAACTTTTGGGGCTTTTCAAATACTGAAACTCGATAACTACGGAAAATGAGTACCAAATTCCTTAAACAATGTGTCAAATTAGTCAGCTCTTCGAGGCCTTTAAAATGTCACAACACATCATCTTTGCATCTTGATGAATTTTCAAGAAATATAGTACTTTGTGTACTCGAACACACAACTTTTGTGACTTTTCAAACTCTGAAACTCGATAACTACGGAAAATGAGGACCAAATTCCTTAAACAAAGTGTCAAATTAATCAGCTCTTCGAGGCCTTTAAAATGTCACAACACATCATCTTTGCATCTTGATGAATTTCCAAGAAATATAGTACTTTGTGTACTCGAACACACAACTTTTGTGACTTTTCAAACTCTGAAACTCGATAACTACGGAAAATGAGGACCAAATTCCTTAAACAAAGTGTCAAATTAATCAGCACTACGAGGCCTTTAAGATTCACAACACATCAAATTTGCATCTAGTTGAATTTCCAAGAAAAATAGTACTTTGTGTACTCGAACACACAACTTTTGGGACTTTTCAAATACTGAAACTCGATAACTACGGAAAATGAGTACCAAATTCCTTAAACAATGTGTCAAATTAGTCAGCTCTTCGAGGCCTTTAAGATTCACAACACATCAAATTTGCATCTAGTTGAATTTCCAAGAAAAATAGTACTTTGTGTACTCGAACACACAACTTTTGGGGCTTTTCAAATACTGAAACTCGATAACTACGGAAAATGAGTACCAAATTCCTTAAACAATGTGTCAAATTAATCAGCTCTACGAGGCCTTTAAGATTCACAACACATCAAATTTGCATCTAGTTGAATTTCCAAGAAAAATAGTACTTTGTGTACTCGAACACACAACTTTTATGACTTTTCAAATACTGAAACTCGATAACTACGGAAAATGAGGACCAAATTCCTTAAACAAAGTGTCAAATTAATCAGCACTACGAGGCCTTTAAGATTCACAACACATCAAATTTGCATCTAGTTGAATTTCCAAGAAAAATAGTACTTTGTGTACTCGAACACACAACTTTTGGGGCTTTTCAAATACTGAAACTCGATAACTACGGAAAATGAGGACCAAATTCCTTAAACAAAGTGTCAAATTAATCAGCACTACGAGGCCTTTAAGATTCACAACTCATCATCTTTGCATCTAGTTGAGTTTCCAAGAAAAATAGTACTTTGAGTACTCGAACTCACAACTTTTGGGGCTTTTCAAATACTGAAACTCGATAACTACGGAAAATGAGGACCAAATTCCTTAAACAAAGTGTCAAATTAATCAGCACTACGAGGCCTTTAAGATTCACAACTCATCATCTTTGCATCTAGTTGAGTTTCCAAGAAAAATAGTACTTTGAGTACTCGAACTCACAACTTTTGGGGCTTTTCAAATACTGAAACTCGATAACTACGGAAAATGAGTACCAAATTCCTTAAACAAAGTGTCAAATTAATCAGCTCTTCGAGGCCTTTAAAATGTCACAACACATCATCTTTGCATCTTGATGAATTTCCAAGAAATATAGTACTTTGTGTACTCGAACACACAACTTTTGTGACTTTTCAAACTCTGAAACTCGATAACTACGGAAAATGAGGACCAAATTCCTTAAACAAAGTGTCAAATTAATCAACTCTTCGAGGCCTTTAAAATGTCACAACACATCAACTTGGCATCTAGTTGAATTTCCAAGAAAAATAGTACTTTGTGTACTCGAACACACAACTTTTGGGACTTTTCAAATACTGAAACTCGATAACTACGGAAAATGAGTACCAAATTCCTTAAACAAAGTGTCAAATTGATCAGCTCTTCGAGGCCTTTAAGATTCACAACACATCAAATTTGCATCTAGTTGAATTTCCAAGAAAAAGAGTACTTTGTGTACTCGAACACACAACTTTTGGGGCTTTTCAAATACTGAAACTCGATAACTACGGAAAATGAGTACCAAATTCCTTAAACAATGTGTCAAATTAGTCAGCTCTTCGAGGCCTTTAAAATGTCACAACACATCATCTTTGCATCTTGATGAATTTTCAAGAAAAATAGTACTTTGTGTACTCGAACACACAACTTTTGTGACTTTTCAAACTCTGAAACTCGATAACTACGGAAAATGAGGACCAAATTCCTTAAACAATGTGTCAAATTAGTCAGCTCTTCGAGGCCTTTAAAATGTCACAACACATCATCTTTGCATCTTGATGAATTTTCAAGAAAAATAGTACTTTGTGTACTCGAACACACAACTTTTGTGACTTTTCAAACTCTGAAACTCGATAACTACGGACAATTAGTACCAAATTCCTTAAACAATGTGTCAAATTAATCAGCTATACGAGGCCTTTAAGATTCACAACTCATCATCTTTGCATCTAGTTGAATTTCCAAGAAAAATAGTACTTTGTGTACTCGAACACACAACTTTTGGGGCTTTTCAAACTCTGAAACTCGATAACTACGGAAAATGAGTACCAAATTCCTTAAACAAAGTGTCAAATTGATCAGCTCTTCGAGGCCTTTAAGATTCACAACACATCAAATTTGCATCTAGTTGAATTTCCAAGAAAAAGAGTACTTTGTGTACTCGAACACACAACTTTTGGGGCTTTTCAAATACTGAAACTCGATAACTACGGAAAATGAGTACCAAATTCCTTAAACAAAGTGTCAAATTGATCAGCTCTTCGAGGCCTTTAAGATTCACAACACATCAAATTTGCATCTAGTTGAATTTCCAAGAAAAAGAGTACTTTGTGTACTCGAACACACAACTTTTGGGGCTTTTCAAATACTGAAACTCGATAACTACGGAAAATGAGTACCAAATTCCTTAAACAAAGTGTCAAATTAATCAGCTCTTCGAGGCCTTTAAAATGTCACAACACATCATCTTTGCATCTTGATGAATTTCCAAGAAATATAGTACTTTGTGTACTCGAACACACAACTTTTGTGACTTTTCAAACTCTGAAACTCGATAACTACGGAAAATGAGGACCAAATTCCTTAAACAAAGTGTCAAATTGATCAGCTCTTCGAGGCCTTTAAGATTCACAACACATCAAATTTGCATCTAGTTGAATTTCCAAGAAAAATAGTACTTTGTGTACTCGAACACACAACTTTTGGGGCTTTTCAAATACTGAAACTCGATAACTACGGAAAATGAGTACCAAATTCCTTAAACAATGTGTCAAATTAATCAGCTCTACGAGGCCTTTAAGATTCACAACACATCAAATTTGCATCTAGTTGAATTTCCAAGAAAAATAGTACTTTGTGTACTCGAACACACAACTTTTATGACTTTTCAAATACTGAAACTCGATAACTACGGAAAATGAGTACCAAATTCCTTAAACAATGTGTCAAATTAATCAGCTCTTCGAGGCCTTTAAAATGTCACAACACATCATCTTTGCATCTTGATGAATTTCCAAGAAATATAGTACTTTGTGTACTCGAACACACAACTTTTGTGACTTTTCAAACTCTGAAACTCGATAACTACGGAAAATGAGGACCAAATTCCTTAAACAAAGTGTCAAATTAATCAGCTCTTCGAGGCCTTTAAAATGTCACAACACATCAACTTGGCATCTAGTTGAATTTCCAAGAAAAATAGTACTTTGTGTACTCGAACACACAACTTTTGGGACTTTTCAAATACTGAAACTCGATAACTACGGAAAATGAGTACCAAATTCCTTAAACAAAGTGTCAAATTGATCAGCTCTTCGAGGCCTTTAAGATTCACAACACATCAAATTTGCATCTAGTTGAATTTCCAAGAAAAATAGTACTTTGTGTACTCGAACACACAACTTTTGGGGCTTTTCAAATACTGAAACTCGATAACTACGGAAAATGAGGACCAAATTCCTTAAACAAAGTGTCAAATTAATCAGCACTACGAGGCCTTTAAGATTCACAACACATCAACTTTGCATCTAGTTGAATTTCCTAGAAATACAGTACTTTGTGTACTCGAACACACAACTTTTGGGGCTTTTCAAATACTGAAACTCGATAACTACGGAAAATGAGGACCAAATTCCTTAAACAAAGTGTCAAATTAATCAGCACTACGAGGCCTTTAAGATTCACAACTCATCATCTTTGCATCTAGTTGAGTTTCCAAGAAAAATAGTACTTTGAGTACTCGAACTCACAACTTTTGGGGCTTTTCAAATACTGAAACTCGATAACTACGGAAAATGAGGACCAAATTCCTTAAACAAAGTGTCAAATTAATCAGCACTACGAGGCCTTTAAGATTCACAACTCATCATCTTTGCATCTAGTTGAGTTTCCAAGAAAAATAGTACTTTGAGTACTCGAACTCACAACTTTTGGGGCTTTTCAAATACTGAAACTCGATAACTACGGAAAATGAGGACCAAATTCCTTAAACAAAGTGTCAAATTAATCAGCACTACGAGGCCTTTAAGATTCACAACACATCAAATTTGCATCTAGTTGAATTTCCAAGAAAAATAGTACTTTGTGTACTCGAACTCACAACTTTTGGGGCTTTTCAAATACTGAAACTCGATAACTACGGAAAATGAGTACCAAATTCCTTAAACAAAGTGTCAAATTAATCAGCACTACGAGGCCTTTAAGATTCACAACACATCAAATTTGCATCTAGTTGAATTTCCAAGAAAAATAGTACTTTGTGTACTCGAACTCACAACTTTTGGGGCTTTTCAAATACTGTAACTCGATAACTACGGAAAATGAGTACCAAATTCCTTAAACAATGTGTCAAATTAGTCAGCTCTTCGAGGCCTTTAAAATGTCACAACACATCATCTTTGCATCTTGATGAATTTTCAAGAAAAATAGTACTTTGTGTACTCGAACACACAACTTTTGTGACTTTTCAAACTCTGAAACTCGATAACTACGGAAAATGAGTACCAAATTCCTTAAACAATGTGTCAAATTAGTCAGCTCTTCGAGGCCTTTAAAATGTCACAACACATCATCTTTGCATCTTGATGAATTTTCAAGAAAAATAGTACTTTGTGTACTCGAACACACAACTTTTGTGACTTTTCAAACTCTGAAACTCGATAACTACGGAAAATGAGTACCAAATTCCTTAAACAATGTGTCAAATTAGTCAGCTCTTCGAGGCCTTTAAAATGTCACAACACATCATCTTTGCATCTTGATGAATTTTCAAGAAAAATAGTACTTTGTGTACTCGAACACACAACTTTTGTGACTTTTCAAACTCTGAAACTCGATAACTACGGACAATTAGTACCAAATTCCTTAAACAATGTGTCAAATTAATCAGCTATACGAGGCCTTTAAGATTCACAACTCATCATCTTTGCATCTAGTTGAATTTCCAAGAAAAATAGTACTTTGTGTACTCGAACACACAACTTTTGGGGCTTTTCAAACTCTGAAACTCGATAACTACGGAAAATGAGTACCAAATTCCTTAAACAAAGTGTCAAATTGATCAGCTCTTCGAGGCCTTTAAGATTCACAACACATCAAATTTGCATCTAGTTGAATTTCCAAGAAAAAGAGTACTTTGTGTACTCGAACACACAACTTTTGGGGCTTTTCAAATACTGAAACTCGATAACTACGGAAAATGAGTACCAAATTCCTTAAACAAAGTGTCAAATTGATCAGCTCTTCGAGGCCTTTAAGATTCACAACACATCAAATTTGCATCTAGTTGAATTTCCAAGAAAAAGAGTACTTTGTGTACTCGAACACACAACTTTTGGGGCTTTTCAAATACTGAAACTCGATAACTACGGAAAATGAGTACCAAATTCCTTAAACAAAGTGTCAAATTAATCAGCACTACGAGGCCTTTAAGATTCACAACACATCAAATTTGCATCTAGTTGAATTTCCAAGAAAAATAGTACTTTGTGTAATCGAACACACAACTTTTGGGACTTTTCAAATACTGTAACTCGATAACTACGGAAAATGAGTACCAAATTCCTTAAACAAAGTGTCAAATTAATCAGCACTACGAGGCCTTTAAGATTCACAACACATCAACTTTTCATCTAGTTGAATTTCCAAGAAAAATAGTACTTTGTGTACTCGAACACACAACTTTTGGGGCTTTTCAAACTCTGAAACTCGATAACTACGGACAATGAGTACCAAATTCCTTAAACAAAGTGTCAAATTAATCAGCTCTTCGAGGCCTTTAAAATGTCACAACACATCAACTTGGCATCTAGTTGAATTTCCAAGAAAAATAGTACTTTGTGTACTCGAACACACAACTTTTGGGGCTTTTCAAATACTGAAACTCGATAACTACGGAAAATGAGTACCAAATTCCTTAAACAATGTGTCAAATTAGTCAGCTCTTCGAGGCCTTTAAAATGTCACAACACATCATCTTTGCATCTTGATGAATTTTCAAGAAAAATAGTACTTTGTGTACTCGAACACACAACTTTTGTGACTTTTCAAACTCTGAAACTCGATAACTACGGAAAATGAGGACCAAATTCCTTAAACAAAGTGTCAAATTAATCAGCACTACGAGGCCTTTAAGATTCACAACACATCAAATTTGCATCTAGTTGAATTTCCAAGAAAAATAGTACTTTGTGTACTCGAACACACAACTTTTGTGACTTTTCAAACTCTGAAACTCGATAACTACGGAAAATGAGGACCAAATTCCTTAAACAAAGTGTCAAATTAATCAGCACTACGAGGCCTTTAAGATTCACAACACATCAAATTTGCATCTAGTTGAATTTCCAAGAAAAATAGTACTTTGTGTACTCGAACTCACAACTTTTGGGGCTTTTCAAATACTGTAACTCGATAACTACGGAAAATGAGTACCAAATTCCTTAAACAATGTGTCAAATTAGTCAGCTCTTCGAGGCCTTTAAAATGTCACAACACATCATCTTTGCATCTTGATGAATTTTCAAGAAAAATAGTACTTTGTGTACTCGAACACACAACTTTTGTGACTTTTCAAACTCTGAAACTCGATAACTACGGAAAATGAGTACCAAATTCCTTAAACAATGTGTCAAATTAGTCAGCTCTTCGAGGCCTTTAAAATGTCACAACACATCATCTTTGCATCTTGATGAATTTTCAAGAAAAATAGTACTTTGTGTACTCGAACACACAACTTTTGTGACTTTTCAAACTCTGAAACTCGATAACTACGGACAATTAGTACCAAATTCCTTAAACAATGTGTCAAATTAATCAGCTATACGAGGCCTTTAAGATTCACAACTCATCATCTTTGCATCTAGTTGAATTTCCAAGAAAAATAGTACTTTGTGTACTCGAACACACAACTTTTGGGGCTTTTCAAACTCTGAAACTCGATAACTACGGAAAATGAGTACCAAATTCCTTAAACAAAGTGTCAAATTGATCAGCTCTTCGAGGCCTTTAAGATTCACAACACATCAAATTTGCATCTAGTTGAATTTCCAAGAAAAAGAGTACTTTGTGTACTCGAACACACAACTTTTGGGGCTTTTCAAATACTGAAACTCGATAACTACGGAAAATGAGTACCAAATTCCTTAAACAAAGTGTCAAATTGATCAGCTCTTCGAGGCCTTTAAGATTCACAACACATCAAATTTGCATCTAGTTGAATTTCCAAGAAAAAGAGTACTTTGTGTACTCGAACACACAACTTTTGGGGCTTTTCAAATACTGAAACTCGATAACTACGGAAAATGAGTACCAAATTCCTTAAACAAAGTGTCAAATTAATCAGCACTACGAGGCCTTTAAGATTCACAACACATCAAATTTGCATCTAGTTGAATTTCCAAGAAAAATAGTACTTTGTGTAATCGAACACACAACTTTTGGGACTTTTCAAATACTGTAACTCGATAACTACGGAAAATGAGTACCAAATTCCTTAAACAAAGTGTCAAATTAATCAGCACTACGAGGCCTTTAAGATTCACAACACATCAACTTTTCATCTAGTTGAATTTCCAAGAAAAATAGTACTTTGTGTACTCGAACACACAACTTTTGGGGCTTTTCAAACTCTGAAACTCGATAACTACGGACAATGAGTACCAAATTCCTTAAACAAAGTGTCAAATTAATCAGCTCTTCGAGGCCTTTAAAATGTCACAACACATCAACTTGGCATCTAGTTGAATTTCCAAGAAAAATAGTACTTTGTGTACTCGAACACACAACTTTTGGGGCTTTTCAAATACTGAAACTCGATAACTACGGAAAATGAGTACCAAATTCCTTAAACAATGTGTCAAATTAGTCAGCTCTTCGAGGCCTTTAAAATGTCACAACACATCATCTTTGCATCTTGATGAATTTTCAAGAAAAATAGTACTTTGTGTACTCGAACACACAACTTTTGTGACTTTTCAAACTCTGAAACTCGATAACTACGGAAAATGAGGACCAAATTCCTTAAACAAAGTGTCAAATTAATCAGCACTACGAGGCCTTTAAGATTCACAACACATCAAATTTGCATCTAGTTGAATTTCCAAGAAAAATAGTACTTTGTGTACTCGAACACACAACTTTTGTGACTTTTCAAACTCTGAAACTCGATAACTACGGAAAATGAGGACCAAATTCCTTAAACAAAGTGTCAAATTAATCAGCTCTTCGAGGCCTTTAAAATGTCACAACACATCATCTTTGCATCTTGATGAATTTCCAAGAAATATAGTACTTTGTGTACTCGAACACACAACTTTTGTGACTTTTCAAACTCTGAAACTCGATAACTACGGAAAATGAGGACCAAATTCCTTAAACAAAGTGTCAAATTGATCAGCTCTTCGAGGCCTTTAAGATTCACAACACATCAAATTTGCATCTAGTTGAATTTCCAAGAAAAATAGTACTTTGTGTACTCGAACACACAACTTTTGGGGCTTTTCAAATACTGAAACTCGATAACTACGGAAAATGAGGACCAAATTCCTTAAACAAAGTGTCAAATTAATCAGCACTACGAGGCCTTTAAGATTCACAACACATCAAATTTGCATCTAGTTGAATTTCCAAGAAAAATAGTACTTTGTGTACTCGAACACACAACTTTTGGGGCTTTTCAAATACTGAAACTCGATAACTACGGAAAATGAGGACCAAATTCCTTAAACAAAGTGTCAAATTAATCAGCACTACGAGGCCTTTAAGATTCACAACACATCAACTTTGCATCTAGTTGAATTTCCTAGAAATACAGTACTTTGTGTACTCGAACACACAACTTTTGGGGCTTTTCAAATACTGAAACTCGATAACTACGGAAAATGAGGACCAAATTCCTTAAACAAAGTGTCAAATTAATCAGCACTACGAGGCCTTTAAGATTCACAACTCATCATCTTTGCATCTAGTTGAGTTTCCAAGAAAAATAGTACTTTGAGTACTCGAACTCACAACTTTTGGGGCTTTTCAAATACTGAAACTCGATAACTACGGAAAATGAGGACCAAATTCCTTAAACAAAGTGTCAAATTAATCAGCACTACGAGGCCTTTAAGATTCACAACTCATCATCTTTGCATCTAGTTGAGTTTCCAAGAAAAATAGTACTTTGAGTACTCGAACTCACAACTTTTGGGGCTTTTCAAATACTGAAACTCGATAACTACGGAAAATGAGTACCAAATTCCTTAAACAAAGTGTCAAATTAATCAGCACTACGAGGCCTTTAAGATTCACAACACATCAAATTTGCATCTAGTTGAATTTCCAAGAAAAATAGTACTTTGTGTACTCGAACACACAACTTTTATGACTTTTCAAATACTGAAACTCGATAACTACGGAAAATGAGTACCAAATTCCTTAAACAAAGTGTCAAATTGATCAGCTCTTCGAGGCCTTTAAGATTCACAACACATCAAATTTGCATCTAGTTGAATTTCCAAGAAAAATAGTACTTTGTGTACTCGAACACACAACTTTTGGGGCTTTTCAAATACTGAAACTCGATAACTACGGAAAATGAGGACCAAATTCCTTAAACAAAGTGTCAAATTAATCAGCACTACGAGGCCTTTAAGATTCACAACACATCAAATTTGCATCTAGTTGAATTTCCAAGAAAAATAGTACTTTGTGTACTCGAACACACAACTTTTGGGACTTTTCAAATACTGAAACTCGATAACTACGGAAAATGAGTACCAAATTCCTTAAACAATGTGTCAAATTAGTCAGCTCTTCGAGGCCTTTAAGATTCACAACACATCAAATTTGCATCTAGTTGAATTTCCAAGAAAAATAGTACTTTGTGTACTCGAACACACAACTTTTGGGGCTTTTCAAATACTGAAACTCGATAACTACGGAAAATGAGTACCAAATTCCTTAAACAATGTGTCAAATTAATCAGCTCTACGAGGCCTTTAAGATTCACAACACATCAAATTTGCATCTAGTTGAATTTCCAAGAAAAATAGTACTTTGTGTACTCGAACACACAACTTTTGGGGCTTTTCAAATACTGAAACTCGATAACTACGGAAAATGAGTACCAAATTCCTTAAACAATGTGTCAAATTAATCAGCTCTACGAGGCCTTTAAGATTCACAACACATCAACTTTGCATCTAGTTGAATTTCCTAGAAATACAGTACTTTGTGTACTCGAACACACAACTTTTGGGGCTTTTCAAATACTGAAACTCGATAACTACGGAAAATGAGGACCAAATTCCTTAAACAAAGTGTCAAATTAATCAGCACTACGAGGCCTTTAAGATTCACAACACATCAAATTTGCATCTAGTTGAATTTCCAAGAAAAATAGTACTTTGTGTACTCGAACACACAACTTTTGGGGCTTTTCAAATACTGAAACTCGATAACTACGGAAAATGAGTACCAAATTCCTTAAACAATGTGTCAAATTAATCAGCTCTACGAGGCCTTTAAGATTCACAACACATCAACTTTGCATCTAGTTGAATTTCCTAGAAATACAGTACTTTGTGTACTCGAACACACAACTTTTGGGGCTTTTCAAATACTGAAACTCGATAACTACGGAAAATGAGGACCAAATTCCTTAAACAAAGTGTCAAATTAATCAGCACTACGAGGCCTTTAAGATTCACAACACATCAACTTTGCATCTAGTTGAATTTCCTAGAAATACAGTACTTTGTGTACTCGAACACACAACTTTTGGGGCTTTTCAAATACTGAAACTCGATAACTACGGAAAATGAGGACCAAATTCCTTAAACAAAGTGTCAAATTAATCAGCACTACGAGGCCTTTAAGATTCACAACTCATCATCTTTGCATCTAGTTGAGTTTCCAAGAAAAATAGTACTTTGAGTACTCGAACTCACAACTTTTGGGGCTTTTCAAATACTGAAACTCGATAACTACGGAAAATGAGGACCAAATTCCTTAAACAAAGTGTCAAATTAATCAGCACTACGAGGCCTTTAAGATTCACAACTCATCATCTTTGCATCTAGTTGAGTTTCCAAGAAAAATAGTACTTTGAGTACTCGAACTCACAACTTTTGGGGCTTTTCAAATACTGAAACTCGATAACTACGGAAAATGAGTACCAAATTCCTTAAACAAAGTGTCAAATTAATCAGCACTACGAGGCCTTTAAGATTCACAACACATCAAATTTGCATCTAGTTGAATTTCCAAGAAAAATAGTACTTTGAGTACTCGAACCCACAACTTTTGGGGCTTTTCAAACTCTGAAACTCGATAACTACGGAAAATGAGGACCAAATTCCTTAAACAAAGTGTCAAATTAATCAGCACTACGAGGCCTTTAAGATTCACAACACATCAAATTTGCATCTAGTTGAATTTCCAAGAAAAATAGTACTTTGTGTAATCGAACACACAACTTTTGGGACTTTTCAAATACTGAAACTCGATAACTACGGAAAATGAGTACCAAATTCCTTAAACAAAGTGTCAAATTAATCAGCACTACGAGGCCTTTAAGATTCACAACACATCAACTTTTCATCTAGTTGAATTTCCAAGAAAAATAGTACTTTGTGTACTCGAACACACAACTTTTGGGGCTTTTCAAACTCTGAAACTCGATAACTACGGACAATGAGTACCAAATTCCTTAAACAAAGTGTCAAATTAATCAGCTCTTCGAGGCCTTTAAAATGTCACAACACATCAACTTGGCATCTAGTTGAATTTCCAAGAAAAATAGTACTTTGTGTACTCGAACACACAACTTTTGGGACTTTTCAAATACTGAAACTCGATAACTACGGAAAATGAGTACCAAATTCCTTAAACAAAGTGTCAAATTGATCAGCTCTTCGAGGCCTTTAAGATTCACAACACATCAAATTTGCATCTAGTTGAATTTCCAAGAAAAAGAGTACTTTGTGTACTCGAACACACAACTTTTGGGGCTTTTCAAATACTGAAACTCGATAACTACGGAAAATGAGTACCAAATTCCTTAAACAATGTGTCAAATTAGTCAGCTCTTCGAGGCCTTTAAAATGTCACAACACATCATCTTTGCATCTTGATGAATTTTCAAGAAATATAGTACTTTGTGTACTCGAACACACAACTTTTGTGACTTTTCAAACTCTGAAACTCGATAACTACGGAAAATGAGGACCAAATTCCTTAAACAAAGTGTCAAATTAATCAGCTCTTCGAGGCCTTTAAAATGTCACAACACATCATCTTTGCATCTTGATGAATTTCCAAGAAATATAGTACTTTGTGTACTCGAACACACAACTTTTGTGACTTTTCAAACTCTGAAACTCGATAACTACGGAAAATGAGGACCAAATTCCTTAAACAAAGTGTCAAATTAATCAGCACTACGAGGCCTTTAAGATTCACAACACATCAAATTTGCATCTAGTTGAATTTCCAAGAAAAATAGTACTTTGTGTACTCGAACACACAACTTTTGGGACTTTTCAAATACTGAAACTCGATAACTACGGAAAATGAGTACCAAATTCCTTAAACAATGTGTCAAATTAGTCAGCTCTTCGAGGCCTTTAAGATTCACAACACATCAAATTTGCATCTAGTTGAATTTCCAAGAAAAATAGTACTTTGTGTACTCGAACACACAACTTTTGGGGCTTTTCAAATACTGAAACTCGATAACTACGGAAAATGAGTACCAAATTCCTTAAACAATGTGTCAAATTAATCAGCTCTACGAGGCCTTTAAGATTCACAACACATCAAATTTGCATCTAGTTGAATTTCCAAGAAAAATAGTACTTTGTGTACTCGAACACACAACTTTTATGACTTTTCAAATACTGAAACTCGATAACTACGGAAAATGAGGACCAAATTCCTTAAACAAAGTGTCAAATTAATCAGCACTACGAGGCCTTTAAGATTCACAACACATCAAATTTGCATCTAGTTGAATTTCCAAGAAAAATAGTACTTTGTGTACTCGAACACACAACTTTTGGGGCTTTTCAAATACTGAAACTCGATAACTACGGAAAATGAGGACCAAATTCCTTAAACAAAGTGTCAAATTAATCAGCACTACGAGGCCTTTAAGATTCACAACTCATCATCTTTGCATCTAGTTGAGTTTCCAAGAAAAATAGTACTTTGAGTACTCGAACTCACAACTTTTGGGGCTTTTCAAATACTGAAACTCGATAACTACGGAAAATGAGGACCAAATTCCTTAAACAAAGTGTCAAATTAATCAGCACTACGAGGCCTTTAAGATTCACAACTCATCATCTTTGCATCTAGTTGAGTTTCCAAGAAAAATAGTACTTTGAGTACTCGAACTCACAACTTTTGGGGCTTTTCAAATACTGAAACTCGATAACTACGGAAAATGAGTACCAAATTCCTTAAACAAAGTGTCAAATTAATCAGCTCTTCGAGGCCTTTAAAATGTCACAACACATCATCTTTGCATCTTGATGAATTTCCAAGAAATATAGTACTTTGTGTACTCGAACACACAACTTTTGTGACTTTTCAAACTCTGAAACTCGATAACTACGGAAAATGAGGACCAAATTCCTTAAACAAAGTGTCAAATTAATCAACTCTTCGAGGCCTTTAAAATGTCACAACACATCAACTTGGCATCTAGTTGAATTTCCAAGAAAAATAGTACTTTGTGTACTCGAACACACAACTTTTGGGACTTTTCAAATACTGAAACTCGATAACTACGGAAAATGAGTACCAAATTCCTTAAACAAAGTGTCAAATTGATCAGCTCTTCGAGGCCTTTAAGATTCACAACACATCAAATTTGCATCTAGTTGAATTTCCAAGAAAAATAGTACTTTGTGTACTCGAACACACAACTTTTGGGGCTTTTCAAATACTGAAACTCGATAACTACGGAAAATGAGTACCAAATTCCTTAAACAATGTGTCAAATTAATCAGCTCTACGAGGCCTTTAAGATTCACAACACATCAAATTTGCATCTAGTTGAATTTCCAAGAAAAATAGTACTTTGTGTACTCGAACACACAACTTTTGGGGCTTTTCAAATACTGAAACTCGATAACTACGGAAAATGAGGACCAAATTCCTTAAACAAAGTGTCAAATTAATCAGCACTACGAGGCCTTTAAGATTCACAACACATCAACTTTGCATCTAGTTGAATTTCCTAGAAATACAGTACTTTGTGTACTCGAACACACAACTTTTGGGGCTTTTCAAATACTGAAACTCGATAACTACGGAAAATGAGGACCAAATTCCTTAAACAAAGTGTCAAATTAATCAGCACTACGAGGCCTTTAAGATTCACAACTCATCATCTTTGCATCTAGTTGAGTTTCCAAGAAAAATAGTACTTTGAGTACTCGAACTCACAACTTTTGGGGCTTTTCAAATACTGAAACTCGATAACTACGGAAAATGAGGACCAAATTCCTTAAACAAAGTGTCAAATTAATCAGCACTACGAGGCCTTTAAGATTCACAACTCATCATCTTTGCATCTAGTTGAGTTTCCAAGAAAAATAGTACTTTGAGTACTCGAACTCACAACTTTTGGGGCTTTTCAAATACTGAAACTCGATAACTACGGAAAATGAGTACCAAATTCCTTAAACAAAGTGTCAAATTAATCAGCACTACGAGGCCTTTAAGATTCACAACACATCAAATTTGCATCTAGTTGAATTTCCAAGAAAAATAGTACTTTGAGTACTCGAACCCACAACTTTTGGCGCTTTTCAAACTCTGAAACTCGATAACTACGGAAAATGAGGACCAAATTCCTTAAACAAAGTGTCAAATTAATCAGCACTACGAGGCCTTTAAGATTCACAACACATCAAATTTGCATCTAGTTGAATTTCCAAGAAAAATAGTACTTTGTGTAATCGAACACACAACTTTTGGGACTTTTCAAATACTGAAACTCGATAACTACGGAAAATGAGTACCAAATTCCTTAAACAATGTGTCAAATTAATCAGCTCTACGAGGCCTTTAAGATTCACAACACATCAACTTTGCATCTAGTTGAATTTCCTAGAAATACAGTACTTTGTGTACTCGAACACACAACTTTTGGGGCTTTTCAAATACTGAAACTCGATAACTACGGAAAATGAGGACCAAATTCCTTAAACAAAGTGTCAAATTAATCAGCACTACGAGGCCTTTAAGATTCACAACTCATCATCTTTGCATCTAGTTGAGTTTCCAAGAAAAATAGTACTTTGAGTACTCGAACTCACAACTTTTGGGGCTTTTCAAATACTGAAACTCGATAACTACGGAAAATGAGTACCAAATTCCTTAAACAATGTGTCAAATTAGTCAGCTCTTCGAGGCCTTTAAAATGTCACAACACATCATCTTTGCATCTTGATGAATTTTCAAGAAAAATAGTACTTTGTGTACTCGAACACACAACTTTTGTGACTTTTCAAACTCTGAAACTCGATAACTACGGAAAATGAGGACCAAATTCCTTAAACAAAGTGTCAAATTAATCAGCTCTTCGAGGCCTTTAAAATGTCACAACACATCATCTTTGCATCTTGATGAATTTCCAAGAAATATAGTACTTTGTGTACTCGAACACACAACTTTTGTGACTTTTCAAACTCTGAAACTCGATAACTACGGAAAATGAGGACCAAATTCCTTAAACAAAGTGTCAAATTAATCAACTCTTCGAGGCCTTTAAAATGTCACAACACATCAACTTGGCATCTAGTTGAATTTCCAAGAAAAATAGTACTTTGTGTACTCGAACACACAACTTTTGGGACTTTTCAAATACTGAAACTCGATAACTACGGAAAATGAGTACCAAATTCCTTAAACAAAGTGTCAAATTGATCAGCTCTTCGAGGCCTTTAAGATTCACAACACATCAAATTTGCATCTAGTTGAATTTCCAAGAAAAATAGTACTTTGTGTACTCGAACACACAACTTTTGGGGCTTTTCAAATACTGAAACTCGATAACTACGGAAAATGAGTACCAAATTCCTTAAACAATGTGTCAAATTAATCAGCTCTACGAGGCCTTTAAGATTCACAACACATCAAATTTGCATCTAGTTGAATTTCCAAGAAAAATAGTACTTTGTGTACTCGAACACACAACTTTTGGGGCTTTTCAAATACTGAAACTCGATAACTACGGAAAATGAGGACCAAATTCCTTAAACAAAGTGTCAAATTAATCAGCACTACGAGGCCTTTAAGATTCACAACACATCAACTTTGCATCTAGTTGAATTTCCTAGAAATACAGTACTTTGTGTACTCGAACACACAACTTTTGGGGCTTTTCAAATACTGAAACTCGATAACTACGGAAAATGAGGACCAAATTCCTTAAACAAAGTGTTAAATTAATCAGCACTACGAGGCCTTTAAGATTCACAACTCATCATCTTTGCATCTAGTTGAGTTTCCAAGAAAAATA
This sequence comes from Euwallacea fornicatus, assembly GCF_040115645.1. Lineage (NCBI taxonomy): Eukaryota > Metazoa > Arthropoda > Insecta > Coleoptera > Curculionidae > Euwallacea > Euwallacea fornicatus. Next base: position 143,976 of record NW_027096037.1, read on the forward strand.
GTACTTTGAGTACTCGAACTCACAACTTTTGGGGCTTTTCAAATACTGAAACTCGATAACTACGGAAAATGAGTACCAAATTCCTTAAACAAAGTGTCAAATTAATCAGCACTACGAGGCCTTTAAGATTCACAACACATCAAATTTGCATCTAGTTGAATTTCCAAGAAAAATAGTACTTTGAGTACTCGAACCCACAACTTTTGGCGCTTTTCAAACTCTGAAACTCGATAACTACGGAAAATGAGGACCAAATTCCTTAAACAAAGTGTCAAATTAATCAGCACTACGAGGCCTTTAAGATTCACAACACATCAAATTTGCATCTAGTTGAATTTCCAAGAAAAATAGTACTTTGTGTAATCGAACACACAACTTTTGGGACTTTTCAAATACTGAAACTCGATAACTACGGAAAATGAGTACCAAATTCCTTAAACAATGTGTCAAATTAATCAGCTCTACGAGGCCTTTAAGATTCACAACACATCAACTTTGCATCTAGTTGAATTTCCTAGAAATACAGTACTTTGTGTACTCGAACACACAACTTTTGGGGCTTTTCAAATACTGAAACTCGATAACTACGGAAAATGAGGACCAAATTCCTTAAACAAAGTGTCAAATTAATCAGCACTACGAGGCCTTTAAGATTCACAACTCATCATCTTTGCATCTAGTTGAGTTTCCAAGAAAAATAGTACTTTGAGTACTCGAACTCACAACTTTTGGGGCTTTTCAAATACTGAAACTCGATAACTACGGAAAATGAGTACCAAATTCCTTAAACAATGTGTCAAATTAGTCAGCTCTTCGAGGCCTTTAAAATGTCACAACACATCATCTTTGCATCTTGATGAATTTTCAAGAAAAATAGTACTTTGTGTACTCGAACACACAACTTTTGTGACTTTTCAAACTCTGAAACTCGATAACTACGGAAAATGAGGACCAAATTCCTTAAACAAAGTGTCAAATTAATCAGCTCTTCGAGGCCTTTAAAATGTCACAACACATCATCTTTGCATCTTGATGAATTTCCAAGAAATATAGTACTTTGTGTACTCGAACACACAACTTTTGTGACTTTTCAAACTCTGAAACTCGATAACTACGGAAAATGAGGACCAAATTCCTTAAACAAAGTGTCAAATTAATCAGCTCTTCGAGGCCTTTAAAATGTCACAACACATCAACTTGGCATCTAGTTGAATTTCCAAGAAAAATAGTACTTTGTGTACTCGAACACACAACTTTTGGGACTTTTCAAATACTGAAACTCGATAACTACGGAAAATGAGGACCAAATTCCTTAAACAAAGTGTCAAATTAATCAGCACTACGAGGCCTTTAAGATTCACAACACATCAAATTTGCATCTAGTTGAATTTCCAAGAAAAATAGTACTTTGTGTACTCGAACACACAACTTTTGGGACTTTTCAAATACTGAAACTCGATAACTACGGAAAATGAGTACCAAATTCCTTAAACAATGTGTCAAATTAGTCAGCTCTTCGAGGCCTTTAAGATTCACAACACATCAAATTTGCATCTAGTTGAATTTCCAAGAAAAATAGTACTTTGTGTACTCGAACACACAACTTTTGGGGCTTTTCAAATACTGAAACTCGATAACTACGGAAAATGAGTACCAAATTCCTTAAACAATGTGTCAAATTAATCAGCTCTACGAGGCCTTTAAGATTCACAACACATCAAATTTGCATCTAGTTGAATTTCCAAGAAAAATAGTACTTTGTGTACTCGAACACACAACTTTTATGACTTTTCAAATACTGAAACTCGATAACTACGGAAAATGAGGACCAAATTCCTTAAACAAAGTGTCAAATTAATCAGCACTACGAGGCCTTTAAGATTCACAACACATCAAATTTGCATCTAGTTGAATTTCCAAGAAAAATAGTACTTTGTGTACTCGAACACACAACTTTTGGGGCTTTTCAAATACTGAAACTCGATAACTACGGAAAATGAGGACCAAATTCCTTAAACAAAGTGTCAAATTAATCAGCACTACGAGGCCTTTAAGATTCACAACTCATCATCTTTGCATCTAGTTGAGTTTCCAAGAAAAATAGTACTTTGAGTACTCGAACTCACAACTTTTGGGGCTTTTCAAATACTGAAACTCGATAACTACGGAAAATGAGGACCAAATTCCTTAAACAAAGTGTCAAATTAATCAGCACTACGAGGCCTTTAAGATTCACAACTCATCATCTTTGCATCTAGTTGAGTTTCCAAGAAAAATAGTACTTTGAGTACTCGAACTCACAACTTTTGGGGCTTTTCAAATACTGAAACTCGATAACTACGGAAAATGAGTACCAAATTCCTTAAACAAAGTGTCAAATTAATCAGCTCTTCGAGGCCTTTAAAATGTCACAACACATCATCTTTGCATCTTGATGAATTTCCAAGAAATATAGTACTTTGTGTACTCGAACACACAACTTTTGTGACTTTTCAAACTCTGAAACTCGATAACTACGGAAAATGAGGACCAAATTCCTTAAACAAAGTGTCAAATTAATCAACTCTTCGAGGCCTTTAAAATGTCACAACACATCAACTTGGCATCTAGTTGAATTTCCAAGAAAAATAGTACTTTGTGTACTCGAACACACAACTTTTGGGACTTTTCAAATACTGAAACTCGATAACTACGGAAAATGAGTACCAAATTCCTTAAACAAAGTGTCAAATTGATCAGCTCTTCGAGGCCTTTAAGATTCACAACACATCAAATTTGCATCTAGTTGAATTTCCAAGAAAAATAGTACTTTGTGTACTCGAACACACAACTTTTGGGGCTTTTCAAATACTGAAACTCGATAACTACGGAAAATGAGTACCAAATTCCTTAAACAATGTGTCAAATTAATCAGCTCTACGAGGCCTTTAAGATTCACAACACATCAAATTTGCATCTAGTTGAATTTCCAAGAAAAATAGTACTTTGTGTACTCGAACACACAACTTTTGGGGCTTTTCAAATACTGAAACTCGATAACTACGGAAAATGAGGACCAAATTCCTTAAACAAAGTGTCAAATTAATCAGCACTACGAGGCCTTTAAGATTCACAACACATCAACTTTGCATCTAGTTGAATTTCCTAGAAATACAGTACTTTGTGTACTCGAACACACAACTTTTGGGGCTTTTCAAATACTGAAACTCGATAACTACGGAAAATGAGGACCAAATTCCTTAAACAAAGTGTCAAATTAATCAGCACTACGAGGCCTTTAAGATTCACAACTCATCATCTTTGCATCTAGTTGAGTTTCCAAGAAAAATAGTACTTTGAGTACTCGAACTCACAACTTTTGGGGCTTTTCAAATACTGAAACTCGATAACTACGGAAAATGAGGACCAAATTCCTTAAACAAAGTGTCAAATTAATCAGCACTACGAGGCCTTTAAGATTCACAACTCATCATCTTTGCATCTAGTTGAGTTTCCAAGAAAAATAGTACTTTGAGTACTCGAACTCACAACTTTTGGGGCTTTTCAAATACTGAAACTCGATAACTACGGAAAATGAGTACCAAATTCCTTAAACAATGTGTCAAATTAGTCAGCTCTTCGAGGCCTTTAAAATGTCACAACACATCATCTTTGCATCTTGATGAATTTTCAAGAAAAATAGTACTTTGTGTACTCGAACACACAACTTTTGTGACTTTTCAAACTCTGAAACTCGATAACTACGGAAAATGAGGACCAAATTCCTTAAACAAAGTGTCAAATTAATCAGCTCTTCGAGGCCTTTAAAATGTCACAACACATCATCTTTGCATCTTGATGAATTTCCAAGAAATATAGTACTTTGTGTACTCGAACACACAACTTTTGTGACTTTTCAAACTCTGAAACTCGATAACTACGGAAAATGAGGACCAAATTCCTTAAACAAAGTGTCAAATTAATCAGCTCTTCGAGGCCTTTAAAATGTCACAACACATCAACTTGGCATCTAGTTGAATTTCCAAGAAAAATAGTACTTTGTGTACTCGAACACACAACTTTTGGGACTTTTCAAATACTGAAACTCGATAACTACGGAAAATGAGGACCAAATTCCTTAAACAAAGTGTCAAATTAATCAGCACTACGAGGCCTTTAAGATTCACAACACATCAAATTTGCATCTAGTTGAATTTCCAAGAAAAATAGTACTTTGTGTACTCGAACACACAACTTTTGGGACTTTTCAAATACTGAAACTCGATAACTACGGAAAATGAGTACCAAATTCCTTAAACAATGTGTCAAATTAGTCAGCTCTTCGAGGCCTTTAAGATTCACAACACATCAAATTTGCATCTAGTTGAATTTCCAAGAAAAATAGTACTTTGTGTACTCGAACACACAACTTTTGGGGCTTTTCAAATACTGAAACTCGATAACTACGGAAAATGAGTACCAAATTCCTTAAACAATGTGTCAAATTAATCAGCTCTACGAGGCCTTTAAGATTCACAACACATCAAATTTGCATCTAGTTGAATTTCCAAGAAAAATAGTACTTTGTGTACTCGAACACACAACTTTTATGACTTTTCAAATACTGAAACTCGATAACTACGGAAAATGAGGACCAAATTCCTTAAACAAAGTGTCAAATTAATCAGCACTACGAGGCCTTTAAGATTCACAACACATCAAATTTGCATCTAGTTGAATTTCCAAGAAAAATAGTACTTTGTGTACTCGAACACACAACTTTTGGGGCTTTTCAAATACTGAAACTCGATAACTACGGAAAATGAGGACCAAATTCCTTAAACAAAGTGTCAAATTAATCAGCACTACGAGGCCTTTAAGATTCACAACTCATCATCTTTGCATCTAGTTGAGTTTCCAAGAAAAATAGTACTTTGAGTACTCGAACTCACAACTTTTGGGGCTTTTCAAATACTGAAACTCGATAACTACGGAAAATGAGGACCAAATTCCTTAAACAAAGTGTCAAATTAATCAGCACTACGAGGCCTTTAAGATTCACAACTCATCATCTTTGCATCTAGTTGAGTTTCCAAGAAAAATAGTACTTTGAGTACTCGAACTCACAACTTTTGGGGCTTTTCAAATACTGAAACTCGATAACTACGGAAAATGAGTACCAAATTCCTTAAACAAAGTGTCAAATTAATCAGCTCTTCGAGGCCTTTAAAATGTCACAACACATCATCTTTGCATCTTGATGAATTTCCAAGAAATATAGTACTTTGTGTACTCGAACACACAACTTTTGTGACTTTTCAAACTCTGAAACTCGATAACTACGGAAAATGAGGACCAAATTCCTTAAACAAAGTGTCAAATTAATCAACTCTTCGAGGCCTTTAAAATGTCACAACACATCAACTTGGCATCTAGTTGAATTTCCAAGAAAAATAGTACTTTGTGTACTCGAACACACAACTTTTGGGACTTTTCAAATACTGAAACTCGATAACTACGGAAAATGAGTACCAAATTCCTTAAACAAAGTGTCAAATTGATCAGCTCTTCGAGGCCTTTAAGATTCACAACACATCAAATTTGCATCTAGTTGAATTTCCAAGAAAAATAGTACTTTGTGTACTCGAACACACAACTTTTGGGGCTTTTCAAATACTGAAACTCGATAACTACGGAAAATGAGTACCAAATTCCTTAAACAATGTGTCAAATTAATCAGCTCTACGAGGCCTTTAAGATTCACAACACATCAAATTTGCATCTAGTTGAATTTCCAAGAAAAATAGTACTTTGTGTACTCGAACACACAACTTTTGGGGCTTTTCAAATACTGAAACTCGATAACTACGGAAAATGAGGACCAAATTCCTTAAACAAAGTGTCAAATTAATCAGCACTACGAGGCCTTTAAGATTCACAACACATCAACTTTGCATCTAGTTGAATTTCCTAGAAATACAGTACTTTGTGTACTCGAACACACAACTTTTGGGGCTTTTCAAATACTGAAACTCGATAACTACGGAAAATGAGGACCAAATTCCTTAAACAAAGTGTCAAATTAATCAGCACTACGAGGCCTTTAAGATTCACAACTCATCATCTTTGCATCTAGTTGAGTTTCCAAGAAAAATAGTACTTTGAGTACTCGAACTCACAACTTTTGGGGCTTTTCAAATACTGAAACTCGATAACTACGGAAAATGAGGACCAAATTCCTTAAACAAAGTGTCAAATTAATCAGCACTACGAGGCCTTTAAGATTCACAACTCATCATCTTTGCATCTAGTTGAGTTTCCAAGAAAAATAGTACTTTGAGTACTCGAACTCACAACTTTTGGGGCTTTTCAAATACTGAAACTCGATAACTACGGAAAATGAGTACCAAATTCCTTAAACAAAGTGTCAAATTAATCAGCACTACGAGGCCTTTAAGATTCACAACACATCAAATTTGCATCTAGTTGAATTTCCAAGAAAAATAGTACTTTGAGTACTCGAACCCACAACTTTTGGCGCTTTTCAAACTCTGAAACTCGATAACTACGGAAAATGAGGACCAAATTCCTTAAACAAAGTGTCAAATTAATCAGCACTACGAGGCCTTTAAGATTCACAACACATCAAATTTGCATCTAGTTGAATTTCCAAGAAAAATAGTACTTTGTGTAATCGAACACACAACTTTTGGGACTTTTCAAATACTGAAACTCGATAACTACGGAAAATGAGTACCAAATTCCTTAAACAAAGTGTCAAATTAATCAGCACTACGAGGCCTTTAAGATTCACAACACATCAACTTTTCATCTAGTTGAATTTCCAAGAAAAATAGTACTTTGTGTACTCGAACACACAACTTTTGGGGCTTTTCAAACTCTGAAACTCGATAACTACGGACAATGAGTACCAAATTCCTTAAACAAAGTGTCAAATTAATCAGCTCTTCGAGGCCTTTAATATGTCACAACACATCAACTTGGCATCTAGTTGAATTTCCAAGAAAAATAGTACTTTGTGTACTCGAACACACAACTTTTGGGACTTTTCAAATACTGAAACTCGATAACTACGGAAAATGAGTACCAAATTCCTTAAACAAAGTGTCAAATTGATCAGCTCTTCGAGGCCTTTAAGATTCACAACACATCAAATTTGCATCTAGTTGAATTTCCAAGAAAAAGAGTACTTTGTGTACTCGAACACACAACTTTTGGGGCTTTTCAAATACTGAAACTCGATAACTACGGAAAATGAGTACCAAATTCCTTAAACAATGTGTCAAATTAGTCAGCTCTTCGAGGCCTTTAAAATGTCACAACACATCATCTTTGCATCTTGATGAATTTTCAAGAAAAATAGTACTTTGTGTACTCGAACACACAACTTTTGTGACTTTTCAAACTCTGAAACTCGATAACTACGGAAAATGAGGACCAAATTCCTTAAACAATGTGTCAAATTAGTCAGCTCTTCGAGGCCTTTAAAATGTCACAACACATCATCTTTGCATCTTGATGAATTTTCAAGAAAAATAGTACTTTGTGTACTCGAACACACAACTTTTGTGACTTTTCAAACTCTGAAACTCGATAACTACGGAAAATGAGGACCAAATTCCTTAAACAATGTGTCAAATTAGTCAGCTCTTCGAGGCCTTTAAAATGTCACAACACATCATCTTTGCATCTTGATGAATTTTCAAGAAAAATAGTACTTTGTGTACTCGAACACACAACTTTTGTGACTTTTCAAACTCTGAAACTCGATAACTACGGACAATTAGTACCAAATTCCTTAAACAATGTGTCAAATTAATCAGCTATACGAGGCCTTTAAGATTCACAACTCATCATCTTTGCATCTAGTTGAATTTCCAAGAAAAATAGTACTTTGTGTACTCGAACACACAACTTTTGGGGCTTTTCAAACTCTGAAACTCGATAACTACGGACAATTAGTACCAAATTCCTTAAACAAAGTGTCAAATTAATCAGCACTACGAGGCCTTTAAGATTCACAACACATCAACTTTTCATCTAGTTGAATTTCCAAGAAAAATAGTACTTTGTGTACTCGAACACACAACTTTTGGGGCTTTTCAAACTCTGAAACTCGATAACTACGGACAATGAGTACCAAATTCCTTAAACAAAGTGTCAAATTAATCAGCTCTTCGAGGCCTTTAAAATGTCACAACACATCAACTTGGCATCTAGTTGAATTTCCAAGAAAAATAGTACTTTGTGTACTCGAACACACAACTTTTGGGACTTTTCAAATACTGAAACTCGATAACTACGGAAAATGAGTACCAAATTCCTTAAACAAAGTGTCAAATTGATCAGCTCTTCGAGGCCTTTAAGATTCACAACACATCAAATTTGCATCTAGTTGAATTTCCAAGAAAAAGAGTACTTTGTGTACTCGAACACACAACTTTTGGGGCTTTTCAAATACTGAAACTCGATAACTACGGAAAATGAGTACCAAATTCCTTAAACAATGTGTCAAATTAGTCAGCTCTTCGAGGCCTTTAAAATGTCACAACACATCATCTTTGCATCTTGATGAATTTTCAAGAAAAATAGTACTTTGTGTACTCGAACACACAACTTTTGTGACTTTTCAAACTCTGAAACTCGATAACTACGGAAAATGAGGACCAAATTCCTTAAACAAAGTGTCAAATTAATCAGCACTACGAGGCCTTTAAGATTCACAACACATCAACTTTGCATCTAGTTGAATTTCCTAGAAATACAGTACTTTGTGTACTCGAACACACAACTTTTGGGGCTTTTCAAATACTGAAACTCGATAACTACGGAAAATGAGGACCAAATTCCTTAAACAAAGTGTCAAATTAATCAGCACTACGAGGCCTTTAAGATTCACAACTCATCATCTTTGCATCTAGTTGAGTTTCCAAGAAAAATAGTACTTTGAGTACTCGAACTCACAACTTTTGGGGCTTTTCAAATACTGAAACTCGATAACTACGGAAAATGAGTACCAAATTCCTTAAACAAAGTGTCAAATTAATCAGCACTACGAGGCCTTTAAGATTCACAACACATCAAATTTGCATCTAGTTGAATTTCCAAGAAAAATAGTACTTTGTGTACTCGAACACACAACTTTTATGACTTTTCAAATACTGAAACTCGATAACTACGGAAAATGAGTACCAAATTCCTTAAACAAAGTGTCAAATTGATCAGCTCTTCGAGGCCTTTAAGATTCACAACACATCAAATTTGCATCTAGTTGAATTTCCAAGAAAAATAGTACTTTGTGTACTCGAACACACAACTTTTGGGGCTTTTCAAATACTGAAACTCGATAACTACGGAAAATGAGGACCAAATTCCTTAAACAAAGTGTCAAATTAATCAGCACTACGAGGCCTTTAAGATTCACAACACATCAAATTTGCATCTAGTTGAATTTCCAAGAAAAATAGTACTTTGTGTACTCGAACACACAACTTTTGGGACTTTTCAAATACTGAAACTCGATAACTACGGAAAATGAGTACCAAATTCCTTAAACAATGTGTCAAATAAGTCAGCTCTTCGAGGCCTTTAAGATTCACAACACATCAAATTTGCATCTAGTTGAATTTCCAAGAAAAATAGTACTTTGTGTACTCGAACACACAACTTTTGGGGCTTTTCAAATACTGAAACTCGATAACTACGGAAAATGAGTACCAAATTCCTTAAACAATGTGTCAAATTAATCAGCTCTACGAGGCCTTTAAGATTCACAACACATCAAATTTGCATCTAGTTGAATTTCCAAGAAAAATAGTACTTTGTGTACTCGAACACACAACTTTTGGGGCTTTTCAAATACTGAAACTCGATAACTACGGAAAATGAGTACCAAATTCCTTAAACAATGTGTCAAATTAATCAGCTCTACGAGGCCTTTAAGATTCACAACACATCAACTTTGCATCTAGTTGAATTTCCTAGAAATACAGTACTTTGTGTACTCGAACACACAACTTTTGGGGCTTTTCAAATACTGAAACTCGATAACTACGGAAAATGAGGACCAAATTCCTTAAACAAAGTGTCAAATTAATCAGCACTACGAGGCCTTTAAGATTCACAACACATCAAATTTGCATCTAGTTGAATTTCCAAGAAAAATAGTACTTTGTGTACTCGAACACACAACTTTTGGGGCTTTTCAAATACTGAAACTCGATAACTACGGAAAATGAGTACCAAATTCCTTAAACAATGTGTCAAATTAATCAGCTCTACGAGGCCTTTAAGATTCACAACACATCAACTTTGCATCTAGTTGAATTTCCTAGAAATACAGTACTTTGTGTACTCGAACACACAACTTTTGGGGCTTTTCAAATACTGAAACTCGATAACTACGGAAAATGAGGACCAAATTCCTTAAACAAAGTGTCAAATTAATCAGCACTACGAGGCCTTTAAGATTCACAACACATCAACTTTGCATCTAGTTGAATTTCCTAGAAATAGAGTACTTTGTGTACTCGAACACACAACTTTTGGGGCTTTTCAAATACTGAAACTCGATAACTACGGAAAATGAGGACCAAATTCCTTAAACAAAGTGTCAAATTAATCAGCACTACGAGGCCTTTAAGATTCACAACTCATCATCTTTGCATCTAGTTGAGTTTCCAAGAAAAATAGTACTTTGAGTACTCGAACTCACAACTTTTGGGGCTTTTCAAATACTGAAACTCGATAACTACGGAAAATGAGTACCAAATTCCTTAAACAAAGTGTCAAATTAATCAGCACTACGAGGCCTTTAAGATTCACAACACATCAAATTTGCATCTAGTTGAATTTCCAAGAAAAATAGTACTTTGAGTACTCGAACCCACAACTTTTGGGGCTTTTCAAACTCTGAAACTCGATAACTACGGAAAATGAGGACCAAATTCCTTAAACAAAGTGTCAAATTAATCAGCACTACGAGGCCTTTAAGATTCACAACACATCAAATTTGCATCTAGTTGAATTTCCAAGAAAAATAGTACTTTGTGTAATCGAACACACAACTTTTGGGACTTTTCAAATACTGAAACTCGATAACTACGGAAAATGAGTACCAAATTCCTTAAACAAAGTGTCAAATTAATCAGCACTACGAGGCCTTTAAGATTCACAACACATCAACTTTTCATCTAGTTGAATTTCCAAGAAAAATAGTACTTTGTGTACTCGAACACACAACTTTTGGGGCTTTTCAAACTCTGAAACTCGATAACTACGGAAAATGAGGACCAAATTCCTTAAACAAAGTGTCAAATTAATCAGCACTACGAGGCCTTTAAGATTCACAACACATCAAATTTGCATCTAGTTGAATTTCCAAGAAAAATAGTACTTTGTGTAATCGAACACACAACTTTTGTGACTTTTCAAATTCTGAAACTCGATAACTACGGAAAATGAGGACCAAATTCCTTAAACAAAGTGTCAAATTAATCAGCTCTTCGAGGCCTTTAAAATGTCACAACACATCAAATTTGCATCTAGTTGAATTTCCAAGAAAAATAGTACTTTGTGTACTCGAACACACAACTTTTGGGACTTTTCAAATACTGAAACTCGATAACTACGGAAAATGAGTATCAAATTCCTTAAACAATGTGTCAAATTAGTCAGCTCTTCGAGGCCTTTAAGATTCACAACACATCAAATTTGCATCTAGTTGAATTTCCAAGAAAAATAGTACTTTGTGTACTCGAACACACAACTTTTGGGGCTTTTCAAATACTGAAACTCGATAACTACGGAAAATGAGTACCAAATTCCTTAAACAATGTGTCAAATTAATCAGCTCTACGAGGCCTTTAAGATTCACAACACATCAAATTTGCATCTAGTTGAATTTCCAAGAAAAATAGTACTTTGTGTACTCGAACACACAACTTTTGGGGCTTTTCAAATACTGAAACTCGATAACTACGGAAAATGAGGACCAAATTCCTTAAACAAAGTGTCAAATTAATCAGCACTACGAGGCCTTTAAGATTCACAACTCATCATCTTTGCATCTAGTTGAGTTTCCAAGAAAAATAGTACTTTGAGTACTCGAACTCACAACTTTTGGGGCTTTTCAAATACTGAAACTCGATAACTACGGAAAATGAGGACCAAATTCCTTAAACAAAGTGTCAAATTAATCAGCACTACGAGGCCTTTAAGATTCACAACTCATCATCTTTGCATCTAGTTGAGTTTCCAAGAAAAATAGTACTTTGAGTACTCGAACTCACAACTTTTGGGGCTTTTCAAATACTGAAACTCGATAACTACGGAAAATGAGTACCAAATTCCTTAAACAAAGTGTCAAATTAATCAGCACTACGAGGCCTTTAAGATTCACAACACATCAAATTTGCATCTAGTTGAATTTCCAAGAAAAATAGTACTTTGAGTACTCGAACCCACAACTTTTGGCGCTTTTCAAACTCTGAAACTCGATAACTACGGAAAATGAGGACCAAATTCCTTAAACAAAGTGTCAAATTAATCAGCACTACGAGGCCTTTAAGATTCACAACACATCAAATTTGCATCTAGTTGAATTTCCAAGAAAAATAGTACTTTGTGTAATCGAACACACAACTTTTGGGACTTTTCAAATACTGAAACTCGATAACTACGGAAAATGAGTACCAAATTCCTTAAACAAAGTGTCAAATTAATCAGCACTACGAGGCCTTTAAGATTCACAACACATCAACTTTTCATCTAGTTGAATTTCCAAGAAAAATAGTACTTTGTGTACTCGAACACACAACTTTTGGGGCTTTTCAAACTCTGAAACTCGATAACTACGGACAATGAGTACCAAATTCCTTAAACAAAGTGTCAAATTAATCAGCTCTTCGAGGCCTTTAATATGTCACAACACATCAACTTGGCATCTAGTTGAATTTCCAAGAAAAATAGTACTTTGTGTACTCGAACACACAACTTTTGGGACTTTTCAAATACTGAAACTCGATAACTACGGAAAATGAGTACCAAATTCCTTAAACAAAGTGTCAAATTGATCAGCTCTTCGAGGCCTTTAAGATTCACAACACATCAAATTTGCATCTAGTTGAATTTCCAAGAAAAAGAGTACTTTGTGTACTCGAACACACAACTTTTGGGGCTTTTCAAATACTGAAACTCGATAACTACGGAAAATGAGTACCAAATTCCTTAAACAATGTGTCAAATTAGTCAGCTCTTCGAGGCCTTTAAAATGTCACAACACATCATCTTTGCATCTTGATGAATTTTCAAGAAAAATAGTACTTTGTGTACTCGAACACACAACTTTTGTGACTTTTCAAACTCTGAAACTCGATAACTACGGAAAATGAGGACCAAATTCCTTAAACAATGTGTCAAATTAGTCAGCTCTTCGAGGCCTTTAAAATGTCACAACACATCATCTTTGCATCTTGATGAATTTTCAAGAAAAATAGTACTTTGTGTACTCGAACACACAACTTTTGTGACTTTTCAAACTCTGAAACTCGATAACTACGGAAAATGAGGACAAAATTCCTTAAACAAAGTGTCAAATTAATCAGCTCTTCGAGGCCTTTAAAATGTCACAACACATCAACTTGGCATCTAGTTGAATTTCCAAGAAAAATAGTACTTTGTGTACTCGAACACACAACTTTTGGGACTTTTCAAATACTGAAACTCGATAACTACGGAAAATGAGTACCAAATTCCTTAAACAAAGTGTCAAATTAATCAGCACTACGAGGCCTTTAAGATTCACAACACATCAAATTTGCATCTAGTTGAATTTCCAAGAAAAATAGTACTTTGTGTACTCGAACACACAACTTTTGGGGCTTTTTAAATACTGAAACTCGATAACTACGGAAAATGAGGACCAAATTCCTTAAACAAAGTGTCAAATTAATCAGCACTACGAGGCCTTTAAGATTCACAACACATCATCTTTGCATCTTGATGAATTTCCAAGAAAAATAGTACTTTGTGTACTCGAACACACAACTTTTGGGGCTTTTTAAATACTGAAACTCGATAACTACGGAAAATGAGGACCAAATTCCTTAAACAAAGTGTCAAATTAATCAGCACTACGAGGCCTTTAAGATTCACAACTCATCATCTTTGCATCTAGTTGAGTTTCCAAGAAAAATAGTACTTTGAGTACTCGAACTCACAACTTTTGGGGCTTTTCAAATACTGAAACTCGATAACTACGGAAAATGAGTACCAAATTCCTTAAACAAAGTGTCAAATTGATCAGCTCTTCGAGGCCTTTAAGATTCACAACACATCAAATTTGCATCTAGTTGAATTTCCAAGAAAAAGAGTACTTTGTGTACTCGAACACACAACTTTTGTGACTTTTCAAACTCTGAAACTCGATAACTACGGAAAATGAGGACCAAATTCCTTAAACAAAGTGTCAAATTAATCAGCTCTTCGAGGCCTTTAAAATGTCACAACACATCATCTTTGCATCTTGATGAATTTCCAAGAAATATAGTACTTTGTGTACTCGAACACACAACTTTTGTGACTTTTCAAATTCTGAAACTCGATAACTACGGAAAATGAGGACCAAATTCCTTAAACAAAGTGTCAAATTAATCAGCTCTTCGAGGCCTTTAAAATGTCACAACACATCAACTTGGCATCTAGTTGAATTTCCAAGAAAAATAGTACTTTGTGTACTCGAACACACAACTTTTGGGACTTTTCAAATACTGAAACTCGATAACTACGGAAAATGAGTACCAAATTCCTTAAACAAAGTGTCAAATTAATCAGCACTACGAGGCCTTTAAGATTCACAACTCATCATCTTTGCATCTAGTTGAGTTTCCAAGAAAAATAGTACTTTGAGTACTCGAACTCACAACTTTTGGGGCTTTTCAAATACTGAAACTCGATAACTACGGAAAATGAGGACCAAATTCCTTAAACAAAGTGTCAAATTAATCAGCACTACGAGGCCTTTAAGATTCACAACACATCAAATTTGCATCTAGTTGAATTTCCAAGAAAAATAGTACTTTGTGTACTCGAACACACAACTTTTGGGACTTTTCAAATACTGAAACTCGATAACTACGGAAAATGAGTACCAAATTCCTTAAACAATGTCTCATATTAGTCAGCTCTTCGAGGCCTTTAAAATGTCACAACACATCATCTTTGCATCTTGATGAATTTCCAAGAAAAATAGTACTTTTTGTACTCGAACACACAACTTTTGGGACTTTTCAAATACTGAAACTCGATAACTACGGAAAATGAGGACCAAATTCCTTAAACAAAGTGTCAAATTAATCGGCACTACGAGGCCTTTAAGATTCACAACACATCAAATTTGCATCTAGTTGAATTTCCAAGAAAAATAGTACTTTGTGTACTCGAACACACAACTTTTGGGGCTTTTCAAATACTGAAACTCGATAACTACGGAAAATGAGTACCAAATTCCTTAAACAAAGTGTCAAATTAATCAGCACTACGAGGCCTTTAAGATTCACAACTCATCATCTTTGCATCTAGTTGAGTTTCCAAGAAAAATAGTACTTTGAGTACTCGAACCCACAACTTTTGGGGCTTTTCAAATACTGAAACTCGATAACTACGGAAAATGAGTACCAAATTCCTTAAACAAAGTGTCAAATTGATCAGCTCTTCGAGGCCTTTAAGATTCACAACACATCAAATTTGCATCTAGTTGAATTTCCAAGAAAAAGAGTACTTTGTGTACTCGAACACACAACTTTTGTGACTTTTCAAACTCTGAAACTCGATAACTACGGAAAATGAGGACCAAATTCCTTAAACAAAGTGTCAAATTAATCAGCTCTTCGAGGCCTTTAAAATGTCACAACACATCATCTTTGCATCTTGATGAATTTCCAAGAAATATAGTACTTTGTGTACTCGAACACACAACTTTTGTGACTTTTCAAATTCTGAAACTCGATAACTACGGAAAATGAGGACCAAATTCCTTAAACAAAGTGTCAAATTAGTCAGCTCTTCGAGGCCTTTAAAATGTCACAACACATCATCTTTGCATCTTGATGAATTTTCAAGAAAAATAGTACTTTGTGTACTCGAACACACAACTTTTGTGACTTTTCAAACTCTGAAACTCGATAACTACGGAAAATGAGGACCAAATTCCTTAATCAAAGTGTCAAATTAATCAGCTCTTCGAGGCCTTTAAAATGTCACAACACATCATCTTTGCATCTTGATGAATTTCCAAGAAATATAGTACTTTGTGTACTCGAACACACAACTTTTGTGACTTTTCAAACTCTGAAACTCGATAACTACGGAAAATGAGGACCAAATTCCTTAAACAAAGTGTCAAATTAATCAGCTCTTCGAGGCCTTTAAAATGTCACAACACATCATCTTTGCATCTTGATGAATTTCCAAGAAATATAGTACTTTGTGTACTCGAACACACAACTTTTGTGACTTTTCAAATTCTGAAACTCGATAACTACGGAAAATGAGGACCAAATTCCTTAAACAAAGTGTCAAATTAATCAGCTCTTCGAGGCCTTTAAAATGTCACAACACATCAACTTGGCATCTAGTTGAATTTCCAAGAAAAATAGTACTTTGTGTACTCGAACACACAACTTTTGGGACTTTTCAAATACTGAAACTCGATAACTACGGAAAATGAGTACCAAATTCCTTAAACAATGTCTCATATTAGTCAGCTCTTCGAGGCCTTTAAAATGTCACAACACATCATCTTTGCATCTTGATGAATTTCCAAGAAAAATAGTACTTTTTGTACTCGAACACACAACTTTTGGGACTTTTCAAATACTGAAACTCGATAACTACGGAAAATGAGTACCAAATTCCTTAAACAAAGTGTCAAATTAATCAGCACTACGAGGCCTTTAAGATTCACAACTCATCATCTTTGCATCTAGTTGAGTTTCCAAGAAAAATAGTACTTTGAGTACTCGAACTCACAACTTTTGGGGCTTTTCAAATACTGAAACTCGATAACTACGGAAAATGAGGACCAAATTCCTTAAACAAAGTGTCAAATTAATCAGCACTACGAGGCCTTTAAGATTCACAACACATCAAATTTGCATCTAGTTGAATTTCCAAGAAAAATAGTACTTTGTGTACTCGAACACACAACTTTTGGGACTTTTCAAATACTGAAACTCGATAACTACGGAAAATGAGTACCAAATTCCTTAAACAATGTCTCATATTAGTCAGCTCTTCGAGGCCTTTAAAATGTCACAACACATCATCTTTGCATCTTGATGAATTTCCAAGAAAAATAGTACTTTTTGTACTCGAACACACAACTTTTGGGACTTTTCAAATACTGAAACTCGATAACTACGGAAAATGAGGACCAAATTCCTTAAACAAAGTGTCAAATTAATCGGCACTACGAGGCCTTTAAGATTCACAACACATCAAATTTGCATCTAGTTGAATTTCCAAGAAAAATAGTACTTTGTGTACTCGAACACACAACTTTTGGGGCTTTTCAAATACTGAAACTCGATAACTACGGAAAATGAGTACCAAATTCCTTAAACAAAGTGTCAAATTAATCAGCACTACGAGGCCTTTAAGATTCACAACTCATCATCTTTGCATCTAGTTGAGTTTCCAAGAAAAATAGTACTTTGAGTACTCGAACTCACAACTTTTGGGGCTTTTCAAATACTGAAACTCGATAACTACGGAAAATGAGGACCAAATTCCTTAAACAAAGTGTCAAATTAATCAGCACTACGAGGCCTTTAAGATTCACAACACATCAAATTTGCATCTAGTTGAATTTCCAAGAAAAATAGTACTTTGTGTACTCGAACACACAACTTTTGGGGCTTTTCAAATACTGAAACTCGATAACTACGGAAAATGAGGACCAAATTCCTTAAACAAAGTGTCAAATTAATCAGCACTACGAGGCCTTTAAGATTCACAACTCATCATCTTTGCATCTAGTTGAATTTCCTAGAAATACAGTACTTTGTGTACTCGAACACACAACTTTTGGGGCTTTTCAAATACTGAAACTCGATAACTACGGAAAATGAGGACCAAATTCCTTAAACAAAGTGTCAAATTAATCAGCACTACGAGGCCTTTAAGATTCACAACTCATCATCTTTGCATCTAGTTGAGTTTCCAAGAAAAATAGTACTTTGAGTACTCGAACTCACAACTTTTGGGGCTTTTCAAATACTGAAACTCGATAACTACGGAAAATGAGTACCAAATTCCTTAAACAAAGTGTCAAATTAATCAGCACTACGAGGCCTTTAAGATTCACAACACATCAAATTTGCATCTAGTTGAATTTCCAAGAAAAATAGTACTTTGTGTACTCGAACACACAACTTTTGGGGCTTTTCAAACTCTGAAACTCGATAACTACGGACAATTAGTACCAAATTCCTTAAACAATGTGTCAAATTAATCAGCACTACGAGGCCTTTAAGATTCACAACACATCAAATTTGCATCTAGTTGAATTTCCAAGAAAAATAGTACTTTGTGTACTCGAACACACAACTTTTGGGGCTTTTCAAATACTGAAACTCGATAACTACGGACAATTAGTACCAAATTCCTTAAACAATGTGTCAAATTAATCAGCTATACGAGGCCTTTAAGATTCACAACACATCAAATTTGCATCTAGTTGAATTTCCAAGAAAAATAGTACTTTGAGTACTCGAACTCACAACTTTTGGGGCTTTTCAAATACTGAAACTCGATAACTACGGAAAATGAGTACCAAATTCCTTAATCAAAGTGTCAAATTAATCAGCACTACGAGGCCTTTAAGATTCACAACACATCAAATTTGCATCTAGTTGAATTTCCAAGAAAAATAGTACTTTGTGTACTCGAACCCACAACTTTTATGACTTTTCAAACTCTGAAACTCGATAACTACGGACAATTAGTACCAAATTCCTTAAACAAAGTGTCAAATTAATCAGCACTACGAGGCCTTTAAGATTCACAACACATCAACTTTGCATCTAGTTGAATTTCCTAGAAATACAGTACTTTGTGTACTCGAACACACAACTTTTGGGGCTTTTCAAATACTGAAACTCGATAACTACGGAAAATGAGGACCAAATTCCTTAAACAAAGTGTCAAATTAATCAGCACTACGAGGCCTTTAAGATTCACATCACATCAACTTTGCATCTAGTTGAATTTCCAAGAAAAATAGTACTTTGTGTACTCGAACACACAACTTTTGGGACTTTTCAAATACTGAAACTCGATAACTACGGAAAATGAGTACCAAATTCCTTAAACAAAGTGTCAAATTAATCAGCACTACGAGGCCTTTAAGATTCACAACACATCAACTTGGCATCTAGTTGAATTTCCAAGAAAAAGAGTACTTTGTGTACTCGAACACACAACTTTTGGGGCTTTTCAAATACTGAAACTCGATAACTACGGAAAATGAGTACCAAATTCCTTAAACAAAGTGTCAAATTAATCAGCACTACGAGGCCTTTAAGATTCACAACTCATCATCTTTGCATCTAGTTGAGTTTCCAAGAAAAATAGTACTTTGAGTACTCGAACTCACAACTTTTGGGGCTTTTCAAATACTGAAACTCGATAACTACGGAAAATGAGTACCAAATTCCTTAAACAAAGTGTCAAATTAATCAGCACTACGAGGCCTTTAAGATTCACAACACATCAACTTTGCATCTAGTTGAATTTCCAAGAAAAATAGTACTTTGAGTACTCGAACTCACAACTTTTGGGGCTTTTCAAATACTGAAACTCGATAACTACGGAAAATGAGTACCAAATTCCTTAAACAAAGTGTCAAATTAATCAGCACTACGAGGCCTTTAAGATTCACATCACATCAACTTTGCATCTAGTTGAATTTCCTAGAAAAATAGTACTTTGTGTACTCGAACACACAACTTTTGGGACTTTTCAAATACTGAAACTCGATAACTACGGAAAATGAGTATCAAATTCCTTAAACAAAGTGTCAAATTAATCAGCTCTTCGAGGCCTTTAAGATTCACAACACATCATCTTTGCATCTAGTTGAATTTCCAAGAAAAATAGTACTTTGTGTACTCGAACACACAACTTTTGGGACTTTTCAAATACTGAAACTCGATAACTACGGAAAATGAGGACCAAATTCCTTAAACAAAGTGTCAAATTAATCAGCACTACGAGGCCTTTAAGATTCACAATACATCAACTTTGCATCTAGTTGAATTTCCAAGAAAATTAGTACTTTGTGTACTCGAACACACAACTTTTGGGGCTTTTCAAATACTGAAACTCGATAACTACGGAAAATGAGGACCAAATTCCTTAAACAAAGTGTCAAATTAATCAGCACTACGAGGCCTTTAAGATTCACAACACATCAAATTTGCATCTAGTTGAATTTCCAAGAAAAATAGTACTTTGTGTACTCGAACACACAACTTTTGGGGCTTTTCAAATACTGAAACTCGATAACTACGGACAATTAGTACCAAATTCCTTAAACAATGTGTCAAATTAATCAGCACTACGAGGCCTTTAAGATTCACAACACATCAAATTTGCATCTAGTTGAATTTCCAAGAAAAATAGTACTTTGAGTACTCGAACTCACAACTTTTGGGGCTTTTCAAATACTGAAACTCGATAACTACGGAAAATGAGTACCAAATTCCTTAATCAAAGTGTCAAATTAATCAGCACTACGAGGCCTTTAAGATTCACAACACATCAAATTTGCATCTAGTTGAATTTCCTAGAAAAATAGTACTTTGTGTACTCGAACACACAACTTTTGGGACTTCTCAAATACTGAAACTCGATAACTACGGAAAATGAGTATCAAATTCCTTAAACAAAGTGTCAAATTAATCAGCTCTTCGAGGCCTTTAAGATTCACAACACATCATCTTTGCATCTAGTTGAATTTCCAAGAAAAATAGTACTTTGTGTACTCGAACACACAACTTTTGGGACTTTTCAAATACTGAAACTCGATAACTACGGAAAATGAGGACCAAATTCCTTAAACAAAGTGTCAAATTAATCAGCACTACGAGGCCTTTAAGATTCACAATACATCAACTTTGCATCTAGTTGAATTTCCAAGAAAATTAGTACTTTGTGTACTCGAACACACAACTTTTATGACTTTTCAAACTCTGAAACTCGATAACTACGGAAAATGAGTACCAAATTCCTTAAACAAAGTGTCAAATTAATCAGCACTACGAGGCCTTTAAGATTCACAACACATCAAATTTGCATCTAGTTGAATTTCCAAGAAAAATAGTACTTTGTGTACTCGAACACACAACTTTTGGGGCTTTTCAAATACTGAAACTCGATAACTACGGAAAATGAGGACCAAATTCCTTAAACAAAGTGTCAAATTAATCAGCACTACGAGGCCTTTAAGATTCACAACACATCAAATTTGCATCTAGTTGAATTTCCAAGAAAAATAGTACTTTGTGTACTCGAACACACAACTTTTGGGGCTTTTCAAATACTGAAACTCGATAACTACGGAAAATGAGGACCAAATTCCTTAAACAAAGTGTCAAATTAATCAGCACTACGAGGCCTTTAAGATTCACAACACATCAACTTTGCATCTAGTTGAATTTCCAAGAAAATTAGTACTTTGTGTACTCGAACACACAACTTTTATGACTTTTCAAACTCTGAAACTCGATAACTACGGAAAATGAGTATCAAATTCCTTAAACAAAGTGTCAAATTAATCAGCTCTTCGAGGCCTTTAAGATTCACAACACATCAACTTTGCATCTAGTTGAATTTCCAAGAAAAATAGTACTTTGTGTACTCGAACACACAACTTTTGGGGCTTTTCAAATACTGAAACTCGATAACTACGGACAATTAGTACCAAATTCCTTAAACAATGTGTCAAATTAATCAGCACTACGAGGCCTTTAAGATTCACAACACATCAACTTTGCATCTAGTTGAATTTCCAAGAAAAATAGTACTTTGTGTACTCGAACACACAACTTTTGGGGCTTTTCAAATACTGAAACTCGATAACTACGGACAATTAGTACCAAATTCCTTAAACAATGTGTCAAATTAATCAGCTATACGAGGCCTTTAAGATTCACAACTCATCATCTTTGCATCTAGTTGAGTTTCCAAGAAAAATAGTACTTTGAGTACTCGAACTCACAACTTTTGGGGCTTTTCAAATACTAAAACTCGATAA
The DNA here is from genome assembly GCF_040115645.1 of Euwallacea fornicatus. Taxonomy (NCBI): domain Eukaryota; kingdom Metazoa; phylum Arthropoda; class Insecta; order Coleoptera; family Curculionidae; genus Euwallacea; species Euwallacea fornicatus. The sequence continues at coordinate 166,291 of NW_027096037.1, forward strand.
CTACGGAAAATGAGCACCAAATTCCTTAAACAAAGTGTCAAATTAATCAGCACTACGAGGCCTTTAAGATTCACAACACATCAACTTTGCATCTAGTTGAATTTCCAAGAAAATTAGTACTTTGTGTACTCGAACACACAACTTTTATGACTTTTCAAACTCTGAAACTCGATAACTACGGAAAATGAGTATCAAATTCCTTAAACAAAGTGTCAAATTAATCAGCTCTTCGAGGCCTTTAAAATGTCACAACACATCAAATTTGCATCTAGTTGAGTTTCCAAGAAAAATAGTACTTTGAGTACTCGAACCCATAACTTTTTGACTTTTCAAACTCTGAAACTCGATAACTACGGACAATTAGTACCAAATTCCTTAAACAATGTGTCAAATTAATCAGCTATACGAGGCCTTTAAGATTCACAACTCATCATCTTTGCATCTAGTTGAGTTTCCAAGAAAAATAGTACTTTGAGTACTCGAACTCACAACTTTTGGGGCTTTTCAAATACTAAAACTCGATAACTACGGAAAATGAGTACCAAATTCCTTAAACAAAGTGTCAAATTAATCAGCACTACGAGGCCTTTAAGATTCACAACACATCAACTTTGCATCTAGTTGAATTTCCTAGAAATACAGTACTTTGTGTACTCGAACACACAACTTTTGGGACTTTTCAAATTCTGAAACACGATAACTACGGAAAATGAGGACCAAATTCCTTAAACAAAGTGTCAAATTAATCAGCACTACGAGGCCTTTAAGATTCACAACACATCAACTTTGCATCTTGTTGAATTTCCAAGAAAATTAGTACTTTGTGTACTCGAACACACAACTTTTATGACTTTTCAAACTCTGAAACTCGATAACTACGGAAAATGAGTATCAAATTCCTTAAACAAAGTGTCAAATTAATCAGCTCTTCGAGGCCTTTAAAATGTCACAACACATCAAATTTGCATCTAGTTGAGTTTCCAAGAAAAATAGTACTTTGAGTACTCGAACCCATAACTTTTTGACTTTTCAAACTCTGAAACTCGATAACTACGGACAATTAGTACCAAATTCCTTAAACAATGTGTCAAATTAATCAGCACTACGAGGCCTTTAAGATTCACAACACATCAAATTTGCATCTAGTTGAGTTTCCAAGAAAAATAGTACTTTGAGTACTCGAACCCATAACTTTTTGACTTTTCAAACTCTGAAACTCGATAACTACGGACAATTAGTACCAAATTCCTTAAACAAAGTGTCAAATTAATCAGCACTACGAGGCCTTTAAGATTCACAACACATCAACTTTGCATCTAGTTGAATTTCCAAGAAAAATAGTACTTTGTGTACTCGAACACACAACTTTTGGGGCTTTTCAAATACTGAAACTCGATAACTACGGACAATTAGTACCAAATTCCTTAAACAATGTGTCAAATTAATCAGCACTACGAGGCCTTTAAGATTCACAACACATCAAATTTGCATCTAGTTGAGTTTCCAAGAAAAATAGTACTTTGAGTACTCGAACCCATAACTTTTTGACTTTTCAAACTCTGAAACTCGATAACTACGGACAATTAGTACCAAATTCCTTAAACAAAGTGTCAAATTAATCAGCTATACGAGGCCTTTAAGATTCGCAACTCATCATCTTTGCATCTAGTTGAGTTTCCAAGAAAAATAGTACTTTGAGTACTCGAACCCATAACGTTTTGACTTTTCAAACTCTGAAACTCGATAACTACGGACAATTAGTACCAAATTCCTTAAACAAAGTGTCAAATTAATCAGCTCTACGAGGCCTTTAAGATTCACAACACATCAACTTTGCATCTAGTTGAATTTCCAAGAAAAATAGTACTTTGTGTACTCGAACACACAACTTTTGGGGCTTTTCAAATACTGAAACTCGATAACTACGGAAAATGAGTACCAAATTCCTTAATCAAAGTGTCAAATTAATCAGCACTACGAGGCCTTTAAGATTCACAACACATCAAATTTGCATCTAGTTGAATTTCCAAGAAAAATAGTACTTTGTGTACTCGAACCCACAACTTTTATGACTTTTCAAACTCTGAAACTCGATAACTACGGACAATTAGTACCAAATTCCTTAAACAAAGTGTCAAATTAATCAGCTCTACGAGGCCTTTAAGATTCACAACACATCAACTTTGCATCTAGTTGAATTTCCAAGAAAAATAGTACTTTGTGTACTCGAACACACAACTTTTGGGGCTTTTCAAATACTGAAACTCGATAACTACGGAAAATGAGTACCAAATTCCTTAATCAAAGTGTCAAATTAATCAGCTCTACGAGGCCTTTAAGATTCACAACACATCAACTTTGCATCTAGTTGAATTTCCAAGAAAAATAGAACTTTGTGTACTCGAACCCACAACTTTTATGACTTTTCAAACTCTGAAACTCGATAACTACGGACAATTAGTACCAAATTCCTTAAACAAAGTGTCAAATTAATCAGCTCTACGAGGCCTTTAAGATTCACAACACATCAACTTTGCATCTAGTTGAATTTCCAAGAAAAATAGTACTTTGTGTACTCGAACACACAACTTTTGGGGCTTTTCAAATACTGAAACTCGATAACTACGGAAAATGAGTACCAAATTCCTTAATCAAAGTGTCAAATTAATCAGCACTACGAGGCCTTTAAGATTCACAACACATCAAATTTGCATCTAGTTGAATTTCCAAGAAAAATAGTACTTTGTGTACTCGAACCCACAACTTTTATGACTTTTCAAACTCTGAAACTCGATAACTACGGACAATTAGTACCAAATTCCTTAAACAAAGTGTCAAATTAATCAGCTCTACGAGGCCTTTAAGATTCACAACACATCAACTTTGCATCTAGTTGAATTTCCAAGAAAAATAGTACTTTGTGTACTCGAACACACAACTTTTGGGACTTTTCAAATACTGAAACTCGATAACTACGGAAAATGAGTATCAAATTCCTTAAACAAAGTGTCAAATTAATCAGCTCTTCGAGGCCTTTAAAATGTCACAACACATCATCTTTGCATCTTGATGAATTTCCAAGAAAAATAGTACTTTGTGTACTCGAACACACAACTTTTGGGACTTTTCAAATACTGAAACTCGATAACTACGGAAAATGAGGACCAAATTCCTTAAACAATGTGTCAAATTAATCAGCTATACGAGGCCTTTAAGATTCACAACTCATCATCTTTGCATCTAGTTGAGTTTCCAAGAAAAATAGTACTTTGTGTACTCGAACACACAACTTTTGGGGCTTTTCAAATACTGAAACTCGATAACTACGGACAATTAGTACCAAATTCCTTAAACAATGTGTCAAATTAATCAGCTATACGAGGCCTTTAAGATTCACAACTCATCATCTTTGCATCTAGTTGAGTTTCCAAGAAAAATAGTACTTTGAGTACTCGAACTCACAACTTTTGGGGCTTTTCAAATACTAAAACTCGATAACTACGGAAAATGAGTACCAAATTCCTTAATCAAAGTGTCAAATTAATCAGCACTACGAGGCCTTTAAGATTCACAACACATCAAATTTGCATCTAGTTGAATTTCCAAGAAAAATAGTACTTTGTGTACTAGAACCCACAACTTTTATGACTTTTCAAACTCTGAAACTCGATAACTACGGACAATTAGTACCAAATTCCTTAAACAAAGTGTCAAATTAATCAGCTCTACGAGGCCTTTAAGATTCACAACACATCAACTTTGCATCTAGTTGAATTTCCAAGAAAAATAGTACTTTGTGTACTAGAACCCACAACTTTTATGACTTTTCAAACTCTGAAACTCGATAACTACGGACAATTAGTACCAAATTCCTTAAACAAAGTGTCAAATTAATCAGCTCTACGAGGCCTTTAAGATTCACAACACATCAACTTTGCATCTAGTTGAGTTTCCAAGAAAAATAGTACTTTGAGTACTCGAACTCACAACTTTTGGGTCTTTTCAAATACTAAAACTCGATAACTACGGAAAATGAGTACCAAATTCCTTAATCAAAGTGTCAAATTAATCAGCACTACGAGGCCTTTAAGATTCACAACACATCAAATTTGCATCTAGTTGAATTTCCAAGAAAAATAGTACTTTGTGTACTAGAACCCACAACTTTTATGACTTTTCAAACTCTGAAACTCGATAACTACGGACAATTAGTACCAAATTCCTTAAACAAAGTGTCAAATTAATCAGCTCTACGAGGCCTTTAAGATTCACAACACATCAACTTTGCATCTAGTTGAGTTTCCAAGAAAAATAGTACTTTGAGTACTCGAACTCACAACTTTTGGGGCTTTTCAAATACTAAAACTCGATAACTACGGAAAATGAGTACCAAATTCCTTAATCAAAGTGTCAAATTAATCAACACTACGAGGCCTTTAAGATTCACAACACATCAAATTTGCATCTAGTTGAATTTCCAAGAAAAATAGTACTTTGTGTACTCGAACCCACAACTTTTATGACTTTTCAAACTCTGAAACTCGATAACTACGGAAAATGAGGACCAAATTCCTTAAACAAAGTGTCAAATTAATCAGCACTACGAGGCCTTTAAGATTCACAACACATCAACTTTGCATCTAGTTGAATTTCCAAGAAAAATAGTACTTTGTGTACTCGAACACACAACTTTTGGGGCTTTTCAAATACTGAAACTCGATAACTACGGACAATTAGTACCAAATTCCTTAAACAATGTGTCAAATTAATCAGCACTACGAGGCCTTTAAGATTCACAACACATCAAATTTGCATCTAGTTGAGTTTCCAAGAAAAATAGTACTTTGAGTACTCGAACCCATAACTTTTTGACTTTTCAAACTCTGAAACTCGATAACTACGGACAATTAGTACCAAATTCCTTAAACAAAGTGTCAAATTAATCAGCTCTACGAGGCCTTTAAGATTCACAACACATCAACTTTGCATCTAGTTGAATTTCCAAGAAAAATAGTACTTTGTGTACTCGAACACACAACTTTTGGGGCTTTTCAAATACTGAAACTCGATAACTACGGAAAATGAGGACCAAATTCCTTAAACAAAGTGTCAAATTAATCAGCTATACGAGGCCTTTAAGATTCGCAACTCATCATCTTTGCATCTAGTTGAGTTTCCAAGAAAAATAGTACTTTGAGTACTCGAACCCATAACGTTTTGACTTTTCAAACTCTGAAACTCGATAACTACGGACAATTAGTACCAAATTCCTTAAACAAAGTGTCAAATTAATCAGCTCTACGAGGCCTTTAAGATTCACAACACATCAACTTTGCATCTAGTTGAATTTCCAAGAAAAATAGTACTTTGTGTACTCGAACACACAACTTTTGGGGCTTTTCAAATACTGAAACTCGATAACTACGGAAAATGAGTACCAAATTCCTTAATCAAAGTGTCAAATTAATCAGCACTACGAGGCCTTTAAGATTCACAACACATCAAATTTGCATCTAGTTGAATTTCCAAGAAAAATAGTACTTTGTGTACTCGAACCCACAACTTTTATGACTTTTCAAACTCTGAAACTCGATAACTACGGACAATTAGTACCAAATTCCTTAAACAAAGTGTCAAATTAATCAGCTCTACGAGGCCTTTAAGATTCACAACACATCAACTTTGCATCTAGTTGAATTTCCAAGAAAAATAGTACTTTGTGTACTCGAACACACAACTTTTGGGGCTTTTCAAATACTGAAACTCGATAACTACGGAAAATGAGTACCAAATTCCTTAATCAAAGTGTCAAATTAATCAGCTCTACGAGGCCTTTAAGATTCACAACACATCAACTTTGCATCTAGTTGAATTTCCAAGAAAATTAGAACTTTGTGTACTCGAACCCACAACTTTTATGACTTTTCAAACTCTGAAACTCGATAACTACGGACAATTAGTACCAAATTCCTTAAACAAAGTGTCAAATTAATCAGCTCTACGAGGCCTTTAAGATTCACAACACATCAACTTTGCATCTAGTTGAATTTCCAAGAAAAATAGTACTTTGTGTACTCGAACACACAACTTTTGGGGCTTTTCAAATACTGAAACTCGATAACTACGGACAATTAGTACCAAATTCCTTAAACAATGTGTCAAATTAATCAGCTATACGAGGCCTTTAAGATTCACAACTCATCATCTTTGCATCTAGTTGAGTTTCCAAGAAAAATAGTACTTTGAGTACTCGAACTCACAACTTTTGGGGCTTTTCAAATACTAAAACTCGATAACTACGGAAAATGAGTACCAAATTCCTTAATCAAAGTGTCAAATTAATCAGCACTACGAGGCCTTTAAGATTCACAACACATCAAATTTGCATCTAGTTGAATTTCCAAGAAAAATAGTACTTTGTGTACTCGAACACACAACTTTTGGGGCTTTTCAAATACTGAAACTCGATAACTACGGAAAATGAGGACCAAATTCCTTAAACAATGTGTCAAATTAATCAGCTATACGAGGCCTTTAAGATTCACAACTCATCATCTTTGCATCTAGTTGAGTTTCCAAGAAAAATAGTACTTTGTGTACTCGAACACACAACTTTTGGGGCTTTTCAAATACTGAAACTCGATAACTACGGACAATTAGTACCAAATTCCTTAAACAATGTGTCAAATTAATCAGCTATACGAGGCCTTTAAGATTCACAACTCATCATCTTTGCATCTAGTTGAGTTTCCAAGAAAAATAGTACTTTGTGTACTCGAACACACAACTTTTGGGACTTTTCAAATACTGAAACTCGATAACTACGGACAATTAGTACCAAATTCCTTAAACAATGTGTCAAATTAATCAGCTCTTCGAGGCCTTTAAAATGTCACAACACATCATCTTTGCATCTTGATGAATTTCCAAGAAAAATTGTACTTTGTGTACTCGAACACACAACTTTTGGGACTTTTCAAATACTGAAACTCGATAACTACGGAAAATGAGGACCAAATTCCTTAAACAATGTGTCAAATTAATCAGCTATACGAGGCCTTTAAGATTCACAACTCATCATCTTTGCATCTAGTTGAGTTTCCAAGAAAAATAGTACTTTGTGTACTCGAACACACAACTTTTGGGGCTTTTCAAATACTGAAACTCGATAACTACGGACAATTAGTACCAAATTCCTTAAACAATGTGTCAAATTAATCAGCTATACGAGGCCTTTAAGATTCACAACTCATCATCTTTGCATCTAGTTGAGTTTCCAAGAAAAATAGTACTTTGAGTACTCGAACTCACAACTTTTGGGGCTTTTCAAATACTAAAACTCGATAACTACGGAAAATGAGTACCAAATTCCTTAATCAAAGTGTCAAATTAATCAGCACTACGAGGCCTTTAAGATTCACAACACATCAAATTTGCATCTAGTTGAATTTCCAAGAAAAATAGTACTTTGTGTACTAGAACCCACAACTTTTATGACTTTTCAAACTCTGAAACTCGATAACTACGGACAATTAGTACCAAATTCCTTAAACAAAGTGTCAAATTAATCAGCTCTACGAGGCCTTTAAGATTCACAACACATCAACTTTGCATCTAGTTGAGTTTCCAAGAAAAATAGTACTTTGAGTACTCGAACTCACAACTTTTGGGGCTTTTCAAATACTAAAACTCGATAACTACGGAAAATGAGTACCAAATTCCTTAATCAAAGTGTCAAATTAATCAGCACTACGAGGCCTTTAAGATTCACAACACATCAAATTTGCATCTAGTTGAATTTCCAAGAAAAATAGTACTTTGTGTACTCGAACCCACAACTTTTATGACTTTTCAAACTCTGAAACTCGATAACTACGGAAAATGAGGACCAAATTCCTTAAACAAAGTGTCAAATTAATCAGCACTACGAGGCCTTTAAGATTCACAACACATCAAATTTGCATCTAGTTGAATTTCCAAGAAAAATAGTACTTTGTGTACTCGAACCCACAACTTTTATGACTTTTCAAACTCTGAAACTCGATAACTACGGAAAATGAGGACCAAATTCCTTAAACAAAGTGTCAAATTAATCAGCACTACGAGGCCTTTAAGATTCACAACACATCAAATTTGCATCTAGTTGAATTTCCAAGAAAAATAGTACTTTGTGTACTCGAACACACAACTTTTGGGGCTTTTCAAATACTGAAACTCGATAACTACGGAAAATGAGGACCAAATTCCTTAAACAAAGTGTCAAATTAATCAGCACTACGAGGCCTTTAAGATTCACAACACATCAACTTTGCATCTAGTTGAATTTCCAAGAAAATTAGTACTTTGTGTACTCGAACACACAACTTTTGGGACTTTTCAAATACTGAAACTCGATAACTACGGAAAATGAGTACCAAATTCCTTAAACAAAGTGTCAAATTAATCAGCTCTTCGAGGCCTTTAAAATGTCACAACACATCAACTTTGCATCTAGTTGGATTTCCAAGAAAAATAGTACTTTGTGTACTCGAACACACAACTTTTATGACTTTTCAAATACTGAAACTCGATAACTACGGAAAATGAGGACCAAATTCCTTAAACAAAGTGTCAAATTAATCAGCACTACGAGGCCTTTAAGATTCACAACACATCAAATTTGCATCTAGTTGAATTTCCAAGAAAAATAGTACTTTGTGTACTCGAACACACAACTTTTGGGGCTTTTCAAATACTGAAACTCGATAACTACGGAAAATGAGGACCAAATTCCTTAAACAAAGTGTCAAATTAATCAGCACTACGAGGCCTTTAAGATTCACAACACATCAAATTTGCATCTAGTTGAATTTCCAAGAAAAATAGTACTTTGTGTACTCGAACACACAACTTTTGGGGCTTTTCAAATACTGAAACTCGATAACTACGGAAAATGAGGACCAAATTCCTTAAACAAAGTGTCAAATTAATCAGCACTACGAGGCCTTTAAGATTCACAACACATCAACTTTGCATCTAGTTGGATTTCCAAGAAAAATAGTACTTTGTGTACTCGAACACACAACTTTTATGACTTTTCAAATACTGAAACTCGATAACTACGGACAATTAGTACCAAATTCCTTAAACAAAGTGTCAAATTAATCAGCACTACGAGGCCTTTAAGATTCACAACACATCAACTTTGCATCTAGTTGAATTTCCAAGAAAAATAGTACTTTGTGTACTCGAACACACAACTTTTGGGGCTTTTCAAATACTGAAACTCGATAACTACGGACAATTAGTACCAAATTCCTTAAACAATGTGTCAAATTAATCAGCACTACGAGGCCTTTAAGATTCACAACACATCAAATTTGCATCTAGTTGAGTTTCCAAGAAAAATAGTACTTTGAGTACTCGAACCCATAACTTTTTGACTTTTCAAACTCTGAAACTCGATAACTACGGACAATTAGTACCAAATTCCTTAAACAAAGTGTCAAATTAATCAGCTCTACGAGGCCTTTAAGATTCACAACACATCAACTTTGCATCTAGTTGAATTTCCAAGAAAAATAGTACTTTGTGTACTCGAACACACAACTTTTGGGGCTTTTCAAATACTGAAACTCGATAACTACGGAAAATGAGGACCAAATTCCTTAAACAAAGTGTCAAATTAATCAGCTATACGAGGCCTTTAAGATTCGCAACTCATCATCTTTGCATCTAGTTGAGTTTCCAAGAAAAATAGTACTTTGAGTACTCGAACCCATAACGTTTTGACTTTTCAAACTCTGAAACTCGATAACTACGGACAATTAGTACCAAATTCCTTAAACAAAGTGTCAAATTAATCAGCTCTACGAGGCCTTTAAGATTCACAACACATCAACTTTGCATCTAGTTGAATTTCCAAGAAAAATAGTACTTTGTGTACTCGAACACACAACTTTTGGGGCTTTTCAAATACTGAAACTCGATAACTACGGAAAATGAGTACCAAATTCCTTAATCAAAGTGTCAAATTAATCAGCACTACGAGGCCTTTAAGATTCACAACACATCAAATTTGCATCTAGTTGAATTTCCAAGAAAAATAGTACTTTGTGTACTCGAACCCACAACTTTTATGACTTTTCAAACTCTGAAACTCGATAACTACGGACAATTAGTACCAAATTCCTTAAACAAAGTGTCAAATTAATCAGCTCTACGAGGCCTTTAAGATTCACAACACATCAACTTTGCATCTAGTTGAATTTCCAAGAAAAATAGTACTTTGTGTACTCGAACACACAACTTTTGGGGCTTTTCAAATACTGAAACTCGATAACTACGGAAAATGAGTACCAAATTCCTTAATCAAAGTGTCAAATTAATCAGCTCTACGAGGCCTTTAAGATTCACAACACATCAACTTTGCATCTAGTTGAATTTCCAAGAAAATTAGAACTTTGTGTACTCGAACCCACAACTTTTATGACTTTTCAAACTCTGAAACTCGATAACTACGGACAATTAGTACCAAATTCCTTAAACAAAGTGTCAAATTAATCAGCTCTACGAGGCCTTTAAGATTCACAACACATCAACTTTGCATCTAGTTGAATTTCCAAGAAAAATAGTACTTTGTGTACTCGAACACACAACTTTTGGGGCTTTTCAAATACTGAAACTCGATAACTACGGAAAATGAGTACCAAATTCCTTAATCAAAGTGTCAAATTAATCAGCACTACGAGGCCTTTAAGATTCACAACACATCAAATTTGCATCTAGTTGAATTTCCAAGAAAAATAGTACTTTGTGTACTCGAACCCACAACTTTTATGTCTTTTCAAACTCTGAAACTCGATAACTACGGACAATTAGTACCAAATTCCTTAAACAAAGTGTCAAATAAATCAGCTCTACGAGGCCTTTAAGATTCACAACACATCAACTTTGCATCTAGTTGAATTTCCAAGAAAAATAGAACTTTGTGTACTCGAACCCACAACTTTTATGACTTTTCAAACTCTGAAACTCGATAACTACGGACAATTAGTACCAAATTCCTTAAACAAAGTGTCAAATTAATCAGCTCTACGAGGCCTTTAAGATTCACAACACATCAAATTTGCATCTAGTTGAATTTCCAAGAAAAATAGTACTTTGTGTACTAGAACCCACAACTTTTATGTCTTTTCAAACTCTGAAACTCGATAACTACGGACAATTAGTACCAAATTCCTTAAACAAAGTGTCAAATTAATCAGCTCTACGAGGCCTTTAAGATTCACAACACATCAAATTTGCATCTAGTTGAATTTCCAAGAAAAATAGTACTTTGTGTACTCGAACCCACAACTTTTATGACTTTTCAAACTCTGAAACTCGATAACTACGGAAAATGAGGACCAAATTCCTTAAACAAAGTGTCAAATTAATCAGCACTACGAGGCCTTTAAGATTCACAACACATCAAATTTGCATCTAGTTGAATTTCCAAGAAAAATAGTACTTTGTGTACTCGAACACACAACTTTTGGGGCTTTTCAAATACTGAAACTCGATAACTACGGACAATTAGTACCAAATTCCTTAAACAATGTGTCAAATTAATCAGCACTACGAGGCCTTTAAGATTCACAACACATCAACTTTGCATCTAGTTGAATTTCCAAGAAAATTAGTACTTTGTGTACTCGAACACACAACTTTTGGGACTTTTCAAACTCTGAAACAGGATAACTACGGAAAATGAGGACCAAATTCCTTAAACAAAGTGTCAAATTAATCAGCACTACGAGGCCTTTAAGATTCACAACACATCAACTTTGCATCTAGTTGAATTTCCAAGAAAAATAGTACTTTGTGTACTCGAACCCACAACTTTTATGACTTTTCAAACTCTGAAACTCGATAACTACGGACAATTAGTACCAAATTCCTTAAACAAAGTGTCAAATTAATCAGCTCTACGAGGCCTTTAAGATTCACAACACATCAACTTTGCATCTAGTTGAATTTCCAAGAAAAATAGAACTTTGTGTACTAGAACCCACAACTTTTATGACTTTTCAAATACTGAAACTCGATAACTACGGAAAATGAGTATCAAATTCCTTAAACAAAGTGTCAAATTAATCAGCACTACGAGGCCTTTAAGATTCACAACACATCAAATTTGCATCTAGTTGAATTTCCAAGAAAAATAGTACTTTGTGTACTAGAACCCACAACTTTTATGACTTTTCAAACTCTGAAACTCGATAACTACGGACAATTAGTACCAAATTCCTTAAACAAAGTGTCAAATTAATCAGCTCTACGAGGCCTTTAAGATTCACAACACATCAACTTTGCATCTAGTTGAGTTTCCAAGAAAAATAGTACTTTGAGTACTCGAACTCACAACTTTTGGGGCTTTTCAAATACTAAAACTCGATAACTACGGAAAATGAGTACCAAATTCCTTAATCAAAGTGTCAAATTAATCAGCACTACGAGGCCTTTAAGATTCACAACACATCAAATTTGCATCTAGTTGAATTTCCAAGAAAAATAGTACTTTGTGTACTAGAACCCACAACTTTTATGACTTTTCAAACTCTGAAACTCGATAACTACGGACAATTAGTACCAAATTCCTTAAACAAAGTGTCAAATTAATCAGCTCTACGAGGCCTTTAAGATTCACAACACATCAACTTTGCATCTAGTTGAGTTTCCAAGAAAAATAGTACTTTGAGTACTCGAACTCACAACTTTTGGGGCTTTTCAAATACTAAAACTCGATAACTACGGAAAATGAGTACCAAATTCCTTAATCAAAGTGTCAAATTAATCAGCACTACGAGGCCTTTAAGATTCACAACACATCAAATTTGCATCTAGTTGAATTTCCAAGAAAAATAGTACTTTGTGTACTCGAACCCACAACTTTTATGACTTTTCAAACTCTGAAACTCGATAACTACGGAAAATGAGGACCAAATTCCTTAAACAAAGTGTCAAATTAATCAGCACTACGAGGCCTTTAAGATTCACAACACATCAAATTTGCATCTAGTTGAATTTCCAAGAAAAATAGTACTTTGTGTACTCGAACCCACAACTTTTATGACTTTTCAAACTCTGAAACTCGATAACTACGGAAAATGAGGACCAAATTCCTTAAACAAAGTGTCAAATTAATCAGCACTACGAGGCCTTTAAGATTCACAACACATCAAATTTGCATCTAGTTGAATTTCCAAGAAAAATAGTACTTTGTGTACTCGAACACACAACTTTTGGGGCTTTTCAAATACTGAAACTCGATAACTACGGAAAATGAGGACCAAATTCCTTAAACAAAGTGTCAAATTAATCAGCACTACGAGGCCTTTAAGATTCACAACACATCAACTTTGCATCTAGTTGAATTTCCAAGAAAATTAGTACTTTGTGTACTCGAACACACAACTTTTGGGACTTTTCAAATACTGAAACTCGATAACTACGGAAAATGAGTACCAAATTCCTTAAACAAAGTGTCAAATTAATCAGCTCTTCGAGGCCTTTAAAATGTCACAACACATCAACTTTGCATCTAGTTGGATTTCCAAGAAAAATAGTACTTTGTGTACTCGAACACACAACTTTTATGACTTTTCAAATACTGAAACTCGATAACTACGGAAAATGAGGACCAAATTCCTTAAACAAAGTGTCAAATTAATCAGCACTACGAGGCCTTTAAGATTCACAACACATCAAATTTGCATCTAGTTGAATTTCCAAGAAAAATAGTACTTTGTGTACTCGAACACACAACTTTTGGGGCTTTTCAAATACTGAAACTCGATAACTACGGAAAATGAGGACCAAATTCCTTAAACAAAGTGTCAAATTAATCAGCACTACGAGGCCTTTAAGATTCACAACACATCAAATTTGCATCTAGTTGAATTTCCAAGAAAAATAGTACTTTGTGTACTCGAACACACAACTTTTGGGGCTTTTCAAATACTGAAACTCGATAACTACGGAAAATGAGGACCAAATTCCTTAAACAAAGTGTCAAATTAATCAGCACTACGAGGCCTTTAAGATTCACAACACATCAAATTTGCATCTAGTTGAATTTCCAAGAAAAATAGTACTTTGTGTACTCGAACACACAACTTTTGGGGCTTTTCAAATACTGAAACTCGATAACTACGGAAAATGAGGACCAAATTCCTTAAACAAAGTGTCAAATTAATCAGCACTACGAGGCCTTTAAGATTCACAACACATCAAATTTGCATCTAGTTGAATTTCCAAGAAAAATAGTACTTTGTGTACTCGAACACACAACTTTTGGGGCTTTTCAAATACTAAAACTCGATAACTACGGAAAATGAGTACCAAATTCCTTAATCAAAGTGTCAAATTAATCAGCACTACGAGGCCTTTAAGATTCACAACACATCAAATTTGCATCTAGTTGAATTTCCTAGAAAAATAGTACTTTGTGTACTCGAACACACAACTTTTGGGACTTTTCAAATACTGAAACTCGATAACTACGGAAAATGAGTATCAAATTCCTTAAACAAAGTGTCAAATTAATCAGCACTACGAGGCCTTTAAGATTCACAACACATCAACTTTGCATCTAGTTGAATTTCCAAGAAAAATAGTACTTTGTGTACTCGAACACACAACTTTTGGGGCTTTTCAAATACTGAAACTCGATAACTACGGACAATTAGTACCAAATTCCTTAAACAATGTGTCAAATTAATCAGCACTACGAGGCCTTTAAGATTCACAACACATCAACTTTGCATCTAGTTGAATTTCCAAGAAAATTAGTACTTTGTGTACTCGAACACACAACTTTTGGGACTTTTCAAACTCTGAAACAGGATAACTACGGAAAATGAGGACCAAATTCCTTAAACAAAGTGTCAAATTAATCAGCACTACGAGGCCTTTAAGATTCACAACACATCAAATTTGCATCTAGTTGAATTTCCAAGAAAATTAGTACTTTGTGTACTCGAACACACAACTTTTGGGACTTTTCAAATACTGAAACTCGATAACTACGGACAATTAGTACCAAATTCCTTAAACAAAGTGTCAAATTAATCAGCTCTACGAGGCCTTTAAGATTCACAACACATCAACTTTGCATCTAGTTGAATTTCCAAGAAAAATAGAACTTTGTGTACTAGAACCCACAACTTTTATGACTTTTCAAACTCTGAAACTCGATAACTACGGACAATTAGTACCAAATTCCTTAAACAAAGTGTCAAATTAATCAGCTCTACGAGGCCTTTAAGATTCACAACACATCAACTTTGCATCTAGTTGAATTTCCAAGAAAAATAGAACTTTGTGTACTAGAACCCACAACTTTTATGACTTTTCAAACTCTGAAACTCGATAACTACGGACAATTAGTACCAAATTCCTTAAACAAAGTGTCAAATTAATCAGCTCTACGAGGCCTTTAAGATTCACAACACATCAACTTTGCATCTAGTTGAATTTCCAAGAAAATTAGTACTTTGTGTACTCGAACACACAACTTTTGGGACTTTTCAAATACTGAAACTCGATAACTACGGAAAATGAGTATCAAATTCCTTAAACAAAGTGTCAAATTAATCAGCTCTTCGAGGCCTTTAAAATGTCACAACACATCATCTTTGCATCTTGATGAATTTCCAAGAAAAATAGTACTTTGTGTACTCGAACACACAACTTTTGGGACTTTTCAAATACTGAAACTCGATAACTACGGAAAATGAGGACCAAATTCCTTAAACAAAGTGTCAAATTAATCAGCACTACGAGGCCTTTAAGATTCACAACACATCAACTTTGCATCTAGTTGAATTTCCAAGAAAATTAGTACTTTGTGTACTCGAACACACAACTTTTGGGACTTTTCAAACTCTGAAACAGGATAACTACGGAAAATGAGGACCAAATTCCTTAAACAAAGTGTCAAATTAATCAGCACTACGAGGCCTTTAAGATTCACAACACATCAACTTTGCATCTAGTTGAATTTCCAAGAAAATTAGTACTTTGTGTACTCGAACACACAACTTTTGGGACTTTTCAAATACTGAAACTCGATAACTACGGACAATTAGTACCAAATTCCTTAAACAAAGTGTCAAATTAATCAGCTCTACGAGGCCTTTAAGATTCACAACACATCAACTTTGCATCTAGTTGAATTTCCAAGAAAAATAGAACTTTGTGTACTAGAACCCACAACTTTTATGACTTTTCAAACTCTGAAACTCGATAACTACGGACAATTAGTACCAAATTCCTTAAACAAAGTGTCAAATTAATCAGCTCTACGAGGCCTTTAAGATTCACAACACATCAACTTTGCATCTAGTTGAATTTCCAAGAAAAATAGAACTTTGTGTACTAGAACCCACAACTTTTATGACTTTTCAAACTCTGAAACTCGATAACTACGGACAATTAGTACCAAATTCCTTAAACAAAGTGTCAAATTAATCAGCTCTACGAGGCCTTTAAGATTCACAACACATCAACTTTGCATCTAGTTGAATTTCCAAGAAAATTAGTACTTTGTGTACTCGAACACACAACTTTTGGGACTTTTCAAATACTGAAACTCGATAACTACGGAAAATGAGTATCAAATTCCTTAAACAAAGTGTCAAATTAATCAGCTCTTCGAGGCCTTTAAAATGTCACAACACATCATCTTTGCATCTTGATGAATTTCCAAGAAAAATAGTACTTTGTGTACTCGAACACACAACTTTTGGGACTTTTCAAATACTGAAACTCGATAACTACGGAAAATGAGGACCAAATTCCTTAAACAAAGTGTCAAATTAATCAGCACTACGAGGCCTTTAAGATTCACAACACATCAACTTTGCATCTAGTTGGATTTCCAAGAAAATTAGTACTTTGTGTACTCGAACACACAACTTTTATGACTTTTCAAATACTGAAACTCGATAACTACGGAAAATGAGGACCAAATTCCTTAAACAAAGTGTCAAATTAATCAGCACTACGAGGCCTTTAAGATTCACAACACATCAAATTTGCATCTAGTTGAATTTCCAAGAAAAATAGTACTTTGTGTACTCGAACACACAACTTTTGGGGCTTTTCAAAAACTGAAAATCGATAACTACGGACAATTAGTACCAAATTCCTTAAACAATGTGTCAAATTAATCAGCTATACGAGGCCTTTAAGATTCACAACTCATCATCTTTGCATCTAGTTGAGTTTCCAAGAAAAATAGTACTTTGTGTACTCGAACACACAAATTTTGGGGCTTTTCAAATACTGAAACTCGATAACTACGGACAATTAGTACCAAATTCCTTAAACAATGTGTCAAATTAATCAGCTATACGAGGCCTTTAAGATTCACAACTCATCATCTTTGCATCTAGTTGAGTTTCCAAGAAAAATAGTACTTTGAGTACTCGAACTCACAACTTTTGGGGCTTTTCAAATACTAAAACTCGATAACTACGGAAAATGAGTACCAAATTCCTTAATCAAAGTGTCAAATTAATCAGCACTACGAGGCCTTTAAGATTCACAACACATCAATTTTGCATCTAGTTGAATTTCCAAGAAAAATAGTACTTTGTGTACTAGAACCCACAACTTTTATGACTTTTCAAACTCTGAAACTCGATAACTACGGACAATTAGTACCAAATTCCTTAAACAAAGTGTCAAATTAATCAGCTCTACGAGGCCTTTAAGATTCACAACACATCAACTTTGCATTTAGTTGAATTTCCAAGAAAAATAGTACTTTGTGTACTCGAACCCACAACTTTTATGACTTTTCAAACTCTGAAACTCGATAACTACGGAAAATGAGGACCAAATTCCTTAAACAAAGTGTCAAATTAATCAGCACTACGAGGCCTTTAAGATTCACAACACATCAAATTTGCATCTGGTTGAATTTCCAAGAAAAATAGTACTTTGTGTACTCGAACCCACAACTTTTATGACTTTTCAAACTCTGAAACTCGATAACTACGGAAAATGAGGACCAAATTCCTTAAACAAAGTGTTAAATTAATCAGCACTACGAGGCCTTTAAGATTCACAACACATCAAATTTGCATCTGGTTGAATTTCCAAGAAAAATAGTACTTTGTGTACTCGAACCCACAACTTTTATGACTTTTCAAACTCTGAAACTCGATAACTACGGAAAATGAGGACCAAATTCCTTAAACAAAGTGTCAAATTAATCAGCACTACGAGGCCTTTAAGATTCACAACACATCAAATTTGCATCTGGTTGAATTTCCAAGAAAAATAGTACTTTGTGTACTCGAACCCACAACTTTTATGACTTTTCAAACTCTGAAATTCGATAACTACGGAAAATGAGGACCAAATTCCTTAAACAAAGTATCAAATTAATCAGCTCTACGAGGCCTTTAAGATTCACAACACATCAACTTTGCATCTAGTTGAGTTTCCAAGAAAAATAGTACTTTGAGTACTCGAACTCACAACTTTTGGGGCTTTTCAAATACTAAAACTCGATAACTACGGAAAATGAGTACCAAATTCCTTAATCAAAGTGTCAAATTAATCAGCACTACGAGGCCTTTAAGATTCACAACACATCAAATTTGCATCTAGTTGAATTTCCAAGAAAAATAGTACTTTGTGTACTAGAACCCACAACTTTTATGACTTTTCAAACTCTGAAACTCGATAACTACGGACAATTAGTACCAAATTCCTTAAACAAAGTGTCAAATTAATCAGCTCTACGAGGCCTTTAAGATTCACAACACATCAACTTTGCATTTAGTTGAATTTCCAAGAAAAATAGTACTTTGTGTACTCGAACCCACAACTTTTATGACTTTTCAAACTCTGAAACTCGATAACTACGGAAAATGAGGACCAAATTCCTTAAACAAAGTGTCAAATTAATCAGCACTACGAGGCCTTTAAGATTCACAACACATCAAATTTGCATCTGGTTGAATGTCCAAGAAAAATAGTACTTTGTGTACTCGAACACACAACTTTTATGACTTTTCAAATACTGAAACTCGATAACTACGGAAAATGAGGACCAAATTCCTTAAACAAAGTGTCAAATTAATCAGCACTACGAGGCCTTTAAGATTCACAACACATCAAATTTGCATCTAGTTGAATTTCCAAGAAAAATAGTACTTTGTGTACTCGAACACACAACTTTTGGGGCTTTTCAAATACTGAAACTCGATAACTACGGAAAATGAGGACCAAATTCCTTAAACAAAGTGTCAAATTAATCAGCACTACGAGGCCTTTAAGATTCACAACACATCAAATTTGCATCTGGTTGAATTTCCAAGAAAAATAGTACTTTGTGTACTCGAACACACAACTTTTATGACTTTTCAAATACTGAAACTCGATAACTACGGACAATTAGTACCAAATTCCTTAAACAATGTGTCAAATTAATCAGCACTACGAGGCCTTTAAGATTCACAACACATCAAATTTGCATCTGGTTGAATTTCCAAGAAAAATAGTACTTTGTGTACTCGAACACACAACTTTTATGACTTTTCAAATACTGAAACTCGATAACTACGGACAATTAGTACCAAATTCCTTAAACAAAGTGTCAAATTAATCAGCACTACGAGGCCTTTAAGATTCACAACACATCAAATTTGCATCTAGTTGAATTTCCAAGAAAAATAGTACTTTGTGTACTCGAACACACAACTTTTGGGGCTTTTCAAATACTGAAACTCGATAACTACGGACAATTAGTACCAAATTCCTTAAACAATGTGTCAAATTAATCAGCACTACGAGGCCTTTAAGATTCACAACACATCAAATTTGCATCTAGTTGAATTTCCAAGAAAAATAGTACTTTGAGTACTCGAACTCACAACTTTTGGCGCTTTTCAAATACTGAAACTCGATAACTACGGAAAATGAGTACCAAATTCCTTAATCAAAGTGTCAAATTAATCAGCACTACGAGGCCTTTAAGATTCACAACACATCAAATTTGCATCTAGTTGAATTTCCTAGAAAAATAGTACTTTGTGTACTCGAACACACAACTTTTGGGACTTTTCAAATACTGAAACTCGATAACTACGGAAAATGAGGACCAAATTCCTTAAACAAAGTGTCAAATTAATCAGCACTACGAGGCCTTTAAGATTCACAACACATCAAATTTGCATCTAGTTGAATTTCCAAGAAAAATAGTACTTTGTGTACTCGAACACACAACTTTTGGGACTTTTCAAATACTGAAACTCGATAACTACGGAAAATGAGGACCAAATTCCTTAAACAAAGTGTCAAATTAATCAGCACTACGAGGCCTTTAAGATTCACAACACATCATCTTTGCATCTAGTTGAATTTCCAAGAAAAATAGTACTTTGTGTACTCGAACACACAACTTTTGGGACTTTTCAAATACTGAAACTCGATAACTACGGAAAATGAGTATCAAATTCCTTAAACAAAGTGTCAAATTAATCAGCTCTTCGAGGCCTTTAAGATTCACACCACATCATCTTTGCATCTAGTTGAATTTCCAAGAAAAATAGTACTTTGTGTACTCGAACACACAACTTTTGGGACTTTTCAAATACTGAAACTCGATAACTACGGAAAATGAGGACCAAATTCCTTAAACAAAGTGTCAAATTAATCAGCACTACGAGGCCTTTAAGATTCACAATACATCAACTTTGCATCTAGTTGAATTTCCAAGAAAATTAGTACTTTGTGTACTCGAACACACAACTTTTATGACTTTTCAAACTCTGAAACTCGATAACTACGGAAAATGAGTACCAAATTCCTTAAACAAAGTGTCAAATTAATCAGCACTACGAGGCCTTTAAGATTCACAACACATCAACTTTGCATCTAGTTGAATTTCCAAGAAAATTAGTACTTTGTGTACTCGAACACACAACTTTTATGACTTTTCAAACTCTTAAACTCGATAACTACGGACAATTAGTACCAAATTCCTTAAACAAAGTGTCAAATTAATCAGCTCTACGAGGCCTTTAAGATTCACAATACATCAACTTTGCATCTAGTTGAATTTCCAAGAAAATTAGTACTTTGTGTACTCGAACACACAACTTTTATGACTTTTCAAACTCTGAAACTCGATAACTACGGAAAATGAGTACCAAATTCCTTAAACAAAGTGTCAAATTAATCAGCACTACGAGGCCTTTAAGATTCACAACACATCAACTTTGCATCTAGTTGAATTTCCAAGAAAATTAGTACTTTGTGTACTCGAACACACAACTTTTATGACTTTTCAAACTCTGAAACTCGATAACTACGGAAAATGAGTATCAAATTCCTTAAACAAAGTGTCAAATTAATCAGCTCTTCGAGGCCTTTAAAATGTCACAACACATCATCTTTGCATCTTGATGAATTTCCAAGAAAAATAGTACTTTGTGTACTCGAACACACAACTTTTGGGACTTTTCAAATACTGAAACTCGATAACTACGGAAAATGAGGACCAAATTCCTTAAACAAAGTGTCAAATTAATCAGCACTGCGAGGCCTTTAAGATTCACAACACATCAACTTTGCATCTAGTTGAATTTCCAAGAAAATTAGTACTTTGTGTACTCGAACACACAACTTTTATGACTTTTCAAACTCTGAAACTCGATAACTACGGAAAATGAGTATCAAATTCCTTAAACAAAGTGTCAAATTAATCAGCTCTTCGAGGCCTTTAAAATGTCACAACACATCATCTTTGCATCTTGATGAATTTCCAAGAAAAATAGTACTTTGTGTACTCGAACACACAACTTTTGGGGCTTTTCAATTACTGAAACTCGATAACTACGGACAATTAGTACCAAATTCCTTAAACAATGTGTCAAATTAATCAGCTATACGAGGCCTTTAAGATTCACAACTCATCATCTTTGCATCTAGTTGAGTTTCCAAGAAAAATAGTACTTTGAGTACTCGAACCCATAACTTTTTGACTTTTCAAACTCTGAAACT
This sequence comes from Euwallacea fornicatus, assembly GCF_040115645.1. NCBI lineage: Eukaryota > Metazoa > Arthropoda > Insecta > Coleoptera > Curculionidae > Euwallacea > Euwallacea fornicatus. Next base: position 188,335 of record NW_027096037.1, read on the forward strand.
CGATAACTACGGACAATTAGTACCAAATTCCTTAAACAATGTGTCAAATTAATCAGCACTACGAGGCCTTTAAGATTCACAACACATCAAATTTGCATCTAGTTGAATTTCCAAGAAAAATAGTACTTTGTGTACTCGAACACACAACTTTTGGGACTTTTCAAATACTGAAACTCGATAACTACGGAAAATGAGGACCAAATTCCTTAAACAAAGTGTCAAATTAATCAGCACTACGAGGCCTTTAAGATTCACAACACATCAAATTTGCATCTAGTTGAATTTCCAAGAAAAATAGTACTTTGTGTACTCGAACACACAACTTTTGGGACTTTTCAAATACTGAAACTCGATAACTACGGAAAATGAGGACCAAATTCCTTAAACAAAGTGTCAAATTAATCAGCACTACGAGGCCTTTAAGATTCACAACACATCAAATTTGCATCTAGTTGAATTTCCAAGAAAAATAGTACTTTGTGTACTCGAACTCACAACTTTTGGGGCTTTTCAAATACTGAAACTCGATAACTACGGACAATTAGTACCAAATTCCTTAAACAATGTGTCAAATTAATCAGCACTACGAGGCCTTTAAGATTCACAACACATCAAATTTGCATCTGGTTGAATTTCCAAGAAAAATAGTACTTTGTGTACTCGAACCCACAACTTTTGGGACTTTTCAAATACTGAAACTCGATAACTACGGAAAATGAGGACCAAATTCCTTAAACAAAGTGTCAAATTAATCAGCACTACGAGGCCTTTAAGATTCACAACACATCAAATTTGCATCTAGTTGAATTTCCAAGAAAAATAGTACTTTGTGTACTCGAACACACAACTTTTGGGACTTTTCAAATACTGAAACTCGATAACTACGGAAAATGAGGACCAAATTCCTTAAACAAAGTGTCAAATTAATCAGCACTACGAGGCCTTTAAGATTCACAACACATCAAATTTGCATCTAGTTGAATTTCCAAGAAAAATAGTACTTTGTGTACTCGAACTCACAACTTTTGGGGCTTTTCAAATACTGAAACTCGATAACTACGGACAATTAGTACCAAATTCCTTAAACAATGTGTCAAATTAATCAGCACTACGAGGCCTTTAAGATTCACAACACATCAAATTTGCATCTGGTTGAATTTCCAAGAAAAATAGTACTTTGTGTACTCGAACCCACAACTTTTATGACTTTTCAAACTCTGAAATTCGATAACTACGGAAAATGAGGACCAAATTCCTTAAACAAAGTATCAAATTAATCAGCTCTACGAGGCCTTTAAGATTCACAACACATCAACTTTGCATCTAGTTGAGTTTCCAAGAAAAATAGTACTTTGAGTACTCGAACTCACAACTTTTGGGGCTTTTCAAATACTAAAACTCGATAACTACGGAAAATGAGTACCAAATTCCTTAATCAAAGTGTCAAATTAATCAGCACTACGAGGCCTTTAAGATTCACAACACATCAAATTTGCATCTAGTTGAATTTCCAAGAAAAATAGTACTTTGTGTACTAGAACCCACAACTTTTATGACTTTTCAAACTCTGAAACTCGATAACTACGGACAATTAGTACCAAATTCCTTAAACAAAGTGTCAAATTAATCAGCTCTACGAGGCCTTTAAGATTCACAACACATCAACTTTGCATTTAGTTGAATTTCCAAGAAAAATAGTACTTTGTGTACTCGAACCCACAACTTTTATGACTTTTCAAACTCTGAAACTCGATAACTACGGAAAATGAGGACCAAATTCCTTAAACAAAGTGTCAAATTAATCAGCACTACGAGGCCTTTAAGATTCACAACACATCAAATTTGCATCTGGTTGAATGTCCAAGAAAAATAGTACTTTGTGTACTCGAACACACAACTTTTATGACTTTTCAAATACTGAAACTCGATAACTACGGAAAATGAGGACCAAATTCCTTAAACAAAGTGTCAAATTAATCAGCACTACGAGGCCTTTAAGATTCACAACACATCAAATTTGCATCTGGTTGAATTTCCAAGAAAAATAGTACTTTGTGTACTCGAACACACAACTTTTATGACTTTTCAAATACTGAAACTCGATAACTACGGACAATTAGTACCAAATTCCTTAAACAAAGTGTCAAATTAATCAGCACTACGAGGCCTTTAAGATTCACAACACATCAAATTTGCATCTAGTTGAATTTCCAAGAAAAATAGTACTTTGTGTACTCGAACACACAACTTTTGGGGCTTTTCAAATACTGAAACTCGATAACTACGGAAAATGAGGACCAAATTCCTTAAACAAAGTGTCAAATTAATCAGCACTACGAGGCCTTTAAGATTCACAACACATCAAATTTGCATCTAGTTGAATTTCCAAGAAAAATAGTACTTTGTGTACTCGAACACACAACTTTTGGGACTTTTCAAATACTGAAACTCGATAACTACGGAAAATGAGGACCAAATTCCTTAAACAAAGTGTCAAATTAATCAGCACTACGAGGCCTTTAAGATTCACAACACATCAAATTTGCATCTAGTTGAATTTCCAAGAAAAATAGTACTTTGTGTACTCGAACTCACAACTTTTGGGGCTTTTCAAATACTGAAACTCGATAACTACGGACAATTAGTACCAAATTCCTTAAACAATGTGTCAAATTAATCAGCACTACGAGGCCTTTAAGATTCACAACACATCAAATTTGCATCTGGTTGAATTTCCAAGAAAAATAGTACTTTGTGTACTCGAACCCACAACTTTTGGGACTTTTCAAATACTGAAACTCGATAACTACGGAAAATGAGGACCAAATTCCTTAAACAAAGTGTCAAATTAATCAGCACTACGAGGCCTTTAAGATTCACAACACATCAAATTTGCATCTAGTTGAATTTCCAAGAAAAATAGTACTTTGTGTACTCGAACACACAACTTTTGGGACTTTTCAAATACTGAAACTCGATAACTACGGAAAATGAGGACCAAATTCCTTAAACAAAGTGTCAAATTAATCAGCACTACGAGGCCTTTAAGATTCACAACACATCAAATTTGCATCTAGTTGAATTTCCAAGAAAAATAGTACTTTGTGTACTCGAACTCACAACTTTTGGGGCTTTTCAAATACTGAAACTCGATAACTACGGACAATTAGTACCAAATTCCTTAAACAATGTGTCAAATTAATCAGCACTACGAGGCCTTTAAGATTCACAACACATCAAATTTGCATCTGGTTGAATTTCCAAGAAAAATAGTACTTTGTGTACTCGAACCCACAACTTTTATGACTTTTCAAACTCTGAAATTCGATAACTACGGAAAATGAGGACCAAATTCCTTAAACAAAGTATCAAATTAATCAGCTCTACGAGGCCTTTAAGATTCACAACACATCAACTTTGCATCTAGTTGAGTTTCCAAGAAAAATAGTACTTTGAGTACTCGAACTCACAACTTTTGGGGCTTTTCAAATACTAAAACTCGATAACTACGGAAAATGAGTACCAAATTCCTTAATCAAAGTGTCAAATTAATCAGCACTACGAGGCCTTTAAGATTCACAACACATCAAATTTGCATCTAGTTGAATTTCCAAGAAAAATAGTACTTTGTGTACTAGAACCCACAACTTTTATGACTTTTCAAACTCTGAAACTCGATAACTACGGACAATTAGTACCAAATTCCTTAAACAAAGTGTCAAATTAATCAGCTCTACGAGGCCTTTAAGATTCACAACACATCAACTTTGCATTTAGTTGAATTTCCAAGAAAAATAGTACTTTGTGTACTCGAACCCACAACTTTTATGACTTTTCAAACTCTGAAACTCGATAACTACGGAAAATGAGGACCAAATTCCTTAAACAAAGTGTCAAATTAATCAGCACTACGAGGCCTTTAAGATTCACAACACATCAAATTTGCATCTGGTTGAATGTCCAAGAAAAATAGTACTTTGTGTACTCGAACACACAACTTTTATGACTTTTCAAATACTGAAACTCGATAACTACGGAAAATGAGGACCAAATTCCTTAAACAAAGTGTCAAATTAATCAGCACTACGAGGCCTTTAAGATTCACAACACATCAAATTTGCATCTGGTTGAATTTCCAAGAAAAATAGTACTTTGTGTACTCGAACACACAACTTTTATGACTTTTCAAATACTGAAACTCGATAACTACGGACAATTAGTACCAAATTCCTTAAACAAAGTGTCAAATTAATCAGCACTACGAGGCCTTTAAGATTCACAACACATCAAATTTGCATCTAGTTGAATTTCCAAGAAAAATAGTACTTTGTGTACTCGAACGCACAACTTTTGGGGCTTTTCAAATACTGAAACTCGATAACTACGGAAAATGAGGACCAAATTCCTTAAACAAAGTGTCAAATTAATCAGCACTACGAGGCCTTTAAGATTCACAACACATCAAATTTGCATCTGGTTGAATTTCCAAGAAAAATAGTACTTTGTGTACTCGAACACACAACTTTTATGACTTTTCAAATACTGAAACTCGATAACTACGGACAATTAGTACCAAATTCCTTAAACAATGTGTCAAATTAATCAGCACTACGAGGCCTTTAAGATTCACAACACATCAAATTTGCATCTAGTTGAATTTCCAAGAAAAATAGTACTTTGTGTACTCGAACGCACAACTTTTGGGGCTTTTCAAATACTGAAACTCGATAACTACGGAAAATGAGGACCAAATTCCTTAAACAAAGTGTCAAATTAATCAGCACTACGAGGCCTTTAAGATTCACAACACATCAAATTTGCATCTGGTTGAATTTCCAAGAAAAATAGTACTTTGTGTACTCGAACACACAACTTTTGGGACTTTTCAAATACTGAAACTCGATAACTACGGAAAATGAGGACCAAATTCCTTAAACAAAGTGTCAAATTAATCAGCACTACGAGGCCTTTAAGATTCACAACACATCAAATTTGCATCTAGTTGAATTTCCAAGAAAAATAGTACTTTGTGTACTCGAACGCACAACTTTTGGGGCTTTTCAAATACTGAAACTCGATAACTACGGAAAATGAGGACCAAATTCCTTAAACAAAGTGTCAAATTAATCAGCACTACGAGGCCTTTAAGATTCACAACACATCAAATTTGCATCTGGTTGAATTTCCAAGAAAAATAGTACTTTGTGTACTCGAACACACAACTTTTATGACTTTTCAAATACTGAAACTCGATAACTACGGACAATTAGTACCAAATTCCTTAAACAATGTGTCAAATTAATCAGCACTACGAGGCCTTTAAGATTCACAACACATCAAATTTGCATCTGGTTGAATTTCCAAGAAAAATAGTACTTTGTGTACTCGAACACACAACTTTTATGACTTTTCAAATACTGAAACTCGATAACTACGGACAATTAGTACCAAATTCCTTAAACAAAGTGTCAAATTAATCAGCACTACGAGGCCTTTAAGATTCACAACACATCAAATTTGCATCTAGTTGAATTTCCAAGAAAAATAGTACTTTGTGTACTCGAACGCACAACTTTTGGGGCTTTTCAAATACTGAAACTCGATAACTACGGACAATTAGTACCAAATTCCTTAAACAATGTGTCAAATTAATCAGCACTACGAGGCCTTTAAGATTCACAACACATCAAATTTGCATCTAGTTGAATTTCCAAGAAAAATAGTACTTTGAGTACTCGAACTCACAACTTTTGGCGCTTTTCAAATACTGAAACTCGATAACTACGGAAAATGAGTACCAAATTCCTTAATCAAAGTGTCAAATTAATCAGCACTACGAGGCCTTTAAGATTCACAACACATCAAATTTGCATCTAGTTGAATTTCCTAGAAAAATAGTACTTTGTGTACTCGAACACACAACTTTTGGGACTTTTCAAATACTGAAACTCGATAACTACGGAAAATGAGGACCAAATTCCTTAAACAAAGTGTCAAATTAATCAGCACTACGAGGCCTTTAAGATTCACAACACATCAAATTTGCATCTAGTTGAATTTCCAAGAAAAATAGTACTTTGTGTACTCGAACACACAACTTTTGGGACTTTTCAAATACTGAAACTCGATAACTACGGAAAATGAGGACCAAATTCCTTAAACAAAGTGTCAAATTAATCAGCACTACGAGGCCTTTAAGATTCACAACACATCATCTTTGCATCTAGTTGAATTTCCAAGAAAAATAGTACTTTGTGTACTCGAACACACAACTTTTGGGACTTTTCAAATACTGAAACTCGATAACTACGGAAAATGAGTATCAAATTCCTTAAACAAAGTGTCAAATTAATCAGCTCTTCGAGGCCTTTAAGATTCACACCACATCATCTTTGCATCTAGTTGAATTTCCAAGAAAAATAGTACTTTGTGTACTCGAACACACAACTTTTGGGACTTTTCAAATACTGAAACTCGATAACTACGGAAAATGAGGACCAAATTCCTTAAACAAAGTGTCAAATTAATCAGCACTACGAGGCCTTTAAGATTCACAATACATCAACTTTGCATCTAGTTGAATTTCCAAGAAAATTAGTACTTTGTGTACTCGAACACACAACTTTTATGACTTTTCAAACTCTGAAACTCGATAACTACGGAAAATGAGTACCAAATTCCTTAAACAAAGTGTCAAATTAATCAGCACTACGAGGCCTTTAAGATTCACAACACATCAACTTTGCATCTAGTTGAATTTCCAAGAAAATTAGTACTTTGTGTACTCGAACACACAACTTTTATGACTTTTCAAACTCTTAAACTCGATAACTACGGACAATTAGTACCAAATTCCTTAAACAAAGTGTCAAATTAATCAGCTCTACGAGGCCTTTAAGATTCACAATACATCAACTTTGCATCTAGTTGAATTTCCAAGAAAATTAGTACTTTGTGTACTCGAACACACAACTTTTATGACTTTTCAAACTCTGAAACTCGATAACTACGGAAAATGAGTACCAAATTCCTTAAACAAAGTGTCAAATTAATCAGCACTACGAGGCCTTTAAGATTCACAACACATCAACTTTGCATCTAGTTGAATTTCCAAGAAAATTAGTACTTTGTGTACTCGAACACACAACTTTTATGACTTTTCAAACTCTGAAACTCGATAACTACGGAAAATGAGTATCAAATTCCTTAAACAAAGTGTCAAATTAATCAGCTCTTCGAGGCCTTTAAAATGTCACAACACATCATCTTTGCATCTTGATGAATTTCCAAGAAAAATAGTACTTTGTGTACTCGAACACACAACTTTTGGGACTTTTCAAATACTGAAACTCGATAACTACGGAAAATGAGGACCAAATTCCTTAAACAAAGTGTCAAATTAATCAGCACTGCGAGGCCTTTAAGATTCACAACACATCAACTTTGCATCTAGTTGAATTTCCAAGAAAATTAGTACTTTGTGTACTCGAACACACAACTTTTATGACTTTTCAAACTCTGAAACTCGATAACTACGGAAAATGAGTATCAAATTCCTTAAACAAAGTGTCAAATTAATCAGCTCTTCGAGGCCTTTAAAATGTCACAACACATCATCTTTGCATCTTGATGAATTTCCAAGAAAAATAGTACTTTGTGTACTCGAACACACAACTTTTGGGGCTTTTCAATTACTGAAACTCGATAACTACGGACAATTAGTACCAAATTCCTTAAACAATGTGTCAAATTAATCAGCTATACGAGGCCTTTAAGATTCACAACTCATCATCTTTGCATCTAGTTGAGTTTCCAAGAAAAATAGTACTTTGAGTACTCGAACCCATAACTTTTTGACTTTTCAAACTCTGAAACTCGATAACTACGGACAATTAGTACCAAATTCCTTAAACAATGTGTCAAATTAATCAGCACTACGAGGCCTTTAAGATTCACAACACATCAAATTTGCATCTAGTTGAATTTCCAAGAAAAATAGTACTTTGAGTACTCGAACTCACAACTTTTGGGGCTTTTCAAATACTGAAACTCGATAACTACGGAAAATGAGTACCAAATTCCTTAATCAAAGTGTCAAATTAATCAGCACTACGAGGCCTTTAAGATTCACAACACATCAAATTTGCATCTAGTTGAATTTCCAAGAAAAATAGTACTTTGAGTACTCGAACTCACAACTTTTGGGGCTTTTCAAATACTGAAACTCGATAACTACGGAAAATGAGTACCAAATTCCTTAATCAAAGTGTCAAATTAATCAGCACTACGAGGCCTTTAAGATTCACAACACATCAAATTTGCATCTAGTTGAATTTCCAAGAAAAATAGTACTTTGAGTACTCGAACCCATAACTTTTTGACTTTTCAAACTCTGAAACTCGATAACTACGGACAATTAGTACCAAATTCCTTAAACAATGTGTCAAATTAATCAGCACTACGAGGCCTTTAAGATTCACAACACATCAAATTTGCATCTAGTTGAATTTCCAAGAAAAATAGTACTTTGAGTACTCGAACTCACAACTTTTGGGGCTTTTCAAATACTGAAACTCGATAACTACGGAAAATGAGTACCAAATTCCTTAATCAAAGTGTCAAATTAATCAGCACTACGAGGCCTTTAAGATTCACAACACATCAAATTTGCATCTAGTTGAATTTCCAAGAAAAATAGTACTTTGAGTACTCGAACTCACAACTTTTGGGGCTTTTCAAATACTGAAACTCGATAACTACGGAAAATGAGTACCAAATTCCTTAATCAAAGTGTCAAATTAATCAGCACTACGAGGCCTTTAAGATTCACAACACATCAAATTTGCATCTAGTTGAATTTCCAAGAAAAATAGTACTTTGAGTACTCGAACTCACAACTTTTGGGGCTTTTCAAATACTGAAACTCGATAACTACGGACAATTAGTACCAAATTCCTTAAACAAAGTGTCAAATTAATCAGCTCTACGAGGCCTTTAAGATTCACAACACATCAACTTTGCATCTAGTTGAATTTCCAAGAAAAATAGTACTTTGTGTACTCGAACCCACAACTTTTATGACTTTTCAAACTCTGAAACTCGATAACTACGGACAATTAGTACCAAATTCCTTAAACAAAGTGTCAAATTAATCAGCTCTTCGAGGCCTTTAAAATGTCACAACACATCATCTTTGCATCTTGATGAATTTCCAAGAAAAATAGTACTTTGTGTACTCGAACACACAACTTTTGGGGCTTTTCAAATACTGAAACTCGATAACTACGGACAATTAGTACCAAATTCCTTAAACAATGTGTCAAATTAATCAGCTATACGAGGCCTTTAAGATTCACAACTCATCATCTTTGCATCTAGTTGAGTTTCCAAGAAAAATAGTACTTTGAGTACTCGAACCCATAACTTTTATGACTTTTCAAACTCTGAAACTCGATAACTACGGACAATTAGTACCAAATTCCTTAAACAATGTGTCAAATTAATCAGCACTACGAGGCCTTTAAGATTCACAACACATCAAATTTGCATCTAGTTGAATTTCCAAGAAAAATAGTACTTTGAGTACTCGAACTCACAACTTTTGGGGCTTTTCAAATACTGAAACTCGATAACTACGGAAAATGAGTACCAAATTCCTTAAACAATGTGTCAAATTAATCAGCACTACGAGGCCTTTAAGATTCACAACACATCAAATTTGCATCTAGTTGAATTTCCAAGAAAAATAGTACTTTGAGTACTCGAACTCACAACTTTTGGGGCTTTTCAAATACTGAAACTCGATAACTACGGACAATTAGTACCAAATTCCTTAAACAAAGTGTCAAATTAATCAGCTCTACGAGGCCTTTAAGATTCACAACACATCAACTTTGCATCTAGTTGAATTTCCAAGAAAAATAGTACTTTGTGTACTCGAACCCACAACTTTTATGACTTTTCAAACTCTGAAACTCGATAACTACGGACAATTAGTACCAAATTCCTTAAACAAAGTGTCAAATTAATCAGCTCTTCGAGGCCTTTAAAATGTCACAACACATCATCTTTGCATCTTGATGAATTTCCAAGAAAAATAGTACTTTGTGTACTCGAACACACAACTTTTGGGGCTTTTCAAATACTGAAACTCGATAACTACGGACAATTAGTACCAAATTCCTTAAACAATGTGTCAAATTAATCAGCTATACGAGGCCTTTAAGATTCACAACTCATCATCTTTGCATCTAGTTGAGTTTCCAAGAAAAATAGTACTTTGAGTACTCGAACCCATAACTTTTATGACTTTTCAAACTCTGAAACTCGATAACTACGGACAATTAGTACCAAATTCCTTAAACAATGTGTCAAATTAATCAGCACTACGAGGCCTTTAAGATTCACAACACATCAAATTTGCATCTAGTTGAATTTCCAAGAAAAATAGTACTTTGAGTACTCGAACTCACAACTTTTGGGGCTTTTCAAATACTGAAACTCGATAACTACGGAAAATGAGGACCAAATAACTTAAACAATGTGTCAAATTAATCAGCTCTGCGAGGCCTTTAAAATGTCACAATACATCATCTTTGCATCTAGTTGAATTTCCAAGAAAAATAGTACTTTGTGTACTCGAACCCACAACTTTTGGGACTTTTCAAATACTGAAACTCGATAACTACGGAAAATGAGGACCAAATTCCTTAAACAAAGTGTCAAATTAATCAGCACTACGAGGCCTTTAAGATTCACAACACATCAAATTTGCATCTAGTTGAATTTCCAAGAAAAATAGTACTTTGTGTACTCGAACACACAACTTTTGGGACTTTTCAAATACTGAAACTCGATAACTACGGAAAATGAGGACCAAATTCCTTAAACAAAGTGTCAAATTAATCAGCACTACGAGGCCTTTAAGATTCACAACACATCAAATTTGCATCTAGTTGAATTTCCAAGAAAAATAGTACTTTGTGTACTCGAACCCACAACTTTTATGTCTTTTCAAACTCTGAAACTCGATAACTACGGACAATTAGTACCAAATTCCTTAAACAAAGTGTCAAATTAATCAGCTCTACGAGGCCTTTAAGATTCACAACACATCAACTTTGCATCTAGTTGAATTTCCAAGAAAAATAGAACTTTGTGTACTCGAACCCACAACTTTTATGACTTTTCAAACTCTGAAACTCGATAACTACGGACAATTAGTACCAAATTCCTTAAACAAAGTGTCAAATTAATCAGCTCTACGAGGCCTTTAAGATTCACAACACATCAACTTTGCATCTAGTTGAATTTCCAAGAAAAATAGTACTTTGTGTACTCGAACACACAACTTTTGGGACTTTTCAAATACTGAAACTCGATAACTACGGAAAATGAGGACCAAATTCCTTAAACAAAGTGTCAAATTAATCAGCACTACGAGGCCTTTAAGATTCACAACACATCATCTTTGCATCTAGTTGAATTTCCAAGAAAAATAGTACTTTGTGTACTCGAACACACAACTTTTGGGGCTTTTCAAATACTGAAACTCGATAACTACGGACAATTAGTACCAAATTCCTTAAACAATGTGTCAAATTAATCAGCTATACGAGGCCTTTAAGATTCACAACTCATCATCTTTGCATCTAGTTGAGTTTCCAAGAAAAATAGTACTTTGTGTACTCGAACACACAACTTTTGGGACTTTTCAAATACTGAAACTCGATAACTACGGAAAATGAGGACCAAATTCCTTAAACAAAGTGTCAAATTAATCAGCACTACGAGGCCTTTAAGATTCACAACACATCATCTTTGCATCTAGTTGAATTTCCAAGAAAAATAGTACTTTGTGTACTCGAACACACAACTTTTGGGGCTTTTCAAATACTGAAACTCGATAACTACGGACAATTAGTACCAAATTCCTTAAACAATGTGTAAAATTAATCAGCTATACGAGGCCTTTAAGATTCACAACTCATCATCTTTGCATCTAGTTGAGTTTCCAAGAAAAATAGTACTTTGTGTACTCGAACACACAACTTTTGGGGCTTTTCAAATACTGAAACTCGATAACTACGGACAATTAGTACCAAATTCCTTAAACAATGTGTCAAATTAATCAGCTATACGAGGCCTTTAAGATTCACAACTCATCATCTTTGCATCTAGTTGAGTTTCCAAGAAAAATAGTACTTTGAGTACTCGAACTCACAACTTTTGGGGCTTTTCAAATACTAAAACTCGATAACTACGGAAAATGAGTACCAAATTCCTTAATCAAAGTGTCAAATTAATCAGCACTACGAGGCCTTTAAGATTCACAACACATCAAATTTGCATCTAGTTGAATTTCCAAGAAAAATAGTACTTTGTGTACTAGAACCCACAACTTTTATGACTTTTCAAACTCTGAAACTCGATAACTACGGACAATTAGTACCAAATTCCTTAAACAAAGTGTCAAATTAATCAGCTCTACGAGGCCTTTAAGATTCACAACACATCAACTTTGCATCTAGTTGAATTTCCAAGAAAAATAGTACTTTGTGTACTAGAACCCACAACTTTTATGACTTTTCAAACTCTGAAACTCGATAACTACGGACAATTAGTACCAAATTCCTTAAACAAAGTGTCAAATTAATCAGCTCTACGAGGCCTTTAAGATTCACAACACATCAACTTTGCATCTAGTTGAGTTTCCAAGAAAAATAGTACTTTGAGTACTCGAACTCACAACTTTTGGGGCTTTTCAAATACTAAAACTCGATAACTACGGAAAATGAGTACCAAATTCCTTAATCAAAGTGTCAAATTAATCAGCACTACGAGGCCTTTAAGATTCACAACACATCAAATTTGCATCTAGTTGAATTTCCAAGAAAAATAGTACTTTGTGTACTAGAACCCACAACTTTTATGACTTTTCAAACTCTGAAACTCGATAACTACGGACAATTAGTACCAAATTCCTTAAACAAAGTGTCAAATTAATCAGCTCTACGAGGCCTTTAAGATTCACAACACATCAACTTTGCATCTAGTTGAGTTTCCAAGAAAAATAGTACTTTGAGTACTCGAACTCACAACTTTTGGGGCTTTTCAAATACTAATACTCGATAACTACGGAAAATGAGTACCAAATTCCTTAATCAAAGTGTCAAATTAATCAGCACTACGAGGCCTTTAAGATTCACAACACATCAAATTTGCATCTAGTTGAATTTCCAAGAAAAATAGTACTTTGTGTACTCGAACCCACAACTTTTATGACTTTTCAAACTCTGAAACTCGATAACTACGGAAAATGAGGACCAAATTCCTTAAACAAAGTGTCAAATTAATCAGCACTACGAGGCCTTTAAGATTCACAACACATCAAATTTGCATCTGGTTGAATTTCCAAGAAAAATAGTACTTTGTGTACTCGAACACACAACTTTTATGACTTTTCAAATACTGAAACTCGATAACTACGGAAAATGAGGACCAAATTCCTTAAACAAAGTGTCAAATTAATCAGCACTACGAGGCCTTTAAGATTCACAACACATCAAATTTGCATCTAGTTGAATTTCCAAGAAAAATAGTACTTTGTGTACTCGAACCCACAACTTTTATGACTTTTCAAACTCTGAAACTCGATAACTACGGAAAATGAGGACCAAATTCCTTAAACAAAGTGTCAAATTAATCAGCACTACGAGGCCTTTAAGATTCACAACACATCAAATTTGCATCTGGTTGAATTTCCAAGAAAAATAGTACTTTGTGTACTCGAACCCACAACTTTTGGGACTTTTCAAATACTGAAACTCGATAACTACGGAAAATGAGGACCAAATTCCTTAAACAAAGTGTCAAATTAATCAGCACTACGAGGCCTTTAAGATTCACAACACATCAAATTTGCATCTAGTTGAATTTCCAAGAAAAATAGTACTTTGTGTACTCGAACACACAACTTTTGGGACTTTTCAAATACTGAAACTCGATAACTACGGAAAATGAGGACCAAATTCCTTAAACAAAGTGTCAAATTAATCAGCACTACGAGGCCTTTAAGATTCACAACACATCAAATTTGCATCTAGTTGAATTTCCAAGAAAAATAGTACTTTGTGTACTCGAACTCACAACTTTTGGGGCTTTTCAAATACTGAAACTCGATAACTACGGACAATTAGTACCAAATTCCTTAAACAATGTGTCAAATTAATCAGCACTACGAGGCCTTTAAGATTCACAACACATCAAATTTGCATCTAGTTGAATTTCCAAGAAAAATAGTACTTTGTGTACTCGAACACACAACTTTTGGGGCTTTTCAAATACTGAAACTCGATAACTACGGAAAATGAGGACCAAATTCCTTAAACAAAGTGTCAAATTAATCAGCACTACGAGGCCTTTAAGATTCACAACACATCAAATTTGCATCTGGTTGAATTTCCAAGAAAAATAGTACTTTGTGTACTCGAACCCACAACTTTTATGACTTTTCAAACTCTGAAACTCGATAACTACGGACAATTAGTACCAAATTCCTTAAACAAAGTGTCAAATTAATCAGCTCTACGAGGCCTTTAAGATTCACAACACATCAACTTTGCATCTAGTTGAATTTCCAAGAAAAATAGAACTTTGTGTACTCGAACCCACAACTTTTATGACTTTTCAAACTCTGAAACTCGATAACTACGGACAATTAGTACCAAATTCCTTAAACAAAGTGTCAAATTAATCAGCTCTACGAGGCCTTTAAGATTCACAACACATCAACTTTGCATCTAGTTGAATTTCCAAGAAAAATAGTACTTTGTGTACTCGAACACACAACTTTTGGGACTTTTCAAATACTGAAACTCGATAACTACGGAAAATGAGGACCAAATTCCTTAAACAAAGTGTCAAATTAATCAGCTCTACGAGGCCTTTAAGATTCACAACACATCAACTTTGCATCTAGTTGAATTTCCAAGAAAAATAGTACTTTGTGTACTCGAACACACAACTTTTGGGGCTTTTCAAATACTGAAACTCGATAACTACGGACAATTAGTACCAAATTCCTTAAACAATGTGTCAAATTAATCAGCTATACGAGGCCTTTAAGATTCACAACTCATCATCTTTGCATCTAGTTGAGTTTCCAAGAAAAATAGTACTTTGTGTACTCGAACACACAACTTTTGGGACTTTTCAAATACTGAAACTCGATAACTACGGAAAATGAGGACCAAATTCCTTAAACAAAGTGTCAAATTAATCAGCACTACGAGGCCTTTAAGATTCACAACACATCATCTTTGCATCTAGTTGAATTTCCAAGAAAAATAGTACTTTGTGTACTCGAACACACAACTTTTGGGACTTTTCAAATACTGAAACTCGATAACTACGGAAAATGAGGACCAAATTCCTTAAACAAAGTGTCAAATTAATCAGCACTACGAGGCCTTTAAGATTCACAACACATCAAATTTGCATCTAGTTGAATTTCCAAGAAAAATAGTACTTTGTGTACTCGAACCCACAACTTTTATGTCTTTTCAAACTCTGAAACTCGATAACTACGGACAATTAGTACCAAATTCCTTAAACAAAGTGTCAAATTAATCAGCTCTACGAGGCCTTTAAGATTCACAACACATCAACTTTGCATCTAGTTGAATTTCCAAGAAAAATAGAACTTTGTGTACTCGAACCCACAACTTTTATGACTTTTCAAACTCTGAAACTCGATAACTACGGACAATTAGTACCAAATTCCTTAAACAAAGTGTCAAATTAATCAGCTCTACGAGGCCTTTAAGATTCACAACACATCAACTTTGCATCTAGTTGAATTTCCAAGAAAAATAGTACTTTGTGTACTCGAACACACAACTTTTGGGACTTTTCAAATACTGAAACTCGATAACTACGGAAAATGAGGACCAAATTCCTTAAACAAAGTGTCAAATTAATCAGCACTACGAGGCCTTTAAGATTCACAACACATCATCTTTGCATCTAGTTGAATTTCCAAGAAAAATAGTACTTTGTGTACTCGAACACACAACTTTTGGGGCTTTTCAAATACTGAAACTCGATAACTACGGACAATTAGTACCAAATTCCTTAAACAATGTGTCAAATTAATCAGCTATACGAGGCCTTTAAGATTCACAACTCATCATCTTTGCATCTAGTTGAGTTTCCAAGAAAAATAGTACTTTGTGTACTCGAACACACAACTTTTGGGACTTTTCAAATACTGAAACTCGATAACTACGGAAAATGAGGACCAAATTCCTTAAACAAAGTGTCAAATTAATCAGCACTACGAGGCCTTTAAGATTCACAACACATCATCTTTGCATCTAGTTGAATTTCCAAGAAAAATAGTACTTTGTGTACTCGAACACACAACTTTTGGGGCTTTTCAAATACTGAAACTCGATAACTACGGACAATTAGTACCAAATTCCTTAAACAATGTGTAAAATTAATCAGCTATACGAGGCCTTTAAGATTCACAACTCATCATCTTTGCATCTAGTTGAGTTTCCAAGAAAAATAGTACTTTGTGTACTCGAACACACAACTTTTGGGGCTTTTCAAATACTGAAACTCGATAACTACGGACAATTAGTACCAAATTCCTTAAACAATGTGTCAAATTAATCAGCTATACGAGGCCTTTAAGATTCACAACTCATCATCTTTGCATCTAGTTGAGTTTCCAAGAAAAATAGTACTTTGAGTACTCGAACTCACAACTTTTGGGGCTTTTCAAATACTAAAACTCGATAACTACGGAAAATGAGTACCAAATTCCTTAATCAAAGTGTCAAATTAATCAGCACTACGAGGCCTTTAAGATTCACAACACATCAAATTTGCATCTAGTTGAATTTCCAAGAAAAATAGTACTTTGTGTACTAGAACCCACAACTTTTATGACTTTTCAAACTCTGAAACTCGATAACTACGGACAATTAGTACCAAATTCCTTAAACAAAGTGTCAAATTAATCAGCTCTACGAGGCCTTTAAGATTCACAACACATCAACTTTGCATCTAGTTGAATTTCCAAGAAAAATAGTACTTTGTGTACTAGAACCCACAACTTTTATGACTTTTCAAACTCTGAAACTCGATAACTACGGACAATTAGTACCAAATTCCTTAAACAAAGTGTCAAATTAATCAGCTCTACGAGGCCTTTAAGATTCACAACACATCAACTTTGCATCTAGTTGAGTTTCCAAGAAAAATAGTACTTTGAGTACTCGAACTCACAACTTTTGGGGCTTTTCAAATACTAAAACTCGATAACTACGGAAAATGAGTACCAAATTCCTTAATCAAAGTGTCAAATTAATCAGCACTACGAGGCCTTTAAGATTCACAACACATCAAATTTGCATCTAGTTGAATTTCCAAGAAAAATAGTACTTTGTGTACTAGAACCCACAACTTTTATGACTTTTCAAACTCTGAAACTCGATAACTACGGACAATTAGTACCAAATTCCTTAAACAAAGTGTCAAATTAATCAGCTCTACGAGGCCTTTAAGATTCACAACACATCAACTTTGCATCTAGTTGAGTTTCCAAGAAAAATAGTACTTTGAGTACTCGAACTCACAACTTTTGGGGCTTTTCAAATACTAATACTCGATAACTACGGAAAATGAGTACCAAATTCCTTAATCAAAGTGTCAAATTAATCAGCACTACGAGGCCTTTAAGATTCACAACACATCAAATTTGCATCTAGTTGAATTTCCAAGAAAAATAGTACTTTGTGTACTCGAACCCACAACTTTTATGACTTTTCAAACTCTGAAACTCGATAACTACGGAAAATGAGGACCAAATTCCTTAAACAAAGTGTCAAATTAATCAGCACTACGAGGCCTTTAAGATTCACAACACATCAAATTTGCATCTGGTTGAATTTCCAAGAAAAATAGTACTTTGTGTACTCGAACACACAACTTTTATGACTTTTCAAATACTGAAACTCGATAACTACGGAAAATGAGGACCAAATTCCTTAAACAAAGTGTCAAATTAATCAGCACTACGAGGCCTTTAAGATTCACAACACATCAAATTTGCATCTAGTTGAATTTCCAAGAAAAATAGTACTTTGTGTACTCGAACCCACAACTTTTATGACTTTTCAAACTCTGAAACTCGATAACTACGGAAAATGAGGACCAAATTCCTTAAACAAAGTGTCAAATTAATCAGCACTACGAGGCCTTTAAGATTCACAACACATCAAATTTGCATCTGGTTGAATTTCCAAGAAAAATAGTACTTTGTGTACTCGAACCCACAACTTTTGGGACTTTTCAAATACTGAAACTCGATAACTACGGAAAATGAGGACCAAATTCCTTAAACAAAGTGTCAAATTAATCAGCACTACGAGGCCTTTAAGATTCACAACACATCAAATTTGCATCTAGTTGAATTTCCAAGAAAAATAGTACTTTGTGTACTCGAACACACAACTTTTGGGACTTTTCAAATACTGAAACTCGATAACTACGGAAAATGAGGACCAAATTCCTTAAACAAAGTGTCAAATTAATCAGCACTACGAGGCCTTTAAGATTCACAACACATCAAATTTGCATCTAGTTGAATTTCCAAGAAAAATAGTACTTTGTGTACTCGAACTCACAACTTTTGGGGCTTTTCAAATACTGAAACTCGATAACTACGGACAATTAGTACCAAATTCCTTAAACAATGTGTCAAATTAATCAGCACTACGAGGCCTTTAAGATTCACAACACATCAAATTTGCATCTAGTTGAATTTCCAAGAAAAATAGTACTTTGTGTACTCGAACACACAACTTTTGGGGCTTTTCAAATACTGAAACTCGATAACTACGGAAAATGAGGACCAAATTCCTTAAACAAAGTGTCAAATTAATCAGCACTACGAGGCCTTTAAGATTCACAACACATCAAATTTGCATCTGGTTGAATTTCCAAGAAAAATAGTACTTTGTGTACTCGAACCCACAACTTTTATGACTTTTCAAACTCTGAAACTCGATAACTACGGACAATTAGTACCAAATTCCTTAAACAAAGTGTCAAATTAATCAGCTCTACGAGGCCTTTAAGATTCACAACACATCAACTTTGCATCTAGTTGAATTTCCAAGAAAAATAGAACTTTGTGTACTCGAACCCACAACTTTTATGACTTTTCAAACTCTGAAACTCGATAACTACGGACAATTAGTACCAAATTCCTTAAACAAAGTGTCAAATTAATCAGCTCTACGAGGCCTTTAAGATTCACAACACATCAACTTTGCATCTAGTTGAATTTCCAAGAAAAATAGTACTTTGTGTACTCGAACACACAACTTTTGGGACTTTTCAAATACTGAAACTCGATAACTACGGAAAATGAGGACCAAATTCCTTAAACAAAGTGTCAAATTAATCAGCTCTACGAGGCCTTTAAGATTCACAACACATCAACTTTGCATCTAGTTGAATTTCCAAGAAAAATAGTACTTTGTGTACTCGAACACACAACTTTTGGGGCTTTTCAAATACTGAAACTCGATAACTACGGACAATTAGTACCAAATTCCTTAAACAATGTGTCAAATTAATCAGCTATACGAGGCCTTTAAGATTCACAACTCATCATCTTTGCATCTAGTTGAGTTTCCAAGAAAAATAGTACTTTGTGTACTCGAACACACAACTTTTGGGACTTTTCAAATACTGAAACTCGATAACTACGGAAAATGAGGACCAAATTCCTTAAACAAAGTGTCAAATTAATCAGCACTACGAGGCCTTTAAGATTCACAACACATCATCTTTGCATCTAGTTGAATTTCCAAGAAAAATAGTACTTTGTGTACTCGAACACACAACTTTTGGGGCTTTTCAAATACTGAAACTCGATAACTACGGACAATTAGTACCAAATTCCTTAAACAATGTGTCAAATTAATCAGCTATACGAGGCCTTTAAGATTCACAACTCATCATCTTTGCATCTAGTTGAGTTTCCAAGAAAAATAGTACTTTGTGTACTCGAACACACAACTTTTGGGGCTTTTCAAATACTGAAACTCGATAACTACGGACAATTAGTACCAAATTCCTTAAACAATGTGTCAAATTAATCAGCTATACGAGGCCTTTAAGATTCACAACTCATCATCTTTGCATCTAGTTGAGTTTCCAAGAAAAATAGTACTTTGAGTACTCGAACTCACAACTTTTGGGGCTTTTCAAATACTAAAACTCGATAACTACGGAAAATGAGTACCAAATTCCTTAATCAAAGTGTCAAATTAATCAGCACTACGAGGCCTTTAAGATTCACAACACATCAAATTTGCATCTAGTTGAATTTCCAAGAAAAATAGTACTTTGTGTACTAGAACCCACAACTTTTATGACTTTTCAAACTCTGAAACTCGATAACTACGGACAATTAGTACCAAATTCCTTAAACAAAGTGTCAAATTAATCAGCTCTACGAGGCCTTTAAGATTCACAACACATCAACTTTGCATCTAGTTGAATTTCCAAGAAAAATAGTACTTTGTGTACTAGAACCCACAACTTTTATGACTTTTCAAACTCTGAAACTCGATAACTACGGACAATTAGTACCAAATTCCTTAAACAAAGTGTCAAATTAATCAGCTCTACGAGGCCTTTAAGATTCACAACACATCAACTTTGCATCTAGTTGAGTTTCCAAGAAAAATAGTACTTTGAGTACTCGAACTCACAACTTTTGGGGCTTTTCAAATACTAAAACTCGATAACTACGGAAAATGAGTACCAAATTCCTTAATCAAAGTGTCAAATTAATCAGCACTACGAGGCCTTTAAGATTCACAACACATCAAATTTGCATCTAGTTGAATTTCCAAGAAAAATAGTACTTTGTGTACTAGAACCCACAACTTTTATGACTTTTCAAACTCTGAAACTCGATAACTACGGACAATTAGTACCAAATTCCTTAAACAAAGTGTCAAATTAATCAGCTCTACGAGGCCTTTAAGATTCACAACACATCAACTTTGCATCTAGTTGAGTTTCCAAGAAAAATAGTACTTTGAGTACTCGAACTCACAACTTTTGGGGCTTTTCAAATACTAAAACTCGATAACTACGGAAAATGAGTACCAAATTCCTTAATCAAAGTGTCAAATTAATCAGCACTACGAGGCCTTTAAGATTCACAACACATCAAATTTGCATCTAGTTGAATTTCCAAGAAAAATAGTACTTTGTGTACTCGAACCCACAACTTTTATGACTTTTCAAACTCTGAAACTCGATAACTACGGAAAATGAGGACCAAATTCCTTAAACAAAGTGTCAAATTAATCAGCACTACGAGGCCTTTAAGATTCACAACACATCAAATTTGCATCTGGTTGAATTTCCAAGAAAAATAGTACTTTGTGTACTCGAACACACAACTTTTATGACTTTTCAAATACTGAAACTCGATAACTACGGAAAATGAGGACCAAATTCCTTAAACAAAGTGTCAAATTAATCAGCACTACGAGGCCTTTAAGATTCACAACACATCAAATTTGCATCTTGTTGAATTTCCAAGAAAAATAGTACTTTGTGTACTCGAACACACAACTTTTGGGGCTTTTCAAATACTGAAACTCGATAACTACGGAAAATGAGGACCAAATTCCTTAAACAAAGTGTCAAATTAATCAGCACTACGAGGCCTTTAAGATTCACAACACATCAAATTTGCATCTGGTTGAATTTCCAAGAAAAATAGTACTTTGTGTACTCGAACACACAACTTTTATGACTTTTCAAATACTGAAACTCGATAACTACGGAAAATGAGGACCAAATTCCTTAAACAAAGTGTCAAATTAATCAGCACTACGAGGCCTTTAAGATTCACAACACATCATCTTTGCATCTAGTTGAATTTCCAAGAAAAATAGTACTTTGTGTACTCGAACACACAACTTTTGGGGCTTTTCAAATACTGAAACTCGATAACTACGGACAATTAGTACCAAATTCCTTAAACAATGTGTCAAATTAATCAGCACTACGAGGCCTTTAAGATTCACAACACATCAAATTTGCATCTAGTTGAATTTCCAAGAAAAATAGTACTTTGTGTACTCGAACCCACAACTTTTATGTCTTTTCAAACTCTGAAACTCGATAACTACGGACAATTAGTACCAAATTCCTTAAACAAAGTGTCAAATTAATCAGCTCTACGAGGCCTTTAAGATTCACAACACATCAACTTTGCATCTAGTTGAATTTCCAAGAAAAATAGAACTTTGTGTACTCGAACCCACAACTTTTATGACTTTTCAAACTCTGAAACTCGATAACTACGGACAATTAGTACCAAATTCCTTAAACAAAGTGTCAAATTAATCAGCTCTACGAGGCCTTTAAGATTCACAACACATCAACTTTGCATCTAGTTGAATTTCCAAGAAAAATAGTACTTTGTGTACTCGAACACACAACTTTTGGGACTTTTCAAATACTGAAACTCGATAACTACGGAAAATGAGGACCAAATTCCTTAAACAAAGTGTCAAATTAATCAGCTCTACGAGGCCTTTAAGATTCACAACACATCAACTTTGCATCTAGTTGAATTTCCAAGAAAAATAGTACTTTGTGTACTCGAACACACAACTTTTGGGGCTTTTCAAATACTGAAACTCGATAACTACGGACAATTAGTACCAAATTCCTTAAACAATGTGTCAAATTAATCAGCTATACGAGGCCTTTAAGATTCACAACTCATCATCTTTGCATCTAGTTGAGTTTCCAAGAAAAATAGTACTTTGTGTACTCGAACACACAACTTTTGGGACTTTTCAAATACTGAAACTCGATAACTACGGAAAATGAGGACCAAATTCCTTAAACAAAGTGTCAAATTAATCAGCACTACGAGGCCTTTAAGATTCACAACACATCATCTTTGCATCTAGTTGAATTTCCAAGAAAAATAGTACTTTGTGTACTCGAACACACAACTTTTGGGGCTTTTCAAATACTGAAACTCGATAACTACGGACAATTAGTACCAAATTCCTTAAACAATGTGTCAAATTAATCAGCTATACGAGGCCTTTAAGATTCACAACTCATCATCTTTGCATCTAGTTGAGTTTCCAAGAAAAATAGTACTTTGAGTACTCGAACTCACAACTTTTGGGGCTTTTCAAATACTAAAACTCGATAACTACGGAAAATGAGTACCAAATTCCTTAATCAAAGTGTCAAATTAATCAGCACTACGAGGCCTTTAAGATTCACAACACATCAAATTTGCATCTAGTTGAATTTCCAAGAAAAATAGTACTTTGTGTACTAGAACCCACAACTTTTATGACTTTTCAAACTCTGAAACTCGATAACTACGGACAATTAGTACCAAATTCCTTAAACAAAGTGTCAAATTAATCAGCTCTACGAGGCCTTTAAGATTCACAACACATCAACTTTGCATCTAGTTGAATTTCCAAGAAAAATAGTACTTTGTGTACTAGAACCCACAACTTTTATGACTTTTCAAACTCTGAAACTCGATAACTACGGACAATTAGTACCAAATTCCTTAAACAAAGTGTCAAATTAATCAGCTCTACGAGGCCTTTAAGATTCACAACACATCAACTTTGCATCTAGTTGAGTTTCCAAGAAAAATAGTACTTTGAGTACTCGAACTCACAACTTTTGGGGCTTTTCAAATACTAAAACTCGATAACTACGGAAAATGAGTACCAAATTCCTTAATCAAAGTGTCAAATTAATCAGCACTACGAGGCCTTTAAGATTCACAACACATCAAATTTGCATCTAGTTGAATTTCCAAGAAAAATAGTACTTTGTGTACTAGAACCCACAACTTTTATGACTTTTCAAACTCTGAAACTCGATAACTACGGACAATTAGTACCAAATTCCTTAAACAAAGTGTCAAATTAATCAGCTCTACGAGGCCTTTAAGATTCACAACACATCAACTTTGCATCTAGTTGAGTTTCCAAGAAAAATAGTACTTTGAGTACTCGAACTCACAACTTTTGGGGCTTTTCAAATACTAAAACTCGATAACTACGGAAAATGAGTACCAAATTCCTTAATCAAAGTGTCAAATTAATCAGCACTACGAGGCCTTTAAGATTCACAACACATCAAATTTGCATCTAGTTGAATTTCCAAGAAAAATAGTACTTTGTGTACTCGAACCCACAACTTGTATGACTTTTCAAACTCTGAAACTCGATAACTACGGAAAATGAGGACCAAATTCCTTAAACAAAGTGTCAAATTAATCAGCACTACGAGGCCTTTAAGATTCACAACACATCAAATTTGCATCTGGTTGAATTTCCAAGAAAAATAGTACTTTGTGTACTCGAACACACAACTTTTATGACTTTTCAAATACTGAAACTCGATAACTACGGAAAATGAGGACCAAATTCCTTAAACAAAGTGTCAAATTAATCAGCACTACGAGGCCTTTAAGATTCACAACACATCAAATTTGCATCTAGTTGAATTTCCAAGAAAAATAGTACTTTGTGTACTCGAACACACAACTTTTGGGGCTTTTCAAATACTGAAACTCGATAACTACGGAAAATGAGGACCAAATTCCTTAAACAAAGTGTCAAATTAATCAGCACTACGAGGCCTTTAAGATTCACAACACATCAAATTTGCATCTGGTTGAATTTCCAAGAAAAATAGTACTTTGTGTACTCGAACACACAACTTTTATGACTTTTCAAATACTGAAACTCGATAACTACGGAAAATGAGGACCAAATTCCTTAAACAAAGTGTCAAATTAATCAGCACTACGAGGCCTTTAAGATTCACAACACATCATCTTTGCATCTAGTTGAATTTCCAAGAAAAATAGTACTTTGTGTACTCGAACACACAACTTTTGGGACTTTTCAAATACTGAAACTCGATAACTACGGAAAATGAGTATCAAATTCCTTAAACAAAGTGTCAAATTAATCAGCTCTTCGAGGCCTTTAAGATTCACAACACATCATCTTTGCATCTAGTTGAATTTCCAAGAAAAATAGTACTTTGTGTACTCGAACACACAACTTTTGGGACTTTTCAAATACTGAAACTCGATAACTACGGAAAATGAGTATCAAATTCCTTAAACAAAGTGTCAAATTAATCAGCTCTTCGAGGCCTTTAAGATTCACAACACATCATCTTTGCATCTAGTTGAATTTCCAAGAAAAATAGTACTTTGTGTACTCGAACACACAACTTCTGGGACTTTTCAAATACTGAAACTCGATAACTACGGAAAATGAGGACCAAATTCCTTAAACAAAGTGTCTAATTAATCAGCACTACGAGGCCTTTAAGATTCACAATACATCAACTTTGCATCTAGTTGAATTTCCAAGAAAATTAGTACTTTGTGTACTCAAACACACAACTTTTATGACTTTTCAAACTCTGAAACTCGATAACTACGGAAAATGAGTACCAAATTCCTTAAACAAAGTGTCAAATTAATCAGCACTACGAGGCCTTTAAGATTCACAACACATCAACTTTGCATCTAGTTGAATTTCCAAGAAAATTAGTACTTTGTGTACTCGAACACACAACTTTTATGACTTTTCAAACTCTGAAACTCGATAACTACGGAAAATGAGTATCAAATTCCTTAAACAAAGTGTCAAATTAATCAGCTCTTCGAGGCCTTTAAAATGTCACAACACATCATCTTTGCATCTTGATGAATTTCCAAGAAAAATAGTACTTTGTGTACTCGAACACACAACTTTTGGGACTTTTCAAATACTGAAACTCGATAACTACGGACAATTAGTACCAAATTCCTTAAACAATGTGTCAAATTAATCAGCTATACGAGGCCTTTAAGATTCACAACTCATCATCTTTGCATCTAGTTGAGTTTCCAAGAAAAATAGTACTTTGAGTACTCGAACCCATAACTTTTTGACTTTTCAAACTCTGAAACTCGATAACTACGGACAATTAGTACCAAATTCCTTAAACAATGTGTCAAATTAATCAGCACTACGAGGCCTTTAAGATTCACAACACATCATCTTTGCATCTAGTTGAATTTCCAAGAAAAATAGTACTTTGTGTACTCGAACACACAACTTTTATGACTTTTCAAATACTGAAACTCGATAACTACGGAAAATGAGGACCAAATTCCTTAAACAAAGTGTCAAATTAATCAGCACTACGAGGCCTTTAAGATTCACAACACATCAAATTTGCATCTGGTTGAATTTCCAAGAAAAATAGTACTTTGTGTACTCGAACACACAACTTTTATGACTTTTCAAATACTGAAACTCGATAACTACGGAAAATGAGAACCAAATTCCTTAAACAAAGTGTCAAATTAATCAGCACTACGAGGCCTTTAAGATTCACAACACATCATCTTTGCATCTAGTTGAATTTCCAAGAAAAATAGTACTTTGTGTACTCGAACACACAACTTTTGGGGCTTTTCAATTACTGAAACTCGATAACTACGGACAATTAGTACCAAATTCCTTAAACAATGTGTCAAATTAATCAGCTATACGAGGCCTTTAAGATTCACAACTCATCATCTTTGCATCTAGTTGAGTTTCCAAGAAAAATAGTACTTTGAGTACTCGAACCCATAACTTTTTGACTTTTCAAACTCTGAAACTCGATAACTACGGACAATTAGTACCAAATTCCTTAAACAATGTGTCAAATTAATCAGCACTACGAGGCCTTTAAGATTCACAACACATCAAATTTGCATCTGGTTGAATTTCCAAGAAAAATAGTACTTTGTGTACTCGAACACACAACTTTTATGACTTTTCAAATACTGAAACTCGATAACTACGGAAAATGAGGACCAAATTCCTTAAACAAAGTGTCAAATTAATCAGCACTACGAGGCCTTTAAGATTCACAACACATCATCTTTGCATCTAGTTGAATTTCCAAGAAAAATAGTACTTTGTGTACTCGAACACACAACTTTTGGGACTTTTCAAATACTGAAACTCGATAACTACGGAAAATGAGTATCAAATTCCTTAAACAAAGTGTCAAATTAATCAGCTCTTCGAGGCCTTTAAGATTCACAACACATCATCTTTGCATCTAGTTGAATTTCCAAGAAAAATAGTACTTTGTGTACTCGAACACACAACTTTTGGGACTTTTCAAATACTGAAACTCGATAACTACGGAAAATGAGTATCAAATTCCTTAAACAAAGTGTCAAATTAATCAGCTCTTCGAGGCCTTTAAGATTCACAACACATCATCTTTGCATCTAGTTGAATTTCCAAGAAAAATAGTACTTTGTGTACTCGAACACACAACTTCTGGGACTTTTCAAATACTGAAACTCGATAACTACGGAAAATGAGGACCAAATTCCTTAAACAAAGTGTCTAATTAATCAGCACTACGAGGCCTTTAAGATTCACAATACATCAACTTTGCATCTAGTTGAATTTCCAAGAAAATTAGTACTTTGTGTACTCAAACACACAACTTTTATGACTTTTCAAACTCTGAAACTCGATAACTACGGAAAATGAGTACCAAATTCCTTAAACAAAGTGTCAAATTAATCAGCACTACGAGGCCTTTAAGATTCACAACACATCAACTTTGCATCTAGTTGAATTTCCAAGAAAATTAGTACTTTGTGTACTCGAACACACAACTTTTATGACTTTTCAAACTCTGAAACTCGATAACTACGGAAAATGAGTATCAAATTCCTTAAACAAAGTGTCAAATTAATCAGCTCTTCGAGGCCTTTAAAATGTCACAACACATCATCTTTGCATCTTGATGAATTTCCAAGAAAAATAGTACTTTGTGTACTCGAACACACAACTTTTGGGACTTTTCAAATACTGAAACTCGATAACTACGGAAAATGAGGACCAAATTCCTTAAACAAAGTGTCAAATTAATCAGCACTACGAGGCCTTTAAGATTCACAACACATCAACTTTGCATCTAGTTGAATTTCCAAGAAAATTAGTACTTTGTGTACTCGAACACACAACTTTTAGGACTTTTCAAATACTGAAACTCGATAACTACGGAAAATGAGTACGAAATTCCTTAAACAAAGTGTCAAATTAATCAGCACTACGAGGCCTTTAAGATTCACAACACATCAAATTTGCATCTAGTTGAATTTCCAAGAAAAATAGTACTTTGTGTACTCGAACACACAACTTTTGGGGCTTTTCAATTACTGAAACTCGATAACTACGGACAATTAGTACCAAATTCCTTAAACAATGTGTCAAATTAATCAGCTATACGAGGCCTTTAAGATTCACAACTCATCATCTTTGCATCTAGTTGAGTTTCCAAGAAAAATAGTACTTTGAGTACTCGAACCCATAACTTTTTGACTTTTCAAACTCTGAAACTCGATAACTACGGACAATTAGTACCAAATTCCTTAAACAATGTGTCAAATTAATCAGCACTACGAGGCCTTTAAGATTCACAACACATCATCTTTGCATCTAGTTGAATTTCCAAGAAAAATAGTACTTTGTGTACTCGAACACACAACTTTTATGACTTTTCAAATACTGAAACTCGATAACTACGGAAAATGAGGACCAAATTCCTTAAACAAAGTGTCAAATTAATCAGCACTACGAGGCCTTTAAGATTCACAACACATCAAATTTGCATCTGGTTGAATTTCCAAGAAAAATAGTACTTTGTGTACTCGAACACACAACTTTTATGACTTTTCAAATACTGAAACTCGATAACTACGGAAAATGAGAACCAAATTCCTTAAACAAAGTGTCAAATTAATCAGCACTACGAGGCCTTTAAGATTCACAACACATCATCTTTGCATCTAGTTGAATTTCCAAGAAAAATAGTACTTTGTGTACTCGAACACACAACTTTTGGGGCTTTTCAATTACTGAAACTCGATAACTACGGACAATTAGTACCAAATTCCTTAAACAATGTGTCAAATTAATCAGCTATACGAGGCCTTTAAGATTCACAACTCATCATCTTTGCATCTAGTTGAGTTTCCAAGAAAAATAGTACTTTGAGTACTCGAACCCATAACTTTTTGACTTTTCAAACTCTGAAACTCGATAACTACGGACAATTAGTACCAAATTCCTTAAACAATGTGTCAAATTAATCAGCACTACGAGGCCTTTAAGATTCACAACACATCAAATTTGCATCTGGTTGAATTTCCAAGAAAAATAGTACTTTGTGTACTCAAACACACAACTTTTATGACTTTTCAAACTCTGAAACTCGATAACTACGGAAAATGAGTACCAAATTCCTTAAACAAAGTGTCAAATTAATCAGCACTACGAGGCCTTTAAGATTCACAACACATCAACTTTGCATCTAGTTGAATTTCCAAGAAAATTAGTACTTTGTGTACTCGAACACACAACTTTTATGACTTTTCAAACTCTGAAACTCGATAACTACGGAAAATGAGTATCAAATTCCTTAAACAAAGTGTCAAATTAATCAGCTCTTCGAGGCCTTTAAAATGTCACAACACATCATCTTTGCATCTTGATGAATTTCCAAGAAAAATAGTACTTTGTGTACTCGAACACACAACTTTTGGGACTTTTCAAATACTGAAACTCGATAACTACGGAAAATGAGGACCAAATTCCTTAAACAAAGTGTCAAATTAATCAGCACTACGAGGCCTTTAAGATTCACAACACATCAACTTTGCATCTAGTTGAATTTCCAAGAAAATTAGTACTTTGTGTACTCGAACACACAACTTTTAGGACTTTTCAAATACTGAAACTCGATAACTACGGAAAATGAGTACGAAATTCCTTAAACAAAGTGTCAAATTAATCAGCACTACGAGGCCTTTAAGATTCACAACACATCAAATTTGCATCTAGTTGAATTTCCAAGAAAAATAGTACTTTGTGTACTCGAACACACAACTTTTGGGGCTTTTCAATTACTGAAACTCGATAACTACGGACAATTAGTACCAAATTCCTTAAACAATGTGTCAAATTAATCAGCTATACGAGGCCTTTAAGATTCACAACTCATCATCTTTGCATCTAGTTGAGTTTCCAAGAAAAATAGTACTTTGAGTACTCGAACCCATAACTTTTTGACTTTTCAAACTCTGAAACTCGATAACTACGGACAATTAGTACCAAATTCCTTAAACAATGTGTCAAATTAATCAGCACTACGAGGCCTTTAAGATTCACAACACATCATCTTTGCATCTAGTTGAATTTCCAAGAAAAATAGTACTTTGTGTACTCGAACACACAACTTTTATGACTTTTCAAATACTGAAACTCGATAACTACGGAAAATGAGGACCAAATTCCTTAAACAAAGTGTCAAATTAATCAGCACTACGAGGCCTTTAAGATTCACAACACATCAAATTTGCATCTGGTTGAATTTCCAAGAAAAATAGTACTTTGTGTACTCGAACACACAACTTTTATGACTTTTCAAATACTGAAACTCGATAACTACGGAAAATGAGAACCAAATTCCTTAAACAAAGTGTCAAATTAATCAGCACTACGAGGCCTTTAAGATTCACAACACATCATCTTTGCATCTAGTTGAATTTCCAAGAAAAATAGTACTTTGTGTACTCGAACACACAACTTTTGGGGCTTTTCAATTACTGAAACTCGATAACTACGGACAATTAGTACCAAATTCCTTAAACAATGTGTCAAATTAATCAGCTATACGAGGCCTTTAAGATTCACAACTCATCATCTTTGCATCTAGTTGAGTTTCCAAGAAAAATAGTACTTTGAGTACTCGAACCCATAACTTTTTGACTTTTCAAACTCTGAAACTCGATAACTACGGACAATTAGTACCAAATTCCTTAAACAATGTGTCAAATTAATCAGCACTACGAGGCCTTTAAGATTCACAACACATCAAATTTGCATCTGGTTGAATTTCCAAGAAAAATAGTACTTTGTGTACTCGAACACACAACTTTTATGACTTTTCAAATACTGAAACTCGATAACTACGGAAAATGAGGACCAAATTCCTTAAACAAAGTGTCAAATTAATCAGCACTACGAGGCCTTTAAGATTCACAACACATCAAATTTGCATCTAGTTGAATTTCCAAGAAAAATAGTACTTTGTGTACTCGAACACACAACTTTTGGGGCTTTTCAAATACTGAAACTCGATAACTACGGAAAATGAGGACCAAATTCCTTAAACAAAGTGTCAAATTAATCAGCACTACGAGGCCTTTAAGATTCACAACACATCAAATTTGCATCTGGTTGAATTTCCAAGAAAAATAGTACTTTGTGTACTCGAACACACAACTTTTATGACTTTTCAAATACTGAAACTCGATAACTACGGAAAATGAGGACCAAATTCCTTAAACAAAGTGTCAAATTAATCAGCACTACGAGGCCTTTAAGATTCACAACACATCATCTTTGCATCTAGTTGAATTTCCAAGAAAAATAGTACTTTGTGTACTCGAACACACAACTTTTGGGACTTTTCAAATACTGAAACTCGATAACTACGGAAAATGAGTATCAAATTCCTTAAACAAAGTGTCAAATTAATCAGCTCTTCGAGGCCTTTAAGATTCACAACACATCATCTTTGCATCTAGTTGAATTTCCAAGAAAAATAGTACTTTGTGTACTCGAACACACAACTTTTGGGACTTTTCAAATACTGAAACTCGATAACTACGGAAAATGAGTATCAAATTCCTTAAACAAAGTGTCAAATTAATCAGCTCTTCGAGGCCTTTAAGATTCACAACACATCATCTTTGCATCTAGTTGAATTTCCAAGAAAAATAGTACTTTGTGTACTCGAACACACAACTTCTGGGACTTTTCAAATACTGAAACTCGATAACTACGGAAAATGAGGACCAAATTCCTTAAACAAAGTGTCAAATTAATCAGCACTACGAGGCCTTTAAGATTCACAACACATCAAATTTGCATCTGGTTGAATTTCCAAGAAAAATAGTACTTTGTGTACTCGAACACACAACTGTTATGACTTTTCAAATACTGAAACTCGATAACTACGGAAAATGAGGACCAAATTCCTTAAACAAAGTGTCAAATTAATCAGCTCTTCGAGGCCTTTAAAATGTCACAACACATCATCTTTGCATCTTGATGAATTTCCAAGAAAAATAGTACTTTGTGTACTCGAACACACAAATTTTGGGACTTTTCAAATACTGAAACTCGATAACTACGGAAAATGAGGGCCAAATTCCTTAAACAAAGTGTCAAATTAATCAGCACTACGAGGCCTTTAAGATTCACAACACATCAACTTTGCATCTAGTTGAATTTCCTAGAAATACAGTACTTTGTGTACTCGAACACACAACTTTTGGGACTTTTCAAACTCTGAAACACGATAACTACGGAAAATGAGGACCAAATTCCTTAAACAAAGTGTCAAATTAATCAGCACTACGAGGCCTTTAAGATTCACAACACATCAACTTTGCATCTAGTTGAATTTCCTAGAAATACAGTACTTTGTGTACTCGAACACACAACTTTTGGGACTTTTCAAATTCTGAAACACGATAACTACGGAAAATGAGGACCAAATTCCTTAAACAAAGTGTCAAATTAATCAGCACTACGAGGCCTTTAAGATTCACAACACATCAACTTTGCATCTAGTTGAATTTCCTAGAAATACAGTACTTTGTGTACTCGAACACACAACTTTTGGGACTTTTCAAACTCTGAAACACGATAACTACGGAAAATGAGGACCAAATTCCTTAAACAAAGTGTCAAATTAATCAGCACTACGAGGCCTTTAAGATTCACAACACATCAACTTTGCATCTAGTTGAATTTCCTAGAAATACAGTACTTTGTGTACTCGAACACACAACTTTTGGGACTTTTCAAACTCTGAAACACGATAACTACGGAAAATGAGGACCAAATTCCTTAAACAAAGTGTCAAATTAATCAGCACTACGAGGCCTTTAAGATTCACAACACATCAACTTTGCATCTAGTTGAATTTCCAAGAAAAATAGTACTTTGTGTACTCGAACCCACAACTTTTATGACTTTTCAAACTCTGAAACTCGATAACTACGGACAATTAGTACCAAATTCCTTAAACAAAGTGTCAAATTAATCAGCTCTACGAGGCCTTTAAGATTCACAACACATCAACTTTGCATCTAGTTGAATTTCCAAGAAAAATAGTACTTTGTGTACTCGAACACACAACTTTTGGGACTTTTCAAATACTGAAACTCGATAACTACGGAAAATGAGGACCAAATTCCTTAAACAAAGTGTCAAATTAATCAGCACTACGAGGCCTTTAAGATTCACAACACATCAACTTTGCATCTAGTTGAATTTCCAAGAAAAATAGTACTTTGTGTACTCGAACCCACAACTTTTATGACTTTTCAAACTCTGAAACTCGATAACTACGGACAATTAGTACCAAATTCCTTAAACAAAGTGTCAAATTAATCAGCTCTACGAGGCCTTTAAGATTCACAACACATCAAATTTGCATCTAGTTGAATTTCCAAGAAAAATAGTACTTTGTGTACTCGAACACACAACTTTTGGGGCTTTTCAAATACTGAAACTCGATAACTACGGAAAATGAGGACCAAATTCCTTAAACAAAGTGTCAAATTAATCAGCTCTTCGAGGCCTTTAAAATGTCACAACACATCATCTTTGCATCTTGATGAATTTCCAAGAAAAATAGTACTTTGTGTACTCGAACACACAAATTTTGGGACTTTTCAAATACTGAAACTCGATAACTACGGAAAATGAGGACCAAATTCCTTAAACAAAGTGTCAAATTAATCAGCACTACGAGGCCTTTAAGATTCACAACACATCAAATTTGCATCTGGTTGAATTTCCAAGAAAAATAGTACTTTGTGTACTCGAACACACAACTTTTATGACTTTTCAAATACTGAAACTCGATAACTACGGAAAATGAGGACCAAATTCCTTAAACAAAGTGTCAAATTAATCAGCACTACGAAGCCTTTAAGATTCACAACACATCAAATTTGCATCTAGTTGAATTTCCAAGAAAAATAGTACTTTGTGTACTCGAACACACAACTTTTGGGGCTTTTCAAATACTGAAACTCGATAACTACGGACAATTAGTACCAAATTCCTTAAACAATGTGTCAAATTAATCAGCACTACGAGGCCTTTAAGATTCACAACACATCAAATTTGCATCTAGTTGAATTTCCAAAAAAATAGTACTTTGTGTACTCGAACACACAACTTTTGGGGCTTTTCAAATACTGAAACTCGATAACTACGGACAATTAGTACCAAATTCCTTAAACAATGTGTCAAATTAATCAGCACTACGAGGCCTTTAAGATTCACAACACATCAAATTTGCATCTAGTTGAATTTCCAAGAAAAATAGTACTTTGTGTACTCGAACTCACAACTTTTGGGGCTTTTCAAATACTAAAACTCGATAACTACGGAAAATGAGTACCAAATTCCTTAATCAAAGTGTCAAATTAATCAGCACTACGAGGCCTTTAAGATTCACAACACATCAAATTTGCATCTAGTTGAATTTCCAAGAAAAATAGTACTTTGTGTACTCGAACACACAACTTTTGGGACTTTTCAAACTCTGAAACACGATAACTACGGAAAATGAGGACCAAATTCCTTAAACAAAGTGTCAAATTAATCAGCTCTTCGAGGCCTTTAAAATGTCACAACACATCAAATTTGCATCTGGTTGAATTTCCAAGAAAAATAGTACTTTGTGTACTCGAACTCACAACTTTTGGGGCTTTTCAAATACTGAAACTCGATAACTACGGAAAATGAGGACCAAATTCCTTAAACAAAGTGTCAAATTAATCAGCTCTTCGAGGCCTTTAAAATGTCACAACACATCAAATTTGCATCTGGTTGAATTTCCAAGAAAAATAGTACTTTGTGTACTCGAACCCACAACTTTTGGGACTTTTCAAATACTGAAACTCGATAACTACGCAAAATGAGGACCAAATTCCTTAAACAAAGTGTCAAATTAATCAGCACTACGAGGCTTTTAAGATTCACAACACATCAAATTTGCATCTGGTTGAATTTCCAAGAAAAATAGTACTTTGTGTACTCGAACACACAACTTTTGGGACTTTTCAAATACTGAAACTCCATAACTACGGAAAATGAGGACCAAATTCCTTAAACAAAGTGTCAAATTAATCAGCACTACGAGGCCTTTAAGATTCACAACACATCAAATTTGCATCTGGTTGAATTTCCAAGAAAAATAGTACTTTGTGTACTCGAACACACAACTTTTGGGACTTTTCAAATACTGAAACTCGATAACTACGGAAAATGAGGACCAAATTCCTTAAACAAAGTGTCAAATTAATCAGCACTACGAGGCCTTTAAGATTCACAACACATCAAATTTGCATCTAGTTGAATTTCCAAGAAAAATAGTACTTTGTGTACTCGAACACACAACTTTTATGACTTTTCAAACTCTGAAACTCGATAACTACGGAAAATGAGGACCAAATTCCTTAAACAAAGTGTCAAATTAATCAGCTCTTCGAGGCCTTTAAAATGTCACAACACATCAAATTTGCATCTGGTTGAATTTCCAAGAAAAATAGTACTTTGTGTACTCGAACTCACAACTTTTGGGGCTTTTCAAATACTGAAACTCGATAACTACGGAAAATGAGGACCAAATTCCTTAAACAAAGTGTCAAATTAATCAGCTCTTCGAGGCCTTTAAAATGTCACAACACATCAAATTTGCATCTGGTTGAATTTCCAAGAAAAATAGTACTTTGTGTACTCGAACCCACAACTTTTGGGACTTTTCAAATACTGAAACTCGATAACTACGCAAAATGAGGACCAAATTCCTTAAACAAAGTGTCAAATTAATCAGCACTACGAGGCCTTTAAGATTCACAACACATCAAATTTGCATCTGGTTGAATTTCCAAGAAAAATAGTACTTTGTGTACTCGAACACACAACTTTTGGGACTTTTCAAATACTGAAACTCCATAACTACGGAAAATGAGGACCAAATTCCTTAAACAAAGTGTCAAATTAATCAGCACTACGAGGCCTTTAAGATTCACAACACATCAAATTTGCATCTGGTTGAATTTCCAAGAAAAATAGTACTTTGTGTACTCGAACACACAACTTTTGGGACTTTTCAAATACTGAAACTCCATAACTACGGAAAATGAGGACCAAATTCCTTAAACAAAGTGTCAAATTAATCAGCACTACGAGGCCTTTAAGATTCACAACACATCAAATTTGCATCTGGTTGAATTTCCAAGAAAAATAGTACTTTGTGTACTCGAACACACAACTGTTATGACTTTTCAAATACTGAAACTCGATAACTACGGACAATTAGTACCAAATTCCTTAAACAAAGTGTCAAATTAATCAGCTCTACGAGGCCTTTAAGATTCACAACACATCAACTTTGCATCTAGTTGAATTTCCAAGAAAAATAGTACTTTGTGTACTCGAACTCACAACTTTTGGGGCTTTTCAAATACTAAAACTCGATAACTACGGAAAATGAGGACCAAATTCCTTAATCAAAGTGTCAAATTAATCAGCACTACGAGGCCTTTAAGATTCACAACACATCAAATTTGCATCTAGTTGAATTTCCAAGAAAAATAGTACTTTGTGTACTCGAACACACAACTTTTGGGACTTTTCAAACTCTGAAACACGATAACTACGGAAAATGAGGACCAAATTCCTTAAACAAAGTGTCAAATTAATCAGCACTACGAGGCCTTTAAGATTCACAACACATCAACTTTGCATCTAGTTGAATTTCCTAGAAATACAGTACTTTGTGTACTCGAACACACAACTTTTGGGACTTTTCAAACTCTGAAACACGATAACTACGGAAAATGAGGACCAAATTCCTTAAACAAAGTGTCAAATTAATCAGCACTACGAGGCCTTTAAGATTCACAACACATCAACTTTGCATCTAGTTGAATTTCCAAGAAAAATAGTACTTTGTGTACTCGAACCCACAACTTTTATGACTTTTCAAACTCTGAAACTCGATAACTACGGACAATTAGTACCAAATTCCTTAAACAAAGTGTCAAATTAATCAGCTCTACGAGGCCTTTAAGATTCACAACACATCAACTTTGCATCTAGTTGAATTTCCAAGAAAAATAGTACTTTGTGTACTCGAACACACAACTTTTGGGACTTTTCAAATACTGAAACTCGATAACTACGGAAAATGAGGACCAAATTCCTTAAACAAAGTGTCAAATTAATCAGCACTACGAGGCCTTTAAGATTCACAACACATCAACTTTGCATCTAGTTGAATTTCCAAGAAAAATAGTACTTTGTGTACTCGAACCCACAACTTTTATGACTTTTCAAACTCTGAAACTCGATAACTACGGACAATTAGTACCAAATTCCTTAAACAAAGTGTCAAATTAATCAGCTCTACGAGGCCTTTAAGATTCACAACACATCAAATTTGCATCTAGTTGAATTTCCAAGAAAAATAGTACTTTGTGTACTCGAACACACAACTTTTGGGGCTTTTCAAATACTGAAACTCGATAACTACGGAAAATGAGGACCAAATTCCTTAAACAAAGTGTCAAATTAATCAGCTCTTCGAGGCCTTTAAAATGTCACAACACATCATCTTTGCATCTTGATGAATTTCCAAGAAAAATAGTACTTTGTGTACTCGAACACACAAATTTTGGGACTTTTCAAATACTGAAACTCGATAACTACGGAAAATGAGGACCAAATTCCTTAAACAAAGTGTCAAATTAATCAGCACTACGAGGCCTTTAAGATTCACAACACATCAAATTTGCATCTGGTTGAATTTCCAAGAAAAATAGTACTTTGTGTACTCGAACACACAACTTTTATGACTTTTCAAATACTGAAACTCGATAACTACGGAAAATGAGGACCAAATTCCTTAAACAAAGTGTCAAATTAATCAGCACTACGAAGCCTTTAAGATTCACAACACATCAAATTTGCATCTAGTTGAATTTCCAAGAAAAATAGTACTTTGTGTACTCGAACACACAACTTTTGGGGCTTTTCAAATACTGAAACTCGATAACTACGGACAATTAGTACCAAATTCCTTAAACAATGTGTCAAATTAATCAGCACTACGAGGCCTTTAAGATTCACAACACATCAAATTTGCATCTAGTTGAATTTCCAAAAAAATAGTACTTTGTGTACTCGAACACACAACTTTTGGGGCTTTTCAAATACTGAAACTCGATAACTACGGACAATTAGTACCAAATTCCTTAAACAATGTGTCAAATTAATCAGCACTACGAGGCCTTTAAGATTCACAACACATCAAATTTGCATCTAGTTGAATTTCCAAGAAAAATAGTACTTTGTGTACTCGAACTCACAACTTTTGGGGCTTTTCAAATACTAAAACTCGATAACTACGGAAAATGAGTACCAAATTCCTTAATCAAAGTGTCAAATTAATCAGCACTACGAGGCCTTT
The DNA here is from genome assembly GCF_040115645.1 of Euwallacea fornicatus. Taxonomy (NCBI): domain Eukaryota; kingdom Metazoa; phylum Arthropoda; class Insecta; order Coleoptera; family Curculionidae; genus Euwallacea; species Euwallacea fornicatus. The sequence goes on from NW_027096037.1 coordinate 227,086, forward strand.
AAGATTCACAACACATCAATTTTGCATCTAGTTGAATTTCCAAGAAAAATAGTACTTTGTGTACTAGAACCCACAACTTTTATGACTTTTCAAACTCTGAAACTCGATAACTACGGACAATTAGTACCAAATTCCTTAAACAAAGTGTCAAATTAATCAGCTCTACGAGGCCTTTAAGATTCACAACACATCAACTTTGCATTTAGTTGAATTTCCAAGAAAAATAGTACTTTGTGTACTCGAACCCACAACTTTTATGACTTTTCAAACTCTGAAACTCGATAACTACGGAAAATGAGGACCAAATTCCTTAAACAAAGTGTCAAATTAATCAGCACTACGAGGCCTTTAAGATTCACAACACATCAAATTTGCATCTGGTTGAATTTCCAAGAAAAATAGTACTTTGTGTACTCGAACCCACAACTTTTATGACTTTTCAAACTCTGAAACTCGATAACTACGGAAAATGAGGACCAAATTCCTTAAACAAAGTGTCAAATTAATCAGCACTACGAGGCCTTTAAGATTCACAACACATCAAATTTGCATCTGGTTGAATTTCCAAGAAAAATAGTACTTTGTGTACTCGAACCCACAACTTTTATGACTTTTCAAACTCTGAAACTCGATAACTACGGAAAATGAGGACCAAATTCCTTAAACAAAGTATCAAATTAATCAGCTCTACGAGGCCTTTAAGATTCACAACACATCAACTTTGCATCTAGTTGAGTTTCCAAGAAAAATAGTACTTTGAGTACTCGAACTCACAACTTTTGGGGCTTTTCAAATACTAAAACTCGATAACTACGGAAAATGAGTACCAAATTCCTTAATCAAAGTGTCAAATTAATCAGCACTACGAGGCCTTTAAGATTCACAACACATCAAATTTGCATCTAGTTGAATTTCCAAGAAAAATAGTACTTTGTGTACTAGAACCCACAACTTTTATGACTTTTCAAACTCTGAAACTCGATAACTACGGACAATTAGTACCAAATTCCTTAAACAAAGTGTCAAATTAATCAGCTCTACGAGGCCTTTAAGATTCACAACACATCAACTTTGCATTTAGTTGAATTTCCAAGAAAAATAGTACTTTGTGTACTCGAACCCACAACTTTTATGACTTTTCAAACTCTGAAACTCGATAACTACGGAAAATGAGGACCAAATTCCTTAAACAAAGTGTCAAATTAATCAGCACTACGAGGCCTTTAAGATTCACAACACATCAAATTTGCATCTGGTTGAATTTCCAAGAAAAATAGTACTTTGTGTACTCGAACCCACAACTTTTATGACTTTTCAAACTCTGAAACTCGATAACTACGGAAAATGAGGACCAAATTCCTTAAACAAAGTGTCAAATTAATCAGCACTACGAGGCCTTTAAGATTCACAACACATCAAATTTGCATCTGGTTGAATTTCCAAGAAAAATAGTACTTTGTGTACTCGAACCCACAACTTTTATGACTTTTCAAACTCTGAAACTCGATAACTACGGAAAATGAGGACCAAATTCCTTAAACAAAGTATCAAATTAATCAGCTCTACGAGGCCTTTAAGATTCACAACACATCAACTTTGCATCTAGTTGAGTTTCCAAGAAAAATAGTACTTTGAGTACTCGAACTCACAACTTTTGGGGCTTTTCAAATACTAAAACTCGATAACTACGGAAAATGAGTACCAAATTCCTTAATCAAAGTGTCAAATTAATCAGCACTACGAGGCCTTTAAGATTCACAACACATCAAATTTGCATCTAGTTGAATTTCCAAGAAAAATAGTACTTTGTGTACTAGAACCCACAACTTTTATGACTTTTCAAACTCTGAAACTCGATAACTACGGACAATTAGTACCAAATTCCTTAAACAAAGTGTCAAATTAATCAGCTCTACGAGGCCTTTAAGATTCACAACACATCAACTTTGCATTTAGTTGAATTTCCAAGAAAAATAGTACTTTGTGTACTCGAACCCACAACTTTTATGACTTTTCAAACTCTGAAACTCGATAACTACGGAAAATGAGGACCAAATTCCTTAAACAAAGTGTCAAATTAATCAGCACTACGAGGCCTTTAAGATTCACAACACATCAAATTTGCATCTGGTTGAATTTCCAAGAAAAATAGTACTTTGTGTACTCGAACACACAACTTTTATGACTTTTCAAATACTGAAACTCGATAACTACGGAAAATGAGGACCAAATTCCTTAAACAAAGTGTCAAATTAATCAGCACTACGAGGCCTTTAAGATTCACAACACATCAAATTTGCATCTAGTTGAATTTCCAAGAAAAATAGTACTTTGTGTACTCGAACACACAACTTTTGGGGCTTTTCAAATACTGAAACTCGATAACTACGGAAAATGAGGACCAAATTCCTTAAACAAAGTGTCAAATTAATCAGCACTACGAGGCCTTTAAGATTCACAACACATCAAATTTGCATCTGGTTGAATTTCCAAGAAAAATAGTACTTTGTGTACTCGAACACACAACTTTTATGACTTTTCAAATACTGAAACTCGATAACTACGGACAATTAGTACCAAATTCCTTAAACAATGTGTCAAATTAATCAGCACTACGAGGCCTTTAAGATTCACAACACATCAAATTTGCATCTGGTTGAATTTCCAAGAAAAATAGTACTTTGTGTACTCGAACACACAACTTTTATGACTTTTCAAATACTGAAACTCGATAACTACGGACAATTAGTACCAAATTCCTTAAACAAAGTGTCAAATTAATCAGCACTACGAGGCCTTTAAGATTCACAACACATCAAATTTGCATCTAGTTGAATTTCCAAGAAAAATAGTACTTTGTGTACTCGAACACACAACTTTTGGGGCTTTTCAAATACTGAAACTCGATAACTACGGACAATTAGTACCAAATTCCTTAAACAATGTGTCAAATTAATCAGCACTACGAGGCCTTTAAGATTCACAACACATCAAATTTGCATCTAGTTGAATTTCCAAGAAAAATAGTACTTTGAGTACTCGAACTCACAACTTTTGGCGCTTTTCAAATACTGAAACTCGATAACTACGGAAAATGAGTACCAAATTCCTTAATCAAAGTGTCAAATTAATCAGCACTACGAGGCCTTTAAGATTCACAACACATCAAATTTGCATCTAGTTGAATTTCCTAGAAAAATAGTACTTTGTGTACTCGAACACACAACTTTTGGGACTTTTCAAATACTGAAACTCGATAACTACGGAAAATGAGGACCAAATTCCTTAAACAAAGTGTCAAATTAATCAGCACTACGAGGCCTTTAAGATTCACAACACATCAAATTTGCATCTAGTTGAATTTCCAAGAAAAATAGTACTTTGTGTACTCGAACACACAACTTTTGGGACTTTTCAAATACTGAAACTCGATAACTACGGAAAATGAGGACCAAATTCCTTAAACAAAGTGTCAAATTAATCAGCACTACGAGGCCTTTAAGATTCACAACACATCATCTTTGCATCTAGTTGAATTTCCAAGAAAAATAGTACTTTGTGTACTCGAACACACAACTTTTGGGACTTTTCAAATACTGAAACTCGATAACTACGGAAAATGAGTATCAAATTCCTTAAACAAAGTGTCAAATTAATCAGCTCTTCGAGGCCTTTAAGATTCACACCACATCATCTTTGCATCTAGTTGAATTTCCAAGAAAAATAGTACTTTGTGTACTCGAACACACAACTTTTGGGACTTTTCAAATACTGAAACTCGATAACTACGGAAAATGAGGACCAAATTCCTTAAACAAAGTGTCAAATTAATCAGCACTACGAGGCCTTTAAGATTCACAATACATCAACTTTGCATCTAGTTGAATTTCCAAGAAAATTAGTACTTTGTGTACTCGAACACACAACTTTTATGACTTTTCAAACTCTGAAACTCGATAACTACGGAAAATGAGTACCAAATTCCTTAAACAAAGTGTCAAATTAATCAGCACTACGAGGCCTTTAAGATTCACAACACATCAACTTTGCATCTAGTTGAATTTCCAAGAAAATTAGTACTTTGTGTACTCGAACACACAACTTTTATGACTTTTCAAACTCTTAAACTCGATAACTACGGACAATTAGTACCAAATTCCTTAAACAAAGTGCCAAATTAATCAGCTCTACGAGGCCTTTAAGATTCACAATACATCAACTTTGCATCTAGTTGAATTTCCAAGAAAAATAGTACTTTGTGTACTCGAACCCACAACTTTTATGACTTTTCAAACTCTGAAACTCGATAACTACGGACAATTAGTACCAAATTCCTTAAACAAAGTGTCAAATTAATCAGCTCTACGAGGCCTTTAAGATTCACAATACATCAACTTTGCATCTAGTTGAATTTCCAAGAAAATTAGTACTTTGTGTACTCGAACACACAACTTTTATGACTTTTCAAACTCTGAAACTCGATAACTACGGAAAATGAGTACCAAATTCCTTAAACAAAGTGTCAAATTAATCAGCACTACGAGGCCTTTAAGATTCACAACACATCAACTTTGCATCTAGTTGAATTTCCAAGAAAATTAGTACTTTGTGTACTCGAACACACAACTTTTATGACTTTTCAAACTCTGAAACTCGATAACTACGGAAAATGAGTATCAAATTCCTTAAACAAAGTGTCAAATTAATCAGCTCTTCGAGGCCTTTAAAATGTCACAACACATCATCTTTGCATTTTGATGAATTTCCAAGAAAAATAGTACTTTGTGTACTCGAACACACAACTTTTGGGACTTTTCAAATACTGAAACTCGATAACTACGGAAAATGAGGACCAAATTCCTTAAACAAAGTGTCAAATTAATCAGCACTGCGAGGCCTTTAAGATTCACAACACATCAAATTTGCATCTAGTTGAATTTCCAAGAAAAATAGTACTTTGTGTACTCGAACACACAACTTTTGGGGCTTTTCAATTACTGAAACTCGATAACTACGGACAATTAGTACCAAATTCCTTAAACAATGTGTCAAATTAATCAGCTATACGAGGCCTTTAAGATTCACAACTCATCATCTTTGCATCTAGTTGAGTTTCCAAGAAAAATAGTACTTTGAGTACTCGAACCCATAACTTTTTGACTTTTCAAACTCTGAAACTCGATAACTACGGACAATTAGTACCAAATTCCTTAAACAATGTGTCAAATTAATCAGCACTACGAGGCCTTTAAGATTCACAACACATCAAATTTGCATCTAGTTGAATTTCCAAGAAAAATAGTACTTTGAGTACTCGAACTCACAACTTTTGGGGCTTTTCAAATACTGAAACTCGATAACTACGGAAAATGAGTACCAAATTCCTTAATCAAAGTGTCAAATTAATCAGCACTACGAGGCCTTTAAGATTCACAACACATCAAATTTGCATCTAGTTGAATTTCCAAGAAAAATAGTACTTTGAGTACTCGAACTCACAACTTTTGGGGCTTTTCAAATACTGAAACTCGATAACTACGGAAAATGAGTACCAAATTCCTTAATCAAAGTGTCAAATTAATCAGCACTACGAGGCCTTTAAGATTCACAACACATCAAATTTGCATCTAGTTGAATTTCCAAGAAAAATAGTACTTTGAGTACTCGAACCCATAACTTTTTGACTTTTCAAACTCTGAAACTCGATAACTACGGACAATTAGTACCAAATTCCTTAAACAATGTGTCAAATTAATCAGCACTACGAGGCCTTTAAGATTCACAACACATCAAATTTGCATCTAGTTGAATTTCCAAGAAAAATAGTACTTTGAGTACTCGAACTCACAACTTTTGGGGCTTTTCAAATACTGAAACTCGATAACTACGGACAATTAGTACCAAATTCCTTAAACAAAGTGTCAAATTAATCAGCTCTACGAGGCCTTTAAGATTCACAACACATCAACTTTGCATCTAGTTGAATTTCCAAGAAAAATAGTACTTTGTGTACTCGAACCCACAACTTTTATGACTTTTCAAACTCTGAAACTCGATAACTACGGACAATTAGTACCAAATTCCTTAAACAAAGTGTCAAATTAATCAGCTCTTCGAGGCCTTTAAAATGTCACAACACATCATCTTTGCATCTTGATGAATTTCCAAGAAAAATAGTACTTTGTGTACTCGAACACACAACTTTTGGGGCTTTTCAAATACTGAAACTCGATAACTACGGACAATTAGTACCAAATTCCTTAAACAATGTGTCAAATTAATCAGCTATACGAGGCCTTTAAGATTCACAACTCATCATCTTTGCATCTAGTTGAGTTTCCAAGAAAAATAGTACTTTGAGTACTCGAACCCATAACTTTTATGACTTTTCAAACTCTGAAACTCGATAACTACGGACAATTAGTACCAAATTCCTTAAACAATGTGTCAAATTAATCAGCACTACGAGGCCTTTAAGATTCACAACACATCAAATTTGCATCTAGTTGAATTTCCAAGAAAAATAGTACTTTGAGTACTCGAACTCACAACTTTTGGGGCTTTTCAAATACTGAAACTCGATAACTACGGAAAATGAGTACCAAATTCCTTAAACAATGTGTCAAATTAATCAGCACTACGAGGCCTTTAAGATTCACAACACATCAAATTTGCATCTAGTTGAATTTCCAAGAAAAATAGTACTTTGAGTACTCGAACTCACAACTTTTGGGGCTTTTCAAATACTGAAACTCGATAACTACGGAAAATGAGTACCAAATTCCTTAAACAATGTGTCAAATTAATCAGCTCTACGAGGCCTTTAAGATTCACAACACATCAACTTTGCATCTAGTTGAATTTCCAAGAAAAATAGTACTTTGTGTACTCGAACCCACAACTTTTATGACTTTTCAAACTCTGAAACTCGATAACTACGGACAATTAGTACCAAATTCCTTAAACAAAGTGTCAAATTAATCAGCTCTACGAGGCCTTTAAGATTCACAATACATCAACTTTGCATCTAGTTGAATTTCCAAGAAAATTAGTACTTTGTGTACTCGAACACACAACTTTTGGGGCTTTTCAAATACTGAAACTCGATAACTACGGACAATTAGTACCAAATTCCTTAAACAATGTGTCAAATTAATCAGCACTACGAGGCCTTTAAGATTCACAACACATCAAATTTGCATCTAGTTGAATTTCCAAGAAAAATAGTACTTTGAGTACTCGAACTCACAACTTTTGGGGCTTTTCAAATACTGAAACTCGATAACTACGGAAAATGAGGACCAAATAACTTAAACAATGTGTCAAATTAATCAGCTCTGCGAGGCCTTTAAAATGTCACAATACATCATCTTTGCATCTAGTTGAATTTCCAAGAAAAATAGTACTTTGTGTACTCGAACCCACAACTTTTGGGACTTTTCAAATACTGAAACTCGATAACTACGGAAAATGAGGACCAAATTCCTTAAACAAAGTGTCAAATTAATCAGCACTACGAGGCCTTTAAGATTCACAACACATCAAATTTGCATCTGGTTGAATTTCCAAGAAAAATAGTACTTTGTGTACTCGAACACACAACTTTTGGGACTTTTCAAATACTGAAACTCGATAACTACGGAAAATGAGGACCAAATTCCTTAAACAAAGTGTCAAATTAATCAGCACTACGAGGCCTTTAAGATTCACAACACATCAAATTTGCATCTAGTTGAATTTCCAAGAAAAATAGTACTTTGTGTACTCGAACTCACAAATTTTGGGACTTTTCAAACTCTGAAACTCGATAACTACGGAAAATGAGGACCAAATTCCTTAAACAAAGTGTCAAATTAATCAGCACTACGAGGCCTTTAAGATTCACAACACATCAAATTTGCATCTGGTTGAATTTCCAAGAAAAATAGTACTTTGTGTACTCGAACACACAACTTTTGGGACTTTTCAAATACTGAAACTCGATAACTACGGAAAATGAGGACCAAATTCCTTAAACAAAGTGTCAAATTAATCAGCACTACGAGGCCTTTAAGATTCACAACACATCAAATTTGCATCTAGTTGAATTTCCAAGAAAAATAGTACTTTGTGTACTCGAACACACAACTTTTGGGACTTTTCAAATACTGAAACTAGATAACTACGGAAAATGAGGACCAAATTCCTTAAACAAAGTGTCAAATTAATCAGCTCTTCGAGGCCTTTAAAATGTCACAACACATCAAATTTGCATCTGGTTGAATTTCCAAGAAAAATAGTACTTTGTGTACTCGAACTCACAACTTTTGGGGCTTTTCAAATACTGAAACTCGATAACTACGGAAAATGAGGACCAAATTCCTTAAACAAAGTGTCAAATTAATCAGCTCTTCGAGGCCTTTAAAATGTCACAACACATCAAATTTGCATCTGGTTGAATTTCCAAGAAAAATAGTACTTTGTGTACTCGAACCCACAACTTTTGGGACTTTTCAAATACTGAAACTCGATAACTACGCAAAATGAGGACCAAATTCCTTAAACAAAGTGTCAAATTAATCAGCACTACGAGGCCTTTAAGATTCACAACACATCAAATTTGCATCTGGTTGAATTTCCAAGAAAAATAGTACTTTGTGTACTCGAACACACAACTTTTGGGACTTTTCAAATACTGAAACTCCATAACTACGGAAAATGAGGACCAAATTCCTTAAACAAAGTGTCAAATTAATCAGCACTACGAGGCCTTTAAGATTCACAACACATCAAATTTGCATCTGGTTGAATTTCCAAGAAAAATAGTACTTTGTGTACTCGAACACACAACTTTTGGGACTTTTCAAATACTGAAACTCGATAACTACGGAAAATGAGGACCAAATTCCTTAAACAAAGTGTCAAATTAATCAGCACTACGAGGCCTTTAAGATTCACAACACATCAAATTTGCATCTAGTTGAATTTCCAAGAAAAATAGTACTTTGTGTACTCGAACACACAACTTTTGGGACTTTTCAAATACTGAAACTAGATAACTACGGAAAATGAGGACCAAATTCCTTAAACAAAGTGTCAAATTAATCAGCTCTTCGAGGCCTTTAAAATGTCACAACACATCAAATTTGCATCTGGTTGAATTTCCAAGAAAAATAGTACTTTGTGTACTCGAACTCACAACTTTTGGGGCTTTTCAAATACTGAAACTCGATAACTACGGAAAATGAGGACCAAATTCCTTAAACAAAGTGTCAAATTAATCAGCTCTTCGAGGCCTTTAAAATGTCACAACACATCAAATTTGCATCTGGTTGAATTTCCAAGAAAAATAGTACTTTGTGTACTCGAACCCACAACTTTTGGGACTTTTCAAATACTGAAACTCGATAACTACGCAAAATGAGGACCAAATTCCTTAAACAAAGTGTCAAATTAATCAGCACTACGAGGCCTTTAAGATTCACAACACATCAAATTTGCATCTGGTTGAATTTCCAAGAAAAATAGTACTTTGTGTACTCGAACACACAACTTTTGGGACTTTTCAAATACTGAAACTCCATAACTACGGAAAATGAGGACCAAATTCCTTAAACAAAGTGTCAAATTAATCAGCACTACGAGGCCTTTAAGATTCACAACACATCAAATTTGCATCTGGTTGAATTTCCAAGAAAAATAGTACTTTGTGTACTCGAACACACAACTTTTGGGACTTTTCAAATACTGAAACTCCATAACTACGGAAAATGAGGACCAAATTCCTTAAACAAAGTGTCAAATTAATCAGCACTACGAGGCCTTTAAGATTCACAACACATCAAATTTGCATCTGGTTGAATTTCCAAGAAAAATAGTACTTTGTGTACTCGAACACACAACTGTTATGACTTTTCAAATACTGAAACTCCATAACTACGGAAAATGAGGACCAAATTCCTTAAACAAAGTGTCAAATTAATCAGCACTACGAGGCCTTTAAGATTCACAACTCATCATCTTTGCATCTTGATGAATTTCCAAGAAAAATAGTACTTTGTGTACTCGAACACACAAATTTTGGGACTTTTCAAATACTGAAACTCGATAACTACGGAAAATGAGGACCAAATTCCTTAAACAAAGTGTCAAATTAATCAGCACTACGAGGCCTTTAAGATTCACAACACATCAACTTTGCATCTAGTTGAATTTCCTAGAAATACAGTACTTTGTGTACTCGAACACACAACTTTTGGGACTTTTCAAACTCTGAAACACGATAACTACGGAAAATGAGGACCAAATTCGTTAAACAAAGTGTCAAATTAATCAGCACTACGAGGCCTTTAAGATTCACAACACATCAACTTTGCATCTAGTTGAATTTCCTAGAAATACAGTACTTTGTGTACTCGAACACACAACTTTTGGGACTTTTCAAACTCTGAAACACGATAACTACGGAAAATGAGGACCAAATTCCTTAAACAAAGTGTCAAATTAATCAGCACTACGAGGCCTTTAAGATTCACAACACATCAACTTTGCATCTAGTTGAATTTCCTAGAAATACAGTACTTTGTGTACTCGAACACACAACTTTTGGGACTTTTCAAACTCTGAAACACGATAACTACGGAAAATGAGGACCAAATTCCTTAAACAAAGTGTCAAATTAATCAGCACTACGAGGCCTTTAAGATTCACAACACATCAACTTTGCATCTAGTTGAATTTCCAAGAAAAATAGTACTTTGTGTACTCGAACCCACAACTTTTATGACTTTTCAAACTCTGAAACTCGATAACTACGGACAATTAGTACCAAATTCCTTAAACAAAGTGTCAAATTAATCAGCTCTACGAGGCCTTTAAGATTCACAACACATCAACTTTGCATCTAGTTGAATTTCCAAGAAAAATAGTACTTTGTGTACTCGAACACACAACTTTTATGACTTTTCAAACTCTGAAACTCGATAACTACGGACAATTAGTACCAAATTCCTTAAACAATGTGTCAAATTAATCAGCACTACGAGGCCTTTAAGATTCACAACACAACAACTTTGCATCTAGTTGAATTTCCTAGAAATACAGTACTTTGTGTACTCGAACACACAACTTTTGGGACTTTGCAAACTCTGAAACACGATAACTACGGAAAATGAGGACCAAATTCCTTAAACAAAGTGTCAAATTAATCAGCTCTTCGAGGCCTTTAAAATGTCACAACACATCATCTTTGCATCTTGATGAATTTCCAAGAAAAATAGTACTTTGTGTACTCGAACACACAAATTTTGGGACTTTTCAAATACTGAAACTCGATAACTACGGAAAATGAGGACCAAATTCCTTAAACAAAGTGTCAAATTAATCAGCACTACGAGGCCTTTAAGATTCACAACACATCAAATTTGCATCTGGTTGAATTTCCAAGAAAAATAGTACTTTGTGTACTCGAACACACAACTTTTATGACTTTTCAAATACTGAAACTCGATAACTACGGAAAATGAGGACCAAATTCCTTAAACAAAGTGTCAAATTAATCAGCACTACGAAGCCTTTAAGATTCACAACACATCAAATTTGCATCTAGTTGAATTTCCAAAAAAATAGTACTTTGTGTACTCGAACACACAACTTTTGGGGCTTTTCAAATACTGAAACTCGATAACTACGGACAATTAGTACCAAATTCCTTAAACAATGTGTCAAATTAATCAGCACTACGAGGCCTTTAAGATTCACAACACATCAAATTTGCATCTAGTTGAATTTCCAAAAAAATAGTACTTTGTGTACTCGAACACACAACTTTTGGGGCTTTTCAAATACTGAAACTCGATAACTACGGACAATTAGTACCAAATTCCTTAAACAATGTGTCAAATTAATCAGCACTACGAGGCCTTTAAGATTCACAACACATCAAATTTGCATCTAGTTGAATTTCCAAGAAAAATAGTACTTTGTGTACTCGAACACACAACTTTTGGGGCTTTTCAAATACTGAAACTCGATAACTACGGACAATTAGTACCAAATTCCTTAAACAATGTGTCAAATTAATCAGCACTACGAGGCCTTTAAGATTCACAACACATCAAATTTGCATCTAGTTGAATTTCCAAAAAAATAGTACTTTGTGTACTCGAACACACAACTTTTGGGGCTTTTCAAATACTGAAACTCGATAACTACGGACAATTAGTACCAAATTCCTTAAACAATGTGTCAAATTAATCAGCACTACGAGGCCTTTAAGATTCACAACACATCAAATTTGCATCTAGTTGAATTTCCAAGAAAAATAGTACTTTGTGTACTCGAACTCACAACTTTTGGGGCTTTTCAAATACTGAAACTCGATAACTACGGACAATTAGTACCAAATTCCTTAAACAATGTGTCAAATTAATCAGCTCTGCGAGGCCTTTAAGATTCACAACACATCAAATTTGCATCTAGTTGAATTTCCAAAAAAATAGTACTTTGTGTACTCGAACCCACAACTTTTGGGACTTTTCAAATACTGAAACTCGATAACTACGGAAAATGAGGACCAAATTCCTTAAACAAAGTGTCAAATTAATCAGCACTACGAGGCCTTTAAGATTCACAACACATCAACTTTGCATCTAGTTGAATTTCCAAGAAAATTAGTACTTTGTGTACTCGAACACACAACTTTTATGACTTTTCAAACTCTGAAACTCGATAACTACGGAAAATGAGTACCAAATTCCTTAAACAAAGTGTCAAATTAATCAGCTCATCGAGGCCTTTAAAATGTCACAACACATCAAATTTGCATCTGGTTGAATTTCCAAGAAAAATAGTACTTTGTGTACTCGAACTCACAACTTTTGGGGCTTTTCAAATACTGAAACTCGATAACTACGGAAAATGAGGACCAAATAACTTAAACAATGTGTCAAATTAATCAGCTCTGCGAGGCCTTTAAAATGTCACAATACATCATCTTTGCATCTAGTTGAATTTCCAAGAAAAATAGTACTTTGTGTACTCGAACCCACAACTTTTGGGACTTTTCAAATACTGAAACTCGATAACTACGGAAAATGAGGACCAAATTCCTTAAACAAAGTGTCAAATTAATCAGCACTACGAGGCCTTTAAGATTCACAACACATCAAATTTGCATCTGGTTGAATTTCCAAGAAAAATAGTACTTTGTGTACTCGAACACACAACTTTTGGGACTTTTCAAATACTGAAACTCCATAACTACGGAAAATGAGGACCAAATTCCTTAAACAAAGTGTCAAATTAATCAGCACTACGAGGCCTTTAAGATTCACAACACATCAAATTTGCATCTGGTTGAATTTCCAAGAAAAATAGTACTTTGTGTACTCGAACACACAAATTTTGGGACTTTTCAAACTCTGAAACTCGATAACTACGGAAAATGAGTACCAAATTCCTTAAACAAAGTGTCAAATTAATCAGCTCTTCGAGGCCTTTAAAATGTCACAACACATCATCTTTGCATCTTGATGAATTTCCAAGAAAAATAGTACTTTGTGTACTCGAACACACAAATTTTGGGACTTTTCAAACTCTGAAACACGATAACTACGGAAAATGAGGACCAAATTCCTTAAACAAAGTGTCAAATTAATCAGCTCTTCGAGGCCTTTAAAATGTCACAACACATCATCTTTGCATCTTGATGAATTTCCAAGAAAAATAGTACTTTGTGTTCTCGAACACACAAATTTTGGGACTTTTCAAATACTGAAACTCGATAACTACGGAAAATGAGGACCAAATTCCTTAAACAAAGTGTCAAATTAATCAGCACTACGAGGCCTTTAAGATTCACAACACATCAAATTTGCATCTAGTTGAATTTCCAAAAAAATAGTACTTTGTGTACTCGAACACACAACTTTTGGGGCTTTTCAAATACTGAAACTCGATAACTACGGACAATTAGTACCAAATTCCTTAAACAATGTGTCAAATTAATCAGCACTACGAGGCCTTTAAGATTCACAACACATCAAATTTGCATCTAGTTGAATTTCCAAGAAAAATAGTACTTTGTGTACTCGAACTCACAACTTTTGGGGCTTTTCAAATACTGAAACTCGATAACTACGGAAAATGAGGACCAAATAACTTAAACAATGTGTCAAATTAATCAGCACTACGAGGCCTTTAAAATGTCACAATACATCATCTTTGCATCTAGTTGAATTTCCAAGAAAAATAGTACTTTGTGTACTCGAACACACAACTTTTGGGACTTTTCAAATACTGAAACTCGATAACTACGGAAAATGAGTACCAAATTCCTTAAACAAAGTGTCAAATTAATCAGCTCTTCGAGGCCTTTAAAATGTCACAACACATCAAATTTGCATCTGGTTGAATTTCCAAGAAAAATAGTACTTTGTGTACTCGAACTCACAACTTTTGGGGCTTTTCAAATACTGAAACTCGATAACTACGGAAAATGAGGACCAAATAACTTAAACAATGTGTCAAATTAATCAGCTCTGCGAGGCCTTTAAAATGTCACAATACATCATCTTTGCATCTAGTTGAATTTCCAAGAAAAATAGTACTTTGTGTACTCGAACCCACAACTTTTGGGACTTTTCAAATACTGAAACTCGATAACTACGGACAATTAGTACCAAATTCCTTAAACAAAGTGTCAAATTAATCAGCTCTACGAGGCCTTTAAGATTCACAACACATCAACTTTGCATCTAGTTGAATTTCCAAGAAAAATAGTACTTTGTGTACTCGAACCCACAACTTTTATGACTTTTCAAACTCTGAAACTCGATAACTACGGACAATTAGTACCAAATTCCTTAAACAAAGTGTCAAATTAATCAGCTCTACGAGGCCTTTAAGATTCACAACACATCAACTTTGCATCTAGTTGAATTTCCAAGAAAAATAGTACTTTGTGTACTCGAACACACAACTTTTGGGACTTTTCAAATACTGAAACTCGATAACTACGGAAAATGAGTATCAAATTCCTTAAACAAAGTGTCAAATTAATCAGCTCTTCGAGGCCTTTAAAATGTCACAACACATCATCTTTGCATCTTGATGAATTTCCAAGAAAAATAGTACTTTGTGTACTCGAACACACAAATTTTGGGACTTTTCAAACTCTGAAACACGATAACTACGGAAAATGAGGACCAAATTCCTTAAACAAAGTGTCAAATTAATCAGCTCTTCGAGGCCTTTAAAATGTCACAACACATCATCTTTGCATCTTGATGAATTTCCAAGAAAAATAGTACTTTGTGTACTCGAACACACAAATTTTGGGACTTTTCAAATACTGAAACTCGATAACTACGGAAAATGAGGACCAAATTCCTTAAACAAAGTCTCAAATTAATCAGCACTACGAGGCCTTTAAGATTCACAACACATCAAATTTGCATCTGGTTGAATTTCCAAGAAAAATAGTACTTTGTGTACTCGAACACACAACTTTTATGACTTTTCAAATACTGAAACTCGATAACTACGGAAAATGAGGACCAAATTCCTTAAACAAAGTGTCAAATTAATCAGCACTACGAGGCCTTTAAGATTCACAACACATCAAATTTGCATCTAGTTGAATTTCCAAAAAAATAGTACTTTGTGTACTCGAACACACAACTTTTGGGGCTTTTCAAATACTGAAACTCGATAACTACGGACAATTAGTACCAAATTCCTTAAACAATGTGTCAAATTAATCAGCACTACGAGGCCTTTAAGATTCACAACACATCAAATTTGCATCTAGTTGAATTTCCAAAAAAATAGTACTTTGTGTACTCGAACACACAACTTTTGGGGCTTTTCAAATACTGAAACTCGATAACTACGGACAATTAGTACCAAATTCCTTAAACAATGTGTCAAATTAATCAGCACTACGAGGCCTTTAAGATTCACAACACATCAAATTTGCATCTAGTTGAATTTCCAAGAAAAATAGTACTTTGTGTACTCGAACTCACAACTTTTGGGGCTTTTCAAATACTGAAACTCGATAACTACGGAAAATGAGGACCAAATAACTTAAACAATGTGTCAAATTAATCAGCTCTGCGAGGCCTTTAAGATTCACAACACATCAACTTTGCATCTAGTTGAATTTCCAAGAAAATTAGTACTTTGTGTACTCGAACACACCACTTTTATGACTTTTCAAACTCTGAAACTCGATAACTACGGAAAATGAGTACCAAATTCCTTAAACAAAGTGTCAAATTAATCAGCACTACGAGGCCTTTAAAATGTCACAATACATCATCTTTGCATCTAGTTGAATTTCCAAGAAAAATAGTACTTTGTGTACTCGAACCCACAACTTTTGGGACTTTTCAAATACTGAAACTCGATAACTACGGAAAATGAGGACCAAATTCCTTAAACAAAGTGTCAAATTAATCAGCACTACGAGGCCTTTAAGATTCACAACACATCAACTTTGCATCTAGTTGAATTTCCAAGAAAATTAGTACTTTGTGTACTCGAACACACAACTTTTATGACTTTTCAAACTCTGAAACTCGATAACTACGGAAAATGAGTACCAAATTCCTTAAACAAAGTGTCAAATTAATCAGCTCTTCGAGGCCTTTAAAATGTCACAACACATCAAATTTGCATCTGGTTGAATTTCCAAGAAAAATAGTACTTTGTGTACTCGAACTCACAACTTTTGGGGCTTTTCAAATACTGAAACTCGATAACTACGGAAAATGAGGACCAAATAACTTAAACAATGTGTCAAATTAATCAGCTCTGCGAGGCCTTTAAAATGTCACAATACATCATCTTTGCATCTAGTTGAATTTCCAAGAAAAATAGTACTTTGTGTACTCGAACCCACAACTTTTGGGACTTTTCAAATACTGAAACTCGATAACTACGGAAAATGAGGACCAAATTCCTTAAACAAAGTGTCAAATTAATCAGCACTACGAGGCCTTTAAGATTCACAACACATCAAATTTGCATCTGGTTGAATTTCCAAGAAAAATAGTACTTTGTGTACTCGAACACACAACTTTTGGGACTTTTCAAATACTGAAACTCCATAACTACGGAAAATGAGGACCAAATTCCTTAAACAAAGTGTCAAATTAATCAGCACTACGAGGCCTTTAAGATTCACAACACATCAAATTTGCATCTGGTTGAATTTCCAAGAAAAATAGTACTTTGTGTACTCGAACACACAACTTTTATGACTTTTCAAATACTGAAACTCGATAACTACGGAAAATGAGGACCAAATTCCTTAAACAAAGTGTCAAATTAATCAGCACTACGAGGCCTTTAAGATTCACAACACATCAAATTTGCATCTAGTTGAATTTCCAAGAAAAATAGTACTTTGTGTACTCGAACACACAACTTTTGGGACTTTTCAAATACTGAAACTCCATAACTACGGAAAATGAGGACCAAATTCCTTAAACAAAGTGTCAAATTAATCAGCACTACGAGGCCTTTAAGATTCACAACACATCAAATTTGCATCTGGTTGAATTTCCAAGAAAAATAGTACTTTGTGTACTCGAACACACAACTTTAATGACTTTTCAAATACTGAAACTCGATAACTACGGAAAATGAGGACCAAATTCCTTAAACAAAGTGTCAAATTAATCAGCACTACGAGGCCTTTAAGATTCACAACACATCAAATTTGCATCTGGTTGAATTTCCAAGAAAAATAGTACTTTGTGTACTCGAACACACAACTTTTGGGACTTTTCAAATACTGAAACTCCATAACTACGGAAAATGAGGACCAAATTCCTTAAACAAAGTGTCAAATTAATCAGCACTACGAGGCCTTTAAGATTCACAACACATCAAATTTGCATCTGGTTGAATTTCCAAGAAAAATAGTACTTTGTGTACTCGAACACACAACTTTTATGACTTTTCAAATACTGAAACTCGATAACTACGGAAAATGAGGACCAAATTCCTTAAACAAAGTGTCAAATTAATCAGCACTACGAGGCCTTTAAGATTCACAACACATCAACTTTGCATCTAGTTGAATTTCCAAGAAAATTAGTACTTTGTGTACTCGAACACACAACTTTTATGACTTTTCAAACTCTGAAACTCGATAACTACGGAAAATGAGTACCAAATTCCTTAAACAAAGTGTCAAATTAATCAGCACTACGAGGCCTTTAAGATTCACAACACATCAACTTTGCATCTAGTTGAATTTCCAAGAAAAATAGTACTTTGTGTACTCGAACACACAACTTTTGGGACTTTTCAAATACTGAAACTCGATAACTACGGAAAATGAGGACCAAATTCCTTAAACAAAGTGTCAAATTAATCAGCTCTTCGAGGCCTTTAAAATGTCACAACACATCATCTTTGCATCTTGATGAATTTCCAAGAAAAATAGTACTTTGAGTACTCGAACCCATAACTTTTATGACTTTTCAAACTCTGAAACTCGATAACTACGGACAATTAGTACCAAATTCCTTAAACAATGTGTCAAATTAATCAGCACTACGAGGCCTTTAAGATTCACAACACATCAAATTTGCATCTAGTTGAATTTCCAAGAAAAATAGTACTTTGTGTACTCGAACACACAACTTTTGGGGCTTTTCAAATACTGAAACTCGATAACTACGGACAATTAGTACCAAATTCCTTAAACAATGTGTCAAATTAATCAGCTCTTCGAGGCCTTTAAAATGTCACAACACATCATCTTTGCATCTAGTTGAGTTTCCAAGAAAAATAGTACTTTGAGTACTCGAACCCACAACTTTTATGACTTTTCAAACTCTGAAACTCGATAACTACGGACAATTAGTACCAAATTCCTTAAACAATGTGTCAAATTAATCAGCACTACGAGGCCTTTAAGATTCACAACACATCAAATTTGCATCTAGTTGAATTTCCAAGAAAAATAGTACTTTGAGTACTCGAACTCACAACTTTTGGGGCTTTTCAAATACTGAAACTCGATAACTACGGAAAATGAGTACCAAATTCCTTAATCAAAGTGTCAAATTAATCAGCACTACGAGGCCTTTAAGATTCACAACACATCAAATTTGCATCTAGTTGAATTTCCAAGAAAAATAGTACTTTGTGTACTCGAACACACAACTTTTGGGGCTTTTCAAATACTGAAACTCGATAACTACGGACAATTAGTACCAAATTCCTTAAACAAAGTGTCAAATTAATCAGCTCTACGAGGCCTTTAAGATTCACAACACATCAACTTTGCATCTAGTTGAATTTCCAAGAAAAATAGTACTTTGTGTACTCGAACCCACAACTTTTATGACTTTTCAAACTCTGAAACTCGATAACTACGGACAATTAGTACCAAATTCCTTAAACAAAGTGTCAAATTAATCAGCTCTACGAGGCCTTTAAGATTCACAACACATCAACTTTGCATCTAGTTGAATTTCCAAGAAAAATAGTACTTTGTGTACTCGAACACACAACTTTTGGGACTTTTCAAATACTGAAACTCGATAACTACGGAAAATGAGTATCAAATTCCTTAAACAAAGTGTCAAATTAATCAGCTCTTCGAGGCCTTTAAGATTCACAACACATCAACTTTGCATCTAGTTGAATTTCCAAGAAAAATAGTACTTTGTGTACTCGAACACACAACTTTTGGGACTTTTCAAATACTGAAACTCGATAACTACGGAAAATGAGGACCAAATTCCTTAAACAAAGTGTCAAATTAATCAGCACTACGAGGCCTTTAAGATTCACAACACATCAACTTTGCATCTAGTTGAATTTCCAAGAAAAATAGTACTTTGTGTACTCGAACACACAACTTTTGGGGCTTTTCAAATACTGAAACTCGATAACTACGGACAATTAGTACCAAATTCCTTAAACAATGTGTCAAATTAATCAGCACTACGAGGCCTTTAAGATTCACAACACATCAACTTTGCATCTAGTTGAATTTCCTAGAAATACAGTACTTTGTGTACTCGAACACACAACTTTTGGGACTTTTCAAACTCTGAAACACGATAACTACGGAAAATGAGGACCAAATTCCTTAAACAAAGTGTCAAATTAATCAGCTCTTCGAGGCCTTTAAAATGTCACAACACATCATCTTTGCATCTTGATGAATTTCCAAGAAAAATAGTACTTTGTGTACTCGAACACACAAATTTTGGGACTTTTCAAATACTGAAACTCGATAACTACGGAAAATGAGGACCAAATTCCTTAAACAAAGTGTCAAATTAATCAGCACTACGAGGCCTTTAAGATTCACAACACATCAACTTTGCATCTAGTTGAATTTCCTAGAAATACAGTACTTTGTGTACTCGAACACACAAATTTTGGGACTTTTCAAATACTGAAACTCGATAACTACGGAAAATGAGGACCAAATTCCTTAAACAAAGTGTCAAATTAATCAGCACTACGAGGCCTTTAAAATGTCACAATACATCAAATTTGCATCTGGTTGAATTTCCAAGAAAAATAGTACTTTGTGTACTCGAACTCACAACTTTTGGGGCTTTTCAAATACTGAAACTCGATAACTACGGAAAATGAGGACCAAATAACTTAAACAATGTGTCAAATTAATCAGCTCTGCGAGGCCTTTAAAATGTCACAATACATCATCTTTGCATCTAGTTGAATTTCCAAGAAAAATAGTACTTTGTGTACTCGAACCCACAACTTTTGGGACTTTTCAAATACTGAAACTCGATAACTACGGAAAATGAGGACCAAATTCCTTAAACAAAGTGTCAAATTAATCAGCTCTTCCAGGCCTTTAAGATTCACAACACATCAACTTTGCATCTAGTTGAATTTCCAAGAAAAATAGTACTTTGTGTACTCGAACACACAACTTTTGGGACTTTTCAAATACTGAAACTCGATAACTACGGAAAATGAGGACCAAATTCCTTAAACAAAGTGTCAAATTAATCAGCACTACGAGGCCTCTAAGATTCACAACACATCAAATTTGCATCTAGTTGAATTTCCAAGAAAAATAGTACTTTGTGTACTCGAACTCACAACTTTTGGGGCTTTTCAAATACTGAAACTCGATAACTACGGAAAATGAGGACCAAATAACTTAAACAATGTGTCAAATTAATCAGCTCTGCGAGGCCTTTAAGATTCACAACACATCAACTTTGCATCTAGTTGAATTTCCAAGAAAATTAGTACTTTGTGTACTCGAACACACCACTTTTATGACTTTTCAAACTCTGAAACTCGATAACTACGGAAAATGAGTACCAAATTCCTTAAACAAAGTGTCAAATTAATCAGCACTACGAGGCCTTTAAAATGTCACAATACATCAAATTTGCATCTGGTTGAATTTCCAAGAAAAATAGTACTTTGTGTACTCGAACTCACAACTTTTGGGGCTTTTCAAATACTGAAACTCGATAACTACGGAAAATGAGGACCAAATAACTTAAACAATGTGTCAAATTAATCAGCTCTGCGAGGCCTTTAAAATGTCACAATACATCATCTTTGCATCTAGTTGAATTTCCAAGAAAAATAGTACTTTGTGTACTCGAACCCACAACTTTTGGGACTTTTCAAATACTGAAACTCGATAACTACGGAAAATGAGGACCAAATTCCTTAAACAAAGTGTCAAATTAATCAGCTCTTCGAGGCCTTTAAGATTCACAACACATCAACTTTGCATCTAGTTGAATTTCCAAGAAAAATAGTACTTTGTGTACTCGAACACACAACTTTTGGGACTTTTCAAATACTGAAACTCGATAACTACGGAAAATGAGGACCAAATTCCTTAAACAAAGTGTCAAATTAATCAGCACTACGAGGCCTTTAAGATTCACAACACATCAACTTTGCATCTAGTTGAATTTCCTAGAAATACAGTACTTTGTGTACTCGAACACACAACTTTTGGGACTTTTCAAACTCTGAAACACGATAACTACGGAAAATGAGGACCAAATTCCTTAAACAAAGTGTCAAATTAATCAGCTCTTCGAGGCCTTTAAAATGTCACAACACATCATCTTTGCATCTTGATGAATTTCCAAGAAAAATAGTACTTTGTGTACTCGAACACACAAATTTTGGGACTTTTCAAATACTGAAACTCGATAACTACGGAAAATGAGGACCAAATTCCTTAAACAAAGTGTCAAATTAATCAGCACTACGAGGCCTTTAAGATTCACAACACATCAAATTTGCATCTGGTTGAATTTCCAAGAAAAATAGTACTTTGTGTACTCGAACACACAACTTTTATGACTTTTCAAATACTGAAACTCGATAACTACGGAAAATGAGGACCAAATTCCTTAAACAAAGTGTCAAATTAATCAGCACTACGAAGCCTTTAAGATTCACAACACATCAAATTTGCATCTAGTTGAATTTCCAAGAAAAATAGTACTTTGTGTACTCGAACACACAACTTTTGGGGCTTTTCAAATACTGAAACTCGATAATTACGGACAATTAGTACCAAATTCCTTAAACAATGTGTCAAATTAATCAGCACTACGAGGCCTTTAAGATTCACAACACATCAAATTTGCATCTAGTTGAATTTCCAAGAAAAATAGTACTTTGAGTACTCGAACTCACAACTTTTGGGGCTTTTCAAATACTGAAACTCGATAACTACGGAAAATGAGTACCAAATTCCTTAATCAAAGTGTCAAATTAATCAGCACTACGAGGCCTTTAAGATTCACAACACATCAAATTTGCATCTAGTTGAATTTCCAAGAAAAATAGTACTTTGTGTACTCGAACCCACAACTTTTATGACTTTTCAAACTCTGAAACTCGATAACTACGGACAATTAGTACCGAATTCCTTAAACAAAGTGTCAAATTAATCAGCTCTACGAGGCCTTTAAGATTCACAACACATCAACTTTGCATCTAGTTGAATTTCCAAGAAAAATAGTACTTTGTGTACTCGAACACACAACTTTTGGGACTTTTCAAATACTGAAACTCCATAACTACGGAAAATGAGGACCAAATTCCTTAAACAAAGTGTCAAATTAATCAGCACTACGAGGCCTTTAAGATTCACAACACATCAAATTTGCATCTGGTTGAATTTCCAAGAAAAATAGTACTTTGTGTACTCGAACACACAACTTTTGGGACTTTTCAAATACTGAAACTCCATAACTACGGAAAATGAGGACCAAATTCCTTAAACAAAGTGTCAAATTAATCAGCACTACGAGGCCTTTAAGATTCACAACACATCAACTTTGCATCTAGTTGAATTTCCAAGAAAAATAGTACTTTGTGTACTCGAACACACAACTTTTGGGACTTTTCAAATACTGAAACTCGATAACTACGGAAAATGAGGACCAAATTCCTTAAACAAAGTGTCAAATTAATCAGCTCTTCGAGGCCTTTAAAATGTCACAACACATCATCTTTGCATCTTGATGAATTTCCAAGAAAAATAGTACTTTGTGTACTCGAACACACAACTTTTATGACTTTTCAAATACTGAAACTCGATAACTACGGAAAATGAGGACCAAATTCCTTAAACAAAGTGTCAAATTAATCAGCACTACGAAGCCTTTAAGATTCACAACACATCAAATTTGCATCTAGTTGAATTTCCAAGAAAAATAGTACTTTGTGTACTCGAACACACAACTTTTGGGACTTTTCAAATACTGAAACTCCATAACTACGGAAAATGAGGACCAAATTCCTTAAACAAAGTGTCAAATTAATCAGCACTACGAGGCCTTTAAGATTCACAACACATCAACTTTGCATCTAGTTGAATTTCCAAGAAAAATAGTACTTTGTGTACTCGAACACACAACTTTTGGGACTTTTCAAATACTGAAACTCCATAACTACGGAAAATGAGGACCAAATTCCTTAAACAAAGTGTCAAATTAATCAGCACTACGAGGCCTTTAAGATTCACAACACATCAAATTTGCATCTGGTTGAATTTCCAAGAAAAATAGTACTTTGTGTACTCGAACACACAACTTTTGGGACTTTTCAAATACTGAAACTCCATAACTACGGAAAATGAGGACCAAATTCCTTAAACAAAGTGTCAAATTAATCAGCACTACGAGGCCTTTAAGATTCACAACACATCAACTTTGCATCTAGTTGAATTTCCAAGAAAAATAGTACTTTGTGTACTCGAACACACAACTTTTGGGACTTTTCAAATACTGAAACTCGATAACTACGGAAAATGAGGACCAAATTCCTTAAACAAAGTGTCAAATTAATCAGCTCTTCGAGGCCTTTAAAATGTCACAACACATCATCTTTGCATCTTGATGAATTTCCAAGAAAAATAGTACTTTGTGTACTCGAACACACAACTTTTGGGACTTTTCAAATACTGAAACTCGATAACTACGGAAAATGAGTACCAAATTCCTTAAACAAAGTGTCAAATTAATCAGCACTACGAGGCCTTTAAGATTCACAACACATCAACTTTGCATCTAGTTGAATTTCCAAGAAAATTAGTACTTTGTGTACTCGAACACACAACTTTTGGGGCTTTTCAAATACTGAAACTCGATAACTACGGACAATTAGTACCAAATTCCTTAAACAATGTGTCAAATTAATCAGCTATACGAGGCCTTTAAGATTCACAACTCATCATCTTTGCATCTAGTTGAGTTTCCAAGAAAAATAGTACTTTGTGTACTCGAACACACAACTTTTGGGACTTTTCAAATACTGAAACTCGATAACTACGGAAAATGAGTATCAAATTCCTTAAACAAAGTGTCAAATTAATCAGCTCTTCGAGGCCTTTAAGATTCACAACACATCATCTTTGCATCTAGTTGAATTTCCAAGAAAATTAGTACTTTGTGTACTCGAACACACAACTTTTATGACTTTTCAAACTCTGAAACTCGATAACTACGGAAAATGAGTACCAAATTCCTTAAACAAAGTGTCAAATTAATCAGCTCTTCGAGGCCTTTAAAATGTCACAACACATCAACTTTGCATCTAGTTGAATTTCCAAGAAAAATAGTACTTTGTGTACTCGAACCCACAACTTTTATGACTTTTCAAACTCTGAAACTCGATAACTACGGACAATTAGTACCAAATTCCTTAAACAAAGTGTCAAATTAATCAGCTCTACGAGGCCTTTAAGATTCACAACACATCAACTTTGCATCTAGTTGAATTTCCAAGAAAAATAGTACTTTGTGTACTCGAACACACAACTTTTGGGACTTTTCAAATACTGAAACTCGATAACTACGGAAAATGAGTATCAAATTCCTTAAACAAAGTGTCAAATTAATCAGCTCTTCGAGGCCTTTAAAATGTCACAACACATCATCTTTGCATCTTGATGAATTTCCAAGAAAAATAGTACTTTGTGTACTCGAACACACAACTTTTGGGACTTTTCAAATACTGAAACTCGATAACTACGGAAAATGAGGACCAAATTCCTTAAACAAAGTGTCAAATTAATCAGCACTACGAGGCCTTTAAGATTCACAACACATCAACATTGCATCTAGTTGAATTTCCAAGAAAATTAGTACTTTGTGTACTCGAACACACAACTTTTGGGACTTTTCAAATACTGAAACTCGATAACTACGGAAAATGAGTACCAAATTCCTTAAACAAAGTGTCAAATTAATCAGCACTACGAGGCCTTTAAGATTCACAACACATCAACTTTGCATCTAGTTGAATTTCCAAGAAAATTAGTACTTTGTGTACTCGAACACACAACTTTTGGGGCTTTTCAAATACTGAAACTCGATAACTACGGACAATTAGTACCAAATTCCTTAAACAATGTGTCAAATTAATCAGCTATACGAGGCCTTTAAGATTCACAACTCATCATCTTTGCATCTAGTTGAGTTTCCAAGAAAAATAGTACTTTGTGTACTCGAACACACAACTTTTGGGACTTTTCAAATACTGAAACTCGATAACTACGGAAAATGAGGACCAAATTCCTTAAACAAAGTGTCAAATTAATCAGCACTACGAGGCCTTTAAGATTCACAACACATCAACTTTGCATCTAGTTGAATTTCCAAGAAAATTAGTACTTTGTGTACTCGAACACACAACTTTTGGGACTTTTCAAATACTGAAACTCGATAACTACGGAAAATGAGGACCAAATTCCTTAAACAAAGTGTCAAATTAATCAGCACTACGAGGCCTTTAAGATTCACAACACATCAAATTTGCATCTGGTTGAATTTCCAAGAAAAATAGTACTTTGTGTACTCGAACACACAACTTTTATGACTTTTCAAATACTGAAACTCGATAACTACGGAAAATGAGGACCAAATTCCTTAAACAAAGTGTCAAATTAATCAGCACTACGAGGCCTTTAAGATTCACAACACATCAAATTTGCATCTAGTTGAATTTCCAAGAAAAATAGTACTTTGTGTACTCGAACCCACAACTTTTATGACTTTTCAAACTCTGAAACTCGATAACTACGGACAATTAGTACCAAATTCCTTAAACAATGTGTCAAATTAATCAGCACTACGAGGCCTTTAAGATTCACAACACATCAAATTTGCATATAGTTGAATTTCCAAGAAAAATAGTACTTTGAGTACTCGAACTCACAACTTTTGGGGCTTTTCAAATAATGAAACTCGATAACTACGGAAAATGAGTACCAAATTCCTTAATCAAAGTGTCAAATTAATCAGCACTACGAGGCCTTTAAGATTCACAACACATCAAATTTGCATCTAGTTGAATTTCCAAGAAAAATAGTACTTTGTGTACTCGAACCCACAACTTTTATGACTTTTCAAACTCTGAAACTCGATAACTACGGACAATTAGTACCAAATTCCTTAAACAAAGTGTCAAATTAATCAGCTCTACGAGGCCTTTAAGATTCACAACACATCAACTTTGCATCTAGTTGAATTTCCAAGAAAAATAGTACTTTGTGTACTCGAACACACAACTTTTGGGACTTTTCAAATACTGAAACTCGATAACTACGGAAAATGAGTATCAAATTCCTTAAACAAAGTGTCAAATTAATCAGCTCTTCGAGGCCTTTAAAATGTCACAACACATCATCTTTGCATCTTGATGACTTTCCAAGAAAAATAGTACTTTGTGTACTCGAACACACAACTTTTGGGACTTTTCAAATACTGAAACTCGATAACTACGGAAAATGAGGACCAAATTCCTTAAACAAAGTGTCAAATTAATCAGCACTACGAGGCCTTTAAGATTCACAACACATCAACTTTGCATCTAGTTGAATTTCCAAGAAAATTAGTACTTTGTGTACTCGAACACACAACTTTTGGGGCTTTTCAAATACTGAAACTCGATAACTACGGAAAATGAGGACCAAATTCCTTAAACAAAGTGTCAAATTAATCAGCACTACGAGGCCTTTAAGATTCACAACACATCAACTTTGCATCTAGTTGAATTTCCAAGAAAAATAGTACTTTGTGTACTCGAACACACAACTTTTGGGGCTTTTCAAATACTGAAACTCGATAACTACGGACAATTAGTACCAAATTCCTTAAACAATGTGTCAAATTAATCAGCTATACGAGGCCTTTAAGATTCACAACACATCAAATTTGCATCTGGTTGAATTTCCAAGAAAAATAGTACTTTGTGTACTCGAACACACAACTTTTGGGACTTTTCAAATACTGAAACTCCATAACTACGGAAAATGAGGACCAAATTCCTTAAACAAAGTGTCAAATTAATCAGCACTACGAGGCCTTTAAGATTCACAACACATCAAATTTGCATCTGGTTGAATTTCCAAGAAAAATAGTACTTTGTGTACTCGAACACACAACTGTTATGACTTTTCAAATACTGAAACTCGATAACTACGGAAAATGAGGACCAAATTCCTTAAACAAAGTGTCAAATTAATCAGCACTACGAGGCCTTTAAGATTCACAACACATCAAATTTGCATCTAGTTGAATTTCCAAGAAAAATAGTACTTTGTGTACTCGAACACACAACTTTTGGGGCTTTTCAAATACTGAAACTCGATAACTACGGACAATTAGTACCAAATTCCTTAAACAATGTGTCAAATTAATCAGCTATACGAGGCCTTTAAGATTCACAACTCATCATCTTTGCATCTAGTTGAGTTTCCAAGAAAAATAGTACTTTGAGTACTCGAACTCATAACTTTTATGACTTTTCAAACTCTGAAACTCGATAACTACGGACAATTAGTACCAAATTCCTTAAACAATGTGTCAAATTAATCAGCTATACGAGGCCTTTAAGATTCACAACACATCAAATTTGCATCTAGTTGAATTTCCAAGAAAAATAGTACTTTGTGTACTCGAACCCACAACTTTTGGGACTTTTCAAATACTGAAACTCGATAACTACGGAAAATGAGGACCAAATTCCTTAAACAAAGTGTCAAATTAATCAGCACTACGAGGCCTTTAAGATTCACAACACATCAACTTTGCATCTAGTTGAATTTCCAAGAAAATTAGTACTTTGTGTACTCGAACACACAACTTTTGGGGCTTTTCAAATACTGAAACTCGATAACTACGGACAATTAGTACCAAATTCCTTAAACAATGTGTCAAATTAATCAGCTATACGAGGCCTTTAAGATTCACAACTCATCATCTTTGCATCTAGTTGAGTTTCCAAGAAAAATAGTACTTTGTGTACTCGAACACACAACTTTTGGGACTTTTCAAATACTGAAACTCGATAACTACGGAAAATGAGGACCAAATTCCTTAAACAAAGTGTCAAATTAATCAGCACTACGAGGCCTTTAAGATTCACAACACATCAACTTTGCATCTAGTTGAATTTCCAAGAAAATTAGTACTTTGTGTACTCGAACACACAACTTTTGGGACTTTTCAAATACTGAAACTCGATAACTACGGAAAATGAGGACCAAATTCCTTAAACAAAGTGTCAAATTAATCAGCACTACGAGGCCTTTAAGATTCACAACACATCAAATTTGCATCTAGTTGAATTTCCAAGAAAATTAGTACTTTGTGTACTCGAACACACAACTTTTGGGACTTTTCAAATACTGAAACTCGATAACTACGGAAAATGAGTACCAAATTCCTTAATCAAAGTGTCAAATTAATCAGCACTACGAGGCCTTTAAGATTCACAACACATCAAATTTGCATCTAGTTGAATTTCCTAGAAAAATAGTACTTTGTGTACTCGAACACACAACTTTTGGGACTTTTCAAATACTGAAACTCGATAACTACGGAAAATGAGGACCAAATTCCTTAAACAAAGTGTCAAATTAATCAGCACTACGAGGCCTTTAAGATTCACAACACATCAAATTTGCATCTAGTTGAATTTCCAAGAAAAATAGTACTTTGTGTACTCGAACACACAACTTTTGGGACTTTTCAAATACTGAAACTCGATAACTACGGAAAATGAGGACCAAATTCCTTAAACAAAGTGTCAAATTAATCAGCACTACGAGGCCTTTAAGATTCACAACACATCATCTTTGCATCTAGTTGAATTTCCAAGAAAAATAGTACTTTGTGTACTCGAACACACAACTTTTGGGACTTTTCAAATACTGAAACTCGATAACTACGGAAAATGAGTATCAAATTCCTTAAACAAAGTGTCAAATTAATCAGCTCTTCGAGGCCTTTAAGATTCACACCACATCATCTTTGCATCTAGTTGAATTTCCAAGAAAAATAGTACTTTGTGTACTCGAACACACAACTTTTGGGACTTTTCAAATACTGAAACTCGATAACTACGGAAAATGAGGACCAAATTCCTTAAACAAAGTGTCAAATTAATCAGCACTACGAGGCCTTTAAGATTCACAATACATCAACTTTGCATCTAGTTGAATTTCCAAGAAAATTAGTACTTTGTGTACTCGAACACACAACTTTTATGACTTTTCAAACTCTGAAACTCGATAACTACGGAAAATGAGTACCAAATTCCTTAAACAAAGTGTCAAATTAATCAGCACTACGAGGCCTTTAAGATTCACAACACATCAACTTTGCATCTAGTTGAATTTCCAAGAAAATTAGTACTTTGTGTACTCGAACACACAACTTTTATGACTTTTCAAACTCTTAAACTCGATAACTACGGACAATTAGTACCAAATTCCTTAAACAAAGTGCCAAATTAATCAGCTCTACGAGGCCTTTAAGATTCACAATACATCAACTTTGCATCTAGTTGAATTTCCAAGAAAAATAGTACTTTGTGTACTCGAACACACAACTTTTATGACTTTTCAAACTCTGAAACTCGATAACTACGGACAATTAGTACCAAATTCCTTAAACAAAGTGTCAAATTAATCAGCTCTACGAGGCCTTTAAGATTCACAATACATCAACTTTGCATCTAGTTGAATTTCCAAGAAAATTAGTACTTTGTGTACTCGAACACACAACTTTTATGACTTTTCAAACTCTGAAACTCGATAACTACGGAAAATGAGTACCAAATTCCTTAAACAAAGTGTCAAATTAATCAGCACTACGAGGCCTTTAAGATTCACAACACATCAACTTTGCATCTAGTTGAATTTCCAAGAAAATTAGTACTTTGTGTACTCGAACACACAACTTTTATGACTTTTCAAACTCTGAAACTCGATAACTACGGAAAATGAGTATCAAATTCCTTAAACAAAGTGTCAAATTAATCAGCTCTTCGAGGCCTTTAAAATGTCACAACACATCATCTTTGCATCTTGATGAATTTCCAAGAAAAATAGTACTTTGTGTACTCGAACACACAACTTTTGGGACTTTTCAAATACTGAAACTCGATAACTACGGAAAATGAGGACCAAATTCCTTAAACAAAGTGTCAAATTAATCAGCACTACGAGGCCTTTAAGATTCACAACACATCAAATTTGCATCTAGTTGAATTTCCAAGAAAATTAGTACTTTGTGTACTCGAACACACAACTTTTGGGACTTTTCAAATACTGAAACTCGATAACTACGGAAAATGAGTACCAAATTCCTTAATCAAAGTGTCAAATTAATCAGCACTACGAGGCCTTTAAGATTCACAACACATCAAATTTGCATCTAGTTGAATTTCCTAGAAAAATAGTACTTTGTGTACTCGAACACACAACTTTTGGGACTTTTCAAATACTGAAACTCGATAACTACGGAAAATGAGGACCAAATTCCTTAAACAAAGTGTCAAATTAATCAGCACTACGAGGCCTTTAAGATTCACAACACATCAAATTTGCATCTAGTTGAATTTCCAAGAAAAATAGTACTTTGTGTACTCGAACACACAACTTTTGGGACTTTTCAAATACTGAAACTCGATAACTACGGAAAATGAGGACCAAATTCCTTAAACAAAGTGTCAAATTAATCAGCACTACGAGGCCTTTAAGATTCACAACACATCATCTTTGCATCTAGTTGAATTTCCAAGAAAAATAGTACTTTGTGTACTCGAACACACAACTTTTGGGACTTTTCAAATACTGAAACTCGATAACTACGGAAAATGAGTATCAAATTCCTTAAACAAAGTGTCAAATTAATCAGCTCTTCGAGGCCTTTAAGATTCACACCACATCATCTTTGCATCTAGTTGAATTTCCAAGAAAAATAGTACTTTGTGTACTCGAACACACAACTTTTGGGACTTTTCAAATACTGAAACTCGATAACTACGGAAAATGAGGACCAAATTCCTTAAACAAAGTGTCAAATTAATCAGCACTACGAGGCCTTTAAGATTCACAATACATCAACTTTGCATCTAGTTGAATTTCCAAGAAAATTAGTACTTTGTGTACTCGAACACACAACTTTTATGACTTTTCAAACTCTGAAACTCGATAACTACGGAAAATGAGTACCAAATTCCTTAAACAAAGTGTCAAATTAATCAGCACTACGAGGCCTTTAAGATTCACAACACATCAACTTTGCATCTAGTTGAATTTCCAAGAAAATTAGTACTTTGTGTACTCGAACACACAACTTTTATGACTTTTCAAACTCTTAAACTCGATAACTACGGACAATTAGTACCAAATTCCTTAAACAAAGTGCCAAATTAATCAGCTCTACGAGGCCTTTAAGATTCACAATACATCAACTTTGCATCTAGTTGAATTTCCAAGAAAAATAGTACTTTGTGTACTCGAACACACAACTTTTATGACTTTTCAAACTCTGAAACTCGATAACTACGGACAATTAGTACCAAATTCCTTAAACAAAGTGTCAAATTAATCAGCTCTACGAGGCCTTTAAGATTCACAATACATCAACTTTGCATCTAGTTGAATTTCCAAGAAAATTAGTACTTTGTGTACTCGAACACACAACTTTTATGACTTTTCAAACTCTGAAACTCGATAACTACGGAAAATGAGTACCAAATTCCTTAAACAAAGTGTCAAATTAATCAGCACTACGAGGCCTTTAAGATTCACAACACATCAACTTTGCATCTAGTTGAATTTCCAAGAAAATTAGTACTTTGTGTACTCGAACACACAACTTTTATGACTTTTCAAACTCTGAAACTCGATAACTACGGAAAATGAGTATCAAATTCCTTAAACAAAGTGTCAAATTAATCAGCTCTTCGAGGCCTTTAAAATGTCACAACACATCATCTTTGCATCTTGATGAATTTCCAAGAAAAATAGTACTTTGTGTACTCGAACACACAACTTTTGGGACTTTTCAAATACTGAAACTCGATAACTACGGAAAATGAGGACCAAATTCCTTAAACAAAGTGTCAAATTAATCAGCACTGCGAGGCCTTTAAGATTCACAACACATCAAATTTGCATCTAGTTGAATTTCCAAGAAAAATAGTACTTTGTGTACTCGAACACACAACTTTTGGGGCTTTTCAATTACTGAAACTCGATAACTACGGACAATTAGTACCAAATTCCTTAAACAATGTGTCAAATTAATCAGCTATACGAGGCCTTTAAGATTCACAACTCATCATCTTTGCATCTAGTTGAGTTTCCAAGAAAAATAGTACTTTGAGTACTCGAACCCATAACTTTTTGACTTTTCAAACTCTGAAACTCGATAACTACGGACAATTAGTACCAAATTCCTTAAACAATGTGTCAAATTAATCAGCACTACGAGGCCTTTAAGATTCACAACACATCAAATTTGCATCTAGTTGAATTTCCAAGAAAAATAGTACTTTGAGTACTCGAACTCACAACTTTTGGGGCTTTTCAAATACTGAAACTCGATAACTACGGAAAATGAGTACCAAATTCCTTAATCAAAGTGTCAAATTAATCAGCACTACGAGGCCTTTAAGATTCACAACACATCAAATTTGCATCTAGTTGAATTTCCAAGAAAAATAGTACTTTGAGTACTCGAACTCACAACTTTTGGGGCTTTTCAAATACTGAAACTCGATAACTACGGAAAATGAGTACCAAATTCCTTAATCAAAGTGTCAAATTAATCAGCACTACGAGGCCTTTAAGATTCACAACACATCAAATTTGCATCTAGTTGAATTTCCAAGAAAAATAGTACTTTGAGTACTCGAACTCACAACTTTTGGGGCTTTTCAAATACTGAAACTCGATAACTACGGAAAATGAGTACCAAATTCCTTAATCAAAGTGTCAAATTAATCAGCACTACGAGGCCTTTAAGATTCACAACACATCAAATTTGCATCTAGTTGAATTTCCAAGAAAAATAGTACTTTGAGTACTCGAACTCACAACTTTTGGGGCTTTTCAAATACTGAAACTCGATAACTACGGAAAATGAGTACCAAATTCCTTAATCAAAGTGTCAAATTAATCAGCACTACGAGGCCTTTAAGATTCACAACACATCAAATTTGCATCTAGTTGAATTTCCAAGAAAAATAGTACTTTGAGTACTCGAACTCACAACTTTTGGGGCTTTTCAAATACTGAAACTCGATAACTACGGACAATTAGTACCAAATTCCTTAAACAAAGTGTCAAATTAATCAGCTCTACGAGGCCTTTAAGATTCACAACACATCAACTTTGCATCTAGTTGAATTTCCAAGAAAAATAGTACTTTGTGTACTCGAACCCACAACTTTTATGACTTTTCAAACTCTGAAACTCGATAACTACGGACAATTAGTACCAAATTCCTTAAACAAAGTGTCAAATTAATCAGCTCTTCGAGGCCTTTAAAATGTCACAACACATCATCTTTGCATCTTGATGAATTTCCAAGAAAAATAGTACTTTGTGTACTCGAACACACAACTTTTGGGGCTTTTCAAATACTGAAACTCGATAACTACGGACAATTAGTACCAAATTCCTTAAACAATGTGTCAAATTAATCAGCTCTACGAGGCCTTTAAGATTCACAACACATCAACTTTGCATCTAGTTGAATTTCCAAGAAAAATAGTACTTTGTGTACTCGAACCCACAACTTTTATGACTTTTCAAACTCTGAAACTCGATAACTACGGACAATTAGTACCAAATTCCTTAAACAAAGTGTCAAATTAATCAGCTCTACGAGGCCTTTAAGATTCACAATACATCAACTTTGCATCTAGTTGAATTTCCAAGAAAATTAGTACTTTGTGTACTCGAACACACAACTTTTGGGACTTTTCAAATACTGAAACTCGATAACTACGGAAAATGAGGACCAAATTCCTTAAACAAAGTGTCAAATTAATCAGCACTACGAGGCCTTTAAGATTCACAACACATCAAATTTGCATCTAGTTGAATTTCCAAGAAAAATAGTACTTTGTGTACTCGAACTCACAACTTTTGGGGCTTTTCAAATACTGAAACTCGATAACTACGGACAATTAGTACCAAATTCCTTAAACAATGTGTCAAATTAATCAGCACTACGAGGCCTTTAAGATTCACAACACATCAAATTTGCATCTAGTTGAATTTCCAAGAAAAATAGTACTTTGAGTACTCGAACTCACAACTTTTGGGGCTTTTCAAATACTGAAACTCGATAACTACGGAAAATGAGGACCAAATAACTTAAACAATGTGTCAAATTAATCAGCTCTGCGAGGCCTTTAAAATGTCACAATACATCATCTTTGCATCTAGTTGAATTTCCAAGAAAAATAGTACTTTGTGTACTCGAACCCACAACTTTTGGGACTTTTCAAATACTGAAACTCGATAACTACGGAAAATGAGGACCAAATTCCTTAAACAAAGTGTCAAATTAATCAGCACTACGAGGCCTTTAAGATTCACAACACATCAAATTTGCATCTGGTTGAATTTCCAAGAAAAATAGTACTTTGTGTACTCGAACACACAACTTTTGGGACTTTTCAAATACTGAAACTCGATAACTACGGAAAATGAGGACCAAATTCCTTAAACAAAGTGTCAAATTAATCAGCACTACGAGGCCTTTAAGATTCACAACACATCAAATTTGCATCTAGTTGAATTTCCAAGAAAAATAGTACTTTGTGTACTCGAACTCACAAATTTTGGGACTTTTCAAACTCTGAAACTCGATAACTACGGAAAATGAGGACCAAATTCCTTAAACAAAGTGTCAAATTAATCAGCACTACGAGGCCTTTAAGATTCACAACACATCAAATTTGCATCTGGTTGAATTTCCAAGAAAAATAGTACTTTGTGTACTCGAACACACAACTTTTGGGACTTTTCAAATACTGAAACTCGATAACTACGGAAAATGAGGACCAAATTCCTTAAACAAAGTGTCAAATTAATCAGCACTACGAGGCCTTTAAGATTCACAACACATCAAATTTGCATCTAGTTGAATTTCCAAGAAAAATAGTACTTTGTGTACTCGAACACACAACTTTTGGGACTTTTCAAATACTGAAACTAGATAACTACGGAAAATGAGGACCAAATTCCTTAAACAAAGTGTCAAATTAATCAGCTCTTCGAGGCCTTTAAAATGTCACAACACATCAAATTTGCATCTGGTTGAATTTCCAAGAAAAATAGTACTTTGTGTACTCGAACTCACAACTTTTGGGGCTTTTCAAATACTGAAACTCGATAACTACGGAAAATGAGGACCAAATTCCTTAAACAAAGTGTCAAATTAATCAGCTCTTCGAGGCCTTTAAAATGTCACAACACATCAAATTTGCATCTGGTTGAATTTCCAAGAAAAATAGTACTTTGTGTACTCGAACCCACAACTTTTGGGACTTTTCAAATACTGAAACTCGATAACTACGCAAAATGAGGACCAAATTCCTTAAACAAAGTGTCAAATTAATCAGCACTACGAGGCCTTTAAGATTCACAACACATCAAATTTGCATCTGGTTGAATTTCCAAGAAAAATAGTACTTTGTGTACTCGAACACACAACTTTTGGGACTTTTCAAATACTGAAACTCCATAACTACGGAAAATGAGGACCAAATTCCTTAAACAAAGTGTCAAATTAATCAGCACTACGAGGCCTTTAAGATTCACAACACATCAAATTTGCATCTGGTTGAATTTCCAAGAAAAATAGTACTTTGTGTACTCGAACACACAACTTTTGGGACTTTTCAAATACTGAAACTCGATAACTACGGAAAATGAGGACCAAATTCCTTAAACAAAGTGTCAAATTAATCAGCACTACGAGGCCTTTAAGATTCACAACACATCAAATTTGCATCTA
This sequence comes from Euwallacea fornicatus, assembly GCF_040115645.1. Lineage (NCBI taxonomy): Eukaryota > Metazoa > Arthropoda > Insecta > Coleoptera > Curculionidae > Euwallacea > Euwallacea fornicatus. Next base: position 263,895 of record NW_027096037.1, read on the forward strand.
GTTGAATTTCCAAGAAAAATAGTACTTTGTGTACTCGAACACACAACTTTTGGGACTTTTCAAATACTGAAACTAGATAACTACGGAAAATGAGGACCAAATTCCTTAAACAAAGTGTCAAATTAATCAGCTCTTCGAGGCCTTTAAAATGTCACAACACATCAAATTTGCATCTGGTTGAATTTCCAAGAAAAATAGTACTTTGTGTACTCGAACTCACAACTTTTGGGGCTTTTCAAATACTGAAACTCGATAACTACGGAAAATGAGGACCAAATTCCTTAAACAAAGTGTCAAATTAATCAGCTCTTCGAGGCCTTTAAAATGTCACAACACATCAAATTTGCATCTGGTTGAATTTCCAAGAAAAATAGTACTTTGTGTACTCGAACCCACAACTTTTGGGACTTTTCAAATACTGAAACTCGATAACTACGCAAAATGAGGACCAAATTCCTTAAACAAAGTGTCAAATTAATCAGCACTACGAGGCCTTTAAGATTCACAACACATCAAATTTGCATCTGGTTGAATTTCCAAGAAAAATAGTACTTTGTGTACTCGAACACACAACTTTTGGGACTTTTCAAATACTGAAACTCCATAACTACGGAAAATGAGGACCAAATTCCTTAAACAAAGTGTCAAATTAATCAGCACTACGAGGCCTTTAAGATTCACAACACATCAAATTTGCATCTGGTTGAATTTCCAAGAAAAATAGTACTTTGTGTACTCGAACACACAACTTTTGGGACTTTTCAAATACTGAAACTCCATAACTACGGAAAATGAGGACCAAATTCCTTAAACAAAGTGTCAAATTAATCAGCACTACGAGGCCTTTAAGATTCACAACACATCAAATTTGCATCTGGTTGAATTTCCAAGAAAAATAGTACTTTGTGTACTCGAACACACAACTGTTATGACTTTTCAAATACTGAAACTCGATAACTACGGAAAATGAGGACCAAATTCCTTAAACAAAGTGTCAAATTAATCAGCTCTTCGAGGCCTTTAAAATGTCACAACACATCATCTTTGCATCTTGATGAATTTCCAAGAAAAATAGTACTTTGTGTACTCGAACACACAAATTTTGGGACTTTTCAAATACTGAAACTCGATAACTACGGAAAATGAGGGCCAAATTCCTTAAACAAAGTGTCAAATTAATCAGCACTACGAGGCCTTTAAGATTCACAACACATCAACTTTGCATCTAGTTGAATTTCCTAGAAATACAGTACTTTGTGTACTCGAACACACAACTTTTGGGACTTTTCAAACTCTGAAACACGATAACTACGGAAAATGAGGACCAAATTCCTTAAACAAAGTGTCAAATTAATCAGCACTACGAGGCCTTTAAGATTCACAACACATCAACTTTGCATCTAGTTGAATTTCCTAGAAATACAGTACTTTGTGTACTCGAACACACAACTTTTGGGACTTTTCAAATTCTGAAACACGATAACTACGGAAAATGAGGACCAAATTCCTTAAACAAAGTGTCAAATTAATCAGCACTACGAGGCCTTTAAGATTCACAACACATCAACTTTGCATCTAGTTGAATTTCCTAGAAATACAGTACTTTGTGTACTCGAACACACAACTTTTGGGACTTTTCAAACTCTGAAACACGATAACTACGGAAAATGAGGACCAAATTCCTTAAACAAAGTGTCAAATTAATCAGCACTACGAGGCCTTTAAGATTCACAACACATCAACTTTGCATCTAGTTGAATTTCCTAGAAATACAGTACTTTGTGTACTCGAACACACAACTTTTGGGACTTTTCAAACTCTGAAACACGATAACTACGGAAAATGAGGACCAAATTCCTTAAACAAAGTGTCAAATTAATCAGCACTACGAGGCCTTTAAGATTCACAACACATCAACTTTGCATCTAGTTGAATTTCCAAGAAAAATAGTACTTTGTGTACTCGAACCCACAACTTTTATGACTTTTCAAACTCTGAAACTCGATAACTACGGACAATTAGTACCAAATTCCTTAAACAAAGTGTCAAATTAATCAGCTCTACGAGGCCTTTAAGATTCACAACACATCAACTTTGCATCTAGTTGAATTTCCAAGAAAAATAGTACTTTGTGTACTCGAACACACAACTTTTGGGACTTTTCAAATACTGAAACTCGATAACTACGGAAAATGAGGACCAAATTCCTTAAACAAAGTGTCAAATTAATCAGCACTACGAGGCCTTTAAGATTCACAACACATCAACTTTGCATCTAGTTGAATTTCCAAGAAAAATAGTACTTTGTGTACTCGAACCCACAACTTTTATGACTTTTCAAACTCTGAAACTCGATAACTACGGACAATTAGTACCAAATTCCTTAAACAAAGTGTCAAATTAATCAGCTCTACGAGGCCTTTAAGATTCACAACACATCAAATTTGCATCTAGTTGAATTTCCAAGAAAAATAGTACTTTGTGTACTCGAACACACAACTTTTGGGGCTTTTCAAATACTGAAACTCGATAACTACGGAAAATGAGGACCAAATTCCTTAAACAAAGTGTCAAATTAATCAGCTCTTCGAGGCCTTTAAAATGTCACAACACATCATCTTTGCATCTTGATGAATTTCCAAGAAAAATAGTACTTTGTGTACTCGAACACACAAATTTTGGGACTTTTCAAATACTGAAACTCGATAACTACGGAAAATGAGGACCAAATTCCTTAAACAAAGTGTCAAATTAATCAGCACTACGAGGCCTTTAAGATTCACAACACATCAAATTTGCATCTGGTTAAATTTCCAAGAAAAATAGTACTTTGTGTACTCGAACACACAACTTTTATGACTTTTCAAATACTGAAACTCGATAACTACGGAAAATGAGGACCAAATTCCTTAAACAAAGTGTCAAATTAATCAGCACTACGAAGCCTTTAAGATTCACAACACATCAAATTTGCATCTAGTTGAATTTCCAAGAAAAATAGTACTTTGTGTACTCGAACACACAACTTTTGGGGCTTTTCAAATACTGAAACTCGATAACTACGGACAATTAGTACCAAATTCCTTAAACAATGTGTCAAATTAATCAGCACTACGAGGCCTTTAAGATTCACAACACATCAAATTTGCATCTAGTTGAATTTCCAAAAAAATAGTACTTTGTGTACTCGAACACACAACTTTTGGGGCTTTTCAAATACTGAAACTCGATAACTACGGACAATTAGTACCAAATTCCTTAAACAATGTGTCAAATTAATCAGCACTACGAGGCCTTTAAGATTCACAACACATCAAATTTGCATCTAGTTGAATTTCCAAGAAAAATAGTACTTTGTGTACTCGAACTCACAACTTTTGGGGCTTTTCAAATACTAAAACTCGATAACTACGGAAAATGAGTACCAAATTCCTTAATCAAAGTGTCAAATTAATCAGCACTACGAGGCCTTTAAGATTCACAACACATCAAATTTGCATCTAGTTGAATTTCCAAGAAAAATAGTACTTTGTGTACTCGAACACACAACTTTTGGGACTTTTCAAACTCTGAAACACGATAACTACGGAAAATGAGGACCAAATTCCTTAAACAAAGTGTCAAATTAATCAGCTCTTCGAGGCCTTTAAAATGTCACAACACATCAAATTTGCATCTGGTTGAATTTCCAAGAAAAATAGTACTTTGTGTACTCGAACTCACAACTTTTGGGGCTTTTCAAATACTGAAACTCGATAACTACGGAAAATGAGGACCAAATTCCTTAAACAAAGTGTCAAATTAATCAGCTCTTCGAGGCCTTTAAAATGTCACAACACATCAAATTTGCATCTGGTTGAATTTCCAAGAAAAATAGTACTTTGTGTACTCGAACCCACAACTTTTGGGACTTTTCAAATACTGAAACTCGATAACTACGCAAAATGAGGACCAAATTCCTTAAACAAAGTGTCAAATTAATCAGCACTACGAGGCCTTTAAGATTCACAACACATCAAATTTGCATCTGGTTGAATTTCCAAGAAAAATAGTACTTTGTGTACTCGAACACACAACTTTTGGGACTTTTCAAATACTGAAACTCCATAACTACGGAAAATGAGGACCAAATTCCTTAAACAAAGTGTCAAATTAATCAGCACTACGAGGCCTTTAAGATTCACAACACATCAAATTTGCATCTGGTTGAATTTCCAAGAAAAATAGTACTTTGTGTACTCGAACACACAACTTTTGGGACTTTTCAAATACTGAAACTCGATAACTACGGAAAATGAGGACCAAATTCCTTAAACAAAGTGTCAAATTAATCAGCACTACGAGGCCTTTAAGATTCACAACACATCAAATTTGCATCTAGTTGAATTTCCAAGAAAAATAGTACTTTGTGTACTCGAACACACAACTTTTATGACTTTTCAAACTCTGAAACTCGATAACTACGGAAAATGAGGACCAAATTCCTTAAACAAAGTGTCAAATTAATCAGCTCTTCGAGGCCTTTAAAATGTCACAACACATCAAATTTGCATCTGGTTGAATTTCCAAGAAAAATAGTACTTTGTGTACTCGAACTCACAACTTTTGGGGCTTTTCAAATACTGAAACTCGATAACTACGGAAAATGAGGACCAAATTCCTTAAACAAAGTGTCAAATTAATCAGCACTACGAGGCCTTTAAGATTCACAACACATCAACTTTGCATCTAGTTGAATTTCCTAGAAATACAGTACTTTGTGTACTCGAACACACAACTTTTGGGACTTTTCAAATTCTGAAACACGATAACTACGGAAAATGAGGACCAAATTCCTTAAACAAAGTGTCAAATTAATCAGCACTACGAGGCCTTTAAGATTCACAACACATCAACTTTGCATCTAGTTGAATTTCCTAGAAATACAGTACTTTGTGTACTCGAACACACAACTTTTGGGACTTTTCAAACTCTGAAACACGATAACTACGGAAAATGAGGACCAAATTCCTTAAACAAAGTGTCAAATTAATCAGCACTACGAGGCCTTTAAGATTCACAACACATCAACTTTGCATCTAGTTGAATTTCCTAGAAATACAGTACTTTGTGTACTCGAACACACAACTTTTGGGACTTTTCAAACTCTGAAACACGATAACTACGGAAAATGAGGACCAAATTCCTTAAACAAAGTGTCAAATTAATCAGCACTACGAGGCCTTTAAGATTCACAACACATCAACTTTGCATCTAGTTGAATTTCCAAGAAAAATAGTACTTTGTGTACTCGAACCCACAACTTTTATGACTTTTCAAACTCTGAAACTCGATAACTACGGACAATTAGTACCAAATTCCTTAAACAAAGTGTCAAATTAATCAGCTCTACGAGGCCTTTAAGATTCACAACACATCAACTTTGCATCTAGTTGAATTTCCAAGAAAAATAGTACTTTGTGTACTCGAACACACAACTTTTGGGACTTTTCAAATACTGAAACTCGATAACTACGGAAAATGAGGACCAAATTCCTTAAACAAAGTGTCAAATTAATCAGCACTACGAGGCCTTTAAGATTCACAACACATCAACTTTGCATCTAGTTGAATTTCCAAGAAAAATAGTACTTTGTGTACTCGAACCCACAACTTTTATGACTTTTCAAACTCTGAAACTCGATAACTACGGACAATTAGTACCAAATTCCTTAAACAAAGTGTCAAATTAATCAGCTCTACGAGGCCTTTAAGATTCACAACACATCAAATTTGCATCTAGTTGAATTTCCAAGAAAAATAGTACTTTGTGTACTCGAACACACAACTTTTGGGGCTTTTCAAATACTGAAACTCGATAACTACGGAAAATGAGGACCAAATTCCTTAAACAAAGTGTCAAATTAATCAGCTCTTCGAGGCCTTTAAAATGTCACAACACATCATCTTTGCATCTTGATGAATTTCCAAGAAAAATAGTACTTTGTGTACTCGAACACACAAATTTTGGGACTTTTCAAATACTGAAACTCGATAACTACGGAAAATGAGGACCAAATTCCTTAAACAAAGTGTCAAATTAATCAGCACTACGAGGCCTTTAAGATTCACAACACATCAAATTTGCATCTGGTTAAATTTCCAAGAAAAATAGTACTTTGTGTACTCGAACACACAACTTTTATGACTTTTCAAATACTGAAACTCGATAACTACGGAAAATGAGGACCAAATTCCTTAAACAAAGTGTCAAATTAATCAGCACTACGAAGCCTTTAAGATTCACAACACATCAAATTTGCATCTAGTTGAATTTCCAAGAAAAATAGTACTTTGTGTACTCGAACACACAACTTTTGGGGCTTTTCAAATACTGAAACTCGATAACTACGGACAATTAGTACCAAATTCCTTAAACAATGTGTCAAATTAATCAGCACTACGAGGCCTTTAAGATTCACAACACATCAAATTTGCATCTAGTTGAATTTCCAAAAAAATAGTACTTTGTGTACTCGAACACACAACTTTTGGGGCTTTTCAAATACTGAAACTCGATAACTACGGACAATTAGTACCAAATTCCTTAAACAATGTGTCAAATTAATCAGCACTACGAGGCCTTTAAGATTCACAACACATCAAATTTGCATCTAGTTGAATTTCCAAGAAAAATAGTACTTTGTGTACTCGAACTCACAACTTTTGGGGCTTTTCAAATACTAAAACTCGATAACTACGGAAAATGAGTACCAAATTCCTTAATCAAAGTGTCAAATTAATCAGCACTACGAGGCCTTTAAGATTCACAACACATCAAATTTGCATCTAGTTGAATTTCCAAGAAAAATAGTACTTTGTGTACTCGAACACACAACTTTTGGGACTTTTCAAACTCTGAAACACGATAACTACGGAAAATGAGGACCAAATTCCTTAAACAAAGTGTCAAATTAATCAGCTCTTCGAGGCCTTTAAAATGTCACAACACATCAAATTTGCATCTGGTTGAATTTCCAAGAAAAATAGTACTTTGTGTACTCGAACTCACAACTTTTGGGGCTTTTCAAATACTGAAACTCGATAACTACGGAAAATGAGGACCAAATTCCTTAAACAAAGTGTCAAATTAATCAGCTCTTCGAGGCCTTTAAAATGTCACAACACATCAAATTTGCATCTGGTTGAATTTCCAAGAAAAATAGTACTTTGTGTACTCGAACCCACAACTTTTGGGACTTTTCAAATACTGAAACTCGATAACTACGCAAAATGAGGACCAAATTCCTTAAACAAAGTGTCAAATTAATCAGCACTACGAGGCCTTTAAGATTCACAACACATCAAATTTGCATCTGGTTGAATTTCCAAGAAAAATAGTACTTTGTGTACTCGAACACACAACTTTTGGGACTTTTCAAATACTGAAACTCCATAACTACGGAAAATGAGGACCAAATTCCTTAAACAAAGTGTCAAATTAATCAGCACTACGAGGCCTTTAAGATTCACAACACATCAAATTTGCATCTGGTTGAATTTCCAAGAAAAATAGTACTTTGTGTACTCGAACACACAACTTTTGGGACTTTTCAAATACTGAAACTCGATAACTACGGAAAATGAGGACCAAATTCCTTAAACAAAGTGTCAAATTAATCAGCACTACGAGGCCTTTAAGATTCACAACACATCAAATTTGCATCTAGTTGAATTTCCAAGAAAAATAGTACTTTGTGTACTCGAACACACAACTTTTATGACTTTTCAAACTCTGAAACTCGATAACTACGGAAAATGAGGACCAAATTCCTTAAACAAAGTGTCAAATTAATCAGCTCTTCGAGGCCTTTAAAATGTCACAACACATCAAATTTGCATCTGGTTGAATTTCCAAGAAAAATAGTACTTTGTGTACTCGAACTCACAACTTTTGGGGCTTTTCAAATACTGAAACTCGATAACTACGGAAAATGAGGACCAAATTCCTTAAACAAAGTGTCAAATTAATCAGCTCTTCGAGGCCTTTAAAATGTCACAACACATCAAATTTGCATCTGGTTGAATTTCCAAGAAAAATAGTACTTTGTGTACTCGAACCCACAACTTTTGGGACTTTTCAAATACTGAAACTCGATAACTACGCAAAATGAGGACCAAATTCCTTAAACAAAGTGTCAAATTAATCAGCACTACGAGGCCTTTAAGATTCACAACACATCAAATTTGCATCTGGTTGAATTTCCAAGAAAAATAGTACTTTGTGTACTCGAACACACAACTTTTGGGACTTTTCAAATACTGAAACTCCATAACTACGGAAAATGAGGACCAAATTCCTTAAACAAAGTGTCAAATTAATCAGCACTACGAGGCCTTTAAGATTCACAACACATCAAATTTGCATCTGGTTGAATTTCCAAGAAAAATAGTACTTTGTGTACTCGAACACACAACTTTTGGGACTTTTCAAATACTGAAACTCCATAACTACGGAAAATGAGGACCAAATTCCTTAAACAAAGTGTCAAATTAATCAGCACTACGAGGCCTTTAAGATTCACAACACATCAAATTTGCATCTGGTTGAATTTCCAAGAAAAATAGTACTTTGTGTACTCGAACACACAACTGTTATGACTTTTCAAATACTGAAACTCGATAACTACGGACAATTAGTACCAAATTCCTTAAACAAAGTGTCAAATTAATCAGCTCTACGAGGCCTTTAAGATTCACAACACATCAACTTTGCATCTAGTTGAATTTCCAAGAAAAATAGTACTTTGTGTACTCGAACTCACAACTTTTGGGGCTTTTCAAATACTAAAACTCGATAACTACGGAAAATGAGGACCAAATTCCTTAATCAAAGTGTCAAATTAATCAGCACTACGAGGCCTTTAAGATTCACAACACATCAAATTTGCATCTAGTTGAATTTCCAAGAAAAATAGTACTTTGTGTACTCGAACACACAACTTTTGGGACTTTTCAAACTCTGAAACACGATAACTACGGAAAATGAGGACCAAATTCCTTAAACAAAGTGTCAAATTAATCAGCACTACGAGGCCTTTAAGATTCACAACACATCAACTTTGCATCTAGTTGAATTTCCTAGAAATACAGTACTTTGTGTACTCGAACACACAACTTTTGGGACTTTTCAAACTCTGAAACACGATAACTACGGAAAATGAGGACCAAATTCCTTAAACAAAGTGTCAAATTAATCAGCACTACGAGGCCTTTAAGATTCACAACACATCAACTTTGCATCTAGTTGAATTTCCAAGAAAAATAGTACTTTGTGTACTCGAACCCACAACTTTTATGACTTTTCAAACTCTGAAACTCGATAACTACGGACAATTAGTACCAAATTCCTTAAACAAAGTGTCAAATTAATCAGCTCTACGAGGCCTTTAAGATTCACAACACATCAACTTTGCATCTAGTTGAATTTCCAAGAAAAATAGTACTTTGTGTACTCGAACACACAACTTTTGGGACTTTTCAAATACTGAAACTCGATAACTACGGAAAATGAGGACCAAATTCCTTAAACAAAGTGTCAAATTAATCAGCACTACGAGGCCTTTAAGATTCACAACACATCAACTTTGCATCTAGTTGAATTTCCAAGAAAAATAGTACTTTGTGTACTCGAACCCACAACTTTTATGACTTTTCAAACTCTGAAACTCGATAACTACGGACAATTAGTACCAAATTCCTTAAACAAAGTGTCAAATTAATCAGCTCTACGAGGCCTTTAAGATTCACAACACATCAAATTTGCATCTAGTTGAATTTCCAAGAAAAATAGTACTTTGTGTACTCGAACACACAACTTTTGGGGCTTTTCAAATACTGAAACTCGATAACTACGGAAAATGAGGACCAAATTCCTTAAACAAAGTGTCAAATTAATCAGCTCTTCGAGGCCTTTAAAATGTCACAACACATCATCTTTGCATCTTGATGAATTTCCAAGAAAAATAGTACTTTGTGTACTCGAACACACAAATTTTGGGACTTTTCAAATACTGAAACTCGATAACTACGGAAAATGAGGACCAAATTCCTTAAACAAAGTGTCAAATTAATCAGCACTACGAGGCCTTTAAGATTCACAACACATCAAATTTGCATCTGGTTGAATTTCCAAGAAAAATAGTACTTTGTGTACTCGAACACACAACTTTTATGACTTTTCAAATACTGAAACTCGATAACTACGGAAAATGAGGACCAAATTCCTTAAACAAAGTGTCAAATTAATCAGCACTACGAAGCCTTTAAGATTCACAACACATCAAATTTGCATCTAGTTGAATTTCCAAGAAAAATAGTACTTTGTGTACTCGAACACACAACTTTTGGGGCTTTTCAAATACTGAAACTCGATAACTACGGACAATTAGTACCAAATTCCTTAAACAATGTGTTAAATTAATCAGCACTACGAGGCCTTTAAGATTCACAACACATCAAATTTGCATCTAGTTGAATTTCCAAAAAAATAGTACTTTGTGTACTCGAACACACAACTTTTGGGGCTTTTCAAATACTGAAACTCGATAACTACGGACAATTAGTACCAAATTCCTTAAACAATGTGTCAAATTAATCAGCACTACGAGGCCTTTAAGATTCACAACACATCAAATTTGCATCTAGTTGAATTTCCAAGAAAAATAGTACTTTGTGTACTCGAACTCACAACTTTTGGGGCTTTTCAAATACTAAAACTCGATAACTACGGAAAATGAGTACCAAATTCCTTAATCAAAGTGTCAAATTAATCAGCACTACGAGGCCTTTAAGATTCACAACACATCAATTTTGCATCTAGTTGAATTTCCAAGAAAAATAGTACTTTGTGTACTAGAACCCACAACTTTTATGACTTTTCAAACTCTGAAACTCGATAACTACGGACAATTAGTACCAAATTCCTTAAACAAAGTGTCAAATTAATCAGCTCTACGAGGCCTTTAAGATTCACAACACATCAACTTTGCATTTAGTTGAATTTCCAAGAAAAATAGTACTTTGTGTACTCGAACCCACAACTTTTATGACTTTTCAAACTCTGAAACTCGATAACTACGGAAAATGAGGACCAAATTCCTTAAACAAAGTGTCAAATTAATCAGCACTACGAGGCCTTTAAGATTCACAACACATCAAATTTGCATCTGGTTGAATTTCCAAGAAAAATAGTACTTTGTGTACTCGAACCCACAACTTTTATGACTTTTCAAACTCTGAAACTCGATAACTACGGAAAATGAGGACCAAATTCCTTAAACAAAGTGTCAAATTAATCAGCACTACGAGGCCTTTAAGATTCACAACACATCAAATTTGCATCTGGTTGAATTTCCAAGAAAAATAGTACTTTGTGTACTCGAACCCACAACTTTTATGACTTTTCAAACTCTGAAACTCGATAACTACGGAAAATGAGGACCAAATTCCTTAAACAAAGTATCAAATTAATCAGCTCTACGAGGCCTTTAAGATTCACAACACATCAACTTTGCATCTAGTTGAGTTTCCAAGAAAAATAGTACTTTGAGTACTCGAACTCACAACTTTTGGGGCTTTTCAAATACTAAAACTCGATAACTACGGAAAATGAGTACCAAATTCCTTAATCAAAGTGTCAAATTAATCAGCACTACGAGGCCTTTAAGATTCACAACACATCAAATTTGCATCTAGTTGAATTTCCAAGAAAAATAGTACTTTGTGTACTAGAACCCACAACTTTTATGACTTTTCAAACTCTGAAACTCGATAACTACGGACAATTAGTACCAAATTCCTTAAACAAAGTGTCAAATTAATCAGCTCTACGAGGCCTTTAAGATTCACAACACATCAACTTTGCATTTAGTTGAATTTCCAAGAAAAATAGTACTTTGTGTACTCGAACCCACAACTTTTATGACTTTTCAAACTCTGAAACTCGATAACTACGGAAAATGAGGACCAAATTCCTTAAACAAAGTGTCAAATTAATCAGCACTACGAGGCCTTTAAGATTCACAACACATCAAATTTGCATCTGGTTGAATTTCCAAGAAAAATAGTACTTTGTGTACTCGAACCCACAACTTTTATGACTTTTCAAACTCTGAAACTCGATAACTACGGACAATTAGTACCAAATTCCTTAAACAATGTGTCAAATTAATCAGCACTACGAGGCCTTTAAGATTCACAACACATCAAATTTGCATCTGGTTGAATTTCCAAGAAAAATAGTACTTTGTGTACTCGAACACACAACTTTTATGACTTTTCAAATACTGAAACTCGATAACTACGGACAATTAGTACCAAATTCCTTAAACAATGTGTCAAATTAATCAGCACTACGAGGCCTTTAAGATTCACAACACATCAAATTTGCATCTGGTTGAATTTCCAAGAAAAATAGTACTTTGTGTACTCGAACACACAACTTTTATGACTTTTCAAATACTGAAACTCGATAACTACGGACAATTAGTACCAAATTCCTTAAACAAAGTGTCAAATTAATCAGCACTACGAGGCCTTTAAGATTCACAACACATCAAATTTGCATCTAGTTGAATTTCCAAGAAAAATAGTACTTTGTGTACTCGAACACACAACTTTTGGGGCTTTTCAAATACTGAAACTCGATAACTACGGACAATTAGTACCAAATTCCTTAAACAATGTGTCAAATTAATCAGCACTACGAGGCCTTTAAGATTCACAACACATCAAATTTGCATCTAGTTGAATTTCCAAGAAAAATAGTACTTTGAGTACTCGAACTCACAACTTTTGGCGCTTTTCAAATACTGAAACTCGATAACTACGGAAAATGAGTACCAAATTCCTTAATCAAAGTGTCAAATTAATCAGCACTACGAGGCCTTTAAGATTCACAACACATCAAATTTGCATCTAGTTGAATTTCCTAGAAAAATAGTACTTTGTGTACTCGAACACACAACTTTTGGGACTTTTCAAATACTGAAACTCGATAACTACGGAAAATGAGGACCAAATTCCTTAAACAAAGTGTCAAATTAATCAGCACTACGAGGCCTTTAAGATTCACAACACATCAAATTTGCATCTAGTTGAATTTCCAAGAAAAATAGTACTTTGTGTACTCGAACACACAACTTTTGGGACTTTTCAAATACTGAAACTCGATAACTACGGAAAATGAGGACCAAATTCCTTAAACAAAGTGTCAAATTAATCAGCACTACGAGGCCTTTAAGATTCACAACACATCATCTTTGCATCTAGTTGAATTTCCAAGAAAAATAGTACTTTGTGTACTCGAACACACAACTTTTGGGACTTTTCAAATACTGAAACTCGATAACTACGGAAAATGAGTATCAAATTCCTTAAACAAAGTGTCAAATTAATCAGCTCTTCGAGGCCTTTAAGATTCACACCACATCATCTTTGCATCTAGTTGAATTTCCAAGAAAAATAGTACTTTGTGTACTCGAACACACAACTTTTGGGACTTTTCAAATACTGAAACTCGATAACTACGGAAAATGAGGACCAAATTCCTTAAACAAAGTGTCAAATTAATCAGCACTACGAGGCCTTTAAGATTCACAATACATCAACTTTGCATCTAGTTGAATTTCCAAGAAAATTAGTACTTTGTGTACTCGAACACACAACTTTTATGACTTTTCAAACTCTGAAACTCGATAACTACGGAAAATGAGTACCAAATTCCTTAAACAAAGTGTCAAATTAATCAGCACTACGAGGCCTTTAAGATTCACAACACATCAACTTTGCATCTAGTTGAATTTCCAAGAAAATTAGTACTTTGTGTACTCGAACACACAACTTTTATGACTTTTCAAACTCTTAAACTCGATAACTACGGACAATTAGTACCAAATTCCTTAAACAAAGTGCCAAATTAATCAGCTCTACGAGGCCTTTAAGATTCACAATACATCAACTTTGCATCTAGTTGAATTTCCAAGAAAAATAGTACTTTGTGTACTCGAACCCACAACTTTTATGACTTTTCAAACTCTGAAACTCGATAACTACGGACAATTAGTACCAAATTCCTTAAACAAAGTGTCAAATTAATCAGCTCTACGAGGCCTTTAAGATTCACAATACATCAACTTTGCATCTAGTTGAATTTCCAAGAAAATTAGTACTTTGTGTACTCGAACACACAACTTTTATGACTTTTCAAACTCTGAAACTCGATAACTACGGAAAATGAGTACCAAATTCCTTAAACAAAGTGTCAAATTAATCAGCACTACGAGGCCTTTAAGATTCACAACACATCAACTTTGCATCTAGTTGAATTTCCAAGAAAATTAGTACTTTGTGTACTCGAACACACAACTTTTATGACTTTTCAAACTCTGAAACTCGATAACTACGGAAAATGAGTATCAAATTCCTTAAACAAAGTGTCAAATTAATCAGCTCTTCGAGGCCTTTAAAATGTCACAACACATCATCTTTGCATTTTGATGAATTTCCAAGAAAAATAGTACTTTGTGTACTCGAACACACAACTTTTGGGACTTTTCAAATACTGAAACTCGATAACTACGGAAAATGAGGACCAAATTCCTTAAACAAAGTGTCAAATTAATCAGCACTGCGAGGCCTTTAAGATTCACAACACATCAAATTTGCATCTAGTTGAATTTCCAAGAAAAATAGTACTTTGTGTACTCGAACACACAACTTTTGGGGCTTTTCAATTACTGAAACTCGATAACTACGGACAATTAGTACCAAATTCCTTAAACAATGTGTCAAATTAATCAGCTATACGAGGCCTTTAAGATTCACAACTCATCATCTTTGCATCTAGTTGAGTTTCCAAGAAAAATAGTACTTTGAGTACTCGAACCCATAACTTTTTGACTTTTCAAACTCTGAAACTCGATAACTACGGACAATTAGTACCAAATTCCTTAAACAATGTGTCAAATTAATCAGCACTACGAGGCCTTTAAGATTCACAACACATCAAATTTGCATCTAGTTGAATTTCCAAGAAAAATAGTACTTTGAGTACTCGAACTCACAACTTTTGGGGCTTTTCAAATACTGAAACTCGATAACTACGGAAAATGAGTACCAAATTCCTTAATCAAAGTGTCAAATTAATCAGCACTACGAGGCCTTTAAGATTCACAACACATCAAATTTGCATCTAGTTGAATTTCCAAGAAAAATAGTACTTTGAGTACTCGAACTCACAACTTTTGGGGCTTTTCAAATACTGAAACTCGATAACTACGGAAAATGAGTACCAAATTCCTTAATCAAAGTGTCAAATTAATCAGCACTACGAGGCCTTTAAGATTCACAACACATCAAATTTGCATCTAGTTGAATTTCCAAGAAAAATAGTACTTTGAGTACTCGAACCCATAACTTTTTGACTTTTCAAACTCTGAAACTCGATAACTACGGACAATTAGTACCAAATTCCTTAAACAATGTGTCAAATTAATCAGCACTACGAGGCCTTTAAGATTCACAACACATCAAATTTGCATCTAGTTGAATTTCCAAGAAAAATAGTACTTTGAGTACTCGAACTCACAACTTTTGGGGCTTTTCAAATACTGAAACTCGATAACTACGGACAATTAGTACCAAATTCCTTAAACAAAGTGTCAAATTAATCAGCTCTACGAGGCCTTTAAGATTCACAACACATCAACTTTGCATCTAGTTGAATTTCCAAGAAAAATAGTACTTTGTGTACTCGAACCCACAACTTTTATGACTTTTCAAACTCTGAAACTCGATAACTACGGACAATTAGTACCAAATTCCTTAAACAAAGTGTCAAATTAATCAGCTCTTCGAGGCCTTTAAAATGTCACAACACATCATCTTTGCATCTTGATGAATTTCCAAGAAAAATAGTACTTTGTGTACTCGAACACACAACTTTTGGGGCTTTTCAAATACTGAAACTCGATAACTACGGACAATTAGTACCAAATTCCTTAAACAATGTGTCAAATTAATCAGCACTACGAGGCCTTTAAGATTCACAACACATCAAATTTGCATCTAGTTGAATTTCCAAGAAAAATAGTACTTTGAGTACTCGAACTCACAACTTTTGGGGCTTTTCAAATACTGAAACTCGATAACTACGGAAAATGAGTACCAAATTCCTTAAACAATGTGTCAAATTAATCAGCACTACGAGGCCTTTAAGATTCACAACACATCAAATTTGCATCTAGTTGAATTTCCAAGAAAAATAGTACTTTGAGTACTCGAACTCACAACTTTTGGGGCTTTTCAAATACTGAAACTCGATAACTACGGAAAATGAGTACCAAATTCCTTAAACAATGTGTCAAATTAATCAGCTCTACGAGGCCTTTAAGATTCACAACACATCAACTTTGCATCTAGTTGAATTTCCAAGAAAAATAGTACTTTGTGTACTCGAACCCACAACTTTTATGACTTTTCAAACTCTGAAACTCGATAACTACGGACAATTAGTACCAAATTCCTTAAACAAAGTGTCAAATTAATCAGCTATACGAGGCCTTTAAGATTCACAACTCATCATCTTTGCATCTAGTTGAGTTTCCAAGAAAAATAGTACTTTGAGTACTCGAACCCATAACTTTTATGACTTTTCAAACTCTGAAACTCGATAACTACGGACAATTAGTACCAAATTCCTTAAACAATGTGTCAAATTAATCAGCACTACGAGGCCTTTAAGATTCACAACACATCAAATTTGCATCTAGTTGAATTTCCAAGAAAAATAGTACTTTGAGTACTCGAACTCACAACTTTTGGGGCTTTTCAAATACTGAAACTCGATAACTACGGAAAATGAGTACCAAATTCCTTAAACAATGTGTCAAATTAATCAGCACTACGAGGCCTTTAAGATTCACAACACATCAAATTTGCATCTAGTTGAATTTCCAAGAAAAATAGTACTTTGAGTACTCGAACTCACAACTTTTGGGGCTTTTCAAATACTGAAACTCGATAACTACGGAAAATGAGTACCAAATTCCTTAAACAATGTGTCAAATTAATCAGCTCTACGAGGCCTTTAAGATTCACAACACATCAACTTTGCATCTAGTTGAATTTCCAAGAAAAATAGTACTTTGTGTACTCGAACCCACAACTTTTATGACTTTTCAAACTCTGAAACTCGATAACTACGGACAATTAGTACCAAATTCCTTAAACAAAGTGTCAAATTAATCAGCTCTACGAGGCCTTTAAGATTCACAATACATCAACTTTGCATCTAGTTGAATTTCCAAGAAAATTAGTACTTTGTGTACTCGAACACACAACTTTTGGGGCTTTTCAAATACTGAAACTCGATAACTACGGACAATTAGTACCAAATTCCTTAAACAATGTGTCAAATTAATCAGCACTACGAGGCCTTTAAGATTCACAACACATCAAATTTGCATCTAGTTGAATTTCCAAGAAAAATAGTACTTTGAGTACTCGAACTCACAACTTTTGGGGCTTTTCAAATACTGAAACTCGATAACTACGGAAAATGAGGACCAAATAACTTAAACAATGTGTCAAATTAATCAGCTCTGCGAGGCCTTTAAAATGTCACAATACATCATCTTTGCATCTAGTTGAATTTCCAAGAAAAATAGTACTTTGTGTACTCGAACCCACAACTTTTGGGACTTTTCAAATACTGAAACTCGATAACTACGGAAAATGAGGACCAAATTCCTTAAACAAAGTGTCAAATTAATCAGCACTACGAGGCCTTTAAGATTCACAACACATCAAATTTGCATCTGGTTGAATTTCCAAGAAAAATAGTACTTTGTGTACTCGAACACACAACTTTTGGGACTTTTCAAATACTGAAACTCGATAACTACGGAAAATGAGGACCAAATTCCTTAAACAAAGTGTCAAATTAATCAGCACTACGAGGCCTTTAAGATTCACAACACATCAAATTTGCATCTAGTTGAATTTCCAAGAAAAATAGTACTTTGTGTACTCGAACTCACAAATTTTGGGACTTTTCAAACTCTGAAACTCGATAACTACGGAAAATGAGGACCAAATTCCTTAAACAAAGTGTCAAATTAATCAGCACTACGAGGCCTTTAAGATTCACAACACATCAAATTTGCATCTGGTTGAATTTCCAAGAAAAATAGTACTTTGTGTACTCGAACACACAACTTTTGGGACTTTTCAAATACTGAAACTCGATAACTACGGAAAATGAGGACCAAATTCCTTAAACAAAGTGTCAAATTAATCAGCACTACGAGGCCTTTAAGATTCACAACACATCAAATTTGCATCTAGTTGAATTTCCAAGAAAAATAGTACTTTGTGTACTCGAACACACAACTTTTGGGACTTTTCAAATACTGAAACTAGATAACTACGGAAAATGAGGACCAAATTCCTTAAACAAAGTGTCAAATTAATCAGCTCTTCGAGGCCTTTAAAATGTCACAACACATCAAATTTGCATCTGGTTGAATTTCCAAGAAAAATAGTACTTTGTGTACTCGAACTCACAACTTTTGGGGCTTTTCAAATACTGAAACTCGATAACTACGGAAAATGAGGACCAAATTCCTTAAACAAAGTGTCAAATTAATCAGCTCTTCGAGGCCTTTAAAATGTCACAACACATCAAATTTGCATCTGGTTGAATTTCCAAGAAAAATAGTACTTTGTGTACTCGAACCCACAACTTTTGGGACTTTTCAAATACTGAAACTCGATAACTACGCAAAATGAGGACCAAATTCCTTAAACAAAGTGTCAAATTAATCAGCACTACGAGGCCTTTAAGATTCACAACACATCAAATTTGCATCTGGTTGAATTTCCAAGAAAAATAGTACTTTGTGTACTCGAACACACAACTTTTGGGACTTTTCAAATACTGAAACTCCATAACTACGGAAAATGAGGACCAAATTCCTTAAACAAAGTGTCAAATTAATCAGCACTACGAGGCCTTTAAGATTCACAACACATCAAATTTGCATCTGGTTGAATTTCCAAGAAAAATAGTACTTTGTGTACTCGAACACACAACTTTTGGGACTTTTCAAATACTGAAACTCGATAACTACGGAAAATGAGGACCAAATTCCTTAAACAAAGTGTCAAATTAATCAGCACTACGAGGCCTTTAAGATTCACAACACATCAAATTTGCATCTAGTTGAATTTCCAAGAAAAATAGTACTTTGTGTACTCGAACACACAACTTTTGGGACTTTTCAAATACTGAAACTAGATAACTACGGAAAATGAGGACCAAATTCCTTAAACAAAGTGTCAAATTAATCAGCTCTTCGAGGCCTTTAAAATGTCACAACACATCAAATTTGCATCTGGTTGAATTTCCAAGAAAAATAGTACTTTGTGTACTCGAACTCACAACTTTTGGGGCTTTTCAAATACTGAAACTCGATAACTACGGAAAATGAGGACCAAATTCCTTAAACAAAGTGTCAAATTAATCAGCTCTTCGAGGCCTTTAAAATGTCACAACACATCAAATTTGCATCTGGTTGAATTTCCAAGAAAAATAGTACTTTGTGTACTCGAACCCACAACTTTTGGGACTTTTCAAATACTGAAACTCGATAACTACGCAAAATGAGGACCAAATTCCTTAAACAAAGTGTCAAATTAATCAGCACTACGAGGCCTTTAAGATTCACAACACATCAAATTTGCATCTGGTTGAATTTCCAAGAAAAATAGTACTTTGTGTACTCGAACACACAACTTTTGGGACTTTTCAAATACTGAAACTCCATAACTACGGAAAATGAGGACCAAATTCCTTAAACAAAGTGTCAAATTAATCAGCACTACGAGGCCTTTAAGATTCACAACACATCAAATTTGCATCTGGTTGAATTTCCAAGAAAAATAGTACTTTGTGTACTCGAACACACAACTTTTGGGACTTTTCAAATACTGAAACTCCATAACTACGGAAAATGAGGACCAAATTCCTTAAACAAAGTGTCAAATTAATCAGCACTACGAGGCCTTTAAGATTCACAACACATCAAATTTGCATCTGGTTGAATTTCCAAGAAAAATAGTACTTTGTGTACTCGAACACACAACTGTTATGACTTTTCAAATACTGAAACTCCATAACTACGGAAAATGAGGACCAAATTCCTTAAACAAAGTGTCAAATTAATCAGCACTACGAGGCCTTTAAGATTCACAACTCATCATCTTTGCATCTTGATGAATTTCCAAGAAAAATAGTACTTTGTGTACTCGAACACACAAATTTTGGGACTTTTCAAATACTGAAACTCGATAACTACGGAAAATGAGGACCAAATTCCTTAAACAAAGTGTCAAATTAATCAGCACTACGAGGCCTTTAAGATTCACAACACATCAACTTTGCATCTAGTTGAATTTCCTAGAAATACAGTACTTTGTGTACTCGAACACACAACTTTTGGGACTTTTCAAACTCTGAAACACGATAACTACGGAAAATGAGGACCAAATTCCTTAAACAAAGTGTCAAATTAATCAGCACTACGAGGCCTTTAAGATTCACAACACATCAACTTTGCATCTAGTTGAATTTCCTAGAAATACAGTACTTTGTGTACTCGAACACACAACTTTTGGGACTTTTCAAACTCTGAAACACGATAACTACGGAAAATGAGGACCAAATTCGTTAAACAAAGTGTCAAATTAATCAGCACTACGAGGCCTTTAAGATTCACAACACATCAACTTTGCATCTAGTTGAATTTCCTAGAAATACAGTACTTTGTGTACTCGAACACACAACTTTTGGGACTTTTCAAACTCTGAAACACGATAACTACGGAAAATGAGGACCAAATTCCTTAAACAAAGTGTCAAATTAATCAGCACTACGAGGCCTTTAAGATTCACAACACATCAACTTTGCATCTAGTTGAATTTCCTAGAAATACAGTACTTTGTGTACTCGAACACACAACTTTTGGGACTTTTCAAACTCTGAAACACGATAACTACGGAAAATGAGGACCAAATTCCTTAAACAAAGTGTCAAATTAATCAGCACTACGAGGCCTTTAAGATTCACAACACATCAACTTTGCATCTAGTTGAATTTCCAAGAAAAATAGTACTTTGTGTACTCGAACCCACAACTTTTATGACTTTTCAAACTCTGAAACTCGATAACTACGGACAATTAGTACCAAATTCCTTAAACAAAGTGTCAAATTAATCAGCTCTACGAGGCCTTTAAGATTCACAACACATCAACTTTGCATCTAGTTGAATTTCCAAGAAAAATAGTACTTTGTGTACTCGAACACACAACTTTTATGACTTTTCAAACTCTGAAACTCGATAACTACGGACAATTAGTACCAAATTCCTTAAACAATGTGTCAAATTAATCAGCACTACGAGGCCTTTAAGATTCACAACACAACAACTTTGCATCTAGTTGAATTTCCTAGAAATACAGTACTTTGTGTACTCGAACACACAACTTTTGGGACTTTGCAAACTCTGAAACACGATAACTACGGAAAATGAGGACCAAATTCCTTAAACAAAGTGTCAAATTAATCAGCTCTTCGAGGCCTTTAAAATGTCACAACACATCATCTTTGCATCTTGATGAATTTCCAAGAAAAATAGTACTTTGTGTACTCGAACACACAAATTTTGGGACTTTTCAAATACTGAAACTCGATAACTACGGAAAATGAGGACCAAATTCCTTAAACAAAGTGTCAAATTAATCAGCACTACGAGGCCTTTAAGATTCACAACACATCAAATTTGCATCTGGTTGAATTTCCAAGAAAAATAGTACTTTGTGTACTCGAACACACAACTTTTATGACTTTTCAAATACTGAAACTCGATAACTACGGAAAATGAGGACCAAATTCCTTAAACAAAGTGTCAAATTAATCAGCACTACGAAGCCTTTAAGATTCACAACACATCAAATTTGCATCTAGTTGAATTTCCAAAAAAATAGTACTTTGTGTACTCGAACACACAACTTTTGGGGCTTTTCAAATGCTGAAACTCGATAACTACGGACAATTAGTACCAAATTCCTTAAACAATGTGTCAAATTAATCAGCACTACGAGGCCTTTAAGATTCACAACACATCAAATTTGCATCTAGTTGAATTTCCAAAAAAATAGTACTTTGTGTACTCGAACACACAACTTTTGGGGCTTTTCAAATACTGAAACTCGATAACTACGGACAATTAGTACCAAATTCCTTAAACAATGTGTCAAATTAATCAGCACTACGAGGCCTTTAAGATTCACAACACATCAAATTTGCATCTAGTTGAATTTCCAAGAAAAATAGTACTTTGTGTACTCGAACACACAACTTTTGGGGCTTTTCAAATACTGAAACTCGATAACTACGGACAATTAGTACCAAATTCCTTAAACAATGTGTCAAATTAATCAGCACTACGAGGCCTTTAAGATTCACAACACATCAAATTTGCATCTAGTTGAATTTCCAAAAAAATAGTACTTTGTGTACTCGAACACACAACTTTTGGGGCTTTTCAAATACTGAAACTCGATAACTACGGACAATTAGTACCAAATTCCTTAAACAATGTGTCAAATTAATCAGCACTACGAGGCCTTTAAGATTCACAACACATCAAATTTGCATCTAGTTGAATTTCCAAGAAAAATAGTACTTTGTGTACTCGAACTCACAACTTTTGGGGCTTTTCAAATACTGAAACTCGATAACTACGGACAATTAGTACCAAATTCCTTAAACAATGTGTCAAATTAATCAGCTCTGCGAGGCCTTTAAGATTCACAACACATCAAATTTGCATCTAGTTGAATTTCCAAAAAAATAGTACTTTGTGTACTCGAACCCACAACTTTTGGGACTTTTCAAATACTGAAACTCGATAACTACGGAAAATGAGGACCAAATTCCTTAAACAAAGTGTCAAATTAATCAGCACTACGAGGCCTTTAAGATTCACAACACATCAACTTTGCATCTAGTTGAATTTCCAAGAAAATTAGTACTTTGTGTACTCGAACACACAACTTTTATGACTTTTCAAACTCTGAAACTCGATAACTACGGAAAATGAGTACCAAATTCCTTAAACAAAGTGTCAAATTAATCAGCTCATCGAGGCCTTTAAAATGTCACAACACATCAAATTTGCATCTGGTTGAATTTCCAAGAAAAATAGTACTTTGTGTACTCGAACTCACAACTTTTGGGGCTTTTCAAATACTGAAACTCGATAACTACGGAAAATGAGGACCAAATAACTTAAACAATGTGTCAAATTAATCAGCTCTGCGAGGCCTTTAAAATGTCACAATACATCATCTTTGCATCTAGTTGAATTTCCAAGAAAAATAGTACTTTGTGTACTCGAACCCACAACTTTTGGGACTTTTCAAATACTGAAACTCGATAACTACGGAAAATGAGGACCAAATTCCTTAAACAAAGTGTCAAATTAATCAGCACTACGAGGCCTTTAAGATTCACAACACATCAAATTTGCATCTGGTTGAATTTCCAAGAAAAATAGTACTTTGTGTACTCGAACACACAACTTTTGGGACTTTTCAAATACTGAAACTCCATAACTACGGAAAATGAGGACCAAATTCCTTAAACAAAGTGTCAAATTAATCAGCACTACGAGGCCTTTAAGATTCACAACACATCAAATTTGCATCTGGTTGAATTTCCAAGAAAAATAGTACTTTGTGTACTCGAACACACAACTTTTGGGACTTTTCAAATACTGAAACTCCATAACTACGGAAAATGAGGACCAAATTCCTTAAACAAAGTGTCAAATTAATCAGCACTACGAGGCCTTTAAGATTCACAACACATCAAATTTGCATCTGGTTGAATTTCCAAGAAAAATAGTACTTTGTGTACTCGAACACACAACTGTTATGACTTTTCAAATACTGAAACTCCATAACTACGGAAAATGAGGACCAAATTCCTTAAACAAAGTGTCAAATTAATCAGCACTACGAGGCCTTTAAGATTCACAACTCATCATCTTTGCATCTTGATGAATTTCCAAGAAAAATAGTACTTTGTGTACTCGAACACACAAATTTTGGGACTTTTCAAATACTGAAACTCGATAACTACGGAAAATGAGGACCAAATTCCTTAAACAAAGTGTCAAATTAATCAGCACTACGAGGCCTTTAAGATTCACAACACATCAACTTTGCATCTAGTTGAATTTCCTAGAAATACAGTACTTTGTGTACTCGAACACACAACTTTTGGGACTTTTCAAACTCTGAAACACGATAACTACGGAAAATGAGGACCAAATTCCTTAAACAAAGTGTCAAATTAATCAGCACTACGAGGCCTTTAAGATTCACAACACATCAACTTTGCATCTAGTTGAATTTCCTAGAAATACAGTACTTTGTGTACTCGAACACACAACTTTTGGGACTTTTCAAACTCTGAAACACGATAACTACGGAAAATGAGGACCAAATTCGTTAAACAAAGTGTCAAATTAATCAGCACTACGAGGCCTTTAAGATTCACAACACATCAACTTTGCATCTAGTTGAATTTCCTAGAAATACAGTACTTTGTGTACTCGAACACACAACTTTTGGGACTTTTCAAACTCTGAAACACGATAACTACGGAAAATGAGGACCAAATTCCTTAAACAAAGTGTCAAATTAATCAGCACTACGAGGCCTTTAAGATTCACAACACATCAACTTTGCATCTAGTTGAATTTCCTAGAAATACAGTACTTTGTGTACTCGAACACACAACTTTTGGGACTTTTCAAACTCTGAAACACGATAACTACGGAAAATGAGGACCAAATTCCTTAAACAAAGTGTCAAATTAATCAGCACTACGAGGCCTTTAAGATTCACAACACATCAACTTTGCATCTAGTTGAATTTCCAAGAAAAATAGTACTTTGTGTACTCGAACCCACAACTTTTATGACTTTTCAAACTCTGAAACTCGATAACTACGGACAATTAGTACCAAATTCCTTAAACAAAGTGTCAAATTAATCAGCTCTACGAGGCCTTTAAGATTCACAACACATCAACTTTGCATCTAGTTGAATTTCCAAGAAAAATAGTACTTTGTGTACTCGAACACACAACTTTTATGACTTTTCAAACTCTGAAACTCGATAACTACGGACAATTAGTACCAAATTCCTTAAACAATGTGTCAAATTAATCAGCACTACGAGGCCTTTAAGATTCACAACACAACAACTTTGCATCTAGTTGAATTTCCTAGAAATACAGTACTTTGTGTACTCGAACACACAACTTTTGGGACTTTGCAAACTCTGAAACACGATAACTACGGAAAATGAGGACCAAATTCCTTAAACAAAGTGTCAAATTAATCAGCTCTTCGAGGCCTTTAAAATGTCACAACACATCATCTTTGCATCTTGATGAATTTCCAAGAAAAATAGTACTTTGTGTACTCGAACACACAAATTTTGGGACTTTTCAAATACTGAAACTCGATAACTACGGAAAATGAGGACCAAATTCCTTAAACAAAGTGTCAAATTAATCAGCACTACGAGGCCTTTAAGATTCACAACACATCAAATTTGCATCTGGTTGAATTTCCAAGAAAAATAGTACTTTGTGTACTCGAACACACAACTTTTATGACTTTTCAAATACTGAAACTCGATAACTACGGAAAATGAGGACCAAATTCCTTAAACAAAGTGTCAAATTAATCAGCACTACGAAGCCTTTAAGATTCACAACACATCAAATTTGCATCTAGTTGAATTTCCAAAAAAATAGTACTTTGTGTACTCGAACACACAACTTTTGGGGCTTTTCAAATACTGAAACTCGATAACTACGGACAATTAGTACCAAATTCCTTAAACAATGTGTCAAATTAATCAGCACTACGAGGCCTTTAAGATTCACAACACATCAAATTTGCATCTAGTTGAATTTCCAAAAAAATAGTACTTTGTGTACTCGAACACACAACTTTTGGGGCTTTTCAAATACTGAAACTCGATAACTACGGACAATTAGTACCAAATTCCTTAAACAATGTGTCAAATTAATCAGCACTACGAGGCCTTTAAGATTCACAACACATCAAATTTGCATCTAGTTGAATTTCCAAGAAAAATAGTACTTTGTGTACTCGAACACACAACTTTTGGGGCTTTTCAAATACTGAAACTCGATAACTACGGACAATTAGTACCAAATTCCTTAAACAATGTGTCAAATTAATCAGCACTACGAGGCCTTTAAGATTCACAACACATCAAATTTGCATCTAGTTGAATTTCCAAAAAAATAGTACTTTGTGTACTCGAACACACAACTTTTGGGGCTTTTCAAATACTGAAACTCGATAACTACGGACAATTAGTACCAAATTCCTTAAACAATGTGTCAAATTAATCAGCACTACGAGGCCTTTAAGATTCACAACACATCAAATTTGCATCTAGTTGAATTTCCAAGAAAAATAGTACTTTGTGTACTCGAACTCACAACTTTTGGGGCTTTTCAAATACTGAAACTCGATAACTACGGACAATTAGTACCAAATTCCTTAAACAATGTGTCAAATTAATCAGCTCTGCGAGGCCTTTAAGATTCACAACACATCAAATTTGCATCTAGTTGAATTTCCAAAAAAATAGTACTTTGTGTACTCGAACCCACAACTTTTGGGACTTTTCAAATACTGAAACTCGATAACTACGGAAAATGAGGACCAAATTCCTTAAACAAAGTGTCAAATTAATCAGCACTACGAGGCCTTTAAGATTCACAACACATCAACTTTGCATCTAGTTGAATTTCCAAGAAAATTAGTACTTTGTGTACTCGAACACACAACTTTTATGACTTTTCAAACTCTGAAACTCGATAACTACGGAAAATGAGTACCAAATTCCTTAAACAAAGTGTCAAATTAATCAGCTCATCGAGGCCTTTAAAATGTCACAACACATCAAATTTGCATCTGGTTGAATTTCCAAGAAAAATAGTACTTTGTGTACTCGAACTCACAACTTTTGGGGCTTTTCAAATACTGAAACTCGATAACTACGGAAAATGAGGACCAAATAACTTAAACAATGTGTCAAATTAATCAGCTCTGCGAGGCCTTTAAAATGTCACAATACATCATCTTTGCATCTAGTTGAATTTCCAAGAAAAATAGTACTTTGTGTACTCGAACCCACAACTTTTGGGACTTTTCAAATACTGAAACTCGATAACTACGGAAAATGAGGACCAAATTCCTTAAACAAAGTGTCAAATTAATCAGCACTACGAGGCCTTTAAGATTCACAACACATCAAATTTGCATCTGGTTGAATTTCCAAGAAAAATAGTACTTTGTGTACTCGAACACACAACTTTTGGGACTTTTCAAATACTGAAACTCCATAACTACGGAAAATGAGGACCAAATTCCTTAAACAAAGTGTCAAATTAATCAGCACTACGAGGCCTTTAAGATTCACAACACATCAAATTTGCATCTGGTTGAATTTCCAAGAAAAATAGTACTTTGTGTACTCGAACACACAAATTTTGGGACTTTTCAAACTCTGAAACTCGATAACTACGGAAAATGAGTACCAAATTCCTTAAACAAAGTGTCAAATTAATCAGCTCTTCGAGGCCTTTAAAATGTCACAACACATCATCTTTGCATCTTGATGAATTTCCAAGAAAAATAGTACTTTGTGTACTCGAACACACAAATTTTGGGACTTTTCAAACTCTGAAACACGATAACTACGGAAAATGAGGACCAAATTCCTTAAACAAAGTGTCAAATTAATCAGCTCTTCGAGGCCTTTAAAATGTCACAACACATCATCTTTGCATCTTGATGAATTTCCAAGAAAAATAGTACTTTGTGTACTCGAACACACAAATTTTGGGACTTTTCAAATACTGAAACTCGATAACTACGGAAAATGAGGACCAAATTCCTTAAACAAAGTGTCAAATTAATCAGCACTACGAGGCCTTTAAGATTCACAACACATCAAATTTGCATCTAGTTGAATTTCCAAAAAAATAGTACTTTGTGTACTCGAACACACAACTTTTGGGGCTTTTCAAATACTGAAACTCGATAACTACGGACAATTAGTACCAAATTCCTTAAACAATGTGTCAAATTAATCAGCACTACGAGGCCTTTAAGATTCACAACACATCAAATTTGCATCTAGTTGAATTTCCAAGAAAAATAGTACTTTGTGTACTCGAACTCACAACTTTTGGGGCTTTTCAAATACTGAAACTCGATAACTACGGAAAATGAGGACCAAATAACTTAAACAATGTGTCAAATTAATCAGCACTACGAGGCCTTTAAAATGTCACAATACATCATCTTTGCATCTAGTTGAATTTCCAAGAAAAATAGTACTTTGTGTACTCGAACACACAACTTTTGGGACTTTTCAAATACTGAAACTCGATAACTACGGAAAATGAGTACCAAATTCCTTAAACAAAGTGTCAAATTAATCAGCTCTTCGAGGCCTTTAAAATGTCACAACACATCAAATTTGCATCTGGTTGAATTTCCAAGAAAAATAGTACTTTGTGTACTCGAACTCACAACTTTTGGGGCTTTTCAAATACTGAAACTCGATAACTACGGAAAATGAGGACCAAATAACTTAAACAATGTGTCAAATTAATCAGCTCTGCGAGGCCTTTAAAATGTCACAATACATCATCTTTGCATCTAGTTGAATTTCCAAGAAAAATAGTACTTTGTGTACTCGAACCCACAACTTTTGGGACTTTTCAAATACTGAAACTCGATAACTACGGACAATTAGTACCAAATTCCTTAAACAAAGTGTCAAATTAATCAGCTCTACGAGGCCTTTAAGATTCACAACACATCAACTTTGCATCTAGTTGAATTTCCAAGAAAAATAGTACTTTGTGTACTCGAACCCACAACTTTTATGACTTTTCAAACTCTGAAACTCGATAACTACGGACAATTAGTACCAAATTCCTTAAACAAAGTGTCAAATTAATCAGCTCTACGAGGCCTTTAAGATTCACAACACATCAACTTTGCATCTAGTTGAATTTCCAAGAAAAATAGTACTTTGTGTACTCGAACACACAACTTTTGGGACTTTTCAAATACTGAAACTCGATAACTACGGAAAATGAGTATCAAATTCCTTAAACAAAGTGTCAAATTAATCAGCTCTTCGAGGCCTTTAAAATGTCACAACACATCATCTTTGCATCTTGATGAATTTCCAAGAAAAATAGTACTTTGTGTACTCGAACACACAAATTTTGGGACTTTTCAAACTCTGAAACACGATAACTACGGAAAATGAGGACCAAATTCCTTAAACAAAGTGTCAAATTAATCAGCTCTTCGAGGCCTTTAAAATGTCACAACACATCATCTTTGCATCTTGATGAATTTCCAAGAAAAATAGTACTTTGTGTACTCGAACACACAAATTTTGGGACTTTTCAAATACTGAAACTCGATAACTACGGAAAATGAGGACCAAATTCCTTAAACAAAGTCTCAAATTAATCAGCACTACGAGGCCTTTAAGATTCACAACACATCAAATTTGCATCTGGTTGAATTTCCAAGAAAAATAGTACTTTGTGTACTCGAACTCACAACTTTTATGACTTTTCAAATACTGAAACTCGATAACTACGGAAAATGAGGACCAAATTCCTTAAACAAAGTGTCAAATTAATCAGCACTACGAGGCCTTTAAGATTCACAACACATCAAATTTGCATCTAGTTGAATTTCCAAAAAAATAGTACTTTGTGTACTCGAACACACAACTTTTGGGGCTTTTCAAATACTGAAACTCGATAACTACGGACAATTAGTACCAAATTCCTTAAACAATGTGTCAAATTAATCAGCACTACGAGGCCTTTAAGATTCACAACACATCAAATTTGCATCTAGTTGAATTTCCAAAAAAATAGTACTTTGTGTACTCGAACACACAACTTTTGGGGCTTTTCAAATACTGAAACTCGATAACTACGGACAATTAGTACCAAATTCCTTAAACAATGTGTCAAATTAATCAGCACTACGAGGCCTTTAAGATTCACAACACATCAAATTTGCATCTAGTTGAATTTCCAAGAAAAATAGTACTTTGTGTACTCGAACTCACAACTTTTGGGGCTTTTCAAATACTGAAACTCGATAACTACGGAAAATGAGGACCAAATAACTTAAACAATGTGTCAAATTAATCAGCTCTGCGAGGCCTTTAAGATTCACAACACATCAACTTTGCATCTAGTTGAATTTCCAAGAAAATTAGTACTTTGTGTACTCGAACACACCACTTTTATGACTTTTCAAACTCTGAAACTCGATAACTACGGAAAATGAGTACCAAATTCCTTAAACAAAGTGTCAAATTAATCAGCACTACGAGGCCTTTAAAATGTCACAATACATCATCTTTGCATCTAGTTGAATTTCCAAGAAAAATAGTACTTTGTGTACTCGAACCCACAACTTTTGGGACTTTTCAAATACTGAAACTCGATAACTACGGAAAATGAGGACCAAATTCCTTAAACAAAGTGTCAAATTAATCAGCACTACGAGGCCTTTAAGATTCACAACACATCAACTTTGCATCTAGTTGAATTTCCAAGAAAATTAGTACTTTGTGTACTCGAACACACAACTTTTATGACTTTTCAAACTCTGAAACTCGATAACTACGGAAAATGAGTACCAAATTCCTTAAACAAAGTGTCAAATTAATCAGCTCTTCGAGGCCTTTAAAATGTCACAACACATCAAATTTGCATCTGGTTGAATTTCCAAGAAAAATAGTACTTTGTGTACTCGAACTCACAACTTTTGGGGCTTTTCAAATACTGAAACTCGATAACTACGGAAAATGAGGACCAAATAACTTAAACAATGTGTCAAATTAATCAGCTCTGCGAGGCCTTTAAAATGTCACAATACATCATCTTTGCATCTAGTTGAATTTCCAAGAAAAATAGTACTTTGTGTACTCGAACCCACAACTTTTGGGACTTTTCAAATACTGAAACTCGATAACTACGGAAAATGAGGACCAAATTCCTTAAACAAAGTGTCAAATTAATCAGCACTACGAGGCCTTTAAGATTCACAACACATCAAATTTGCATCTGGTTGAATTTCCAAGAAAAATAGTACTTTGTGTACTCGAACACACAACTTTTGGGACTTTTCAAATACTGAAACTCCATAACTACGGAAAATGAGGACCAAATTCCTTAAACAAAGTGTCAAATTAATCAGCACTACGAGGCCTTTAAGATTCACAACACATCAAATTTGCATCTGGTTGAATTTCCAAGAAAAATAGTACTTTGTGTACTCGAACACACAACTTTTATGACTTTTCAAATACTGAAACTCGATAACTACGGAAAATGAGGACCAAATTCCTTAAACAAAGTGTCAAATTAATCAGCACTACGAGGCCTTTAAGATTCACAACACATCAAATTTGCATCTAGTTGAATTTCCAAGAAAAATAGTACTTTGTGTACTCGAACACACAACTTTTGGGACTTTTCAAATACTGAAACTCCATAACTACGGAAAATGAGGACCAAATTCCTTAAACAAAGTGTCAAATTAATCAGCACTACGAGGCCTTTAAGATTCACAACACATCAAATTTGCATCTGGTTGAATTTCCAAGAAAAATAGTACTTTGTGTACTCGAACACACAACTTTAATGACTTTTCAAATACTGAAACTCGATAACTACGGAAAATGAGGACCAAATTCCTTAAACAAAGTGTCAAATTAATCAGCACTACGAGGCCTTTAAGATTCACAACACATCAAATTTGCATCTGGTTGAATTTCCAAGAAAAATAGTACTTTGTGTACTCGAACACACAACTTTTGGGACTTTTCAAATACTGAAACTCCATAACTACGGAAAATGAGGACCAAATTCCTTAAACAAAGTGTCAAATTAATCAGCACTACGAGGCCTTTAAGATTCACAACACATCAAATTTGCATCTGGTTGAATTTCCAAGAAAAATAGTACTTTGTGTACTCGAACACACAACTTTTATGACTTTTCAAATACTGAAACTCGATAACTACGGAAAATGAGGACCAAATTCCTTAAACAAAGTGTCAAATTAATCAGCACTACGAGGCCTTTAAGATTCACAACACATCAACTTTGCATCTAGTTGAATTTCCAAGAAAATTAGTACTTTGTGTACTCGAACACACAACTTTTATGACTTTTCAAACTCTGAAACTCGATAACTACGGAAAATGAGTACCAAATTCCTTAAACAAAGTGTCAAATTAATCAGCACTACGAGGCCTTTAAGATTCACAACACATCAACTTTGCATCTAGTTGAATTTCCAAGAAAAATAGTACTTTGTGTACTCGAACACACAACTTTTGGGACTTTTCAAATACTGAAACTCGATAACTACGGAAAATGAGGACCAAATTCCTTAAACAAAGTGTCAAATTAATCAGCTCTTCGAGGCCTTTAAAATGTCACAACACATCATCTTTGCATCTTGATGAATTTCCAAGAAAAATAGTACTTTGAGTACTCGAACCCATAACTTTTATGACTTTTCAAACTCTGAAACTCGATAACTACGGACAATTAGTACCAAATTCCTTAAACAATGTGTCAAATTAATCAGCACTACGAGGCCTTTAAGATTCACAACACATCAAATTTGCATCTAGTTGAATTTCCAAGAAAAATAGTACTTTGTGTACTCGAACACACAACTTTTGGGGCTTTTCAAATACTGAAACTCGATAACTACGGACAATTAGTACCAAATTCCTTAAACAATGTGTCAAATTAATCAGCTCTTCGAGGCCTTTAAAATGTCACAACACATCATCTTTGCATCTAGTTGAGTTTCCAAGAAAAATAGTACTTTGAGTACTCGAACCCACAACTTTTATGACTTTTCAAACTCTGAAACTCGATAACTACGGACAATTAGTACCAAATTCCTTAAACAATGTGTCAAATTAATCAGCACTACGAGGCCTTTAAGATTCACAACACATCAAATTTGCATCTAGTTGAATTTCCAAGAAAAATAGTACTTTGAGTACTCGAACTCACAACTTTTGGGGCTTTTCAAATACTGAAACTCGATAACTACGGAAAATGAGTACCAAATTCCTTAATCAAAGTGTCAAATTAATCAGCACTACGAGGCCTTTAAGATTCACAACACATCAAATTTGCATCTAGTTGAATTTCCAAGAAAAATAGTACTTTGTGTACTCGAACACACAACTTTTGGGGCTTTTCAAATACTGAAACTCGATAACTACGGACAATTAGTACCAAATTCCTTAAACAAAGTGTCAAATTAATCAGCTCTACGAGGCCTTTAAGATTCACAACACATCAACTTTGCATCTAGTTGAATTTCCAAGAAAAATAGTACTTTGTGTACTCGAACCCACAACTTTTATGACTTTTCAAACTCTGAAACTCGATAACTACGGACAATTAGTACCAAATTCCTTAAACAAAGTGTCAAATTAATCAGCTCTACGAGGCCTTTAAGATTCACAACACATCAACTTTGCATCTAGTTGAATTTCCAAGAAAAATAGTACTTTGTGTACTCGAACACACAACTTTTGGGACTTTTCAAATACTGAAACTCGATAACTACGGAAAATGAGTATCAAATTCCTTAAACAAAGTGTCAAATTAATCAGCTCTTCGAGGCCTTTAAGATTCACAACACATCAACTTTGCATCTAGT
Organism: Euwallacea fornicatus; assembly: GCF_040115645.1. Taxonomy (NCBI): domain Eukaryota; kingdom Metazoa; phylum Arthropoda; class Insecta; order Coleoptera; family Curculionidae; genus Euwallacea; species Euwallacea fornicatus. Next base: position 297,869 of record NW_027096037.1, read on the forward strand.
TGAATTTCCAAGAAAAATAGTACTTTGTGTACTCGAACACACAACTTTTGGGACTTTTCAAATACTGAAACTCGATAACTACGGAAAATGAGGACCAAATTCCTTAAACAAAGTGTCAAATTAATCAGCACTACGAGGCCTTTAAGATTCACAACACATCAACTTTGCATCTAGTTGAATTTCCAAGAAAAATAGTACTTTGTGTACTCGAACACACAACTTTTGGGGCTTTTCAAATACTGAAACTCGATAACTACGGACAATTAGTACCAAATTCCTTAAACAATGTGTCAAATTAATCAGCACTACGAGGCCTTTAAGATTCACAACACATCAACTTTGCATCTAGTTGAATTTCCTAGAAATACAGTACTTTGTGTACTCGAACACACAACTTTTGGGACTTTTCAAACTCTGAAACACGATAACTACGGAAAATGAGGACCAAATTCCTTAAACAAAGTGTCAAATTAATCAGCTCTTCGAGGCCTTTAAAATGTCACAACACATCATCTTTGCATCTTGATGAATTTCCAAGAAAAATAGTACTTTGTGTACTCGAACACACAAATTTTGGGACTTTTCAAATACTGAAACTCGATAACTACGGAAAATGAGGACCAAATTCCTTAAACAAAGTGTCAAATTAATCAGCACTACGAGGCCTTTAAGATTCACAACACATCAACTTTGCATCTAGTTGAATTTCCTAGAAATACAGTACTTTGTGTACTCGAACACACAAATTTTGGGACTTTTCAAATACTGAAACTCGATAACTACGGAAAATGAGGACCAAATTCCTTAAACAAAGTGTCAAATTAATCAGCACTACGAGGCCTTTAAAATGTCACAATACATCAAATTTGCATCTGGTTGAATTTCCAAGAAAAATAGTACTTTGTGTACTCGAACTCACAACTTTTGGGGCTTTTCAAATACTGAAACTCGATAACTACGGAAAATGAGGACCAAATAACTTAAACAATGTGTCAAATTAATCAGCTCTGCGAGGCCTTTAAAATGTCACAATACATCATCTTTGCATCTAGTTGAATTTCCAAGAAAAATAGTACTTTGTGTACTCGAACCCACAACTTTTGGGACTTTTCAAATACTGAAACTCGATAACTACGGAAAATGAGGACCAAATTCCTTAAACAAAGTGTCAAATTAATCAGCTCTTCGAGGCCTTTAAGATTCACAACACATCAACTTTGCATCTAGTTGAATTTCCAAGAAAAATAGTACTTTGTGTACTCGAACACACAACTTTTGGGACTTTTCAAATACTGAAACTCGATAACTACGGAAAATGAGGACCAAATTCCTTAAACAAAGTGTCAAATTAATCAGCACTACGAGGCCTCTAAGATTCACAACACATCAAATTTGCATCTAGTTGAATTTCCAAGAAAAATAGTACTTTGTGTACTCGAACTCACAACTTTTGGGGCTTTTCAAATACTGAAACTCGATAACTACGGAAAATGAGGACCAAATAACTTAAACAATGTGTCAAATTAATCAGCTCTGCGAGGCCTTTAAGATTCACAACACATCAACTTTGCATCTAGTTGAATTTCCAAGAAAATTAGTACTTTGTGTACTCGAACACACCACTTTTATGACTTTTCAAACTCTGAAACTCGATAACTACGGAAAATGAGTACCAAATTCCTTAAACAAAGTGTCAAATTAATCAGCACTACGAGGCCTTTAAAATGTCACAATACATCAAATTTGCATCTGGTTGAATTTCCAAGAAAAATAGTACTTTGTGTACTCGAACTCACAACTTTTGGGGCTTTTCAAATACTGAAACTCGATAACTACGGAAAATGAGGACCAAATAACTTAAACAATGTGTCAAATTAATCAGCTCTGCGAGGCCTTTAAAATGTCACAATACATCATCTTTGCATCTAGTTGAATTTCCAAGAAAAATAGTACTTTGTGTACTCGAACCCACAACTTTTGGGACTTTTCAAATACTGAAACTCGATAACTACGGAAAATGAGGACCAAATTCCTTAAACAAAGTGTCAAATTAATCAGCTCTTCGAGGCCTTTAAGATTCACAACACATCAACTTTGCATCTAGTTGAATTTCCAAGAAAAATAGTACTTTGTGTACTCGAACACACAACTTTTGGGACTTTTCAAATACTGAAACTCGATAACTACGGAAAATGAGGACCAAATTCCTTAAACAAAGTGTCAAATTAATCAGCACTACGAGGCCTTTAAGATTCACAACACATCAACTTTGCATCTAGTTGAATTTCCTAGAAATACAGTACTTTGTGTACTCGAACACACAACTTTTGGGACTTTTCAAACTCTGAAACACGATAACTACGGAAAATGAGGACCAAATTCCTTAAACAAAGTGTCAAATTAATCAGCTCTTCGAGGCCTTTAAAATGTCACAACACATCATCTTTGCATCTTGATGAATTTCCAAGAAAAATAGTACTTTGTGTACTCGAACACACAAATTTTGGGACTTTTCAAATACTGAAACTCGATAACTACGGAAAATGAGGACCAAATTCCTTAAACAAAGTGTCAAATTAATCAGCACTACGAGGCCTTTAAGATTCACAACACATCAAATTTGCATCTGGTTGAATTTCCAAGAAAAATAGTACTTTGTGTACTCGAACACACAACTTTTATGACTTTTCAAATACTGAAACTCGATAACTACGGAAAATGAGGACCAAATTCCTTAAACAAAGTGTCAAATTAATCAGCACTACGAAGCCTTTAAGATTCACAACACATCAAATTTGCATCTAGTTGAATTTCCAAGAAAAATAGTACTTTGTGTACTCGAACACACAACTTTTGGGGCTTTTCAAATACTGAAACTCGATAATTACGGACAATTAGTTCCAAATTCCTTAAACAATGTGTCAAATTAATCAGCACTACGAGGCCTTTAAGATTCACAACACATCAAATTTGCATCTAGTTGAATTTCCAAGAAAAATAGTACTTTGAGTACTCGAACTCACAACTTTTGGGGCTTTTCAAATACTGAAACTCGATAACTACGGAAAATGAGTACCAAATTCCTTAATCAAAGTGTCAAATTAATCAGCACTACGAGGCCTTTAAGATTCACAACACATCAAATTTGCATCTAGTTGAATTTCCAAGAAAAATAGTACTTTGTGTACTCGAACCCACAACTTTTATGACTTTTCAAACTCTGAAACTCGATAACTACGGACAATTAGTACCGAATTCCTTAAACAAAGTGTCAAATTAATCAGCTCTACGAGGCCTTTAAGATTCACAACACATCAACTTTGCATCTAGTTGAATTTCCAAGAAAAATAGTACTTTGTGTACTCGAACACACAACTTTTGGGACTTTTCAAATACTGAAACTCCATAACTACGGAAAATGAGGACCAAATTCCTTAAACAAAGTGTCAAATTAATCAGCACTACGAGGCCTTTAAGATTCACAACACATCAAATTTGCATCTGGTTGAATTTCCAAGAAAAATAGTACTTTGTGTACTCGAACACACAACTTTTGGGACTTTTCAAATACTGAAACTCCATAACTACGGAAAATGAGGACCAAATTCCTTAAACAAAGTGTCAAATTAATCAGCACTACGAGGCCTTTAAGATTCACAACACATCAACTTTGCATCTAGTTGAATTTCCAAGAAAAATAGTACTTTGTGTACTCGAACACACAACTTTTGGGACTTTTCAAATACTGAAACTCGATAACTACGGAAAATGAGGACCAAATTCCTTAAACAAAGTGTCAAATTAATCAGCTCTTCGAGGCCTTTAAAATGTCACAACACATCATCTTTGCATCTTGATGAATTTCCAAGAAAAATAGTACTTTGTGTACTCGAACACACAACTTTTGGGACTTTTCAAATACTGAAACTCGATAACTACGGAAAATGAGGACCAAATTCCTTAAACAAAGTGTCAAATTAATCAGCTCTTCGAGGCCTTTAAAATGTCACAACACATCATCTTTGCATCTTGATGAATTTCCAAGAAAAATAGTACTTTGTGTACTCGAACACACAACTTTTGGGACTTTTCAAATACTGAAACTCGATAACTACGGAAAATGAGTACCAAATTCCTTAAACAAAGTGTCAAATTAATCAGCACTACGAGGCCTTTAAGATTCACAACACATCAACTTTGCATCTAGTTGAATTTCCAAGAAAATTAGTACTTTGTGTACTCGAACACACAACTTTTGGGGCTTTTCAAATACTGAAACTCGATAACTACGGACAATTAGTACCAAATTCCTTAAACAATGTGTCAAATTAATCAGCTATACGAGGCCTTTAAGATTCACAACTCATCATCTTTGCATCTAGTTGAGTTTCCAAGAAAAATAGTACTTTGTGTACTCGAACACACAACTTTTGGGACTTTTCAAATACTGAAACTCGATAACTACGGAAAATGAGTATCAAATTCCTTAAACAAAGTGTCAAATTAATCAGCTCTTCGAGGCCTTTAAGATTCACAACACATCATCTTTGCATCTAGTTGAATTTCCAAGAAAATTAGTACTTTGTGTACTCGAACACACAACTTTTATGACTTTTCAAACTCTGAAACTCGATAACTACGGAAAATGAGTACCAAATTCCTTAAACAAAGTGTCAAATTAATCAGCTCTTCGAGGCCTTTAAAATGTCACAACACATCAACTTTGCATCTAGTTGAATTTCCAAGAAAAATAGTACTTTGTGTACTCGAACCCACAACTTTTATGACTTTTCAAACTCTGAAACTCGATAACTACGGACAATTAGTACCAAATTCCTTAAACAAAGTGTCAAATTAATCAGCTCTACGAGGCCTTTAAGATTCACAACACATCAACTTTGCATCTAGTTGAATTTCCAAGAAAAATAGTACTTTGTGTACTCGAACACACAACTTTTGGGACTTTTCAAATACTGAAACTCGATAACTACGGAAAATGAGTATCAAATTCCTTAAACAAAGTGTCAAATTAATCAGCTCTTCGAGGCCTTTAAAATGTCACAACACATCATCTTTGCATCTTGATGAATTTCCAAGAAAAATAGTACTTTGTGTACTCGAACACACAACTTTTGGGACTTTTCAAATACTGAAACTCGATAACTACGGAAAATGAGGACCAAATTCCTTAAACAAAGTGTCAAATTAATCAGCACTACGAGGCCTTTAAGATTCACAACACATCAACATTGCATCTAGTTGAATTTCCAAGAAAATTAGTACTTTGTGTACTCGAACACACAACTTTTGGGACTTTTCAAATACTGAAACTCGATAACTACGGAAAATGAGTACCAAATTCCTTAAACAAAGTGTCAAATTAATCAGCACTACGAGGCCTTTAAGATTCACAACACATCAACTTTGCATCTAGTTGAATTTCCAAGAAAATTAGTACTTTGTGTACTCGAACACACAACTTTTGGGGCTTTTCAAATACTGAAACTCGATAACTACGGACAATTAGTACCAAATTCCTTAAACAATGTGTCAAATTAATCAGCTATACGAGGCCTTTAAGATTCACAACTCATCATCTTTGCATCTAGTTGAGTTTCCAAGAAAAATAGTACTTTGTGTACTCGAACACACAACTTTTGGGACTTTTCAAATACTGAAACTCGATAACTACGGAAAATGAGGACCAAATTCCTTAAACAAAGTGTCAAATTAATCAGCACTACGAGGCCTTTAAGATTCACAACACATCAACTTTGCATCTAGTTGAATTTCCAAGAAAATTAGTACTTTGTGTACTCGAACACACAACTTTTGGGACTTTTCAAATACTGAAACTCGATAACTACGGAAAATGAGGACCAAATTCCTTAAACAAAGTGTCAAATTAATCAGCACTACGAGGCCTTTAAGATTCACAACACATCAAATTTGCATCTGGTTGAATTTCCAAGAAAAATAGTACTTTGTGTACTCGAACACACAACTTTTATGACTTTTCAAATACTGAAACTCGATAACTACGGAAAATGAGGACCAAATTCCTTAAACAAAGTGTCAAATTAATCAGCACTACGAGGCCTTTAAGATTCACAACACATCAAATTTGCATCTAGTTGAATTTCCAAGAAAAATAGTACTTTGTGTACTCGAACCCACAACTTTTATGACTTTTCAAACTCTGAAACTCGATAACTACGGACAATTAGTACCAAATTCCTTAAACAATGTGTCAAATTAATCAGCACTACGAGGCCTTTAAGATTCACAACACATCAAATTTGCATCTAGTTGAATTTCCAAGAAAAATAGTACTTTGAGTACTCGAACTCACAACTTTTGGGGCTTTTCAAATAATGAAACTCGATAACTACGGAAAATGAGTACCAAATTCCTTAATCAAAGTGTCAAATTAATCAGCACTACGAGGCCTTTAAGATTCACAACACATCAAATTTGCATCTAGTTGAATTTCCAAGAAAAATAGTACTTTGTGTACTCGAACCCACAACTTTTATGACTTTTCAAACTCTGAAACTCGATAACTACGGACAATTAGTACCAAATTCCTTAAACAAAGTGTCAAATTAATCAGCTCTACGAGGCCTTTAAGATTCACAACACATCAACTTTGCATCTAGTTGAATTTCCAAGAAAAATAGTACTTTGTGTACTCGAACCCACAACTTTTATGACTTTTCAAACTCTGAAACTCGATAACTACGGACAATTAGTACCAAATTCCTTAAACAAAGTGTCAAATTAATCAGCTCTACGAGGCCTTTAAGATTCACAACACATCAACTTTGCATCTAGTTGAATTTCCAAGAAAAATAGTACTTTGTGTACTCGAACACACAACTTTTGGGACTTTTCAAATACTGAAACTCGATAACTACGGAAAATGAGTATCAAATTCCTTAAACAAAGTGTCAAATTAATCAGCTCTTCGAGGCCTTTAAAATGTCACAACACATCATCTTTGCATCTTGATGACTTTCCAAGAAAAATAGTACTTTGTGTACTCGAACACACAACTTTTGGGACTTTTCAAATACTGAAACTCGATAACTACGGAAAATGAGGACCAAATTCCTTAAACAAAGTGTCAAATTAATCAGCACTACGAGGCCTTTAAGATTCACAACACATCAACTTTGCATCTAGTTGAATTTCCAAGAAAATTAGTACTTTGTGTACTCGAACACACAACTTTTGGGGCTTTTCAAATACTGAAACTCGATAACTACGGAAAATGAGGACCAAATTCCTTAAACAAAGTGTCAAATTAATCAGCACTACGAGGCCTTTAAGATTCACAACACATCAAATTTGCATCTAGTTGAATTTCCAAGAAAAATAGTACTTTGTGTACTCGAACACACAACTTTTGGGGCTTTTCAAATACTGAAACTCGATAACTACGGACAATTAGTACCAAATTCCTTAAACAATGTGTCAAATTAATCAGCTATACGAGGCCTTTAAGATTCACAACTCATCATCTTTGCATCTAGTTGAGTTTCCAAGAAAAATAGTACTTTGAGTACTCGAACTCATAACTTTTATGACTTTTCAAACTCTGAAACTCGATAACTACGGACAATTAGTACCAAATTCCTTAAACAATGTGTCAAATTAATCAGCTATACGAGGCCTTTAAGATTCACAACACATCAAATTTGCATCTAGTTGAATTTCCAAGAAAAATAGTACTTTGTGTACTCGAACCCACAACTTTTGGGACTTTTCAAATACTGAAACTCGATAACTACGGAAAATGAGGACCAAATTCCTTAAACAAAGTGTCAAATTAATCAGCACTACGAGGCCTTTAAGATTCACAACACATCAACTTTGCATCTAGTTGAATTTCCAAGAAAATTAGTACTTTGTGTACTCGAACACACAACTTTTATGACTTTTCAAACTCTGAAACTCGATAACTACGGAAAATGAGTACCAAATTCCTTAAACAATGTGTCAAATTAATCAACTATACGAGGCCTTTAAGATTCACAACACATCAAATTTGCATCTAGTTGAATTTCCAAGAAAAATAGTACTTTGTGTACTCGAACACACAACTTTTGGGACTTTTCAAATACTGAAACTCGATAACTACGGAAAATGAGTATCAAATTCCTTAAACAAAGTGTCAAATTAATCAGCTCTTCGAGGCCTTTAAAATGTCACAACACATCATCTTTGCATCTTGATGAATTTCCAAGAAAAATAGTACTTTGTGTACTCGAACACACAACTTTTGGGACTTTTCAAATACTGAAACTCGATAACTACGGAAAATGAGGACCAAATTCCTTAAACAAAGTGTCAAATTAATCAGCACTACGAGGCCTTTAAGATTCACAACACATCAAATTTGCATCTAGTTGAATTTCCAAGAAAAATAGTACTTTGTGTACTCGAACCCACAACTTTTATGACTTTTCAAATACTGAAACTCGATAACTACGGAAAATGAGGACCAAATTCCTTAAACAAAGTGTCAAATTAATCAGCACTACGAGGCCTTTAAGATTCACAACACATCAACTTTGCATCTAGTTGAATTTCCAAGAAAAATAGTACTTTGTGTACTCGAACACACAACTTTTGGGACTTTTCAAATACTGAAACTCGATAACTACGGAAAATGAGTATCAAATTCCTTAAACAAAGTGTCAAATTAATCAGCTCTTCGAGGCCTTTAAAATGTCACAACACATCATCTTTGCATCTTGATGAATTTCCAAGAAAAATAGTACTTTGTGTACTCGAACACACAACTTTTGGGACTTTTCAAATACTGAAACTCGATAACTACGGAAAATGAGGACCAAATTCCTTAAACAAAGTGTCAAATTAATCAGCACTACGAGGCCTTTAAGATTCACAACACATCAACTTTGCATCTAGTTGAATTTCCAAGAAAATTAGTACTTTGTGTACTCGAACACACAACTTTTGGGACTTTTCAAATACTGAAACTCGATAACTACGGAAAATGAGTACCAAATTCCTTAAACAAAGTGTCAAATTAATCAGCACTACGAGGCCTTTAAGATTCACAACAAATCAACTTTGCATCTAGTTGAATTTCCTAGAAATACAGTACTTTGTGTACTCGAACACACAACTTTTGGGGCTTTTCAAATACTGAAACTCGATAACTACGGACAATTAGTACCAAATTCCTTAAACAATGTGTCAAATTAATCAGCTATACGAGGCCTTTAAGATTCACAACTCATCATCTTTGCATCTAGTTGAGTTTCCAAGAAAAATAGTACTTTGAGTACTCGAACCCATAACTTTTATGACTTTTCAAACTCTGAAACTCGATAACTACGGACAATTAGTACCAAATTCCTTAAACAAAGTGTCAAATTAATCAGCTCTACGAGGCCTTTAAGATTCACAACACATCAACTTTGCATCTAGTTGAATTTCCAAGAAAAATAGTACTTTGTGTACTCGAACCCACAACTTTTATGACTTTTCAAACTCTGAAACTCGATAACTACGGACAATTAGTACCAAATTCCTTAAACAAAGTGTCAAATTAATCAGCTCTACGAGGCCTTTAAGATTCACAACACATCAACTTTGCATCTAGTTGAATTTCCAAGAAAAATAGTACTTTGTGTACTCGAACACACAACTTTTGGGACTTTTCAAATACTGAAACTCGATAACTACGGAAAATGAGGACCAAATTCCTTAAACAAAGTGTCAAATTAATCAGCACTACGAGGCCTTTAAGATTCACAACACATCAAATTTGCATCTGGTTGAATTTCCAAGAAAAATAGTACTTTGTGTACTCGAACACACAACTTTTATGACTTTTCAAATACTGAAACTCGATAACTACGGAAAATGAGGACCAAATTCCTTAAACAAAGTGTCAAATTAATCAGCACTACGAGGCCTTTAAGATTCACAACACATCAAATTTGCATCTGGTTGAATTTCCAAGAAAAATAGTACTTTGTGTACTCGAACACACAACTTTTATGACTTTTCAAATACTGAAACTCGATAACTACGGAAAATGAGGACCAAATTCCTTAAACAAAGTGTCAAATTAATCAGCACTACGAGGCCTTTAAGATTCACAACACATCAACTTTGCATCTAGTTGAATTTCCAAGAAAATTAGTACTTTGTGTACTCGAACACACAACTTTTGGGACTTTTCAAATACTGAAACTCGATAACTACGGAAAATGAGGACCAAATTCCTTAAACAAAGTGTCAAATTAATCAGCACTACGAGGCCTTTAAGATTCACAACACATCAACTTTGCATCTAGTTGAATTTCCAAGAAAATTAGTACTTTGTGTACTCGAACACACAACTTTTGGGGCTTTTCAAATACTGAAACTCGATAACTACGGACAATTAGTACCAAATTCCTTAAACAATGTGTCAAATTAATCAGCTATACGAGGCCTTTAAGATTCACAACTCATCATCTTTGCATCTAGTTGAGTTTCCAAGAAAAATAGTACTTTGTGTACTCGAACACACAACTTTTGGGACTTTTCAAATACTGAAACTCGATAACTACGGACAATTAGTACCAAATTCCTTAAACAATGTGTCAAATTAATCAGCTATACGAGGCCTTTAAGATTCACAACTCATCATCTTTGCATCTAGTTGAGTTTCCAAGAAAAATAGTACTTTGAGTACTCGAACCCATAACTTTTATGACTTTTCAAACTCTGAAACTCGATAACTACGGACAATTAGTACCAAATTCCTTAAACAAAGTGTCAAATTAATCAGCTCTACGAGGCCTTTAAGATTCACAACACATCAACTTTGCATCTAGTTGAATTTCCAAGAAAAATAGTACTTTGTGTACTCGAACCCACAACTTTTATGACTTTTCAAACTCTGAAACTCGATAACTACGGACAATTAGTACCAAATTCCTTAAACAAAGTGTCAAATTAATCAGCTCTACGAGGCCTTTAAGATTCACAACACATCAACTTTGCATCTAGTTGAATTTCCAAGAAAAATAGTACTTTGTGTACTCGAACACACAACTTTTGGGACTTTTCAAATACTGAAACTCGATAACTACGGAAAATGAGGACCAAATTCCTTAAACAAAGTGTCAAATTAATCAGCACTACGAGGCCTTTAAGATTCACAACACATCAAATTTGCATCTGGTTGAATTTCCAAGAAAAATAGTACTTTGTGTACTCGAACACACAACTTTTATGACTTTTCAAATACTGAAACTCGATAACTACGGAAAATGAGGACCAAATTCCTTAAACAAAGTGTCAAATTAATCAGCACTACGAGGCCTTTAAGATTCACAACACATCAAATTTGCATCTGGTTGAATTTCCAAGAAAAATAGTACTTTGTGTACTCGAACACACAACTTTTATGACTTTTCAAATACTGAAACTCGATAACTACGGAAAATGAGGACCAAATTCCTTAAACAAAGTGTCAAATTAATCAGCACTACGAGGCCTTTAAGATTCACAACACATCAACTTTGCATCTAGTTGAATTTCCAAGAAAATTAGTACTTTGTGTACTCGAACACACAACTTTTGGGACTTTTCAAATACTGAAACTCGATAACTACGGAAAATGAGGACCAAATTCCTTAAACAAAGTGTCAAATTAATCAGCACTACGAGGCCTTTAAGATTCACAACACATCAACTTTGCATCTAGTTGAATTTCCAAGAAAATTAGTACTTTGTGTACTCGAACACACAACTTTTGGGGCTTTTCAAATACTGAAACTCGATAACTACGGACAATTAGTACCAAATTCCTTAAACAATGTGTCAAATTAATCAGCTATACGAGGCCTTTAAGATTCACAACTCATCATCTTTGCATCTAGTTGAGTTTCCAAGAAAAATAGTACTTTGTGTACTCGAACACACAACTTTTGGGACTTTTCAAATACTGAAACTCGATAACTACGGAAAATGAGTACCAAATTCCTTAATCAAAGTGTCAAATTAATCAGCACTACGAGGCCTTTAAGATTCACAACACATCAACTTTGCATCTAGTTGAATTTCCAAGAAAAATAGTACTTTGTGTACTCGAACCCACAACTTTTATGACTTTTCAAACTCTGAAACTCGATAACTACGGACAATTAGTACCAAATTCCTTAAACAAAGTGTCAAATTAATCAGCTCTACGAGGCCTTTAAGATTCACAACACATCAACTTTGCATCTAGTTGAATTTCCAAGAAAAATAGTACTTTGTGTACTCGAACACACAACTTTTGGGACTTTTCAAATACTGAAACTCGATAACTACGGAAAATGAGGACCAAATTCCTTAAACAAAGTGTCAAATTAATCAGCACTACGAGGCTTTTAAGATTCACAACACATCAACTTTGCATCTAGTTGAATTTCCAAGAAAATTAGTACTTTGTGTACTCGAACACACAACTTTTGGGACTTTTCAAATACTGAAACTCGATAACTACGGAAAATGAGGACCAAATTCCTTAAACAAAGTGTCAAATTAATCAGCACTACGAGGCCTTTAAGATTCACAACACATCAACTTTGCATCTAGTTGAATTTCCAAGAAAAATAGTACTTTGTGTACTCGAACACACAACTTTTGGGACTTTTCAAATACTGAAACTCGATAACTACGGAAAATGAGGACCAAATTCCTTAAACAAAGTGTCAAATTAATCAGCACTACGAGGCCTTTAAGATTCACAACACATCAACTTTGCATCTAGTTGAATTTCCAAGAAAATTAGTACTTTGTGTACTCGAACACACAACTTTTGGGGCTTTTCAAATACTGAAACTCGATAACTACGGACAATTAGTACCAAATTCCTTAAACAATGTGTCAAATTAATCAGCTATACGAGGCCTTTAAGATTCACAACTCATCATCTTTGCATCTAGTTGAGTTTCCAAGAAAAATAGTACTTTGTGTACTCGAACACACAACTTTTGGGACTTTTCAAATACTGAAACTCGATAACTACGGAAAATGAGTATCAAATTCCTTAAACAAAGTGTCAAATTAATCAGCTCTTCAAGGCCTTTAAGATTCACAACACATCATCTTTGCATCTAGTTGAATTTCCAAGAAAATTAGTACTTTGTGTACTCGAACACACAACTTTTATGACTTTTCAAACTCTGAAACTCGATAACTACGGAAAATGAGTACCAAATTCCTTAAACAAAGTGTCAAATTAATCAGCTCTTCGAGGCCTTTAAAATGTCACAACACATCAACTTTGCATCTAGTTGAATTTCCAAGAAAAATAGTACTTTGTGTACTCGAACCCACAACTTTTATGACTTTTCAAACTCTGAAACTCGATAACTACGGACAATTAGTACCAAATTCCTTAAACAAAGTGTCAAATTAATCAGCTCTACGAGGCCTTTAAGATTCACAACACATCAACTTTGCATCTAGTTGAATTTCCAAGAAAAATAGTACTTTGTGTACTCGAACACACAACTTTTGGGACTTTTCAAATACTGAAACTCGATAACTACGGAAAATGAGTATCAAATTCCTTAAACAAAGTGTCAAATTAATCAGCTCTTCGAGGCCTTTAAAATGTCACAACACATCATCTTTGCATCTTGATGAATTTCCAAGAAAAATAGTACTTTGTGTACTCGAACACACAACTTTTGGGACTTTTCAAATACTGAAACTCGATAACTACGGAAAATGAGGACCAAATTCCTTAAACAAAGTGTCAAATTAATCAGCACTACGAGGCCTTTAAGATTCACAACACATCAACTTTGCATCTAGTTGAATTTCCAAGAAAATTAGTACTTTGTGTACTCGAACACACAACTTTTGGGACTTTTCAAATACTGAAACTCGATAACTACGGAAAATGAGTACCAAATTCCTTAAACAAAGTGTCAAATTAATCAGCACTACGAGGCCTTTAAGATTCACAACAAATCAACTTTGCATCTAGTTGAATTTCCTAGAAATACAGTACTTTGTGTACTCGAACACACAACTTTTGGGGCTTTTCAAATACTGAAACTCGATAACTACGGAAAATGAGGACCAAATTCCTTAAACAAAGTGTCAAATTAATCAGCACTACGAGGCCTTTAAGATTCACAACTCATCATCTTTGCATCTAGTTGAGTTTCCAAGAAAAATAGTACTTTGAGTACTCGAACTCACAACTTTTGGGGCTTTTCAAATACTGAAACTCGATAACTACGGAAAATGAGTACCAAATTCCTTAATCAAAGTGTCAAATTAATCAGCACTACGAGGCCTTTAAGATTCACAACACATCAAATTTGCATCTAGTTGAATTTCCAAGAAAAATAGTACTTTGTGTACTCGAACACACAACTTTTGGGGCTTTTCAAATACTGAAACTCGATAACTACGGAAAATGAGTACCAAATTCCTTAATCAAAGTGTCAAATTAATCAGCACTACGAGGCCTTTAAGATTCACAACACATCAAATTTGCATCTAGTTGAATTTCCAAGAAAAATAGTACTTTGTGTACTCGAACACACAACTTTTGGGGCTTTTCAAATACTGAAACTCGATAACTACGGAAAATGAGTACCAAATTCCTTAAACAAAGTGTCAAATTAATCAGCACTACGAGGCCTTTAAGATTCACAACACATCAACTTTGCATCTAGTTGAATTTCCAAGAAAAATAGTACTTTGTGTACTCGAACACACAACTTTTGGGGCTTTTCAAATACTGAAACTCGATAACTACGGAAAATGAGGACCAAATTCCTTAAACAAAGTGTCAAATTAATCAGCACTACGAGGCCTTTAAGATTCACAACTCATCATCTTTGCATCTAGTTGAGTTTCCAAGAAAAATAGTACTTTGAGTACTCGAACTCACAACTTTTGGGGCTTTTCAAATACTGAAACTCGATAACTACGGAAAATGAGTACCAAATTCCTTAATCAAAGTGTCAAATTAATCAGCACTACGAGGCCTTTAAGATTCACAACACATCAAATTTGCATCTAGTTGAATTTCCAAGAAAAATAGTACTTTGTGTACTCGAACACACAACTTTTGGGGCTTTTCAAATACTGAAACTCGATAACTACGGAAAATGAGGACCAAATTCCTTAAACAAAGTGTCAAATTAATCAGCACTACGAGGCCTTTAAGATTCACAACACATCAACTTTGCATCTAGTTGAATTTCCTAGAAATACAGTACTTTGTGTACTCGAACACACAACTTTTGGGGCTTTTCAAATACTGAAACTCGATAACTACGTAAAATGAGGACCAAATTCCTTAAACAAAGTGTCAAATTAATCAGCACTACGAGGCCTTTAAGATTCACAACACATCAAATTTGCATCTAGTTGAATTTCCAAGAAAAATAGTACTTTGTGTACTCGAACACACAACTTTTGGGGCTTTTCAAACTCTGAAACTCGATAACTACGGACAATTAGTACCAAATTCCTTAAACAATGTGTCAAATTAATCAGCACTACGAGGCCTTTAAGATTCACAACAAATCAACTTTGCATCTAGTTGAATTTCCTAGAAATACAGTACTTTGTGTACTCGAACACACAACTTTTGGGGCTTTTCAAATACTGAAACTCGATAACTACGGAAAATGAGGACCAAATTCCTTAAACAAAGTGTCAAATTAATCAGCACTACGAGGCCTTTAAGATTCACAACTCATCATCTTTGCATCTAGTTGAGTTTCCAAGAAAAATAGTACTTTGTGTACTCGAACCCACAACTTTTATGACTTTTCAAATACTGAAACTCGATAACTACGGAAAATGAGTACCAAATTCCTTAAACAAAGTGTCAAATTAATCAGCACTACGAGGCCTTTAAGATTCACAACACATCAACTTTGCATCTAGTTGAATTTCCAAGAAAAATAGTACTTTGTGTACTCGAACACACAACTTTTGGGGCTTTTCAAATACTGAAACTCGATAACTACGGAAAATGAGTACCAAATTCCTTAAACAAAGTGTCAAATTAATCAGCACTACGAGGCCTTTAAGATTCACAACACATCAACTTTGCATCTAGTTGAATTTCCAAGAAAAATAGTACTTTGTGTACTCGAACCCACAACTTTTATGACTTTTCAAATACTGAAACTCGATAACTACGGAAAATGAGTACCAAATTCCTTAAACAAAGTGTCAAATTAATCAGCACTACGAGGCCTTTAAGATTCACAACACATCAACTTTGCATCTAGTTGAATTTCCAAGAAAAATAGTACTTTGTGTACTCGAACACACAACTTTTGGGGCTTTTCAAATACTGAAACTCGATAACTACGGAAAATGAGGACCAAATTCCTTAAACAAAGTGTCAAATTAATCAGCACTACGAGGCCTTTAAGATTCACAACTCATCATCTTTGCATCTAGTTGAGTTTCCAAGAAAAATAGTACTTTGTGTACTCGAACCCACAACTTTTATGACTTTTCAAATACTGAAACTCGATAACTACGGAAAATGAGTACCAAATTCCTTAAACAAAGTGTCAAATTAATCAGCACTACGAGGCCTTTAAGATTCACAACACATCAACTTTGCATCTAGTTGAATTTCCAAGAAAAATAGTACTTTGTGTACTCGAACACACAACTTTTGGGGCTTTTCAAATACTGAAACTCGATAACTACGGAAAATGAGTACCAAATTCCTTAAACAAAGTGTCAAATTAATCAGCACTACGAGGCCTTTAAGATTCACAACACATCAACTTTGCATCTAGTTGAATTTCCAAGAAAAATAGTACTTTGTGTACTCGAACACACAACTTTTGGGGCTTTTCAAATACTGAAACTCGATAACTACGGAAAATGAGTACCAAATTCCTTAAACAAAGTGTCAAATTAATCAGCACTACGAGGCCTTTAAGATTCACAACACATCATCTTTGCATCTAGTTGAATTTCCAAGAAAAATAGTACTTTGTGTACTCGAACACACAACTTTTATGACTTTTCAAACTCTGAAACTCGATAACTACGGAAAATGAGTACCAAATTCCTTAAACAAAGTGTCAAATTAATCAGCACTACGAGGCCTTTAAGATTCACAACACATCAACTTTGCATCTAGTTGAATTTCCAAGAAAAATAGTACTTTGTGTACTCGAACCCACAACTTTTATGACTTTTCAAATACTGAAACTCGATAACTACGGAAAATGAGTACCAAATTCCTTAAACAAAGTGTCAAATTAATCAGCACTACGAGGCCTTTAAGATTCACAACACATCAACTTTGCATCTAGTTGAATTTCCAAGAAAAATAGTACTTTGTGTACTCGAACACACAACTTTTGGGGCTTTTCAAATACTGAAACTCGATAACTACGGAAAATGAGTACCAAATTCCTTAAACAAAGTGTCAAATTAATCAGCACTACGAGGCCTTTAAGATTCACAACACATCAAATTTGTATCTAGTTGAATTTCCAAGAAAAATAGTACTTTGTGTACTCGAACACACAACTTTTGTGACTTTTCAAACTCTGAAACTCGATAACTACGGAAAATGAGTACCAAATTCCTTAAACAAAGTGTCAAATTAATCAGCACTACGAGGCCTTTAAGATTCACAACACATCAAATTTGCATCTAGTTGAATTTCCAAGAAAAATAGTACTTTGTGTACTCGAACACACAACTTTTGGGACTTTTCAAATACTGAAACTCGATAACTACGGAAAATGAGTACCAAATTCCTTAAACAATGTGTCAAATTAGTCAGCTCTTCGAGGCCTTTAAAATGTCACAACACATCATCTTTGCATCTAGTTGAATTTCCAAGAAAAATAGTACTTTGTGTACTCGAACACACAACTTTTGGGGCTTTTCAAACTCTGAAACTCGATAACTACGGAAAATGAGTACCAAATTCCTTAAACAAAGTGTCAAATTAATCAGCACTACGAGGCCTTTAAGATTCACAACACATCAAATTTGCATCTAGTTGAATTTCCAAGAAAAATAGTACTTTGTGTACTCGAACACACAACTTTTGGGACTTTTCAAATACTGAAACTCGATAACTACGGAAAATGAGTACCAAATTCCTTAAACAATGTGTCAAATTAGTCAGCTCTTCGAGGCCTTTAAAATGTCACAACACATCATCTTTGCATCTAGTTGAGTTTCCAAGAAAAATAGTACTTTGAGTACTCGAACTCACAACTTTTGGGGCTTTTCCAATACTGAAACTCGATAACTACGGAAAATGAGTACCAAATTCCTTAAACAAAGTGTCAAATTAATCAGCACTACGAGGCCTTTAAGATTCACAACACATCAAATTTGCATCTAGTTGAATTTCCAAGAAAAATAGTACTTTGTGTACTCGAACCCACAACTTTTGGGACTTTTCAAATACTGAAACTCGATAACTACGGAAAATGAGGACCAAATTCCTTAAACAAAGTGTCAAATTAATCAGCACTACGAGGCCTTTAAGATTCACAACACATCATCTTTGCATCTAGTTGAATTTCCAAGAAAAATAGTACTTTGTGTACTCGAACACACAACTTTTATGACTTTTCAAATACTGAAACTCGATAACTACGGAAAATGAGGACCAAATTCCTTAAACAAAGTGTCAAATTAATCAGCACTACGAGGCCTTTAAGATTCACAACACATCATCTTTGCATCTAGTTGAATTTCCAAGAAAATTACTACTTTGTGTACTCGAACACACAACTTTTATGACTTTTCAAACTCTGAAACTCGATAACTACGGAAAATGAGTACCAAATTCCTTAAACAAAGTGTCAAATTAATCAGCACTACGAGGCCTTTAAGATTCACAACACATCATCTTTGCATCTAGTTGAATTTCCAAGAAAAATAGTACTTTGTGTACTCGAACACACAACTTTTATGACTTTTCAAACTCTGAAACTCGATAACTACGGAAAATGAGTACCAAATTCCTTAAACAAAGTGTCAAATTAATCAGCACTACGAAGCCTTTAAGATTCACAACACATCAAATTTGCATCTAGTTGAATTTCCAAGAAAAATAGTACTTTGTGTACTCGAACACACAACTTTTGGGGCTTTTCAAATACTGAAACTCGATAACTACGGAAAATGAGGACCAAATTCCTTAAACAAAGTGTCAAATTAATCAGCACTACGAGGCCTTTAAGATTCACAACACATCAACTTTGCATCTAGTTGAATTTCCTAGAAATACAGTACTTTGTGTACTCGAACACACAACTTTTGGGGCATTTCAAATACTGAAACTCGATAACTACGGAAAATGAGGACCAAATTCCTTAAACAAAGTGTCAAATTAATCAGCACTACGAGGCCTTTAAGATTCACAACACATCAAATTTGCATCTAGTTGAATTTCCAAGAAAAATAGTACTTTGTGTACTCGAACACACAACTTTTGGGACTTTTCAAATACTGAAACTCGATAACTACGGAAAATGAGGACCAAATTCCTTAAACAAAGTGTCAAATTAATCAGCTCTTCGAGGCCTTTAAAATGTCACAACACATCAAATTTGCATCTAGTTGAATTTCCAAGAAAAATAGTACTTTGTGTACTCGAACACACAACTTTTATGACTTTTCAAACTCTGAAACTCGATAACTACGGAAAATGAGTACCAAATTCCTTAAACAAAGTGTCAAATTAATCAGCACTACGAGGCCTTTAAGATTCACAACACATCAACTTTGCATCTAGTTGAATTTCCAAGAAAAATAGTACTTTGTGTACTCGAACACACAACTTTTATGACTTTTCAAATACTGAAACTCGATAACTACGGAAAATGAGGACCAAATTCCTTAAACAAAGTGTCAAATTAATCAGCACTACGAGGTCTTTAAGATTCACAACACATCATCTTTGCATCTAGTTGAATTTCCAAGAAAAATAGTACTTTGTGTACTCGAACACACAACTTTTATGACTTTTCAAACTCTGAAACTCGATAACTACGGAAAATGAGTACCAAATTCCTTAAACAAAGTGTCAAATTAATCAGCACTACGAGGCCTTTAAGATTCACAACACATCAACTTTGCATCTAGTTGAATTTCCAAGAAAAATAGTACTTTGTGTACTCGAACACACAACTTTTGGGACTTTTCAAATACTGAAACTCGATAACTACGGAAAATGAGGACCAAATTCCTTAAACAAAGTGTCAAATTAATCAGCACTACGAGGCCTTTAAGATTCACAACACATCATCTTTGCATCTAGTTGAATTTCCAAGAAAATTAGTACTTTGTGTACTCGAACACACAACTTTTGGGACTTTTCAAATACTGAAACTCGATAACTACGGAAAATGAGGACCAAATTCCTTAAACAAAGTGTCAAATTAATCAGCACTACGAGGCCTTTAAGATTCACAACACATCATCTTTGCATCTAGTTGAATTTCCAAGAAAATTACTACTTTGTGTACTCGAACACACAACTTTTATGACTTTTCAAACTCTGAAACTCGATAACTACGGAAAATGAGTACCAAATTCCTTAAACAAAGTGTCAAATTAATCAGCACTACGAGGCCTTTAAGATTCACAACACATCATCTTTGCATCTAGTTGAATTTCCAAGAAAAATAGTACTTTGTGTACTCGAACACACAACTTTTATGACTTTTCAAACTCTGAAACTCGATAACTACGGAAAATGAGTACCAAATTCCTTAAACAAAGTGTCAAATTAATCAGCACTACGAGGCCTTTAAGATTCACAACACATCATCTTTGCATCTAGTTGAATTTCCAAGAAAAATAGTACTTTGTGTACTCGAACACACAACTTTTATGACTTTTCAAACTCTGAAACTCGATAACTACGGAAAATGAGTACCAAATTCCTTAAACAAAGTGTCAAATTAATCAGCACTACGAGGCCTTTAAGATTCACAACACATCAACTTTGCATCTAGTTGAATTTCCAAGAAAAATAGTACTTTGTGTACTCGAACACACAACTTTTATGACTTTTCAAATACTGAAACTCGATAACTACGGAAAATGAGGACCAAATTCCTTAAACAAAGTGTCAAATTAATCAGCACTACGAGGTCTTTAAGATTCACAACACATCATCTTTGCATCTAGTTGAATTTCCAAGAAAAATAGTACTTTGTGTACTCGAACACACAACTTTTATGACTTTTCAAACTCTGAAACTCGATAACTACGGAAAATGAGTACCAAATTCCTTAAACAAAGTGTCAAATTAATCAGCACTACGAGGCCTTTAAGATTCACAACACATCAACTTTGCATCTAGTTGAATTTCCAAGAAAAATAGTACTTTGTGTACTCGAACACACAACTTTTGGGACTTTTCAAATACTGAAACTCGATAACTACGGAAAATGAGGACCAAATTCCTTAAACAATGTGTCAAATTAATGAACTATACGAGGCCTTTAAGATTCACAACTCATCATCTTTCCATCTAGTTGAGTTTCCAAGAAAAATAGTACTTTGAGTACTCGAACTCACAACTTTTGGGGCTTTTCCAATACTGAAACTCGATAACTACGGAAAATGAGTACCAAATTCCTTAAACAAAGTGTCAAATTAATCAGCACTACGAGGCCTTTAAGATTCACAACACATCAAATTTGCATCTAGTTGAATTTCCAAGAAAAATAGTACTTTGTGTACTCGAACCCACAACTTTTGGGACTTTTCAAATACTGAAACTCGATAACTACGGAAAATGAGGACCAAATTCCTTAAACAAAGTGTCAAATTAATCAGCACTACGAGGCCTTTAAGATTCACAACACATCATCTTTGCATCTAGTTGAATTTCCAAGAAAAATAGTACTTTGTGTACTCGAACACACAACTTTTATGACTTTTCAAATACTGAAACTCGATAACTACGGAAAATGAGGACCAAATTCCTTAAACAAAGTGTCAAATTAATCAGCACTACGAGGTCTTTAAGATTCACAACACATCAACTTTGCATCTAGTTGAATTTCCAAGAAAAATAGTACTTTGTGTACTCGAACACACAACTTTTATGACTTTTCAAATACTGAAACTCGATAACTACGGAAAATGAGGACCAAATTCCTTAAACAAAGTGTCAAATTAATCAGCACTACGAGGTCTTTAAGATTCACAACACATCATCTTTGCATCTAGTTGAATTTCCAAGAAAAATAGTACTTTGTGTACTCGAACACACAACTTTTATGACTTTTCAAACTCTGAAACTCGATAACTACGGAAAATGAGTACCAAATTCCTTAAACAAAGTGTCAAATTTATCAGCACTACGAGGCCTTTAAGATTCACAACACATCAACTTTGCATCTAGTTGAATTTCCAAGAAAAATAGTACTTTGTGTACTCGAACACACAACTTTTGGGACTTTTCAAATACTGAAACTCGATAACTACGGAAAATGAGGACCAAATTCCTTAAACAAAGTGTCAAATTAATCAGCACTACGAGGCCTTTCAGATTCACAACACATCATCTTTGCATCTTGTTGAATTTCCAAGAAAATTACTACTTTGTGTACTCGAACACACAACTTTTATGACTTTTCAAACTCTGAAACTCGATAACTACGGAAAATGAGTACCAAATTCCTTAAACAAAGTGTCAAATTAATCAGCACTACGAGGCCTTTAAGATTCACAACACATCATCTTTGCATCTAGTTGAATTTCCAAGAAAAATAGTACTTTGTGTACTCGAACACACAACTTTTATGACTTTTCAAATACTGAAACTCGATAACTACGGAAAATGAGGACCAAATTCCTTAAACAAAGTGTCAAATTAATCAGCACTACGAGGCCTTTAAGATTCACAACACATCATCTTTGCATCTAGTTGAATTTCCAAGAAAAATAGTACTTTGTGTACTCGAACCCACAACTTTTGGGACTTTTCAAATAGTGAAACTCGATAACTACGGAAAATGAGGACCAAATTCCTTAAACAAAGTGTCAAATTAATCAGCACTACGAGGCCTTTAAGATTCACAACACATCATCTTTGCATCTAGTTGAATTTCCAAGAAAAATAGTACTTTGTGTACTCGAACACACAACTTTTATGACTTTTCAAATACTGAAACTCGATAACTACGGAAAATGAGGACCAAATTCCTTAAACAAAGTGTCAAATTAATCAGCACTACGAGGCCTTTAAGATTCACAACACATCATCTTTGCATCTAGTTGAATTTCCAAGAAAAATAGTACTTTGTGTACTCGAACCCACAACTTTTGGGACTTTTCAAATACTGAAACTCGATAACTACGGAAAATGAGGACCAAATTCCTTAAACAAAGTGTCAAATTAATCAGCACTACGAGGCCTTTAAGATTCACAACACATCATCTTTGCATCTAGTTGAATTTCCAAGAAAAATAGTACTTTGTGTACTCGAACACACAACTTTTATGACTTTTCAAATACTGAAACTCGATAACTACGGAAAATGAGGACCAAATTCCTTAAACAAAGTGTCAAATTAATCAGCACTACGAGGCCTTTAAGATTCACAACACATCATCTTTGCATCTAGTTGAATTTCCAAGAAAAATAGTACTTTGTGTACTCGAACACACAACTTTTATGACTTTTCAAATACTGAAACTCGATAACTACGGAAAATGAGGACCAAATTCCTTAAACAAAGTGTCAAATTAATCAGCACTACGAGGCCTTTAAGATTCACAACACATCATCTTTGCATCTAGTTGAATTTCCAAGAAAAATAGTACTTTGTGTACTCGAACCCACAACTTTTGGGACTTTTCAAATACTGAAACTCGATAACTACGGAAAATGAGGACCAAATTCCTTAAACAAAGTGTCAAATTAATCAGCACTACGAGGCCTTTAAGATTCACAACACATCATCTTTGCATCTAGTTGAATTTCCAAGAAAAATAGTACTTTGTGTACTCGAACACACAACTTTTATGACTTTTCAAATACTGAAACTCGATAACTACGGAAAATGAGGACCAAATTCCTTAAACAAAGTGTCAAATTAATCAGCACTACGAGGCCTTTAAGATTCACAACACATCATCTTTGCATCTAGTTGAATTTCCAAGAAAATTACTACTTTGTGTACTCGAACACACAACTTTTATGACTTTTCAAACTCTGAAACTCGATAACTACGGAAAATGAGTACCAAATTCCTTAAACAAAGTGTCAAATTAATCAGCACTACGAGGCCTTTAAGATTCACAACACATCATCTTTGCATCTAGTTGAATTTCCAAGAAAAATAGTACTTTGTGTACTCGAACACACAACTTTTATGACTTTTCAAATACTGAAACTCGATAACTACGGAAAATGAGTACCAAATTCCTTAAACAAAGTGTCAAATTAATCAGCACTACGAGGCCTTTAAGATTCACAACACATCATCTTTGCATCTAGTTGAATTTCCAAGAAAATTAGTACTTTGTGTACTCGAACACACAACTTTTGGGACTTTTCAAATACTGAAACTCGATAACTACGGAAAATGAGGACCAAATTCCTTAAACAAAGTGTCAAATTAATCAGCACTACGAGGCCTTTAAGATTCACAACACATCATCTTTGCATCTAGTTGAATTTCCAAGAAAAATAGTACTTTGTGTACTCGAACCCACAACTTTTGGGACTTTTCAAATACTGAAACTCGATAACTACGGAAAATGAGGACCAAATTCCTTAAACAAAGTGTCAAATTAATCAGCACTACGAGGTCTTTAAGATTCACAACACATCAACTTTGCATCTAGTTGAATTTCCAAGAAAAATAGTACTTTGTGTACTCGAACACACAACTTTTATGACTTTTCAAATACTGAAACTCGATAACTACGGAAAATGAGGACCAAATTCCTTAAACAAAGTGTCAAATTAATCAGCACTACGAGGTCTTTAAGATTCACAACACATCATCTTTGCATCTAGTTGAATTTCCAAGAAAAATAGTACTTTGTGTACTCGAACACACAACTTTTATGACTTTTCAAACTCTGAAACTCGATAACTACGGAAAATGAGTACCAAATTCCTTAAACAAAGTGTCAAATTTATCAGCACTACGAGGCCTTTAAGATTCACAACACATCAACTTTGCATCTAGTTGAATTTCCAAGAAAAATAGTACTTTGTGTACTCGAACACACAACTTTTGGGACTTTTCAAATACTGAAACTCGATAACTACGGAAAATGAGGACCAAATTCCTTAAACAAAGTGTCAAATTAATCAGCACTACGAGGCCTTTCAGATTCACAACACATCATCTTTGCATCTTGTTGAATTTCCAAGAAAATTACTACTTTGTGTACTCGAACACACAACTTTTATGACTTTTCAAACTCTGAAACTCGATAACTACGGAAAATGAGTACCAAATTCCTTAAACAAAGTGTCAAATTAATCAGCACTACGAGGCCTTTAAGATTCACAACACATCATCTTTGCATCTAGTTGAATTTCCAAGAAAAATAGTACTTTGTGTACTCGAACCCACAACTTTTGGGACTTTTCAAATAGTGAAACTCGATAACTACGGAAAATGAGGACCAAATTCCTTAAACAAAGTGTCAAATTAATCAGCACTACGAGGCCTTTAAGATTCACAACACATCATCTTTGCATCTAGTTGAATTTCCAAGAAAAATAGTACTTTGTGTACTCGAACACACAACTTTTATGACTTTTCAAATACTGAAACTCGATAACTACGGAAAATGAGGACCAAATTCCTTAAACAAAGTGTCAAATTAATCAGCACTACGAGGCCTTTAAGATTCACAACACATCATCTTTGCATCTAGTTGAATTTCCAAGAAAAATAGTACTTTGTGTACTCGAACCCACAACTTTTGGGACTTTTCAAATACTGAAACTCGATAACTACGGAAAATGAGGACCAAATTCCTTAAACAAAGTGTCAAATTAATCAGCACTACGAGGCCTTTAAGATTCACAACACATCATCTTTGCATCTAGTTGAATTTCCAAGAAAAATAGTACTTTGTGTACTCGAACACACAACTTTTATGACTTTTCAAATACTGAAACTCGATAACTACGGAAAATGAGGACCAAATTCCTTAAACAAAGTGTCAAATTAATCAGCACTACGAGGCCTTTAAGATTCACAACACATCATCTTTGCATCTAGTTGAATTTCCAAGAAAAATAGTACTTTGTGTACTCGAACACACAACTTTTATGACTTTTCAAATACTGAAACTCGATAACTACGGAAAATGAGGACCAAATTCCTTAAACAAAGTGTCAAATTAATCAGCACTACGAGGCCTTTAAGATTCACAACACATCATCTTTGCATCTAGTTGAATTTCCAAGAAAAATAGTACTTTGTGTACTCGAACCCACAACTTTTGGGACTTTTCAAATACTGAAACTCGATAACTACGGAAAATGAGGACCAAATTCCTTAAACAAAGTGTCAAATTAATCAGCACTACGAGGCCTTTAAGATTCACAACACATCATCTTTGCATCTAGTTGAATTTCCAAGAAAAATAGTACTTTGTGTACTCGAACACACAACTTTTATGACTTTTCAAATACTGAAACTCGATAACTACGGAAAATGAGGACCAAATTCCTTAAACAAAGTGTCAAATTAATCAGCACTACGAGGCCTTTAAGATTCACAACACATCATCTTTGCATCTAGTTGAATTTCCAAGAAAATTACTACTTTGTGTACTCGAACACACAACTTTTATGACTTTTCAAACTCTGAAACTCGATAACTACGGAAAATGAGTACCAAATTCCTTAAACAAAGTGTCAAATTAATCAGCACTACGAGGCCTTTAAGATTCACAACACATCATCTTTGCATCTAGTTGAATTTCCAAGAAAAATAGTACTTTGTGTACTCGAACACACAACTTTTATGACTTTTCAAATACTGAAACTCGATAACTACGGAAAATGAGTACCAAATTCCTTAAACAAAGTGTCAAATTAATCAGCACTACGAGGCCTTTAAGATTCACAACACATCATCTTTGCATCTAGTTGAATTTCCAAGAAAATTAGTACTTTGTGTACTCGAACACACAACTTTTGGGACTTTTCAAATACTGAAACTCGATAACTACGGAAAATGAGTACCAAATTCCTTAAACAAAGTGTCAAATTAATCAGCACTACGAGGCCTTTAAGATTCACAACACATCAACTTTGCATCTAGTTGAATTTCCAAGAAAAATAGTACTTTGTGTACTCGAACACACAACTTTTGGGACTTTTCAAATACTGAAACTCGATAACTACGGAAAATGAGGACCAAATTCCTTAAACAAAGTGTCAAATTAATCAGCACTACGAGGCCTTTAAGATTCACAACACATCATCTTTGCATCTAGTTGAATTTCCAAGAAAATTAGTACTTTGTGTACTCGAACACACAACTTTTGGGACTTTTCAAATACTGAAACTCGATAACTACGGAAAATGAGGACCAAATTCCTTAAACAAAGTGTCAAATTAATCAGCACTACGAGGCCTTTAAGATTCACAACACATCATCTTTGCATCTAGTTGAATTTCCAAGAAAAATAGTACTTTGTGTACTCGAACCCACAACTTTTGGGACTTTTCAAATACTGAAACTCGATAACTACGGAAAATGAGGACCAAATTCCTTAAACAAAGTGTCAAATTAATCAGCACTACGAGGCCTTTAAGATTCACAACACATCATCTTTGCATCTAGTTGAATTTCCAAGAAAAATAGTACTTTGTGTACTCGAACACACAACTTTTATGACTTTTCAAATACTGAAACTCGATAACTACGGAAAATGAGGACCAAATTCCTTAAACAAAGTGTCAAATTAATCAGCACTACGAGGCCTTTAAGATTCACAACACATCATCTTTGCATCTAGTTGAATTTCCATGAAAATTACTACTTTGTGTACTCGAACACACAACTTTTATGACTTTTCAAACTCTGAAACTCGATAACTACGGAAAATGAGTACCAAATTCCTTAAACAATGTGTCAAATTAATCAACTATACGAGGCCTTTAAGATTCACAACTCATCATCTTTCCATCTAGTTGAGTTTCCAAGAAAAATAGTACTTTGAGTACTCGAACTCACAACTTTTGGGGCTTTTCAAATACTGAAACTCGATAACTACGGAAAATGAGGACCAAATTCCTTAAACAAAGTGTCAAATTAATCAGCACTACGAGGCCTTTAAGATTCACAACACATCAAATTTGCATCTAGTTGAATTTCCAAGAAAAATAGTACTTTGTGTACTCGAACACACAACTTTTGGGGCTTTTCAAACTCTGAAACTCGATAACTACGGACAATTAGTACCAAATTCCTTAAACAATGTGTCAAATTAATCAGCACTACGAGGCCTTTAAGATTCACAACACATCAAATTTGCATCTAGTTGAATTTCCAAGAAAAATAGTACTTTGTGTACTGGAACACACAACTTTTGGGACTTTTCAAATACTGAAACTCGATAACTACGGACAATTAGTACCAAATTCCTTAAACAATGTGTCAAATTAATCAGCACTACGAGGCCTTTAAGATTCACAACACATCAACTTTGCATCTAGTTGAATTTCCTAGAAATACAGTACTTTGTGTACTCGAACACACAACTTTTGGGGCTTTTCAAATACTGAAACTCGATAACTACGGAAAATGAGTACCAAATTCCTTAAACAAAGTGTCAAATTAATCAGCACTACGAGGCCTTTAAGATTCACAACACATCAAATTTGCATCTAGTTGAATTTCCAAGAAAAATAGTACTTTGAGTACTCGAACCCACAACTTTTGGGGCTTTTCAAACTCTGAAACTCGATAACTACGGAAAATGAGGACCAAATTCCTTAAACAAAGTGTCAAATTAATCAGCACTACGAGGCCTTTAAGATTCACAACACATCAAATTTGCATCTAGTTGAATTTCCAAGAAAAATAGTACTTTGTGAACTCGAACACACAACTTTTGGGACTTTTCAAATACTGAAACTCGATAACTACGGAAAATGAGTACCAAATTCCTTAAACAAAGTGTTAAATTAATCAGCACTACGAGGCCTTTAAGATTCACAACACATCAACTTTGCATCTAGTTGAATTTCCAAGAAAAATAGTACTTTGTGTACTCGAACACACAACTTTTGGGGCTTTTCAAACTCTGAAACTCGATAACTACGGACAATTAGTACCAAATTCCTTAAACAATGTGTCAAATTAATCAGCACTACGAGGCCTTTAAGATTCACAACACATCAAATTTGCATCTAGTTGAATTTCCAAGAAAAATAGTACTTTGTGTACTCGAACACACAACTTTTGGGGCTTTTCAAATACTGAAACTCGATAACTACGGAAAATGAGGACCAAATTCCTTAAACAAAGTGTCAAATTAATCAGCACTACGAGGCCTTTAAGATTCACAACACATCAACTTTGCATCTAGTTGAATTTCCTAGAAATACAGTACTTTGTGTACTCGAACACACAACTTTTGGGGCATTTCAAATACTGAAACTCGATAACTACGGAAAATGAGGACCAAATTCCTTAAACAAAGTGTCAAATTAATCAGCACTACGAGGCCTTTAAGATTCACAACACATCAAATTTGCATCTAGTTGAATTTCCAAGAAAAATAGTACTTTGTGTACTCGAACACACAACTTTTGGGACTTTTCAAATACTGAAACTCGATAACTACGGAAAATGAGGACCAAATTCCTTAAACAAAGTGTCAAATTAATCAGCTCTTCGAGGCCTTTAAAATGTCACAACACATCAAATTTGCATCTAGTTGAATTTCCAAGAAAAATAGTACTTTGTGTACTCGAACACACAACTTTTATGACTTTTCAAACTCTGAAACTCGATAACTACGGAAAATGAGTACCAAATTCCTTAAACAAAGTGTCAAATTAATCAGCACTACGAGGCCTTTAAGATTCACAACACATCAACTTTGCATCTAGTTGAATTTCCAAGAAAAATAGTACTTTGTGTACTCGAACACACAACTTTTATGACTTTTCAAATACTGAAACTCGATAACTACGGAAAATGAGGACCAAATTCCTTAAACAAAGTGTCAAATTAATCAGCACTACGAGGTCTTTAAGATTCACAACACATCATCTTTGCATCTAGTTGAATTTCCAAGAAAAATAGTACTTTGTGTACTCGAACACACAACTTTTATGACTTTTCAAACTCTGAAACTCGATAACTACGGAAAATGAGTACCAAATTCCTTAAACAAAGTGTCAAATTAATCAGCACTACGAGGCCTTTAAGATTCACAACACATCAACTTTGCATCTAGTTGAATTTCCAAGAAAAATAGTACTTTGTGTACTCGAACTCACAACTTTTGGGGCTTTTCCAATACTGAAACTCGATAACTACGGAAAATGAGTACCAAATTCCTTAAACAAAGTGTCAAATTAATCAGCACTACGAGGCCTTTAAGATTCACAACACATCAAATTTGCATCTAGTTGAATTTCCAAGAAAAATAGTACTTTGTGTACTCGAACCCACAACTTTTGGGACTTTTCAAATACTGAAACTCGATAACTACGGAAAATGAGGACCAAATTCCTTAAACAAAGTGTCAAATTAATCAGCACTACGAGGCCTTTAAGATTCACAACACATCATCTTTGCATCTAGTTGAATTTCCAAGAAAAATAGTACTTTGTGTACTCGAACACACAACTTTTATGACTTTTCAAATACTGAAACTCGATAA
Source organism: Euwallacea fornicatus (assembly GCF_040115645.1). Classification (NCBI taxonomy): domain Eukaryota; kingdom Metazoa; phylum Arthropoda; class Insecta; order Coleoptera; family Curculionidae; genus Euwallacea; species Euwallacea fornicatus. Next base: position 328,766 of record NW_027096037.1, read on the forward strand.
CTACGGAAAATGAGGACCAAATTCCTTAAACAAAGTGTCAAATTAATCAGCACTACGAGGCCTTTAAGATTCACAACACATCATCTTTGCATCTAGTTGAATTTCCAAGAAAATTACTACTTTGTGTACTCGAACACACAACTTTTATGACTTTTCAAACTCTGAAACTCGATAACTACGGAAAATGAGTACCAAATTCCTTAAACAAAGTGTCAAATTAATCAGCACTACGAAGCCTTTAAGATTCACAACACATCAAATTTGCATCTAGTTGAATTTCCAAGAAAAATAGTACTTTGTGTACTCGAACACACAACTTTTATGACTTTTCAAACTCTGAAACTCGATAACTACGGAAAATGAGTACCAAATTCCTTAAACAAAGTGTCAAATTAATCAGCACTACGAGGCCTTTAAGATTCACAACACATCAACTTTGCATCTAGTTGAATTTCCAAGAAAAATAGTACTTTGTGTACTCGAACACACAACTTTTGGGACTTTTCAAATACTGAAACTCGATAACTACGGAAAATGAGGACCAAATTCCTTAAACAAAGTGTCAAATTAATCAGCACTACGAGGCCTTTAAGATTCACAACACATCATCTTTGCATCTAGTTGAATTTCCAAGAAAATTAGTACTTTGTGTACTCGAACACACAACTTTTGGGACTTTTCAAATACTGAAACTCGATAACTACGGAAAATGAGGACCAAATTCCTTAAACAAAGTGTCAAATTAATCAGCACTACGAGGCCTTTAAGATTCACAACACATCATCTTTGCATCTAGTTGAATTTCCAAGAAAAATAGTACTTTGTGTACTCGAACACACAACTTTTATGACTTTTCAAACTCTGAAACTCGATAACTACGGAAAATGAGTACCAAATTCCTTAAACAAAGTGTCAAATTAATCAGCTCTTCGAGGCCTTTAAAATGTCACAACACATCATCTTTGCATCTTGATGAATTTCCAAGAAAAATAGTACTTTGTGTACTCGAACACACAACTTTTGGGACTTTTCAAATACTGAAACTCGATAACTACGGAAAATGAGGACCAAATTCCTTAAACAAAGTGTCAAATTAATCAGCACTACGAGGCCTTTAAGATTCACAACACATCAACTTTGCATCTAATTGAATTTCCAAGAAAATTAGTACTTTGTGTACTCGAACACACAACTTTTATGACTTTTCAAATACTGAAACTCGATAACTACGGAAAATGAGGACCAAATTCCTTAAACAAAGTGTCAAATTAATCAGCACTACGAGGCCTTTAAGATTCATAACACATCAACTTTGCATCTAGTTGAATTTCCTAGAAATACAGTACTTTGTGTACTCGAACACACAACTTTTGAGACTTTTCAAATACTGAAACTCGATAACTACGGAAAATGAGTACCAAATTCCTTAAACAAAGTGTCAAATTAATCAGCACTACGAGGCCTTTAAGATTCACAACACATCATCTTTGCATCTAGTTGAATTTCCAAGAAAAATAGTACTTTGTGTACTCGAACACACAACTTTTATGACTTTTCAAACTCTGAAACTCGATAACTACGGAAAATGAGTACCAAATTCCTTAAACAAAGTGTCAAATTAATCAGCTCTTCGAGGCCTTTAAAATGTCACAACACATCATCTTTGCATCTTGATGAATTTCCAAGAAATATAGTACTTTGTGTACTCGAACACACAACTTTTATGACTTTTCAAACTCTGAAACTCGATAACTACGGAAAATGAGTACCAAATTCCTTAAACAAAGTGTTAAATTAATCAGCTCTTCGAGGCCTTTAAAATGTCACAACACATCATCTTTGCATCTTGATGAATTTCCAAGAAAAATAGTACTTTGTGTACTCGAACACACAACTTTTGGGACTTTTCAAATACTGAAACTCGATAACTACGGAAAATGAGGACCAAATTCCTTAAACAAAGTGTCAAATTAATCAGCACTACGAGGCCTTTAAGATTCACAACACATCAACTTTGCATCTAATTGAATTTCCAAGAAAATTAGTACTTTGTGTACTCGAACACACAACTTTTATGACTTTTCAAATACTGAAACTCGATAACTACGGAAAATGAGGACCAAATTCCTTAAACAAAGTGTCAAATTAATCAGCACTACGAGGCCTTTAAGATTCATAACACATCAACTTTGCATCTAGTTGAATTTCCTAGAAATACAGTACTTTGTGTACTCGAACACACAACTTTTGGGACTTTTCAAATACTGAAACTCGATAACTACGGAAAATGAGGACCAAATTCCTTAAACAATGTGTCAAATTAATCAACTATACGAGGCCTTTAAGATTCACAACACATCAAATTTGCATCTAGTTGAATTTCCAAGAAAAATAGTACTTTGTGTACTCGAACTCACAACTTTTGGGGCTTTTCAAATACTGAAACTCGATAACTACGGAAAATGAGGACCAAATAACTTAAACAATGTGTCAAATTAATCAGCTCTGCGAGGCCTTTAAAATGTCACAATACATCATCTTTGCATCTAGTTGAATTTCCAAGAAAAATAGTACTTTGTGTACTCGAACCCACAACTTTTGGGACTTTTCAAATACTGAAACTCGATAACTACGGAAAATGAGGACCAAATTCCTTAAACAAAGTGTCAAATTAATCAGCACTACGAGGCCTTTAAGATTCACAACACATCAAATTTGCATCTGGTTGAATTTCCAAGAAAAATAGTACTTTGTGTACTCGAACACACAACTTTTGGGACTTTTCAAATACTGAAACTCGATAACTACGGAAAATGAGGACCAAATTCCTTAAACAAAGTGTCAAATTAATCAGCACTACGAGGCCTTTAAGATTCACAACACATCAAATTTGCATCTAGTTGAATTTCCAAGAAAAATAGTACTTTGTGTACTCGAACACACAACTTTTGGGACTTTTCAAATACTGAAACTCGATAACTACGGACAATTAGTACCAAATTCCTTAAACAATGTGTCAAATTAATCAGCACTACGAGGCCTTTAAGATTCACAACACATCAAATTTGCATCTAGTTGAATTTCCAAGAAAAATAGTACTTTGAGTACTCGAACTCACAACTTTTGGGGCTTTTCAAATACTGAAACTCGATAACTACGGAAAATGAGTACCAAATTCCTTAATCAAAGTGTCAAATTAATCAGCACTACGAGGCCTTTAAGATTCACAACACATCAAATTTGCATCTAGTTGAATTTCCAAGAAAAATAGTACTTTGAGTACTCGAACTCACAACTTTTGGGGCTTTTCAAATACTGAAACTCGATAACTACGGAAAATGAGTACCAAATTCCTTAATCAAAGTGTCAAATTAATCAGCACTACGAGGCCTTTAAGATTCACAACACATCAAATTTGCATCTAGTTGAATTTCCAAGAAAAATAGTACTTTGAGTACTCGAACCCATAACTTTTTGACTTTTCAAACTCTGAAACTCGATAACTACGGACAATTAGTACCAAATTCCTTAAACAATGTGTCAAATTAATCAGCACTACGAGGCCTTTAAGATTCACAACACATCAAATTTGCATCTAGTTGAATTTCCAAGAAAAATAGTACTTTGAGTACTCGAACTCACAACTTTTGGGGCTTTTCAAATACTGAAACTCGATAACTACGGAAAATGAGTACCAAATTCCTTAATCAAAGTGTCAAATTAATCAGCACTACGAGGCCTTTAAGATTCACAACACATCAAATTTGCATCTAGTTGAATTTCCAAGAAAAATAGTACTTTGAGTACTCGAACTCACAACTTTTGGGGCTTTTCAAATACTGAAACTCGATAACTACGGAAAATGAGTACCAAATTCCTTAATCAAAGTGTCAAATTAATCAGCACTACGAGGCCTTTAAGATTCACAACACATCAAATTTGCATCTAGTTGAATTTCCAAGAAAAATAGTACTTTGAGTACTCGAACCCATAACTTTTTGACTTTTCAAACTCTGAAACTCGATAACTACGGACAATTAGTACCAAATTCCTTAAACAATGTGTCAAATTAATCAGCACTACGAGGCCTTTAAGATTCACAACACATCAAATTTGCATCTAGTTGAATTTCCAAGAAAAATAGTACTTTGAGTACTCGAACTCACAACTTTTGGGGCTTTTCAAATACTGAAACTCGATAACTACGGACAATTAGTACCAAATTCCTTAAACAAAGTGTCAAATTAATCAGCTCTACGAGGCCTTTAAGATTCACAACACATCAACTTTGCATCTAGTTGAATTTCCAAGAAAAATAGTACTTTGTGTACTCGAACCCACAACTTTTATGACTTTTCAAACTCTGAAACTCGATAACTACGGACAATTAGTACCAAATTCCTTAAACAAAGTGTCAAATTAATCAGCTCTTCGAGGCCTTTAAAATGTCACAACACATCATCTTTGCATCTTGATGAATTTCCAAGAAAAATAGTACTTTGTGTACTCGAACACACAACTTTTGGGGCTTTTCAAATACTGAAACTCGATAACTACGGACAATTAGTACCAAATTCCTTAAACAATGTGTCAAATTAATCAGCTATACGAGGCCTTTAAGATTCACAACTCATCATCTTTGCATCTAGTTGAGTTTCCAAGAAAAATAGTACTTTGAGTACTCGAACCCATAACTTTTATGACTTTTCAAACTCTGAAACTCGATAACTACGGACAATTAGTACCAAATTCCTTAAACAATGTGTCAAATTAATCAGCACTACGAGGCCTTTAAGATTCACAACACATCAAATTTGCATCTAGTTGAATTTCCAAGAAAAATAGTACTTTGAGTACTCGAACTCACAACTTTTGGGGCTTTTCAAATACTGAAACTCGATAACTACGGAAAATGAGTACCAAATTCCTTAAACAATGTGTCAAATTAATCAGCACTACGAGGCCTTTAAGATTCACAACACATCAAATTTGCATCTAGTTGAATTTCCAAGAAAAATAGTACTTTGAGTACTCGAACTCACAACTTTTGGGGCTTTTCAAATACTGAAACTCGATAACTACGGAAAATGAGTACCAAATTCCTTAAACAAAGTGTCAAATTAATCAGCTCTACGAGGCCTTTAAGATTCACAACACATCAACTTTGCATCTAGTTGAATTTCCAAGAAAAATAGTACTTTGTGTACTCGAACCCACAACTTTTATGACTTTTCAAACTCTGAAACTCGATAACTACGGACAATTAGTACCAAATTCCTTAAACAAAGTGTCAAATTAATCAGCTCTTCGAGGCCTTTAAAATGTCACAACACATCATCTTTGCATCTTGATGAATTTCCAAGAAAAATAGTACTTTGTGTACTCGAACACACAACTTTTGGGGCTTTTCAAATACTGAAACTCGATAACTACGGACAATTAGTACCAAATTCCTTAAACAATGTGTCAAATTAATCAGCACTACGAGGCCTTTAAGATTCACAACACATCAAATTTGCATCTAGTTGAATTTCCAAGAAAAATAGTACTTTGAGTACTCGAACTCACAACTTTTGGGGCTTTTCAAATACTGAAACTCGATAACTACGGAAAATGAGGACCAAATAACTTAAACAATGTGTCAAATTAATCAGCTCTGCGAGGCCTTTAAAATGTCACAATACATCATCTTTGCATCTAGTTGAATTTCCAAGAAAAATAGTACTTTGTGTACTCGAACCCACAACTTTTGGGACTTTTCAAATACTGAAACTCGATAACTACGGAAAATGAGGACCAAATTCCTTAAACAAAGTGTCAAATTAATCAGCACTACGAGGCCTTTAAGATTCACAACACATCAAATTTGCATCTGGTTGAATTTCCAAGAAAAATAGTACTTTGTTTACTCGAACACACAACTTTTGGGACTTTTCAAATACTGAAACTCGATAACTACGGAAAATGAGGACCAAATTCCTTAAACAAAGTGTCAAATTAATCAGCACTACGAGGCCTTTAAGATTCACAACACATCAAATTTGCATCTAGTTGAATTTCCAAGAAAAATAGTACTTTGTGTACTCGAACTCACAAATTTTGGGACTTTTCAAACTCTGAAACTCGATAACTACGGAAAATGAGGACCAAATTCCTTAAACAAAGTGTCAAATTAATCAGCACTACGAGGCCTTTAAGATTCACAACACATCAAATTTGCATCTGGTTGAATTTCCAAGAAAAATAGTACTTTGTGTACTCGAACACACAACTTTTGGGACTTTTCAAATACTGAAACTCGATAACTACGGAAAATGAGGACCAAATTCCTTAAACAAAGTGTCAAATTAATCAGCACTACGAGGCCTTTAAGATTCACAACACATCAAATTTGCATCTAGTTGAATTTCCAAGAAAAATAGTACTTTGTGTACTCGAACACACAACTTTTGGGACTTTTCAAATACTGAAACTAGATAACTACGGAAAATGAGGACCAAATTCCTTAAACAAAGTGTCAAATTAATCAGCTCTTCGAGGCCTTTAAAATGTCACAACACATCAAATTTGCATCTGGTTGAATTTCCAAGAAAAATAGTACTTTGTGTACTCGAACTCACAACTTTTGGGGCTTTTCAAATACTGAAACTCGATAACTACGGAAAATGAGGACCAAATTCCTTAAACAAAGTGTCAAATTAATCAGCTCTTCGAGGCCTTTAAAATGTCACAACACATCAAATTTGCATCTGGTTGAATTTCCAAGAAAAATAGTACTTTGTGTACTCGAACCCACAACTTTTGGGACTTTTCAAATACTGAAACTCGATAACTACGCAAAATGAGGACCAAATTCCTTAAACAAAGTGTCAAATTAATCAGCACTACGAGGCCTTTAAGATTCACAACACATCAAATTTGCATCTGGTTGAATTTCCAAGAAAAATAGTACTTTGTGTACTCGAACACACAACTTTTGGGACTTTTCAAATACTGAAACTCCATAACTACGGAAAATGAGGACCAAATTCCTTAAACAAAGTGTCAAATTAATCAGCACTACGAGGCCTTTAAGATTCACAACACATCAAATTTGCATCTGGTTGAATTTCCAAGAAAAATAGTACTTTGTGTACTCGAACACACAACTTTTGGGACTTTTCAAATACTGAAACTCGATAACTACGGAAAATGAGGACCAAATTCCTTAAACAAAGTGTCAAATTAATCAGCACTACGAGGCCTTTAAGATTCACAACACATCAAATTTGCATCTAGTTGAATTTCCAAGAAAAATAGTACTTTGTGTACTCGAACACACAACTTTTGGGACTTTTCAAATACTGAAACTAGATAACTACGGAAAATGAGGACCAAATTCCTTAAACAAAGTGTCAAATTAATCAGCTCTTCGAGGCCTTTAAAATGTCACAACACATCATCTTTGCATCTTGATGAATTTCCAAGAAAAATAGTACTTTGTGTACTCGAACACACAAATTTTGGGACTTTTCAAATACTGAAACTCGATAACTACGGAAAATGAGGACCAAATTCCTTAAACAAAGTGTCAAATTAATCAGCACTACGAGGCCTTTAAGATTCACAACACATCAACTTTGCATCTAGTTGAATTTCCTAGAAATACAGTACTTTGTGTACTCGAACACACAACTTTTGGGACTTTTCAAACTCTGAAACACGATAACTACGGAAAATGAGGACCAAATTCCTTAAACAAAGTGTCAAATTAATCAGCACTACGAGGCCTTTAAGATTCACAACACATCAACTTTGCATCTAGTTGAATTTCCTAGAAATACAGTACTTTGTGTACTCGAACACACAACTTTTGGGACTTTTCAAACTCTGAAACACGATAACTACGGAAAATGAGGACCAAATTCCTTAAACAAAGTGTCAAATTAATCAGCACTACGAGGCCTTTAAGATTCACAACACATCAACTTTGCATCTAGTTGAATTTCCTAGAAATACAGTACTTTGTGTACTCGAACACACAACTTTTGGGACTTTTCAAACTCTGAAACACGATAACTACGGAAAATGAGGACCAAATTCCTTAAACAAAGTGTCAAATTAATCAGCACTACGAGGCCTTTAAGATTCACAACACATCAACTTTGCATCTAGTTGAATTTCCTAGAAATACAGTACTTTGTGTACTCGAACACACAACTTTTGGGACTTTTCAAACTCTGAAACACGATAACTACGGAAAATGAGGACCAAATTCCTTAAACAAAGTGTCAAATTAATCAGCACTACGAGGCCTTTAAGATTCACAACACATCAACTTTGCATCTAGTTGAATTTCCAAGAAAAATAGTACTTTGTGTACTCGAACCCACAACTTTTATGACTTTTCAAACTCTGAAACTCGATAACTACGGACAATTAGTACCAAATTCCTTAAACAAAGTGTCAAATTAATCAGCTCTACGAGGCCTTTAAGATTCACAACACATCAACTTTGCATCTAGTTGAATTTCCAAGAAAAATAGTACTTTGTGTACTCGAACACACAACTTTTGGGACTTTTCAAATACTGAAACTCGATAACTACGGAAAATGAGTATCAAATTCCTTAAACAAAGTGTCAAATTAATCAGCTCTTCGAGGCCTTTAAAATGTCACAACACATCATCTTTGCATCTTGATGAATTTCCAAGAAAAATAGTACTTTGTGTACTCGAACACACAACTTTTGGGACTTTTCAAATACTGAAACTCGATAACTACGGAAAATGAGGACCAAATTCCTTAAACAAAGTGTCAAATTAATCAGCACTACGAGGCCTTTAAGATTCACAACACATCAACTTTGCATCTAGTTGAATTTCCAAGAAAAATAGTACTTTGTGTACTCGAACACACAACTTTTGGGGCTTTTCAAATACTGAAACTCGATAACTACGGACAATTAGTACCAAATTCCTTAAACAATGTGTCAAATTAATCAGCTCTACGAGGCCTTTAAGATTCACAACACATCAAATTTGCATCTAGTTGAATTTCCAAGAAAAATAGTACTTTGTGTACTCGAACACACAACTTTTATGACTTTTCAAACTCTGAAACTCGATAACTACGGACAATTAGTACCAAATTCCTTAAACAAAGTGTCAAATTAATCAGCTCTACGAGGCCTTTAAGATTCACAACACATCAAATTTGCATCTAGTTGAATTTCCAAGAAAAATAGTACTTTGTGTACTCGAACACACAACTTTTGGGGCTTTTCAAATACTGAAACTCGATAACTACGGACAATTAGTACCAAATTCCTTAAACAATGTGTCAAATTAATCAGCTCTTCGAGGCCTTTAAAATGTCACAACACATCATCTTTGCATCTTGATGAATTTCCAAGAAAAATAGTACTTTGTGTACTCGAACACACAACTTTTGGGACTTTTCAAATACTGAAACTCGATAACTACGGAAAATGAGGACCAAATTCCTTAAACAAAGTGTCAAATTAATCAGCACTACGAGGCCTTTAAGATTCACAACACATCAACTTTGCATCTAGTTGAATTTCCAAGAAAAATAGTACTTTGTGTACTCGAACACACAACTTTTGGGGCTTTTCAAATACTGAAACTCGATAACTACGGACAATTAGTACCAAATTCCTTAAACAATGTGTCAAATTAATCAGCTCTACGAGGCCTTTAAGATTCACAACACATCAAATTTGCATCTAGTTGAATTTCCAAGAAAAATAGTACTTTGTGTACTCGAACACACAACTTTTATGACTTTTCAAACTCTGAAACTCGATAACTACGGACAATTAGTACCAAATTCCTTAAACAAAGTGTCAAATTAATCAGCTCTACGAGGCCTTTAAGATTCACAACACATCAAATTTGCATCTAGTTGAATTTCCAAGAAAAATAGTACTTTGTGTACTCGAACACACAACTTTTGGGGCTTTTCAAATACTGAAACTCGATAACTACGGACAATTAGTACCAAATTCCTTAAACAATGTGTCAAATTAATCAGCACTACGAGGCCTTTAAGATTCACAACACATCAACTTTGCATCTAGTTGAATTTCCTAGAAATACAGTACTTTGTGTACTCGAACACACAACTTTTGGGACTTTGCAAACTCTGAAACACGATAACTACGGAAAATGAGGACCAAATTCCTTAAACAAAGTGTCAAATTAATCAGCTCTTCGAGGCCTTTAAAATGTCACAACACATCATCTTTGCATCTTGATGAATTTCCAAGAAAAATAGTACTTTGTGTACTCGAACACACAAATTTTGGGACTTTTCAAATACTGAAACTCGATAACTACGGAAAATGAGGACCAAATTCCTTAAACAAAGTGTCAAATTAATCAGCACTACGAGGCCTTTAAGATTCACAACACATCAAATTTGCATCTGGTTGAATTTCCAAGAAAAATAGTACTTTGTGTACTCGAACACACAACTTTTATGACTTTTCAAATACTGAAACTCGATAACTACGGAAAATGAGGACCAAATTCCTTAAACAAAGTGTCAAATTAATCAGCACTACGAAGCCTTTAAGATTCACAACACATCAAATTTGCATCTAGTTGAATTTCCAAAAAAATAGTACTTTGTGTACTCGAACACACAACTTTTGGGGCTTTTCAAATACTGAAACTCGATAACTACGGACAATTAGTACCAAACTCCTTAAACAATGTGTCAAATTAATCAGCACTACGAGGCCTTTAAGATTCACAACACATCAAATTTGCATCTAGTTGAATTTCCAAGAAAAATAGTACTTTGTGTACTCGAACTCACAACTTTTGGGGCTTTTCAAATACTGAAACTCGATAACTACGGACAATTAGTACCAAATTCCTTAAACAATGTGTCAAATTAATCAGCTCTGCGAGGCCTTTAAGATTCACAACACATCAAATTTGCATCTAGTTGAATTTCCAAAAAAATAGTACTTTGTGTACTCGAACCCACAACTTTTGGGACTTTTCAAATACTGAAACTCGATAACTACGGAAAATGAGGACCAAATTCCTTAAACAAAGTGTCAAATTAATCAGCACTACGAGGCCTTTAAGATTCACAACACATCAACTTTGCATCTAGTTGAATTTCCAAGAAAATTAGTACTTTGTGTACTCGAACACACAACTTTTATGACTTTTCAAACTCTGAAACTCGATAACTACGGAAAATGAGTACCAAATTCCTTAAACAAAGTGTCAAATTAATCAGCTCTTCGAGGCCTTTAAAATGTCACAACACATCAAATTTGCATCTGGTTGAATTTCCAAGAAAAATAGTACTTTGTGTACTCGAACTCACAACTTTTGGGGCTTTTCAAATACTGAAACTCGATAACTACGGAAAATGAGGACCAAATAACTTAAACAATGTGTCAAATTAATCAGCTCTGCGAGGCCTTTAAAATGTCACAATACATCATCTTTGCATCTAGTTGAATTTCCAAGAAAAATAGTACTTTGTGTACTCGAACCCACAACTTTTGGGACTTTTCAAATACTGAAACTCGATAACTACGGAAAATGAGGACCAAATTCCTTAAACAAAGTGTCAAATTAATCAGCACTACGAGGCCTTTAAGATTCACAACACATCAAATTTGCATCTGGTTGAATTTCCAAGAAAAATAGTACTTTGTGTACTCGAACACACAACTTTTGGGACTTTTCAAATACTGAAACTCCATAACTACGGAAAATGAGGACCAAATTCCTTAAACAAAGTGTCAAATTAATCAGCACTACGAGGCCTTTAAGATTCACAACACATCAAATTTGCATCTGGTTGAATTTCCAAGAAAAATAGTACTTTGTGTACTCGAACACACATCTTTTATGACTTTTCAAATACTGAAACTCGATAACTACGGAAAATGAGGACCAAATTCCTTAAACAAAGTGTCAAATTAATCAGCACTACGAGGCCTTTAAGATTCACAACACATCAAATGTGCATCTAGTTGAATTTCCAAGAAAAATAGTACTTTGTGTACTCGAACACACAAATTTTGGGACTTTTCAAACTCTGAAACTCGATAACTACGGAAAATGAGTACCAAATTCCTTAAACAAAGTGTCAAATTAATCAGCTCTTCGAGGCCTTTAAAATGTCACAACACATCATCTTTGCATCTTGATGAATTTCCAAGAAAAATAGTACTTTGTGTACTCGAACACACAAATTTTGGGACTTTTCAAACTCTGAAACACGATAACTACGGAAAATGAGGACCAAATTCCTTAAACAAAGTGTCAAATTAATCAGCTCTTCGAGGCCTTTAAAATGTCACAACACATCATCTTTGCATCTTGATGAATTTCCAAGAAAAATAGTACTTTGTGTACTCGAACACACAAATTTTGGGACTTTTCAAATACTGAAACTCGATAACTACGGAAAATGAGGACCAAATTCCTTAAACAATGTGTCAAATTAATCAGCACTACGAGGCCTTTAAGATTCACAACACATCAACTTTGCATCTAGTTGAATTTCCTAGAAATACAGTACTTTGTGTACTCGAACACACAACTTTTGGGACTTTTCAAACTCTGAAACACGATAACTACGGAAAATGAGGACCAAATTCCTTAAACAAAGTGTCAAATTAATCAGCACTACGAGGCCTTTAAGATTCACAACACATCAACTTTGCATCTAGTTGAATTTCCAAGAAAAATAGTACTTTGTGTACTCGAACCCACAACTTTTATGACTTTTCAAACTCTGAAACTCGATAACTACGGACAATTAGTACCAAATTCCTTAAACAAAGTGTCAAATTAATCAGCTCTACGAGGCCTTTAAGATTCACAACACATCAACTTTGCATCTAGTTGAATTTCCAAGAAAAATAGTACTTTGTGTACTCGAACACACAACTTTTGGGACTTTTCAAATACTGAAACTCGATAACTACGGAAAATGAGTATCAAATTCCTTAAACAAAGTGTCAAATTAATCAGCTCTTCGAGGCCTTTAAAATGTCACAACACATCATCTTTGCATCTTGATGAATTTCCAAGAAAAATAGTACTTTGTGTACTCGAACACACAACTTTTGGGACTTTTCAAATACTGAAACTCGATAACTACGGAAAATGAGGACCAAATTCCTTAAACAAAGTGTCAAATTAATCAGCACTACGAGGCCTTTAAGATTCACAACACATCAACTTTGCATCTAGTTGAATTTCCAAGAAAAATAGTACTTTGTGTACTCGAACCCACAACTTTTATGACTTTTCAAACTCTGAAACTCGATAACTACGGACAATTAGTACCAAATTCCTTAAACAAAGTGTCAAATTAATCAGCTCTACGAGGCCTTTAAGATTCACAACACATCAAATTTGCATCTAGTTGAATTTCCAAGAAAAATAGTACTTTGTGTACTCGAACACACAACTTTTGGGGCTTTTCAAATACTGAAACTCGATAACTACGGACAATTAGTACCAAATTCCTTAAACAATGTGTCAAATTAATCAGCTCTTCGAGGCCTTTAAAATGTCACAACACATCATCTTTGCATCTTGATGAATTTCCAAGAAAAATAGTACTTTGTGTACTCGAACACACAAATTTTGGGACTTTTCAAATACTGAAACTCGATAACTACGGAAAATGAGGACCAAATTCCTTAAACAAAGTGTCAAATTAATCAGCACTACGAGGCCTTTAAGATTCACAACACATCAAATTTGCATCTGGTTGAATTTCCAAGAAAAATAGTACTTTGTGTACTCGAACACACAACTTTTATGACTTTTCAAATACTGAAACTCGATAACTACGGAAAATGAGGACCAAATTCCTTAAACAAAGTGTCAAATTAATCAGCACTACGAAGCCTTTAAGATTCACAACACATCAAATTTGCATCTAGTTGAATTTCCAAGAAAAATAGTACTTTGTGTACTCGAACACACAACTTTTGGGGCTTTTCAAATACTGAAACTCGATAACTACGGACAATTAGTACCAAATTCCTTAAACAATGTGTCAAATTAATCAGCACTACGAGGCCTTTAAGATTCACAACACATCAAATTTGCATCTAGTTGAATTTCCAAAAAAATAGTACTTTGTGTACTCGAACACACAACTTTTGGGGCTTTTCAAATACTGAAACTCGATAACTACGGACAATTAGTACCAAATTCCTTAAACAATGTGTCAAATTAATCAGCACTACGAGGCCTTTAAGATTCACAACACATCAAATTTGCATCTAGTTGAATTTCCAAGAAAAATAGTACTTTGTGTACTCGAACACACAACTTTTGGGGCTTTTCAAATACTGAAACTCGATAACTACGGACAATTAGTACCAAATTCCTTAAACAATGTGTCAAATTAATCAGCACTACGAGGCCTTTAAGATTCACAACACATCAAATTTGCATCTAGTTGAATTTCCAAAAAAATAGTACTTTGTGTACTCGAACACACAACTTTTGGGGCTTTTCAAATACTGAAACTCGATAACTACGGACAATTAGTACCAAATTCCTTAAACAATGTGTCAAATTAATCAGCACTACGAGGCCTTTAAGATTCACAACACATCAAATTTGCATCTAGTTGAATTTCCAAGAAAAATAGTACTTTGTGTACTCGAACTCACAACTTTTGGGGCTTTTCAAATACTGAAACTCGATAACTACGGACAATTAGTACCAAATTCCTTAAACAATGTGTCAAATTAATCAGCTCTGCGAGGCCTTTAAGATTCACAACACATCAAATTTGCATCTAGTTGAATTTCCAAAAAAATAGTACTTTGTGTACTCGAACCCACAACTTTTGGGACTTTTCAAATACTGAAACTCGATAACTACGGAAAATGAGGACCAAATTCCTTAAACAAAGTGTCAAATTAATCAGCACTACGAGGCCTTTAAGATTCACAACACATCAACTTTGCATCTAGTTGAATTTCCAAGAAAATTAGTACTTTGTGTACTCGAACACACAACTTTTATGACTTTTCAAACTCTGAAACTCGATAACTACGGAAAATGAGTACCAAATTCCTTAAACAAAGTGTCAAATTAATCAGCTCTTCGAGGCCTTTAAAATGTCACAACACATCAAATTTGCATCTGGTTGAATTTCCAAGAAAAATAGTACTTTGTGTACTCGAACTCACAACTTTTGGGGCTTTTCAAATACTGAAACTCGATAACTACGGAAAATGAGGACCAAATAACTTAAACAATGTGTCAAATTAATCAGCTCTGCGAGGCCTTTAAAATGTCACAATACATCATCTTTGCATCTAGTTGAATTTCCAAGAAAAATAGTACTTTGTGTACTCGAACCCACAACTTTTGGGACTTTTCAAATACTGAAACTCGATAACTACGGAAAATGAGGACCAAATTCCTTAAACAAAGTGTCAAATTAATCAGCACTACGAGGCCTTTAAGATTCACAACACATCAAATTTGCATCTGGTTGAATTTCCAAGAAAAATAGTACTTTGTGTACTCGAACACACAACTTTTGGGACTTTTCAAATACTGAAACTCCATAACTACGGAAAATGAGGACCAAATTCCTTAAACAAAGTGTCAAATTAATCAGCACTACGAGGCCTTTAAGATTCACAACACATCAAATTTGCATCTGGTTGAATTTCCAAGAAAAATAGTACTTTGTGTACTCGAACACACAACTTTTATGACTTTTCAAATACTGAAACTCGATAACTACGGAAAATGAGGACCAAATTCCTTAAACAAAGTGTCAAATTAATCAGCACTACGAGGCCTTTAAGATTCACAACACATCAAATTTGCATCTAGTTGAATTTCCAAGAAAAATAGTACTTTGTGTACTCGAACACACAAATTTTGGGACTTTTCAAACTCTGAAACTCGATAACTACGGAAAATGAGTACCAAATTCCTTAAACAAAGTGTCAAATTAATCAGCTCTTCGAGGCCTTTAAAATGTCACAACACATCATCTTTGCATCTTGATGAATTTCCAAGAAAAATAGTACTTTGTGTACTCGAACACACAAATTTTGGGACTTTTCAAACTCTGAAACACGATAACTACGGAAAATGAGGACCAAATTCCTTAAACAAAGTGTCAAATTAATCAGCTCTTCGAGGCCTTTAAAATGTCACAACACATCATCTTTGCATCTTGATGAATTTCCAAGAAAAATAGTACTTTGTGTACTCGAACACACAAATTTTGGGACTTTTCAAATACTGAAACTCGATAACTACGGAAAATGAGGACCAAATTCCTTAAACAATGTGTCAAATTAATCAGCACTACGAGGCCTTTAAGATTCACAACACATCAAATTTGCATCTAGTTGAATTTCCAAAAAAATAGTACTTTGTGTACTCGAACACACAACTTTTGGGGCTTTTCAAATACTGAAACTCGATAACTACGGACAATTAGTACCAAATTCCTTAAACAATGTGTCAAATTAATCAGCACTACGAGGCCTTTAAGATTCACAACACATCAAATTTGCATCTAGTTGAATTTCCAAGAAAAATAGTACTTTGTGTACTCGAACTCACAACTTTTGGGGCTTTTCAAATACTGAAACTCGATAACTACGGAAAATGAGGACCAAATAACTTAAACAATGTGTCAAATTAATCAGCTCTGCGAGGCCTTTAAGATTCACAACACATCAACTTTGCATCTAGTTGAATTTCCAAGAAAATTAGTACTTTGTGTACTCGAACACACCACTTTTATGACTTTTCAAACTCTGAAACTCGATAACTACGGAAAATGAGTACCAAATTCCTTAAACAAAGTGTCAAATTAATCAGCACTACGAGGCCTTTAAAATGTCACAATACATCATCTTTGCATCTAGTTGAATTTCCAAGAAAAATAGTACTTTGTGTACTCGAACCCACAACTTTTGGGACTTTTCAAATACTGAAACTCGATAACTACGGAAAATGAGGACCAAATTCCTTAAACAAAGTGTCAAATTAATCAGCACTACGAGGCCTTTAAGATTCACAACACATCAACTTTGCATCTAGTTGAATTTCCAAGAAAATTAGTACTTTGTGTACTCGAACACACAACTTTTATGACTTTTCAAACTCTGAAACTCGATAACTACGGAAAATGAGTACCAAATTCCTTAAACAAAGTGTCAAATTAATCAGCTCTTCGAGGCCTTTAAAATGTCACAACACATCAAATTTGCATCTGGTTGAATTTCCAAGAAAAATAGTACTTTGTGTACTCGAACTCACAACTTTTGGGGCTTTTCAAATACTGAAACTCGATAACTACGGAAAATGAGGACCAAATAACTTAAACAATGTGTCAAATTAATCAGCTCTGCGAGGCCTTTAAAATGTCACAATACATCATCTTTGCATCTAGTTGAATTTCCAAGAAAAATAGTACTTTGTGTACTCGAACCCACAACTTTTGGGACTTTTCAAATACTGAAACTCGATAACTACGGACAATTAGTACCAAATTCCTTAAACAAAGTGTCAAATTAATCAGCTCTACGAGGCCTTTAAGATTCACAACACATCAACTTTGCATCTAGTTGAATTTCCAAGAAAAATAGTACTTTGTGTACTCGAACCCACAACTTTTATGACTTTTCAAACTCTGAAACTCGATAACTACGGACAATTAGTACCAAATTCCTTAAACAAAGTGTCAAATTAATCAGCTCTACGAGGCCTTTAAGATTCACAACACATCAACTTTGCATCTAGTTGAATTTCCAAGAAAAATAGTACTTTGTGTACTCGAACACACAACTTTTGGGACTTTTCAAATACTGAAACTCCATAACTACGGAAAATGAGGACCAAATTCCTTAAACAAAGTGTCAAATTAATCAGCACTACGAGGCCTTTAAGATTCACAACACATCAAATTTGCATCTGGTTGAATTTCCAAGAAAAATAGTACTTTGTGTACTCGAACACACAACTTTTATGACTTTTCAAATACTGAAACTCGATAACTACGGAAAATGAGGACCAAATTCCTTAAACAAAGTGTCAAATTAATCAGCACTACGAGGCCTTTAAGATTCACAACACATCAAATTTGCATCTAGTTGTATTTCCAAGAAAAATAGTACTTTGTGTACTCGAACACACAACTTTTGGGACTTTTCAAATACTGAAACTCCATAACTACGGAAAATGAGGACCAAATTCCTTAAACAAAGTGTCAAATTAATCAGCACTACGAGGCCTTTAAGATTCACAACACATCAAATTTGCATCTGGTTGAATTTCCAAGAAAAATAGTACTTTGTGTACTCGAACACACAACTTTAATGACTTTTCAAATACTGAAACTCGATAACTACGGAAAATGAGGACCAAATTCCTTAAACAAAGTGTCAAATTAATCAGCACTACGAGGCCTTTAAGATTCACAACACATCAAATTTGCATCTGGTTGAATTTCCAAGAAAAATAGTACTTTGTGTACTCGAACACACAACTTTTGGGACTTTTCAAATACTGAAACTCCATAACTACGGAAAATGAGGACCAAATTCCTTAAACAAAGTGTCAAATTAATCAGCACTACGAGGCCTTTAAGATTCACAACACATCAAATTTGCATCTGGTTGAATTTCCAAGAAAAATAGTACTTTGTGTACTCGAACACACAACTTTTATGACTTTTCAAATACTGAAACTCGATAACTACGGAAAATGAGGACCAAATTCCTTAAACAAAGTGTCAAATTAATCAGCACTACGAGGCCTTTAAGATTCACAACACATCAACTTTGCATCTAGTTGAATTTCCAAGAAAATTAGTACTTTGTGTACTCGAACACACAACTTTTATGACTTTTCAAACTCTGAAACTCGATAACTACGGAAAATGAGTACCAAATTCCTTAAACAAAGTGTGAAATTAATCAGCACTACGAGGCCTTTAAGATTCACAACACATCAACTTTGCATCTAGTTGAATTTCCTAGAAATACAGTACTTTGTGTACTCGAACACACAACTTTTGGGACTTTTCAAACTCTGAAACACGATAACTACGGAAAATGAGGACCAAATTCCTTAAACAAAGTGTCAAATTAATCAGCACTACGAGGCCTTTAAGATTCACAACACATCAAATTTGCATCTGGTTGAATTTCCAAGAAAAATAGTACTTTGTGTACTCGAACACACAACTTTTATGACTTTTCAAATACTGAAACTCGATAACTACGGAAAATGAGGACCAAATTCCTTAAACAAAGTGTCAAATTAATCAGCACTACGAGGCCTTTAAGATTCACAACACATCAAATTTGCATCTAGTTGAATTTCCAAGAAAAATAGTACTTTGTGTACTCGAACACACAACTTTTGGGACTTTTCAAATACTGAAACTCCATAACTACGGAAAATGAGGACCAAATTCCTTAAACAAAGTGTCAAATTAATCAGCACTACGAGGCCTTTAAGATTCACAACACATCAAATTTGCATCTGGTTGAATTTCCAAGAAAAATAGTACTTTGTGTACTCGAACACACAACTTTTATGACTTTTCAAATACTGAAACTCGATAACTACGGAAAATGAGGACCAAATTCCTTAAACAAAGTGTCAAATTAATCAGCACTACGAGGCCTTTAAGATTCACAACACATCAACTTTGCATCTAGTTGAATTTCCAAGAAAATTAGTACTTTGTGTACTCGAACACACAACTTTTATGACTTTTCAAACTCTGAAACTCGATAACTACGGAAAATGAGTACCAAATTCCTTAAACAAAGTGTGAAATTAATCAGCACTACGAGGCCTTTAAGATTCACAACACATCAACTTTGCATCTAGTTGAATTTCCAAGAAAAATAGTACTTTGTGTACTCGAACACACAACTTTTGGGACTTTTCAAATACTGAAACTCCATAACTACGGAAAATGAGGACCAAATTCCTTAAACAAAGTGTCAAATTAATCAGCACTACGAGGCCTTTAAGATTCACAACACATCAAATTTGCATCTGGTTGAATTTCCAAGAAAAATAGTACTTTGTGTACTCGAACACACAACTTTTATGACTTTTCAAATACTGAAACTCGATAACTACGGAAAATGAGGACCAAATTCCTTAAACAAAGTGTCAAATTAATCAGCACTACGAGGCCTTTAAGATTCACAACACATCAAATTTGCATCTAGTTGTATTTCCAAGAAAAATAGTACTTTGTGTACTCGAACACACAACTTTTGGGACTTTTCAAATACTGAAACTCCATAACTACGGAAAATGAGGACCAAATTCCTTAAACAAAGTGTCAAATTAATCAGCACTACGAGGCCTTTAAGATTCACAACACATCAAATTTGCATCTGGTTGAATTTCCAAGAAAAATAGTACTTTGTGTACTCGAACACACAACTTTAATGACTTTTCAAATACTGAAACTCGATAACTACGGAAAATGAGGACCAAATTCCTTAAACAAAGTGTCAAATTAATCAGCACTACGAGGCCTTTAAGATTCACAACACATCAAATTTGCATCTGGTTGAATTTCCAAGAAAAATAGTACTTTGTGTACTCGAACACACAACTTTTGGGACTTTTCAAATACTGAAACTCCATAACTACGGAAAATGAGGACCAAATTCCTTAAACAAAGTGTCAAATTAATCAGCACTACGAGGCCTTTAAGATTCACAACACATCAAATTTGCATCTGGTTGAATTTCCAAGAAAAATAGTACTTTGTGTACTCGAACACACAACTTTTATGACTTTTCAAATACTGAAACTCGATAACTACGGAAAATGAGGACCAAATTCCTTAAACAAAGTGTCAAATTAATCAGCACTACGAGGCCTTTAAGATTCACAACACATCAACTTTGCATCTAGTTGAATTTCCAAGAAAATTAGTACTTTGTGTACTCGAACACACAACTTTTATGACTTTTCAAACTCTGAAACTCGATAACTACGGAAAATGAGTACCAAATTCCTTAAACAAAGTGTGAAATTAATCAGCACTACGAGGCCTTTAAGATTCACAACACATCAACTTTGCATCTAGTTGAATTTCCTAGAAATACAGTACTTTGTGTACTCGAACACACAACTTTTGGGACTTTTCAAACTCTGAAACACGATAACTACGGAAAATGAGGACCAAATTCCTTAAACAAAGTGTCAAATTAATCAGCACTACGAGGCCTTTAAGATTCACAACTCATCATCTTTGCATCTAGTTGAGTTTCCAAGAAAAATAGTACTTTGAGTACTCGAACCCATAACTTTTATGACTTTTCAAACTCTGAAACTCGATAACTACGGACAATTAGTACCAAATTCCTTAAACAATGTGTCAAATTAATCAGCAATACGAGGCCTTTAAGATTCACAACACATCAAATTTGCATCTAGTTGAATTTCCAAGAAAAATAGTACTTTGTGTACTCGAACACACAACTTTTGGGGCTTTTCAAATACTGAAACTCGATAACTACGGACAATTAGTACCAAATTCCTTAAACAATGTGTCAAATTAATGAGCTCTTCGAGGCCTTTAAAATGTCACAACACATCATCTTTGCATCTAGTTGAGTTTCCAAGAAAATTAGTACTTTGTGTACTCGAACACACAACTTTTATGACTTTTCAAACTCTGAAACTCGATAACTACGGAAAATGAGTACCAAATTCCTTAAACAAAGTGTGAAATTAATCAGCACTACGAGGCCTTTAAGATTCACAACACATCAACTTTGCATCTAGTTGAATTTCCTAGAAATACAGTACTTTGTGTACTCGAACACACAACTTTTGGGACTTTTCAAACTCTGAAACACGATAACTACGGAAAATGAGGACCAAATTCCTTAAACAAAGTGTCAAATTAATCAGCACTACGAGGCCTTTAAGATTCACAACTCATCATCTTTGCATCTAGTTGAGTTTCCAAGAAAAATAGTACTTTGAGTACTCGAACCCATAACTTTTATGACTTTTCAAACTCTGAAACTCGATAACTACGGACAATTAGTACCAAATTCCTTAAACAATGTGTCAAATTAATCAGCACTACGAGGCCTTTAAGATTCACAACACATCAAATTTGCATCTAGTTGAATTTCCAAGAAAAATAGTACTTTGAGTACTCGAACTCACAACTTTTGGGGCTTTTCAAATACTGAAACTCGATAACTACGGAAAATGAGTACCAAATTCCTTAATCAAAGTGTCAAATTAATCAGCACTACGAGGCCTTTAAGATTCACAACACATCAAATTTGCATCTGGTTGAATTTCCAAGAAAAATAGTACTTTGTGTACTCGAACACACAACTTTTGGGGCTTTTCAAATACTGAAACTCGATAACTACGGACAATTAGTACCAAATTCCTTAAACAAAGTGTCAAATTAATCAGCTCTACGAGGCCTTTAAGATTCACAACACATCTACTTTGCATCTAGTTGAATTTCCAAGAAAAATAGTACTTTGTGTACTCGAACCCACAACTTTTATGACTTTTCAAACTCTGAAACTCGATAACTACGGACAATTAGTACCAAATTCCTTAAACAAAGTGTCAAATTAATCAGCTCTACGAGGCCTTTAAGATTCACAACACATCAACTTTGCATCTAGTTGAATTTCCAAGAAAAATAGTACTTTGTGTACTCGAACACACAACTTTTGGGACTTTTCAAATACTGAAACTCGATAACTACGGAAAATGAGTATCAAATTCCTTAAACAAAGTGTCAAATTAATCAGCTCTTCGAGGCCTTTAAGATTCACAACACATCAACTTTGCATCTAGTTGAATTTCCTAGAAATACAGTACTTTGTGTACTCGAACACACAACTTTTGGGACTTTTCAAACTCTGAAACACGATAACTACGGAAAATGAGGACCAAATTCCTTAAACAAAGTGTCAAATTAATCAGCTCTTCGAGGCCTTTAAAATGTCACAACACATCATCTTTGCATCTTGATGAATTTCCAAGAAAAATAGTACTTTGTGTACTCGAACACACAACTTTTATGACTTTTCAAATACTGAAACTCGATAACTACGGAAAATGAGGACCAAATTCCTTAAACAAAGTGTCAAATTAATCAGCACTACGAGGCCTTTAAGATTCACAACACATCAAATTTGCATCTGGTTGAATTTCCAAGAAAAATAGTACTTTGTGTACTCGAACACACAACTTTTATGACTTTTCAAATACTGAAACTCGATAACTACGGAAAATGAGGACCAAATTCCTTAAACAAAGTGTCAAATTAATCAGCACTACGAGGCCTTTAAGATTCACAACACATCAACTTTGCATCTAGTTGAATTTCCAAGAAAATTAGTACTTTGTGTACTCGAACACACAACTTTTATGACTTTTCAAACTCTGAAACTCGATAACTACGGAAAATGAGTACCAAATTCCTTAAACAAAGTGTGAAATTAATCAGCACTACGAGGCCTTTAAGATTCACAACACATCAACTTTGCATCTAGTTGAATTTCCAAGAAAAATAGTACTTTGTGTACTCGAACACACAACTTTTGGGACTTTTCAAATACTGAAACTCCATAACTACGGAAAATGAGGACCAAATTCCTTAAACAAAGTGTCAAATTAATCAGCACTACGAGGCCTTTAAGATTCACAACACATCAAATTTGCATCTGGTTGAATTTCCAAGAAAAATAGTACTTTGTGTACTCGAACACACAACTTTTATGACTTTTCAAATACTGAAACTCGATAACTACGGAAAATGAGGACCAAATTCCTTAAACAAAGTGTCAAATTAATCAGCACTACGAGGCCTTTAAGATTCACAACACATCAAATTTGCATCTAGTTGTATTTCCAAGAAAAATAGTACTTTGTGTACTCGAACACACAACTTTTGGGACTTTTCAAATACTGAAACTCCATAACTACGGAAAATGAGGACCAAATTCCTTAAACAAAGTGTCAAATTAATCAGCACTACGAGGCCTTTAAGATTCACAACACATCAAATTTGCATCTGGTTGAATTTCCAAGAAAAATAGTACTTTGTGTACTCGAACACACAACTTTAATGACTTTTCAAATACTGAAACTCGATAACTACGGAAAATGAGGACCAAATTCCTTAAACAAAGTGTCAAATTAATCAGCACCACGAGGCCTTTAAGATTCACAACACATCAAATTTGCATCTGGTTTAATTTCCAAGAAAAATAGTACTTTGTGTACTCGAACACACAACTTTTATGACTTTTCAAATACTGAAACTCGATAACTACGGAAAATGAGGACCAAATTCCTTAAACAAAGTGTCAAATTAATCAGCACTACGAGGCCTTTAAGATTCACAACACATCAACTTTGCATCTAGTTGAATTTCCAAGAAAATTAGTACTTTGTGTACTCGAACACACAACTTTTATGACTTTTCAAACTCTGAAACTCGATAACTACGGAAAATGAGTACCAAATTCCTTAAACAAAGTGTGAAAGTAATCAGCACTACGAGGCCTTTAAGATTCACAACACATCAACTTTGCATCTAGTTGAATTTCCTAGAAATACAGTACTTTGTGTACTCGAACACACAACTTTTGGGACTTTTCAAACTCTGAAACACGATAACTACGGAAAATGAGGACCAAATTCCTTAAACAAAGTGTCAAATTAATCAGCACTACGAGGCCTTTAAGATTCACAACTCATCATCTTTGCATCTAGTTGAGTTTCCAAGAAAAATAGTACTTTGAGTACTCGAACCCATAACTTTTATGACTTTTCAAACTCTGAAACTCGATAACTACGGACAATTAGTACCAAATTCCTTAAACAATGTGTCAAATTAATCAGCACTACGAGGCCTTTAAGATTCACAACACATCAAATTTGCATCTAGTTGAATTTCCAAGAAAAATAGTACTTTGTGTACTCGAACACACAACTTTTGGGGCTTTTCAAATACTGAAACTCGATAACTACGGACAATTAGTACCAAATTCCTTAAACAATGTGTCAAATTAATCAGCTCTTCGAGGCCTTTAAAATGTCACAACACATCATCTTTGCATCTAGTTGAGTTTCCAAGAAAATTAGTACTTTGTGTACTCGAACACACAACTTTTATGACTTTTCAAACTCTGAAACTCGATAACTACGGAAAATGAGTACCAAATTCCTTAAACAAAGTGTGAAATTAATCAGCACTACGAGGCCTTTAAGATTCACAACACATCAACTTTGCATCTAGTTGAATTTCCTAGAAATACAGTACTTTGTGTACTCGAACACACAACTTTTGGGACTTTTCAAACTCTGAAACACGATAACTACGGAAAATGAGGACCAAATTCCTTAAACAAAGTGTCAAATTAATCAGCACTACGAGGCCTTTAAGATTCACAACTCATCATCTTTGCATCTAGTTGAGTTTCCAAGAAAAATAGTACTTTGAGTACTCGAACCCATAACTTTTATGACTTTTCAAACTCTGAAACTCGATAACTACGGACAATTAGTACCAAATTCCTTAAACAATGTGTCAAATTAATCAGCACTACGAGGCCTTTAAGATTCACAACACATCAAATTTGCATCTAGTTGAATTTCCAAGAAAAATAGTACTTTGAGTACTCGAACTCACAACTTTTGGGGCTTTTCAAATACTGAAACTCGATAACTACGGAAAATGAGTACCAAATTCCTTAATCAAAGTGTCAAATTAATCAGCACTACGAGGCCTTTAAGATTCACAACACATCAAATTTGCATCTGGTTGAATTTCCAAGAAAAATAGTACTTTGTGTACTCGAACACACAACTTTTGGGGCTTTTCAAATACTGAAACTCGATAACTACGGACAATTAGTACCAAATTCCTTAAACAAAGTGTCAAATTAATCAGCTCTACGAGGCCTTTAAGATTCACAACACATCAACTTTGCATCTAGTTGAATTTCCAAGAAAAATAGTACTTTGTGTACTCGAACCCACAACTTTTATGACTTTTCAAACTCTGAAACTCGATAACTACGGACAATTAGTACCAAATTCCTTAAACAAAGTGTCAAATTAATCAGCTCTACGAGGCCTTTAAGATTCACAACACATCAACTTTGCATCTAGTTGAATTTCCAAGAAAAATAGTACTTTGTGTACTCGAACACACAACTTTTGGGACTTTTCAAATACTGAAACTCGATAACTACGGAAAATGAGTATCAAATTCCTTAAACAAAGTGTCAAATTAATCAGCTCTTCGAGGCCTTTAAGATTCACAACACATCAACTTTGCATCTAGTTGAATTTCCAAGAAAAATAGTACTTTGTGTACTCGAACACACAACTTTTGGGACTTTTCAAATACTGAAACTCGATAACTACGGAAAATGAGGACCAAATTCCTTAAACAAAGTGTCAAATTAATCAGCACTACGAGGCCTTTAAGATTCACAACACATCAACTTTGCATCTAGTTGAATTTCCAAGAAAAATAGTACTTTGTGTACTCGAACACACAACTTTTGGGGCTTTTCAAATACTGAAACTCGATAACTACGGACAATTAGTACCAAATTCCTTAAACAATGTGTCAAATTAATCAGCACTACGAGGCCTTTAAGATTCACAACACATCAACTTTGCATCTAGTTGAATTTCCTAGAAATACAGTACTTTGTGTACTCGAACACACAACTTTTGGGACTTTTCAAACTCTGAAACACGATAACTACGGAAAATGAGGACCAAATTCCTTAAACAAAGTGTCAAATTAATCAGCTCTTCGAGGCCTTTAAAATGTCACAACACATCATCTTTGCATCTTGATGAATTTCCAAGAAAAATAGTACTTTGTGTACTCGAACACACAAATTTTGGGACTTTTCAAATACTGAAACTCGATAACTACGGAAAATGAGGACCAAATTCCTTAAACAAAGTGTCAAATTAATCAGCACTACGAGGCCTTTAAGATTCACAACACATCAACTTTGCATCTAGTTGAATTTCCTAGAAATACAGTACTTTGTGTACTCGAACACACAAATTTTGGGACTTTTCAAATACTGAAACTCGATAACTACGGAAAATGAGGACCAAATTCCTTAAACAAAGTGTCAAATTAATCAGCACTACGAAGCCTTTAAGATTCACAACACATCAAATTTGCATCTAGTTGAATTTCCAAGAAAAATAGTACTTTGTGTACTCGAACACACAACTTTTGGGGCTTTTCAAATACTGAAACTCGATAACTACGGACAATTAGTACCAAATTCCTTAAACAATGTGTCAAATTAATCAGCACTACGAGGCCTTTAAGATTCACAACACATCAAATTTGCATCTAGTTGAATTTCCAAAAAAATAGTACTTTGTGTACTCGAACACACAACTTTTGGGGCTTTTCAAATACTGAAACTCGATAACTACGGACAATTAGTACCAAATTCCTTAAACAATGTGTCAAATTAATCAGCACTACGAGGCCTTTAAGATTCACAACACATCAAATTTGCATCTAGTTGAATTTCCAAGAAAAATAGTACTTTGTGTACTCGAACTCACAACTTTTGGGGCTTTTCAAATACTGAAACTCGATAACTACGGAAAATGAGGACCAAATAACTTAAACAATGTGTCAAATTAATCAGCTCTGCGAGGCCTTTAAGATTCACAACACATCAACTTTGCATCTAGTTGAATTTCCAAGAAAATTAGTACTTTGTGTACTCGAACACACCACTTTTATGACTTTTCAAACTCTGAAACTCGATAACTACGGAAAATGAGTACCAAATTCCTTAAACAAAGTGTCAAATTAATCAGCACTACGAGGCCTTTAAAATGTCACAATACATCAAATTTGCATCTGGTTGAATTTCCAAGAAAAATAGTACTTTGTGTACTCGAACTCACAACTTTTGGGGCTTTTCAAATACTGAAACTCGATAACTACGGAAAATGAGGACCAAATAACTTAAACAATGTGTCAAATTAATCAGCTCTGCGAGGCCTTTAAAATGTCACAATACATCATCTTTGCATCTAGTTGAATTTCCAAGAAAAATAGTACTTTGTGTACTCGAACCCACAACTTTTGGGACTTTTCAAATACTGAAACTCGATAACTACGGAAAATGAGGACCAAATTCCTTAAACAAAGTGTCAAATTAATCAGCTCTTCGAGGCCTTTAAGATTCACAACACATCAACTTTGCATCTAGTTGAATTTCCTAGAAATACAGTACTTTGTGTACTCGAACACACAACTTTTGGGACTTTTCAAACTCTGAAACACGATAACTACGGAAAATGAGGACCAAATTCCTTAAACAAAGTGTCAAATTAATCAGCTCTTCGAGGCCTTTAAAATGTCACAACACATCATCTTTGCATCTTGATGAATTTCTAAGAAAAATAGTACTTTGTGTACTCGAACACACAAATTTTGGGACTTTTCAAATACTGAAACTCGATAACTACGGAAAATGAGGACCAAATTCCTTAAACAAAGTGTCAAATTAATCAGCACTACGAGGCCTTTAAGATTCACAACACATCAAATTTGCATCTGGTTGAATTTCCAAGAAAAATAGTACTTTGTGTACTCGAACACACAACTTTTGGGGCTTTTCAAATACTGAAACTCGATAACTACGGACAATTAGTACCAAATTCCTTAAACAATGTGTCAAATTAATCAGCACTACGAGGCCTTTAAGATTCACAACACATCAAATTTGCATCTAGTTGAATTTCCAAGAAAAATAGTACTTTGTGTACTCGAACACACAACTTTTGGGGCTTTTCAAATACTGAAACTCGATAACTACGGACAATTAGTACCAAATTCCTTAAACAATGTGTCAAATTAATCAGCACTACGAGGCCTTTAAGATTCACAACACATCAAATTTGCATCTAGTTGAATTTCCAAGAAAAATAGTACTTTGAGTACTCGAACTCACAACTTTTGGGGCTTTTCAAATACTGAAACTCGATAACTACGGAAAATGAGTACCAAATTCCTTAATCAAAGTGTCAAATTAATCAGCACTACGAGGCCTTTAAGATTCACAACACATCAAATTTGCATCTAGTTGAATTTCCAAGAAAAATAGTACTTTGTGTACTCGAACCCACAACTTTTATGACTTTTCAAACTCTGAAACTCGATAACTACGGACAATTAGTACCGAATTCCTTAAACAAAGTGTCAAATTAATCAGCTCTACGAGGCCTTTAAGATTCACAACACATCAACTTTGCATCTAGTTGAATTTCCAAGAAAAATAGTACTTTGTGTACTCGAACACACAACTTTTGGGACTTTTCAAATACTGAAACTCCATAACTACGGAAAATGAGGACCAAATTCCTTAAACAAAGTGTCAAATTAATCAGCACTACGAGGCCTTTAAGATTCACAACACATCAAATTTGCATCTGGTTGAATTTCCAAGAAAAATAGTACTTTGTGTACTCGAACACACAACTTTTATGACTTTTCAAATACTGAAACTCGATAACTACGGAAAATGAGGACCAAATTCCTTAAACAAAGTGTCAAATTAATCAGCTCTTCGAGGCCTTTAAAATGTCACAACACATCATCTTTGCATCTTGATGAATTTCCAAGAAAAATAGTACTTTGTGTACTCGAACACACAACTTTTGGGACTTTTCAAATACTGAAACTCGATAACTACGGAAAATGAGTACCAAATTCCTTAAACAAAGTGTCAAATTAATCAGCACTACGAGGCCTTTAAGATTCACAACACATCAACTTTGCATCTAGTTGAATTTCCAAGAAAATTAGTACTTTGTGTACTCGAACACACAACTTTTGGGGCTTTTCAAATACTGAAACTCGATAACTACGGACAATTAGTACCAAATTCCTTAAACAATGTGTCAAATTAATCAGCTATACGAGGCCTTTAAGATTCACAACTCATCATCTTTGCATCTAGTTGAGTTTCCAAGAAAAATAGTACTTTGTGTACTCGAACACACAACTTTTGGGACTTTTCAAATACTGAAACTCGATAACTACGGAAAATGAGTATCAAATTCCTTAAACAAAGTGTCAAATTAATCAGCTCTTCGAGGCCTTTAAGATTCACAACACATCATCTTTGCATCTAGTTGAATTTCCAAGAAAATTAGTACTTTGTGTACTCGAACACACAACTTTTATGACTTTTCAAACTCTGAAACTCGATAACTACGGAAAATGAGTACCAAATTCCTTAAACAAAGTGTCAAATTAATCAGCTCTTCGAGGCCTTTAAAATGTCACAACACATCAACTTTGCATCTAGTTGAATTTCCAAGAAAAATAGTACTTTGTGTACTCGAACCCACAACTTTTATGACTTTTCAAACTCTGAAACTCGATAACTACGGACAATTAGTACCAAATTCCTTAAACAAAGTGTCAAATTAATCAGCTCTACGAGGCCTTTAAGATTCACAACACATCAACTTTGCATCTAGTTGAATTTCCAAGAAAAATAGTACTTTGTGTACTCGAACACACAACTTTTGGGACTTTTCAAATACTGAAACTCGATAACTACGGAAAATGAGGACCAAATTCCTTAAACAAAGTGTCAAATTAATCAGCACTACGAGGCCTTTAAGATTCACAACACATCAACATTGCATCTAGTTGAATTTCCAAGAAAATTAGTACTTTGTGTACTCGAACACACAACTTTTGGGACTTTTCAAATACTGAAACTCGATAACTACGGAAAATGAGTACCAAATTCCTTAAACAAAGTGTCAAATTAATCAGCACTACGAGGCCTTTAAGATTCACAACACATCAAC
Source organism: Euwallacea fornicatus (assembly GCF_040115645.1). NCBI lineage: Eukaryota > Metazoa > Arthropoda > Insecta > Coleoptera > Curculionidae > Euwallacea > Euwallacea fornicatus. Next base: position 359,677 of record NW_027096037.1, read on the forward strand.
TTTGCATCTAGTTGAATTTCCAAGAAAATTAGTACTTTGTGTACTCGAACACACAACTTTTGGGGCTTTTCAAATACTGAAACTCGATAACTACGGACAATTAGTACCAAATTCCTTAAACAAAGTGTCAAATTAATCAGCACTACGAGGCCTTTAAGATTCACAACACATCAACTTTGCATCTAGTTGAATTTCCAAGAAAATTAGTACTTTGTGTACTCGAACACACAACTTTTGGGACTTTTCAAATACTGAAACTCGATAACTACGGAAAATGAGGACCAAATTCCTTAAACAAAGTGTCAAATTAATCAGCACTACGAGGCCTTTAAGATTCACAACACATCAACTTTGCATCTAGTTGAATTTCCAAGAAAATTAGTACTTTGTGTACTCGAACACACAACTTTTATGACTTTTCAAATACTGAAACTCGATAACTACGGAAAATGAGGACCAAATTCCTTAAACAAAGTGTCAAATTAATCAGCACTACGAGGCCTTTAAGATTCACAACACATCAACTTTGCATCTAGTTGAATTTCCAAGAAAATTAGTACTTTGTGTACTCGAACACACAACTTTTGGGACTTTTCAAATACTGAAACTCGATAACTACGGAAAATGAGGACCAAATTCCTTAAACAAAGTGTCAAATTAATCAGCACTACGAGGCCTTTAAGATTCACAACACATCAAATTTGCATCTGGTTGAATTTCCAAGAAAAATAGTACTTTGTGTACTCGAACACACAACTTTTATGACTTTTCAAATACTGAAACTCGATAACTACGGAAAATGAGGACCAAATTCCTTAAACAAAGTGTCAAATTAATCAGCACTACGAGGCCTTTAAGATTCACAACACATCAAATTTGCATCTAGTTGAATTTTCAAGAAAAATAGTACTTTGTGTACTCGAACCCACAACTTTTATGACTTTTCAAACTCTGAAACTCGATAACTACGGACAATTAGTACCAAATTCCTTAAACAAAGTGTCAAATTAATCAGCTCTACGAGGCCTTTAAGATTCACAACACATCAACTTTGCATCTAGTTGAATTTCCAAGAAAAATAGTACTTTGTGTACTCGAACACACAACTTTTGGGACTTTTCAAATACTGAAACTCGATAACTACGGAAAATGAGTATCAAATTCCTTAAACAAAGTGTCAAATTAATCAGCTCTTCGAGGCCTTTAAAATGTCACAACACATCATCTTTGCATCTTGATGACTTTCCAAGAAAAATAGTACTTTGTGTACTCGAACACACAACTTTTATGACTTTTCAAATACTGAAACTCGATAACTACGGAAAATGAGGACCAAATTCCTTAAACAAAGTGTCAAATTAATCAGCACTACGAGGCCTTTAAGATTCACAACACATCAACTTTGCATCTAGTTGAATTTCCAAGAAAATTAGTACTTTGTGTACTCGAACACACAACTTTTGGGGCTTTTCAAATACTGAAACTCGATAACTACGGAAAATGAGGACCAAATTCCTTAAACAAAGTGTCAAATTAATCAGCACTACGAGGCCTTTAAGATTCACAACACATCAAATTTGCATCTAGTTGAATTTCCAAGAAAAATAGTACTTTGTGTACTCGAACACACAACTTTTGGGGCTTTTCAAATACTGAAACTCGATAACTACGGACAATTAGTACCAAATTCCTTAAACAATGTGTCAAATTAATCAGCTATACGAGGCCTTTAAGATTCACAACACATCAAATTTGCATCTAGTTGAATTTCCAAGAAAAATAGTACTTTGAGTACTCGAACTCATAACTTTTATGACTTTTCAAACTCTGAAACTCGATAACTACGGACAATTAGTACCAAATTCCTTAAACAATGTGTCAAATTAATCAGCTATACGAGGCCTTTAAGATTCACAACACATCAAATTTGCATCTAGTTGAATTTCCAAGAAAAATAGTACTTTGTGTACTCGAACCCACAACTTTTGGGACTTTTCAAATACTGAAACTCGATAACTACGGAAAATGAGGACCAAATTCCTTAAACAAAGTGTCAAATTAATCAGCACTACGAGGCCTTTAAGATTCACAACACATCAACTTTGCATCTAGTTGAATTTCCAAGAAAATTAGTACTTTGTGTACTCGAACACACAACTTTTATGACTTTTCAAACTCTGAAACTCGATAACTACGGAAAATGAGTACCAAATTCCTTAAACAATGTGTCAAATTAATCAACTATACGAGGCCTTTAAGATTCACAACACATCAAATTTGCATCTAGTTGAATTTCCAAGAAAAATAGTACTTTGTGTACTCGAACATACAACTTTTGGGCCTTTTCAAATACTGAAACTCGATAACTACGGACAATTAGTACCAAATTCCTTAAACAATGTGTCAAATTAATCAGCTATACGAGGCCTTTAAGATTCACAACTCATCATCTTTGCATCTAGTTGAGTTTCCAAGAAAAATAGTACTTTGAGTACTCGAACCCATAACTTTTATGACTTTTCAAACTCTGAAACTCGATAACTACGGACAATTAGTACCAAATTCCTTAAACAATGTGTCAAATTAATCAGCACTACGAGGCCTTTAAGATTCACAACACATCAAATTTGCATCTAGTTGAATTTCCAAGAAAAATAGTACTTTGTGTACTCGAACCTACAACTTTTATGACTTTTCAAATTCTGAAACTCGATAACTACGGACAATTAGTACCAAATTCCTTAAACAAAGTGTCAAATTAATCAGCTCTACGAGGCCTTTAAGATTCACAACACATCAACTTTGCATCTAGTTGAATTTCCAAGAAAAATAGTACTTTGTGTACTCGAACACACAACTTTTGGGACTTTTCAAATACTGAAACTCGATAACTACGGAAAATGAGTATCAAATTCCTTAAACAAAGTGTCAAATTAATCAGCTCTTCGAGGCCTTTAAAATGTCACAACACATCATCTTTGCATCTTGATGAATTTCCAAGAAAAATAGTACTTTGTGTACTCGAACACACAACTTTTGGGACTTTTCAAATACTGAAACTCGATAACTACGGAAAATGAGGACCAAATTCCTTAAACAAAGTGTCAAATTAATCAGCACTACGAGGCCTTTAAGATTCACAACACATCAACTTTGCATCTAGTTGAATTTCCAAGAAAATTAGTACTTTGTGTACTCGAACACACAACTTTTATGACTTTTCAAATACTGAAACTCGATAACTACGGAAAATGAGGACCAAATTCCTTAAACAAAGTGTCAAATTAATCAGCACTACGAGGCCTTTAAGATTCACAACACATCAAATTTGCATCTAGTTGAATTTCCAAGAAAAATAGTACTTTGTGTACTCGAACATACAACTTTTGGGGCTTTTCAAATACTGAAACTCGATAACTACGGACAATTAGTACCAAATTCCTTAAACAATGTGTCAAATTAATCAGCTATACGAGGCCTTTAAGATTCACAACTCATCATCTTTGCATCTAGTTGAGTTTCCAAGAAAAATAGTACTTTGAGTACTCGAACCCATAACTTTTATGACTTTTCAAACTCTGAAACTCGATAACTACGGACAATTAGTACCAAATTCCTTAAACAAAGTGTCAAATTAATCAGCTCTACGAGGCCTTTAAGATTCACAACACATCAACTTTGCATCTAGTTGAATTTCCAAGAAAAATAGTACTTTGTGTACTCGAACCCACAACTTTTATGACTTTTCAAACTCTGAAACTCGATAACTACGGACAATTAGTACCAAATTCCTTAAACAAAGTGTCAAATTAATCAGCTCTACGAGGCCTTTAAGATTCACAACACATCAACTTTGCATCTAGTTGAATTTCCAAGAAAAATAGTACTTTGTGTACTCGAACATACAACTTTTGGGGCTTTTCAAATACTGAAACTCGATAACTACGGACAATTAGTACCAAATTCCTTAAACAATGTGTCAAATTAATCAGCTATACGAGGCCTTTAAGATTCACAACTCATCATCTTTGCATCTAGTTGAGTTTCCAAGAAAAATAGTACTTTGAGTACTCGAACCCATAACTTTTATGACTTTTCAAACTCTGAAACTCGATAACTACGGACAATTAGTACCAAATTCCTTAAACAATGTGTCAAATTAATCAGCACTACGAGGCCTTTAAGATTCACAACACATCAAATTTGCATCTAGTTGAATTTCCAAGAAAAATAGTACTTTGTGTACTCGAACCTACAACTTTTATGACTTTTCAAACTCTGAAACTCGATAACTACGGACAATTAGTACCAAATTCCTTAAACAAAGTGTCAAATTAATCAGCTCTACGAGGCCTTTAAGATTCACAACACATCAACTTTGCATCTAGTTGAATTTCCAAGAAAAATAGTACTTTGTGTACTCGAACACACAACTTTTGGGACTTTTCAAATACTGAAACTCGATAACTACGGAAAATGAGTATCAAATTCCTTAAACAAAGTGTCAAATTAATCAGCTCTTCGAGGCCTTTAAAATGTCACAACACATCATCTTTGCATCTTGATGAATTTCCAAGAAAAATAGTACTTTGTGTACTCGAACACACAACTTTTGGGACTTTTCAAATACTGAAACTCGATAACTACGGAAAATGAGGACCAAATTCCTTAAACAAAGTGTCAAATTAATCAGCACTACGAGGCCTTTAAGATTCACAACACATCAACTTTGCATCTAGTTGAATTTCCAAGAAAATTAGTACTTTGTGTACTCGAACACACAACTTTTATGACTTTTCAAATACTGAAACTCGATAACTACGGAAAATGAGGACCAAATTCCTTAAACAAAGTGTCAAATTAATCAGCACTACGAGGCCTTTAAGATTCACAACACATCAACTTTGCATCTAGTTGAATTTCCTAGAAATACAGTACTTTGTGTACTCGAACACACAACTTTTGGGGCATTTCAAATACTGAAACTCGATAACTACGGAAAATGAGGACCAAATTCCTTAAACAAAGTGTCAAATTAATCAGCACTACGAGGCCTTTAAGATTCACAACACATCAAATTTGCATCTAGTTGAATTTCCAAGAAAAATAGTACTTTGTGTACTCGAACACACAACTTTTATGACTTTTCAAACTCTGAAACTCGATAACTACGGAAAATGAGTACCAAATTCCTTAAACAAAGTGTCAAATTAATCAGCTCTTCGAGGCCTTTAAAATGTCACAACACATCATCTTTGCATCTTGATGAATTTCCAAGAAATATAGTACTTTGTGTACTCGAACACACAACTTTTATGACCTTTCAAACTCTGAAACTCGATAACTACGGAAAATGAGTACCAAATTCCTTAAACAAAGTGTTAAATTAATCAGCTCTTCGAGGCCTTTAAAATGTCACAACACATCATCTTTGCATCTTGATGAATTTCCAAGAAAAATAGTACTTTGTGTACTCGAACACACAACTTTTGGGACTTTTCAAATACTGAAACTCGATAACTACGGAAAATGAGGACCAAATTCCTTAAACAAAGTGTCAAATTAATCAGCACTACGAGGCCTTTAAGATTCACAACACATCAACTTTGCATCTAGTTGAATTTCCAAGAAAAATAGTACTTTGTGTACTCGAACACACAACTTTTATGACTTTTCAAACTCTGAAACTCGATAACTACGGAAAATGAGTACCAAATTCCTTAAACAAAGTGTCAAATTAATCAGCACTACGAGGCCTTTAAGATTCACAACACATCAACTTTGCATCTAGTTGAATTTCCAAGAAAAATAGTACTTTGTGTACTCGAACACACAACTTTTATGACTTTTCAAATACTGAAACTCGATAACTACGGAAAATGAGGACCAAATTCCTTAAACAAAGTGTCAAATTAATCAGCACTACGAGGTCTTTAAGATTCACAACACATCATCTTTGCATCTAGTTGAATTTCCAAGAAAAATAGTACTTTGTGTACTCGAACACACAACTTTTATGACTTTTCAAACTCTGAAACTCGATAACTACGGAAAATGAGTACCAAATTCCTTAAACAAAGTGTCAAATTAATCAGCACTACGAGGCCTTTAAGATTCACAACACATCAACTTTGCATCTAGTTGAATTTCCAAGAAAAATAGTACTTTGTGTACTCGAACACACAACTTTTGGGACTTTTCAAATACTGAAACTCGATAACTACGGAAAATGAGGACCAAATTCCTTAAACAAAGTGTCAAATTAATCAGCACTACGAGGCCTTTAAGATTCACAACACATCATCTTTGCATCTAGTTGAATTTCCAAGAAAATTAGTACTTTGTGTACTCGAACACACAACTTTTGGGACTTTTCAAATACTGAAACTCGATAACTACGGAAAATGAGTACCAAATTCCTTAAACAAAGTGTCAAATTAATCAGCACTACGAGGCCTTTAAGATTCACAACACATCATCTTTGCATCTAGTTGAATTTCCAAGAAAAATAGTACTTAGTGTACTCGAACACACAACTTTTATGACTTTTCAAACTCTGAAACTCGATAACTACGGAAAATGAGTACCAAATTCCTTAAACAAAGTGTCAAATTAATCAGCTCTTCGAGGCCTTTAAAATGTCACAACACATCATCTTTGCATCTTGATGAATTTCCAAGAAAAATAGTACTTTGTGTACTCGAACACACAACTTTTGGGACTTTTCAAATACTGAAACTCGATAACTACGGAAAATGAGGACCAAATTCCTTAAACAAAGTGTCAAATTAATCAGCACTACGAGGCCTTTAAGATTCACCACACATCAACTTTGCATCTAATTGAATTTCCAAGAAAATTAGTACTTTGTGTACTCGAACACACAACTTTTATGACTTTTCAAATACTGAAACTCGATAACTACGGAAAATGAGGACCAAATTCCTTAAACAAAGTGTCAAATTAATCAGCACTACGAGGCCTTTAAGATTCATAACACATCAACTTTGCATCTAGTTGAATTTCCTAGAAATACAGTACTTTGTGTACTCGAACACACAACTTTTGAGACTTTTCAAATACTGAAACTCGATAACTACGGAAAATGAGTACCAAATTCCTTAAACAAAGTGTCAAATTAATCAGCACTACGAGGCCTTTAAGATTCACAACACATCATCTTTGCATCTAGTTGAATTTCCAAGAAAAATAGTACTTTGTGTACTCGAACACACAACTTTTATGACTTTTCAAACTCTGAAACTCGATAACTACGGAAAATGAGTACCAAATTCCTTAAACAAAGTGTCAAATTAATCAGCTCTTCGAGGCCTTTAAAATGTCACAACACATCATCTTTGCATCTTGATGAATTTCCAAGAAAAATAGTACTTTGTGTACTCGAACACACAACTTTTGGGACTTTTCAAATACTGAAACTCGATAACTACGGAAAATGAGGACCAAATTCCTTAAACAAAGTGTCAAATTAATCAGCACTACGAGGCCTTTAAGATTCACAACACATCAACTTTGCATCTAATTGAATTTCCAAGAAAATTAGTACTTTGTGTACTCGAACACACAACTTTTATGACTTTTCAAATACTGAAACTCGATAACTACGGAAAATGAGGACCAAATTCCTTAAACAAAGTGTCAAATTAATCAGCACTACGAGGCCTTTAAGATTCATAACACATCAACTTTGCATCTAGTTGAATTTCCTAGAAATACAGTACTTTGTGTACTCGAACACACAACTTTTGGGACTTTTCAAATACTGAAACTCGATAACTACGGAAAATGAGGACCAAATTCCTTAAACAAAGTGTCAAATTAATCAGCACTACGAGGCCTTTAAGATTCACAACACATCAACTTTGCATCTAGTTGAATTTCCAAGAAAAATAGTACTTTGTGTACTCGAACACACAACTTTTATGACTTTTCAAATACTGAAACTCGATAACTACGGAAAATGAGGACCAAATTCCTTAAACAAAGTGTCAAATTAATCAGCACTACGAGGCCTTTAAGATTCACAACACATCAACTTTGCATCTAGTTGAATTTCCAAGAAAAATAGTACTTTGTGTACTCGAACACACAACTTTTATGACTTTTCAAATACTGAAACTCGATAACTACGGAAAATGAGGACCAAATTCCTTAAACAAAGTGTCAAATTAATCAGCACTACGAGGTCTTTAAGATTCACAACACATCATCTTTGCATCTAGTTGAATTTCCAAGAAAAATAGTACTTTGTGTACTCGAACACACAACTTTTATGACTTTTCAAACTCTGAAACTCGATAACTACGGAAAATGAGTACCAAATTCCTTAAACAAAGTGTCAAATTAATCAGCACTACGAGGCCTTTAAGATTCACAACACATCAACTTTGCATCTAGTTGAATTTCCAAGAAAAATAGTACTTTGTGTACTCGAACACACAACTTTTGGGACTTTTCAAATACTGAAACTCGATAACTACGGAAAATGAGGACCAAATTCCTTAAACAAAGTGTCAAATTAATCAGCACTACGAGGCCTTTAAGATTCACAACACATCATCTTTGCATCTAGTTGAATTTCCAAGAAAATTAGTACTTTGTGTACTCGAACACACAACTTTTGGGACTTTTCAAATACTGAAACTCGATAACTACGGAAAATGAGGACCAAATTCCTTAAACAAAGTGTCAAATTAATCAGCACTACGAGGCCTTTAAGATTCACAACACATCATCTTTGCATCTAGTTGAATTTCCAAGAAAAATAGTACTTTGTGTACTCGAACACACAACTTTTATGACTTTTCAAACTCTGAAACTCGATAACTACGGAAAATGAGTACCAAATTCCTTAAACAAAGTGTCAAATTAATCAGCTCTTCGAGGCCTTTAAAATGTCACAACACATCATCTTTGCATCTTGATGAATTTCCAAGAAAAATAGTACTTTGTGTACTCGAACACACAACTTTTGGGACTTTTCAAATACTGAAACTCGATAACTACGGAAAATGAGGACCAAATTCCTTAAACAAAGTGTCAAATTAATCAGCACTACGAGGCCTTTAAGATTCACAACACATCAACTTTGCATCTAATTGAATTTCCAAGAAAATTAGTACTTTGTGTACTCGAACACACAACTTTTATGACTTTTCAAATACTGAAACTCGATAACTACGGAAAATGAGGACCAAATTCCTTAAACAAAGTGTCAAATTAATCAGCACTACGAGGCCTTTAAGATTCATAACACATCAACTTTGCATCTAGTTGAATTTCCTAGAAATACAGTACTTTGTGTACTCGAACACACAACTTTTGAGACTTTTCAAATACTGAAACTCGATAACTACGGAAAATGAGTACCAAATTCCTTAAACAAAGTGTCAAATTAATCAGCACTACGAGGCCTTTAAGATTCACAACACATCATCTTTGCATCTAGTTGAATTTCCAAGAAAAATAGTACTTTGTGTACTCGAACACACAACTTTTATGACTTTTCAAACTCTGAAACTCGATAACTACGGAAAATGAGTACCAAATTCCTTAAACAAAGTGTCAAATTAATCAGCTCTTCGAGGCCTTTAAAATGTCACAACACATCATCTTTGCATCTTGATGAATTTCCAAGAAATATAGTACTTTGTGTACTCGAACACACAACTTTTATGACTTTTCAAACTCTGAAACTCGATAACTACGGAAAATGAGTACCAAATTCCTTAAACAAAGTGTTAAATTAATCAGCTCTTCGAGGCCTTTAAAATGTCACAACACATCATCTTTGCATCTTGATGAATTTCCAAGAAAAATAGTACTTTGTGTACTCGAACACACAACTTTTGGGACTTTTCAAATACTGAAACTCGATAACTACGGAAAATGAGGACCAAATTCCTTAAACAAAGTGTCAAATTAATCAGCACTACGAGGCCTTTAAGATTCATAACACATCAACTTTGCATCTAGTTGAATTTCCTAGAAATACAGTACTTTGTGTACTCGAACACACAACTTTTGAGACTTTTCAAATACTGAAACTCGATAACTACGGAAAATGAGTACCAAATTCCTTAAACAAAGTGTCAAATTAATCAGCACTACGAGGCCTTTAAGATTCACAACACATCATCTTTGCATCTAGTTGAATTTCCAAGAAAAATAGTACTTTGTGTACTCGAACACACAACTTTTATGACTTTTCAAACTCTGAAACTCGATAACTACGGAAAATGAGTACCAAATTCCTTAAACAAAGTGTCAAATTAATCAGCTCTTCGAGGCCTTTAAAATGTCACAACACATCATCTTTGCATCTTGATGAATTTCCAAGAAAAATAGTACTTTGTGTACTCGAACACACAACTTTTGGGACTTTTCAAATACTGAAACTCGATAACTACGGAAAATGAGGACCAAATTCCTTAAACAAAGTGTCAAATTAATCAGCACTACGAGGCCTTTAAGATTCACAACACATCAACTTTGCATCTAATTGAATTTCCAAGAAAATTAGTACTTTGTGTACTCGAACACACAACTTTTATGACTTTTCAAATACTGAAACTCGATAACTACGGAAAATGAGGACCAAATTCCTTAAACAAAGTGTCAAATTAATCAGCACTACGAGGCCTTTAAGATTCATAACACATCAACTTTGCATCTAGTTGAATTTCCTAGAAATACAGTACTTTGTGTACTCGAACACACAACTTTTGAGACTTTTCAAATACTGAAACTCGATAACTACGGAAAATGAGGACCAAATTCCTTAAACAAAGTGTCAAATTAATCAGCACTACGAGGCCTTTAAGATTCATAACACATCAACTTTGCATCTAGTTGAATTTCCTAGAAATACAGTACTTTGTGTACTCGAACACACAACTTTTGAGACTTTTCAAATACTGAAACTCGATAACTACGGAAAATGAGGACCAAATTCCTTAAACAAAGTGTCAAATTAATCAGCACTACGAGGCCTTTAAGATTCATAACACATCAACTTTGCATCTAGTTGAATTTCCTAGAAATACAGTACTTTGTGTACTCGAACACACAACTTTTGGGACTTTTCAAATACTGAAACTCGATAACTACGGAAAATGAGGACCAAATTCCTTAAACAAAGTGTCAAATTAATCAGCACTACGAGGCCTTTAAGATTCACAACACATCATCTTTGCATCTAGTTGAATTTCCAAGAAAATTAGTACTTTGTGTACTCGAACACACAACTTTTGGGACTTTTCAAATACTGAAACTCGATAACTACGGAAAATGAGGACCAAATTCCTTAAACAAAGTGTCAAATTAATCAGCACTACGAGGCCTTTAAGATTCACAACACATCATCTTTGCATCTAGTTGAATTTCCAAGAAAAATAGTACTTTGTGTACTCGAACACACAACTTTTATGACTTTTCAAACTCTGAAACTCGATAACTACGGAAAATGAGTACCAAATTCCTTAAACAAAGTGTCAAATTAATCAGCTCTTCGAGGCCTTTAAAATGTCACAACACATCATCTTTGCATCTTGATGAATTTCCAAGAAAAATAGTACTTTGTGTACTCGAACACACAACTTTTGGGACTTTTCAAATACTGAAACTCGATAACTACGGAAAATGAGGACCAAATTCCTTAAACAAAGTGTCAAATTAATCAGCACTACGAGGCCTTTAAGATTCACAACACATCAACTTTGCATCTAATTGAATTTCCAAGAAAATTAGTACTTTGTGTACTCGAACACACAACTTTTATGACTTTTCAAATACTGAAACTCGATAACTACGGAAAATGAGGACCAAATTCCTTAAACAAAGTGTCAAATTAATCAGCACTACGAGGCCTTTAAGATTCATAACACATCAACTTTGCATCTAGTTGAATTTCCTAGAAATACAGTACTTTGTGTACTCGAACACACAACTTTTGAGACTTTTCAAATACTGAAACTCGATAACTACGGAAAATGAGTACCAAATTCCTTAAACAAAGTGTCAAATTAATCAGCACTACGAGGCCTTTAAGATTCACAACACATCATCTTTGCATCTAGTTGAATTTCCAAGAAAAATAGTACTTTGTGTACTCGAACACACAACTTTTATGACTTTTCAAACTCTGAAACTCGATAACTACGGAAAATGAGTACCAAATTCCTTAAACAAAGTGTCAAATTAATCAGCTCTTCGAGGCCTTTAAAATGTCACAACACATCATCTTTGCATCTTGATGAATTTCCAAGAAATATAGTACTTTGTGTACTCGAACACACAACTTTTATGACTTTTCAAACTCTGAAACTCGATAACTACGGAAAATGAGTACCAAATTCCTTAAACAAAGTGTTAAATTAATCAGCTCTTCGAGGCCTTTAAAATGTCACAACACATCATCTTTGCATCTTGATGAATTTCCAAGAAAAATAGTACTTTGTGTACTCGAACACACAACTTTTGGGACTTTTCAAATACTGAAACTCGATAACTACGGAAAATGAGGACCAAATTCCTTAAACAAAGTGTCAAATTAATCAGCACTACGAGGCCTTTAAGATTCATAACACATCAACTTTGCATCTAATTGAATTTCCAAGAAAATTAGTACTTTGTGTACTCGAACACACAACTTTTATGACTTTTCAAATTCTGAAACTCGATAACTACGGAAAATGAGTACCAAATTCCTTAAACAAAGTGTCAAATTAATCAGCACTACGAGGCCTTTAAGATTCACAACACATCAACTTTGCATCTAATTGAATTTCCAAGAAAATTAGTACTTTGTGTACTCGAACACACAACTTTTATGACTTTTCAAACTCTGAAACTCGATAACTACGGAAAATGAGTACCAAATTCCTTAAACAAAGTGTCAAATTAATCAGAACTACGAGGCCTTTAAGATTCATAACACATCAACTTTGCATCTAGTTGAATTTCCTAGAAATACAGTACTTTGTGTACTCGAACACACAACTTTTGAGACTTTTCAAACTCTGAAACACGATAACTACGGAAAATGAGGACCAAATTCCTTAAACAAAGTGTCAAATTAATCAGCACTACGAGGCCTTTAAGATTCACAACACATCATCTTTGCATCTAGTTGAATTTCCAAGAAAAATAGTACTTTGTGTACTCGAACACACAACTTTTATGACTTTTCAAACTCTGAAACTCGATAACTACGGAAAATGAGTACCAAATTCCTTAAACAAAGTGTCAAATTAATCAGCTCTTCGAGGCCTTTAAAATGTCACAACACATCATTTTTGCATCTTGATGAATTTCCAAGAAAAATAGTACTTTGTGTACTCGAACACACAACTTTTGGGACTTTTCAAATACTGAAACTCGATAACTACGGAAAATGAGGACCAAATTCCTTAAACAAAGTGTCAAATTAATCAGCACTACGAGGCCTTTAAGATTCACAACACATCAACTTTGCATCTAATTGAATTTCCAAGAAAATTAGTACTTTGTGTACTCGAACACACAACTTTTATGACTTTTCAAATACTGAAACTCGATAACTACGGAAAATGAGGACCAAATTCCTTAAACAAAGTGTCAAATTAATCAGCACTACGAGGCCTTTAAGATTCATAACACATCAACTTTGCATCTAGTTGAATTTCCTAGAAATACAGTACTTTGTGTACTCGAACACACAACTTTTGAGACTTTTCAAATACTGAAACTCGATAACTACGGAAAATGAGTACCAAATTCCTTAAACAAAGTGTCAAATTAATCAGCACTACGAGGCCTTTAAGATTCACAACACATCATCTTTGCATCTAGTTGAATTTCCAAGAAAAATAGTACTTTGTGTACTCGAACACACAACTTTTATGACTTTTCAAACTCTGAAACTCGATAACTACGGAAAATGAGTACCAAATTCCTTAAACAAAGTGTCAAATTAATCAGCTCTTCGAGGCCTTTAAAATGTCACAACACATCATTTTTGCATCTTGATGAATTTCCAAGAAAAATAGTACTTTGTGTACTCGAACACACAACTTTTGGGACTTTTCAAATACTGAAACTCGATAACTACGGAAAATGAGGACCAAATTCCTTAAACAAAGTGTCAAATTAATCAGCACTACGAGGCCTTTAAGATTCACAACACATCAACTTTGCATCTAATTGAATTTCCAAGAAAATTAGTACTTTGTGTACTCGAACACACAACTTTTATGACTTTTCAAATACTGAAACTCGATAACTACGGAAAATGAGGACCAAATTCCTTAAACAAAGTGTCAAATTAATCAGCACTACGAGGCCTTTAAGATTCACAACACATCATCTTTGCATCTAGTTGATTTTCCAAGAAAAATAGTACTTTGTGTACTCGAACACACAACTTTTATGACTTTTCAAACTCTGAAACTCGATAACTACGGAAAATTAGGACCAAATTCCTTAAACAAAGTGTCAAATTAATCAGCACTACGAGGCCTTTAAGATTCACAACACATCATCTTTGCATCTAGTTGAATTTCCAAGAAAAATAGTACTTTGTGTACTCGAACACACAACTTTTATGACTTTTCAAACTCTGAAACTCGATAACTACGGAAAATGAGTACCAAATTCCTTAAACAAAGTGTCAAATTAATCAGCTCTTCGAGGCCTTTAAAATGTCACAACACATCATCTTTGCATCTTGATGAATTTCCAAGAAAAATAGTACTTTGTGTACTCGAACACACAACTTTTGGGACTTTTCAAATACTGAAACTCGATAACTACGGAAAATGAGGACCAAATTCCTTAAACAAAGTGTCAAATTAATCAGCACTACGAGGCCTTTAAGATTCACAACACATCAACTTTGCATCTTGATGAATTTCTAAGAAAATTAGTACTTTGTGTACTCGAACACACAACTTTTATGACTTTTCAAACTCTGAAACTCGATAACTACGGAAAATGAGTACCAAATTCCTTAAACAAAGTGTCAAATTAATCAGCACTACGAGGCCTTTAAAATGACACAACACATCATCTTTGCATCTTGATGAATTTCCAAGAAAAATAGTACTTTGTGTACTCGAACACACAACTTTTGGGACTTTTCAAATACTGAAACTCGATAACTACGGAAAATGAGGACCAAATTCCTTAAACAAAGTGTCAAATTAATCAGCACTACGAGGCCTTTAAGATTCACAACACATCAACTTTGCATCTTGATGAATTTCCAAGAAAATTAGTACTTTGTGTACTCGAACACACAACTTTTATGACTTTTCAAATACTGAAACTCGATAACTACGGAAAATGAGGACCAAATTCCTTAAACAAAGTGTCAAATTAATCAGCACTACGAGGCCTTTAAGATTCACAACACATCAACTTTGCATCTTGATGAATTTCCAAGAAAATTAGTACTTTGTGTACTCGAACACACAACTTTTATGACTTTTCAAACTCTGAAACTCGATAACTACGGAAAATTAGGACCAAATTCCTTAAACAAAGTGTCAAATTAATCAGCACTACGAGGCCTTTAAGATTCACAACACATCATCTTTGCATCTAGTTGAATTTCCAAGAAAAATAGTACTTTGTGTACTCGAACACACAACTTTTATGACTTTTCAAACTCTGAAACTCGATAACTACGGAAAATGAGTACCAAATTCCTTAAACAAAGTGTCAAATTAATCAGCTCTTCGAGGCCTTTAAAATGTCACAACACATCATCTTTGCATCTTGATGAATTTCCAAGAAAAATAGTACTTTGTGTATTCGAACACACAACTTTTGGGACTTTTCAAATACTGAAACTCGATAACTACGGAAAATGAGTACCAAATTCCTTAAACAAAGTGTCAAATTAATCAGCACTACGAGGCCTTTAAAATGTCACAACACATCATCTTTGCATCTTGATGAATTTCTAAGAAAAATAGTACTTTGTGTACTCGAACACACAACTTTTGGGACTTTTCAAATACTGAAACTCGATAACTACGGAAAATGAGGACCAAATTCCTTAAACAAAGTGTCAAATTAATCAGCACTACGAGGCCTTTAAGATTCACAACACATCATCTTTGCATCTAGTTGAATTTCCAAGAAAAATAGTACTTTGTGTACTCGAACACACAACTTTTATGACTTTTCAAACTCTGAAACTCGATAACTACGGAAAATGAGGACCAAATTCCTTAAACAAAGTGTCAAATTAATCAGCACTACGAGGCCTTTAAGATTCACAACACATCAACTTTGCATCTAGTTGAATTTCCAAGAAAAATAGTACTTTGTGTACTCGAACACACAACTTTTGGGACTTTTCAAATACTGAAACTCGATAACTACGGAAAATGAGTACCAAATTCCTTAAACAAAGTGTCAAATTAATCAGCACTACGAGGCCTTTAAGATTCACAACACATCATCTTTGCATCTAGTTGAATTTCCAAGAAAAATAGTACTTTGTGTACTCGAACACACAACTTTTGGGACTTTTCAAATACTGAAACTCGATAACTACGGAAAATGAGGACCAAATTCCTTAAACAAAGTGTCAAATTAATCAGCACTACGAGGCCTTTAAGATTCACAACACATCATCTTTGCATCTAGTTGAATTTCCAAGAAAAATAGTACTTTGTGTACTCGAACACACAACTTTTATGACTTTTCAAACTCTGAAACTCGATAACTACGGAAAATGAGGACCAAATTCCTTAAACAAAGTGTCAAATTAATCAGCACTACGAGGCCTTTAAGATTCACAACACATCAACTTTGCATCTAGTTGAATTTCCAAGAAAAATAGTACTTTGTGACCTCGAACACACAACTTTTGGGACTTTTCAAATACTGAAACTCGATAACTACGGAAAATGAGGACCAAATTCCTTAAACAAAGTGTCAAATTAATCAGCACTACGAGGCCTTTAAGATTCACAACACATCAACTTTGCATCTAGTTGAATTTCCAAGAAAAATAGTACTTTGTGTACTCGAACACACAAATTTTATGACTTTTCAAACTCTGAAACTCTATAACTACGGAAAATGAGTACCAAATTCCTTAAACAAAGTGTCAAATTAATCAGCACTACGAGGCCTTTAAGATTCACAACACATCAACTTTGCATCTAGTTGAATTTCCTAGAAATACAGTACTTTGTGTACTCGAACACACAACTTTTGGGACTTTTCAAATACTGAAACTCGATAACTACGGAAAATGAGGACCAAATTCCTTAAACAAAGTGTCAAATTAATCAGCACTACGAGGCCTTTAAGATTCACAACACATCAACTTTGCATCTAGTTGAATTTCCTAGAAATACAGTACTTTGTGTACTCGAACACACAACTTTTGGGACTTTTCAAATACTGAAACTCGATAACTACGGAAAATGAGTACCAAATTCCTTAAACAAAGTGTCAAATTAATCAGCACTACGAGGCCTTTAAGATTCACAACACATCAACTTTGCATCTAGTTGAATTTCCAAGAAAAATAGTACTTTGTGTACTCGAACACACAACTTTTGGGACTTTTCAAATACTGAAACTCGATAACTACGGAAAATGAGTACCAAATTCCTTAAACAAAGTGTCAAATTAATCAGCACTACGAGGCCTTTAAGATTCACAACACATCATCTTTGCATCTAGTTGAATTTCCAAGAAAAATAGTACTTTGTGTACTCGAACACACAACTTTTGGGACTTTTCAAATACTGAAACTCGATAACTACGGAAAATGAGGACCAAATTCCTTAAACAAAGTGTCAAATTAATCAGCACTACGAGGCCTTTAAGATTCACAACACATCATCTTTGCATCTAGTTGAATTTCCAAGAAAAATAGTACTTTGTGTACTCGAACACACAACTTTTATGACTTTTCAAACTCTGAAACTCGATAACTACGGAAAATGAGGACCAAATTCCTTAAACAAAGTGTCAAATTAATCAGCACTACGAGGCCTTTAAGATTCACAACACATCAACTTTGCATCTAGTTGAATTTCCAAGAAAAATAGTACTTTGTTAACTCGAACACACAACTTTTGGGACTTTTCAAATACTGAAACTCGATAACTACGGAAAATGAGGACCAAATTCCTTAAACAAAGTGTCAAATTAATCAGCACTACGAGGCCTTTAAGATTCACAACACATCATCTTTGCATCTAGTTGAATTTCCAAGAAAAATAGTACTTTGTGTACTCGAACACACAACTTTTATGACTTTTCAAACTCTGAAACTCGATAACTACGGAAAATGAGTACCAAATTCCTTAAACAAAGTGTCAAATTAATCAGCTCTTCGAGGCCTTTAAAATGTCACAACACATCATCTTTGCATCTTGATGAATTTCCAAGAAAAATAGTACTTTGTGTACTCGAACACACAACTTTTGGGACTTTTCAAATACTGAAACTCGATAACTACGGAAAATGAGGACCAAATTCCTTAAACAAAGTGTCAAATTAATCAGCACTACGAGGCCTTTAAGATTCACAACACATCAACTTTGCATCTAGTTGAATTTCCTAGAAATACAGTACTTTGTGTACTCGAACACACAACTTTTGGGACTTTTCAAATACTGAAACTCGATAACTACGGAAAATGAGTACCAAATTCCTTAAACAAAGTGTCAAATTAATCAGCACTACGAGGCCTTTAAGATTCACAACACATCAACTTTGCATCTAGTTGAATTTCCAAGAAAAATAGTACTTTGTGTACTCGAACACACAACTTTTGGGACTTTTCAAATACTGAAACTCGATAACTACGGAAAATGAGTACCAAATTCCTTAAACAAAGTGTCAAATTAATCAGCACTACGAGGCCTTTAAGATTCACAACACATCATCTTTGCATCTAGTTGAATTTCCAAGAAAAATAGTACTTTGTGTACTCGAACACACAACTTTTGGGACTTTTCAAATACTGAAACTCGATAACTACGGAAAATGAGGACCAAATTCCTTAAACAAAGTGTCAAATTAATCAGCACTACGAGGCCTTTAAGATTCACAACACATCATCTTTGCATCTAGTTGAATTTCCAAGAAAAATAGTACTTTGTGTACTCGAACACACAACTTTTATGACTTTTCAAACTCTGAAACTCGATAACTACGGAAAATGAGGACCAAATTCCTTAAACAAAGTGTCAAATTAATCAGCACTACGAGGCCTTTAAGATTCACAACACATCAACTTTGCATCTAGTTGAATTTCCAAGAAAAATAGTACTTTGTTAACTCGAACACACAACTTTTGGGACTTTTCAAATACTGAAACTCGATAACTACGGAAAATGAGGACCAAATTCCTTAAACAAAGTGTCAAATTAATCAGCACTACGAGGCCTTTAAGATTCACAACACATCATCTTTGCATCTAGTTGAATTTCCAAGAAAAATAGTACTTTGTGTACTCGAACACACAACTTTTATGACTTTTCAAACTCTGAAACTCGATAACTACGGAAAATGAGTACCAAATTCCTTAAACAAAGTGTCAAATTAATCAGCTCTTCGAGGCCTTTAAAATGTCACACCACATCATCTTTGCATCTTGATGAATTTCCAAGAAAAATAGTACTTTGTGTACTCGAACACACAACTTTTGGGACTTTTCAAATACTGAAACTCGATAACTACGGAAAATGAGGACCAAATTCCTTAAACAAAGTGTCAAATTAATCAGCACTACGAGGCCTTTAAGATTCACAACACATCAACTTTGCATCTAGTTGAATTTCCAAGAAAAATAGTACTTTGTGAACTCGAACACACAACTTTTGGGACTTTTCAAATACTGAAACTCGATAACTACGGAAAATGAGTACCAAATTCCTTAAACAAAGTGTCAAATTAATCAGCACTACGAGGCCTTTAAGATTCACAACACATCATCTTTGCATCTAGTTGAATTTCCAAGAAAAATAGTACTTTGTGTACTCGAACACACAACTTTTATGACTTTTCAAACTCTGAAACTCGATAACTACGGAAAATGAGTACCAAATTCCTTAAACAAAGTGTCAAATTAATCAGCACTACGAGGCCTTTAAGATTCACAACACATCATCTTTGCATCTAGTTGAATTTCCAAGAAAAATAGTACTTTGTGTACTCGAACACACAACTTTTGGGACTTTTCAAACTCTGAAACACGATAACTACGGAAAATGAGGACCAAATTCCTTAAACAAAGTGTCAAATTAATCAGCGCTACGAGGCCTTTAAGATTCACAACACATCAACTTTGCATCTAATTGAATTTCCAAGAAAATTAGTACTTTGTGTACTCGAACACACAACTTTTGGGACTTTTCAAATACTGAAACTCGATAACTACGGAAAATGAGTACCAAATTCCTTAAACAAAGTGTCAAATTAATCAGCACTACGAGGCCTTTAAGATTCACAACACATCAACTTTGCATCTAATTGAATTTCTAAGAAAATTAGTACTTTGTGTACTCGAACACACAACTTTTATGACTTTTCAAACTCTGAAACTCGATAACTAAGGAAAATGAGTACCAAATTCCTTAAACAAAGTGTCAAATTAATCAGCACTACGAGGCCTTTAAGATTCATAACACATCAACTTTGCATCTAGTTGAATTTCCAAGAAAAATAGTACTTTGTGTACTCGAACACACAACTTTTATGACTTTTCAAACTCTGAAACTCGATAACTACGGACAATTAGTACCAAATTCCTTAAACAATGTGTCAAATTAATCAGCTATACGAAGGCCTTTAAGATTCACAACACATCAACTTTGCATCTAGTTGAATTTCCAAGAAAAATAGTACTTTGTGTACTCGAACCCACAACTTTTATGACTTTTCAAACTCTGAAACTCGATAACCACGGAAAATGAGTACCAAATTCCTTAAACAAAGTGTCTAATTAATCAGCTCTTCGAGGCCTTTAAAATGTCACAACACATCAACTTTGCATCTAGTTGAATTTCCTAGAAATACAGTACTTTGTGTACTCGAACACACAACTTTTGGGACTTTTCAAACTCTGAAACACGATAACTACGGAAAATGAGGACCAAATTCCTTAAACAAAGTGTCAAATTAATCAGCACTACGAGGCCTTTAAGATTCACAACACATCATCTTTGCATCTAGTTGAATTTCCAAGAAAAATAGTACTTTGTGTACTCGAACACACAACTTTTATGACTTTTCAAACTCTGAAACTCGATAACTACGGAAAATGAGGACCAAATTCCTTAAACAAAGTGTCAAATTAATCAGCACTACGAGGCCTTTAAGATTCACAACACATCAACTTTGCATCTAGTTGAATTTCCAAGAAAAATAGTACTTTGTTAACTCGAACACACAACTTTTGGGACTTTTCAAATACTGAAACTCGATAACTACGGAAAATGAGGACCAAATTCCTTAAACAAAGTGTCAAATTAATCAGCACTACGAGGCCTTTAAGATTCACAACACATCATCTTTGCATCTAGTTGAATTTCCAAGAAAAATAGTACTTTGTGTACTCGAACACACAACTTTTATGACTTTTCAAACTCTGAAACTCGATAACTACGGAAAATGAGGACCAAATTCCTTAAACAAAGTGTCAAATTAATCAGCACTACGAGGCCTTTAAGATTCACAACACATCATCTTTGCATCTAGTTGAATTTCCAAGAAAAATAGTACTTTGTGTACTCGAACACACAACTTTTATGACTTTTCAAACTCTGAAACTCGATAACTACGGAAAATGAGTACCAAATTCCTTAAACAAAGTGTCAAATTAATCAGCTCTTCGAGGCCTTTAAAATGTCACAACACATCATCTTTGCATCTTGATGAATTTCCAAGAAAAATAGTACTTTGTGTACTCGAACACACAACTTTTGGGACTTTTCAAATACTGAAACTCGATAACTACGGAAAATGAGGACCAAATTCCTTAAACAAAGTGTCAAATTAATCAGCACTACGAGGCCTTTAAGATTCACAACACATCAACTTTGCATCTAGTTGAATTTCCTAGAAATACAGTACTTTGTGTACTCGAACACACAACTTTTGGGACTTTTCAAATACTGAAACTCGATAACTACGGAAAATGAGGACCAAATTCCTTAAACAAAGTGTCAAATTAATCAGCACTACGAGGCCTTTAAGATTCACAACACATCATCTTTGCATCTAGTTGAATTTCCAAGAAAAATAGTACTTTGTGTACTCGAACACACAACTTTTATGACTTTTCAAACTCTGAAACTCGATAACTACGGAAAATGAGGACCAAATTCCTTAAACAAAGTGTCAAATTAATCAGCACTACGAGGCCTTTAAGATTCACAACACATCAACTTTGCATCTAGTTGAATTTCCAAGAAAAATAGTACTTTGTGTACTCGAACACACAACTTTTGGGACTTTTCAAATACTGAAACTCGATAACTACGGAAAATGAGTACCAAATTCCTTAAACAAAGTGTCAAATTAATCAGCACTACGAGGCCTTTAAGATTCACAACACATCATCTTTGCATCTAGTTGAATTTCCAAGAAAAATAGTACTTTGTGTACTCGAACACACAACTTTTGGGACTTTTCAAATACTGAAACTCGATAACTACGGAAAATGAGGACCAAATTCCTTAAACAAAGTGTCAAATTAATCAGCACTACGAGGCCTTTAAGATTCACAACACATCATCTTTGCATCTAGTTGAATTTCCAAGAAAAATAGTACTTTGTGTACTCGAACACACAACTTTTATGACTTTTCAAACTCTGAAACTCGATAACTACGGAAAATGAGGACCAAATTCCTTAAACAAAGTGTCAAATTAATCAGCACTACGAGGCCTTTAAGATTCACAACACATCAACTTTGCATCTAGTTGAATTTCCAAGAAAAATAGTACTTTGTGAACTCGAACACACAACTTTTGGGACTTTTCAAATACTGAAACTCGATAACTACGGAAAATGAGGACCAAATTCCTTAAACAAAGTGTCAAATTAATCAGCACTACGAGGCCTTTAAGATTCACAACACATCAACTTTGCATCTAGTTGAATTTCCAAGAAAAATAGTACTTTGTGTACTCGAACACACAAATTTTATGACTTTTCAAACTCTGAAACTCTATAACTACGGAAAATGAGTACCAAATTCCTTAAACAAAGTGTCAAATTAATCAGCACTACGAGGCCTTTAAGATTCACAACACATCAACTTTGCATCTAGTTGAATTTCCTAGAAATACAGTACTTTGTGTACTCGAACACACAACTTTTGGGACTTTTCAAATACTGAAACTCGATAACTACGGAAAATGAGGACCAAATTCCTTAAACAAAGTGTCAAATTAATCAGCACTACGAGGCCTTTAAGATTCACAACACATCAACTTTGCATCTAGTTGAATTTCCTAGAAATACAGTACTTTGTGTACTCGAACACACAACTTTTGGGACTTTTCAAATACTGAAACTCGATAACTACGGAAAATGAGTACCAAATTCCTTAAACAAAGTGTCAAATTAATCAGCACTACGAGGCCTTTAAGATTCACAACACATCAACTTTGCATCTAGTTGAATTTCCAAGAAAAATAGTACTTTGTGTACTCGAACACACAACTTTTGGGACTTTTCAAATACTGAAACTCGATAACTACGGAAAATGAGTACCAAATTCCTTAAACAAAGTGTCAAATTAATCAGCACTACGAGGCCTTTAAGATTCACAACACATCATCTTTGCATCTAGTTGAATTTCCAAGAAAAATAGTACTTTGTGTACTCGAACACACAACTTTTGGGACTTTTCAAATACTGAAACTCGATAACTACGGAAAATGAGGACCAAATTCCTTAAACAAAGTGTCAAATTAATCAGCACTACGAGGCCTTTAAGATTCACAACACATCATCTTTGCATCTAGTTGAATTTCCAAGAAAAATAGTACTTTGTGTACTCGAACACACAACTTTTATGACTTTTCAAACTCTGAAACTCGATAACTACGGAAAATGAGGACCAAATTCCTTAAACAAAGTGTCAAATTAATCAGCACTACGAGGCCTTTAAGATTCACAACACATCAACTTTGCATCTAGTTGAATTTCCAAGAAAAATAGTACTTTGTTAACTCGAACACACAACTTTTGGGACTTTTCAAATACTGAAACTCGATAACTACGGAAAATGAGGACCAAATTCCTTAAACAAAGTGTCAAATTAATCAGCACTACGAGGCCTTTAAGATTCACAACACATCATCTTTGCATCTAGTTGAATTTCCAAGAAAAATAGTACTTTGTGTACTCGAACACACAACTTTTATGACTTTTCAAACTCTGAAACTCGATAACTACGGAAAATGAGTACCAAATTCCTTAAACAAAGTGTCAAATTAATCAGCTCTTCGAGGCCTTTAAAATGTCACAACACATCATCTTTGCATCTTGATGAATTTCCAAGAAAAATAGTACTTTGTGTACTCGAACACACAACTTTTGGGACTTTTCAAATACTGAAACTCGATAACTACGGAAAATGAGGACCAAATTCCTTAAACAAAGTGTCAAATTAATCAGCACTACGAGGCCTTTAAGATTCACAACACATCAACTTTGCATCTAGTTGAATTTCCTAGAAATACAGTACTTTGTGTACTCGAACACACAACTTTTGGGACTTTTCAAATACTGAAACTCGATAACTACGGAAAATGAGTACCAAATTCCTTAAACAAAGTGTCAAATTAATCAGCACTACGAGGCCTTTAAGATTCACAACACATCAACTTTGCATCTAGTT
Source organism: Euwallacea fornicatus (assembly GCF_040115645.1). Classification (NCBI taxonomy): domain Eukaryota; kingdom Metazoa; phylum Arthropoda; class Insecta; order Coleoptera; family Curculionidae; genus Euwallacea; species Euwallacea fornicatus. The sequence goes on from NW_027096037.1 coordinate 384,566, forward strand.
GAATTTCCAAGAAAAATAGTACTTTGTGTACTCGAACACACAACTTTTGGGACTTTTCAAATACTGAAACTCGATAACTACGGAAAATGAGTACCAAATTCCTTAAACAAAGTGTCAAATTAATCAGCACTACGAGGCCTTTAAGATTCACAACACATCATCTTTGCATCTAGTTGAATTTCCAAGAAAAATAGTACTTTGTGTACTCGAACACACAACTTTTGGGACTTTTCAAATACTGAAACTCGATAACTACGGAAAATGAGGACCAAATTCCTTAAACAAAGTGTCAAATTAATCAGTACTACGAGGCCTTTAAGATTCACAACACATCATCTTTGCATCTAGTTGAATTTCCAAGAAAAATAGTACTTTGTGTACTCGAACACACAACTTTTATGACTTTTCAAACTCTGAAACTCGATAACTACGGAAAATGAGGACCAAATTCCTTAAACAAAGTGTCAAATTAATCAGCACTACGAGGCCTTTAAGATTCACAACACATCAACTTTGCATCTAGTTGAATTTCCAAGAAAAATAGTACTTTGTTAACTCGAACACACAACTTTTGGGACTTTTCAAATACTGAAACTCGATAACTACGGAAAATGAGGACCAAATTCCTTAAACAAAGTGTCAAATTAATCAGCACTACGAGGCCTTTAAGATTCACAACACATCATCTTTGCATCTAGTTGAATTTCCAAGAAAAATAGTACTTTGTGTACTCGAACACACAACTTTTATGACTTTTCAAACTCTGAAACTCGATAACTACGGAAAATGAGTACCAAATTCCTTAAACAAAGTGTCAAATTAATCAGCTCTTCGAGGCCTTTAAAATGTCACACCACATCATCTTTGCATCTTGATGAATTTCCAAGAAAAATAGTACTTTGTGTACTCGAACACACAACTTTTGGGACTTTTCAAATACTGAAACTCGATAACTACGGAAAATGAGGACCAAATTCCTTAAACAAAGTGTCAAATTAATCAGCACTACGAGGCCTTTAAGATTCACAACACATCAACTTTGCATCTAGTTGAATTTCCAAGAAAAATAGTACTTTGTGAACTCGAACACACAACTTTTGGGACTTTTCAAATACTGAAACTCGATAACTACGGAAAATGAGTACCAAATTCCTTAAACAAAGTGTCAAATTAATCAGCACTACGAGGCCTTTAAGATTCACAACACATCATCTTTGCATCTAGTTGAATTTCCAAGAAAAATAGTACTTTGTGTACTCGAACACACAACTTTTATGACTTTTCAAACTCTGAAACTCGATAACTACGGAAAATGAGTACCAAATTCCTTAAACAAAGTGTCAAATTAATCAGCACTACGAGGCCTTTAAGATTCACAACACATCATCTTTGCATCTAGTTGAATTTCCAAGAAAAATAGTACTTTGTGTACTCGAACACACAACTTTTGGGACTTTTCAAACTCTGAAACACGATAACTACGGAAAATGAGGACCAAATTCCTTAAACAAAGTGTCAAATTAATCAGCGCTACGAGGCCTTTAAGATTCACAACACATCAACTTTGCATCTAATTGAATTTCCAAGAAAATTAGTACTTTGTGTACTCGAACACACAACTTTTGGGACTTTTCAAATACTGAAACTCGATAACTACGGAAAATGAGTACCAAATTCCTTAAACAAAGTGTCAAATTAATCAGCACTACGAGGCCTTTAAGATTCACAACACATCAACTTTGCATCTAATTGAATTTCTAAGAAAATTAGTACTTTGTGTACTCGAACACACAACTTTTATGACTTTTCAAACTCTGAAACTCGATAACTAAGGAAAATGAGTACCAAATTCCTTAAACAAAGTGTCAAATTAATCAGCACTACGAGGCCTTTAAGATTCATAACACATCAACTTTGCATCTAGTTGAATTTCCAAGAAAAATAGTACTTTGTGTACTCGAACACACAACTTTTATGACTTTTCAAACTCTGAAACTCGATAACTACGGACAATTAGTACCAAATTCCTTAAACAATGTGTCAAATTAATCAGCTATACGAAGGCCTTTAAGATTCACAACACATCAACTTTGCATCTAGTTGAATTTCCAAGAAAAATAGTACTTTGTGTACTCGAACCCACAACTTTTATGACTTTTCAAACTCTGAAACTCGATAACCACGGAAAATGAGTACCAAATTCCTTAAACAAAGTGTCTAATTAATCAGCTCTTCGAGGCCTTTAAAATGTCACAACACATCATCTTTGCATCTTGATGAATTTCCAAGAAAAATAGTACTTTGTGTACTCGAACACACAACTTTTGGGACTTTTCAAATACTGAAACTCGATAACTACGGAAAATGAGGACCAAATTCCTTAAACAAAGTGTCAAATTAATCAGCACTACGAGGCCTTTAAGATTCACAACACATCAACTTTGCATCTAGTTGAATTTCCTAGAAATACAGTACTTTGTGTACTCGAACACACAACTTTTGGGACTTTTCAAACTCTGAAACACGATAACTACGGAAAATGAGGACCAAATTCCTTAAACAAAGTGTCAAATTAATCAGCGCTACGAGGCCTTTAAGATTCACAACACATCAACTTTGCATCTAGTTGAATTTCCAAGAAAAATAGTACTTTGTGTACTCGAACACACAACTTTTGGGACTTTTCAAATACTGAAACTCGATAACTACGGAAAATGAGTACCAAATTCCTTAAACAAAGTGTCAAATTAATCAGCACTACGAGGCCTTTAAGATTCACAACACATCATCTTTGCATCTAGTTGAATTTCCAAGAAAAATAGTACTTTGTGTACTCGAACACACAACTTTTGGGACTTTTCAAATACTGAAACTCGATAACTACGGAAAATGAGGACCAAATTCCTTAAACAAAGTGTCAAATTAATCAGCACTACGAGGCCTTTAAGATTCACAACACATCATCTTTGCATCTAGTTGAATTTCCAAGAAAAATAGTACTTTGTGTACTCGAACACACAACTTTTATGACTTTTCAAACTCTGAAACTCGATAACTACGGAAAATGAGGACCAAATTCCTTAAACAAAGTGTCAAATTAATCAGCACTACGAGGCCTTTAAGATTCACAACACATCAACTTTGCATCTAGTTGAATTTCCAAGAAAAATAGTACTTTGTTAACTCGAACACACAACTTTTGGGACTTTTCAAATACTGAAACTCGATAACTACGGAAAATGAGGACCAAATTCCTTAAACAAAGTGTCAAATTAATCAGCACTACGAGGCCTTTAAGATTCACAACACATCATCTTTGCATCTAGTTGAATTTCCAAGAAAAATAGTACTTTGTGTACTCGAACACACAACTTTTATGACTTTTCAAACTCTGAAACTCGATAACTACGGAAAATGAGTACCAAATTCCTTAAACAAAGTGTCAAATTAATCAGCTCTTCGAGGCCTTTAAAATGTCACACCACATCATCTTTGCATCTTGATGAATTTCCAAGAAAAATAGTACTTTGTGTACTCGAACACACAACTTTTGGGACTTTTCAAATACTGAAACTCGATAACTACGGAAAATGAGGACCAAATTCCTTAAACAAAGTGTCAAATTAATCAGCACTACGAGGCCTTTAAGATTCACAACACATCAACTTTGCATCTAGTTGAATTTCCAAGAAAAATAGTACTTTGTGAACTCGAACACACAACTTTTGGGACTTTTCAAATACTGAAACTCGATAACTACGGAAAATGAGTACCAAATTCCTTAAACAAAGTGTCAAATTAATCAGCACTACGAGGCCTTTAAGATTCACAACACATCATCTTTGCATCTAGTTGAATTTCCAAGAAAAATAGTACTTTGTGTACTCGAACACACAACTTTTATGACTTTTCAAACTCTGAAACTCGATAACTACGGAAAATGAGTACCAAATTCCTTAAACAAAGTGTCAAATTAATCAGCACTACGAGGCCTTTAAGATTCACAACACATCATCTTTGCATCTAGTTGAATTTCCAAGAAAAATAGTACTTTGTGTACTCGAACACACAACTTTTGGGACTTTTCAAACTCTGAAACACGATAACTACGGAAAATGAGGACCAAATTCCTTAAACAAAGTGTCAAATTAATCAGCGCTACGAGGCCTTTAAGATTCACAACACATCAACTTTGCATCTAATTGAATTTCCAAGAAAATTAGTACTTTGTGTACTCGAACACACAACTTTTGGGACTTTTCAAATACTGAAACTCGATAACTACGGAAAATGAGTACCAAATTCCTTAAACAAAGTGTCAAATTAATCAGCACTACGAGGCCTTTAAGATTCACAACACATCAACTTTGCATCTAATTGAATTTCTAAGAAAATTAGTACTTTGTGTACTCGAACACACAACTTTTATGACTTTTCAAACTCTGAAACTCGATAACTAAGGAAAATGAGTACCAAATTCCTTAAACAAAGTGTCAAATTAATCAGCACTACGAGGCCTTTAAGATTCATAACACATCAACTTTGCATCTAGTTGAATTTCCAAGAAAAATAGTACTTTGTGTACTCGAACACACAACTTTTATGACTTTTCAAACTCTGAAACTCGATAACTACGGACAATTAGTACCAAATTCCTTAAACAATGTGTCAAATTAATCAGCTATACGAAGGCCTTTAAGATTCACAACACATCAACTTTGCATCTAGTTGAATTTCCAAGAAAAATAGTACTTTGTGTACTCGAACCCACAACTTTTATGACTTTTCAAACTCTGAAACTCGATAACCACGGAAAATGAGTACCAAATTCCTTAAACAAAGTGTCTAATTAATCAGCTCTTCGAGGCCTTTAAAATGTCACAACACATCATCTTTGCATCTTGATGAATTTCCAAGAAAAATAGTACTTTGTGTACTCGAACACACAACTTTTGGGACTTTTCAAATACTGAAACTCGATAACTACGGAAAATGAGGACCAAATTCCTTAAACAAAGTGTCAAATTAATCAGCACTACGAGGCCTTTAAGATTCACAACACATCAACTTTGCATCTAGTTGAATTTCCTAGAAATACAGTACTTTGTGTACTCGAACACACAACTTTTGGGACTTTTCAAACTCTGAAACACGATAACTACGGAAAATGAGGACCAAATTCCTTAAACAAAGTGTCAAATTAATCAGCGCTACGAGGCCTTTAAGATTCACAACACATCAACTTTGCATCTAGTTGAATTTCCAAGAAAAATAGTACTTTGTGTACTCGAACACACAACTTTTGGGACTTTTCAAATACTGAAACTCGATAACTACGGAAAATGAGTACCAAATTCCTTAAACAAAGTGTCAAATTAATCAGCACTACGAGGCCTTTAAGATTCACAACACATCATCTTTGCATCTAGTTGAATTTCCAAGAAAAATAGTACTTTGTGTACTCGAACACACAACTTTTATGACTTTTCAAACTCTGAAACTCGATAACTACGGAAAATGAGTACCAAATTCCTTAAACAAAGTGTCAAATTAATCAGCACTACGAGGCCTTTAAGATTCACAACACATCATCTTTGCATCTAGTTGAATTTCCAAGAAAAATAGTACTTTGTGTACTCGAACACACAAATTTTATGACTTTTCAAACTCTGAAACTCTATAACTACGGAAAATGAGTACCAAATTCCTTAAACAAAGTGTCAAATTAATCAGCACTACGAGGCCTTTAAGATTCACAACACATCAACTTTGCATCTAGTTGAATTTCCTAGAAATACAGTACTTTGTGTACTCGAACACACAACTTTTGGGACTTTTCAAACTCTGAAACACGATAACTACGGAAAATGAGTACCAAATTCCTTAAACAAAATGTCAAATTAATCAGCTCTTCGAGGCCTTTAAAATGTCACAACACATCATCTTTGCATCTTGATGAATTTCCAAGAAAAATAGTACTTTGTGTACTCGAACACACAACTTTTATGACTTTTCAAACTCTGAAACTCGATAACTACGGAAAATGAGTACCAAATTCCTTGAACAAAGTGTCAAATTAATCAGCTCTTCGAGGCCTTTAAAATGTCACAACACATCATCTTTGCATCTTGATGAATTTCCAAGAAAAATAGTACTTTGTGTACTCGAACACACAACTTTTGGGACTTTTCAAACTCTGAAACACGATAACTACGGAAAATGAGGACCAAATTCCTTAAACAAAGTGTCAAATTAATCAGCACTACGAGGCCTTTAAGATTCACAACACATCAACTTTGCATCTAGTTGAATTTCCAAGAAAAATAGTACTTTGTGTACTCGAACACACAACTTTTGGGACTTTTCAAATACTGAAACTCGATAACTACGGAAAATGAGGACCAAATTCCTTAAACAAAGTGTCAAATTAATCAGCACTACGAGGCCTTTAAGATTCACAACACATCAACTTTGCATCTAGTTGAATTTCCAAGAAAAATAGTACTTTGTGTACTCGAACACACAACTTTTGGGACTTTTCAAATACTGAAACTCGATAACTACGGAAAATGAGGACCAAATTCCTTAAACAAAGTGTCAAATTAATCAGCACTACGAGGCCTTTAAGATTCACAACACATCATCTTTGCATCTAGTTGAATTTCCAAGAAAAATAGTACTTTGTGAACTCGAACACACAACTTTTGGGACTTTTCAAATACTGAAACTCGATAACTACGGAAAATGAGGACCAAATTCCTTAAACAAAGTGTCAAATTAATCAGCACTACGAGGCCTTTAAGATTCACAACACATCAACTTTGCATCTAGTTGAATTTCCAAGAAAAATAGTACTTTGTGTACTCGAACACACAACTTTTGGGACTTTTCAAATACTGAAACTCGATAACTACGGAAAATGAGGACCAAATTCCTTAAACAAAGTGTCAAATTAATCAGCACTACGAGGCCTTTAAGATTCACAACACATCATCTTTGCATCTAGTTGAATTTCCAAGAAAAATAGTACTTTGTGTACTCGAACACACAACTTTTATGACTTTTCAAACTCTGAAACTCGATAACTACGGAAAATGAGGACCAAATTCCTTAAACAAAGTATCAAATTAATCAGCACTACGAGGCCTTTAAGATTCACAACACATCAACTTTGCATCTAGTTGAATTTCCAAGAAAAATAGTACTTTGTGAACTCGAACACACAACTTTTGGGACTTTTCAAATACTGAAACTCGATAACTACGGAAAATGAGGACCAAATTCCTTAAACAAAGTGTCAAATTAATCAGCACTACGAGGCCTTTAAGATTCACAACACATCAACTTTGCATCTAGTTGAATTTCCTAGAAATACAGTACTTTTTGTACTCGAACACACAACTTTTGGGACTTTTCAAACTCTGAAACACGATAACTACGGAAAATGAGGACCAAATTCCTTAAACAAAGTGTCAAATTAATCAGCTCTTCGAGGCCTTTAAAATGTCACAACACATCATCTTTGCATCTTGATGAATTTCCAAGAAAAATAGTACTTTGTGTACTCGAACACACAACTTTTGGGACTTTTCAAATACTGAAACTCGATAACTACGGAAAATGAGGACCAAATTCCTTAAACAAAGTGTCAAATTAATCAGCACTACGAGGCCTTTAAGATTCACAACACATCAACTTTGCATCTAGTTGAATTTCCTAGAAATACAGTACTTTGTGTACTCGAACACACAACTTTTATGACTTTTCAAACTCTGAAACTCGATAACTACGGAAAATGAGTACCAAATTCCTTAAACAAAGTGTCAAATTAATCAGCTCTTCGAGGCCTTTAAAATGTCACAACACATCATCTTTGCATCTTGATGAATTTCCAAGAAAAATAGTACTTTGTGTACTCGAACACACAACTTTTGGGACTTTTCAAATACTGAAACTCGATAACTACGGAAAATGAGGACCAAATTCCTTAAACAAAGTGTCAAATTAATCAGCTATACGAGGCCTTTAAGATTCACAACACATCAACTTTGCATCTAGTTGAATTTCCAAGAAAAATAGTACTTTGTGTACTCGAACCCACAACTTTTATGACTTTTCAAACTCTGAAACTCGATAACTACGGACAATTAGTACCAAATTCCTTAAACAAAGTGTCAAATTAATCAGCTCTACGAGGCCTTTAAGATTCGCAACACATCAACTTTGCATCTAGTTGAATTTCCAAGAAAAATAGTACTTTGTGTACTCGAACCCACAACTTTTATGACTTTTCAAACTCTGAAACTCGATAACTACGGAAAATGAGTACCAAATTCCTTAAACAAAGTGTCAAATTAATCAGCTCTTCGAGGCCTTTAAAATGTCACAACACATCATCTTTGCATCTTGATGAATTTCCTAGAAATACAGTACTTTGTGTACTCGAACACACAACTTTTGGGACTTTTCAAACTCTGAAACACGATAACTACGGAAAATGAGTACCAAATTCCTTAAACAAAATGTCAAATTAATCAGCTCTTCGAGGCCTTTAAAATGTCACAACACATCATCTTTGCATCTTGATGAATTTCCAAGAAAAATAGTACTTTGTGTACTCGAACACACAACTTTTATGACTTTTCAAACTCTGAAACTCGATAACTACGGAAAATGAGTACCAAATTCCTTGAACAAAGTGTCAAATTAATCAGCTCTTCGAGGCCTTTAAAATGTCACAACACATCATCTTTGCATCTTGATGAATTTCCAAGAAAAATAGTACTTTGTGTACTCGAACACACAACTTTTGGGACTTTTCAAACTCTGAAACACGATAACTACGGAAAATGAGGACCAAATTCCTTAAACAAAGTGTCAAATTAATCAGCACTACGAGGCCTTTAAGATTCACAACACATCAACTTTGCATCTAGTTGAATTTCCAAGAAAAATAGTACTTTGTGTACTCGAACACACAACTTTTGGGACTTTTCAAATACTGAAACTCGATAACTACGGAAAATGAGGACCAAATTCCTTAAACAAAGTGTCAAATTAATCAGCACTACGAGGCCTTTAAGATTCACAACACATCAACTTTGCATCTAGTTGAATTTCCAAGAAAAATAGTACTTTGTGTACTCGAACACACAACTTTTGGGACTTTTCAAATACTGAAACTCGATAACTACGGAAAATGAGGACCAAATTCCTTAAACAAAGTGTCAAATTAATCAGCACTACGAGGCCTTTAAGATTCACAACACATCATCTTTGCATCTAGTTGAATTTCCAAGAAAAATAGTACTTTGTGAACTCGAACACACAACTTTTGGGACTTTTCAAATACTGAAACTCGATAACTACGGAAAATGAGGACCAAATTCCTTAAACAAAGTGTCAAATTAATCAGCACTACGAGGCCTTTAAGATTCACAACACATCAACTTTGCATCTAGTTGAATTTCCAAGAAAAATAGTACTTTGTGTACTCGAACACACAACTTTTGGGACTTTTCAAATACTGAAACTCGATAACTACGGAAAATGAGGACCAAATTCCTTAAACAAAGTGTCAAATTAATCAGCACTACGAGGCCTTTAAGATTCACAACACATCATCTTTGCATCTAGTTGAATTTCCAAGAAAAATAGTACTTTGTGTACTCGAACACACAACTTTTATGACTTTTCAAACTCTGAAACTCGATAACTACGGAAAATGAGGACCAAATTCCTTAAACAAAGTATCAAATTAATCAGCACTACGAGGCCTTTAAGATTCACAACACATCAACTTTGCATCTAGTTGAATTTCCAAGAAAAATAGTACTTTGTGAACTCGAACACACAACTTTTGGGACTTTTCAAATACTGAAACTCGATAACTACGGAAAATGAGGACCAAATTCCTTAAACAAAGTGTCAAATTAATCAGCACTACGAGGCCTTTAAGATTCACAACACATCAACTTTGCATCTAGTTGAATTTCCTAGAAATACAGTACTTTTTGTACTCGAACACACAACTTTTGGGACTTTTCAAACTCTGAAACACGATAACTACGGAAAATGAGGACCAAATTCCTTAAACAAAGTGTCAAATTAATCAGCTCTTCGAGGCCTTTAAAATGTCACAACACATCATCTTTGCATCTTGATGAATTTCCAAGAAAAATAGTACTTTGTGTACTCGAACACACAACTTTTGGGACTTTTCAAATACTGAAACTCGATAACTACGGAAAATGAGGACCAAATTCCTTAAACAAAGTGTCAAATTAATCAGCTATACGAGGCCTTTAAGATTCACAACACATCAACTTTGCATCTAGTTGAATTTCCAAGAAAAATAGTACTTTGTGTACTCGAACCCACAACTTTTATGACTTTTCAAACTCTGAAACTCGATAACTACGGACAATTAGTACCAAATTCCTTAAACAAAGTGTCAAATTAATCAGCTCTACGAGGCCTTTAAGATTCACAACACATCAACTTTGCATCTAGTTGAATTTCCAAGAAAAATAGTACTTTGTGTACTCGAACACACAACTTTTATGACTTTTCAAACTCTGAAACTCGATAACTACGGACAATTAGTACCAAATTCCTTAAACAAAGTGTCAAATTAATCAGCTCTACGAGGCCTTTAAGATTCACAACACATCAACTTTGCATCTAGTTGAATTTCCTAGAAATACAGTACTTTGTGTACTCGAACACACAACTTTTATGACTTTTCAAACTCTGAAACTCGATAACTACGGAAAATGAGGACCAAATTCCTTAAACAAAGTGTCAAATTAATCAGCACTACGAGGCCTTTAAGATTCACAACACATCAACTTTGCATCTAGTTGAATTTCCTAGAAATACAGTACTTTGTGTACTCGAACACACAACTTTTGGGACTTTTCAAACTCTGAAACACGATAACTACGGAAAATGAGGACCAAATTCCTTAAACAAAGTGTCAAATTAATCAGCACTACGAGGCCTTTAAGATTCACAACACATCAACTTTGCATCTAGTTGAATTTCCAAGAAAAATAGTACTTTGTGTACTCGAACACACAACTTTTGGGACTTTTCAAATACTGAAACTCGATAACTACGGAAAATGAGTACCAAATTCCTTAAACAAAGTGTCAAATTAATCAGCACTACGAGGCCTTTAAGATTCACAACACATCATCTTTGCATCTAGTTGAATTTCCAAGAAAAATAGTACTTTGTGTACTCGAACACACAACTTTTATGACTTTTCAAACTCTGAAACTCGATAACTACGGAAAATGAGTACCAAATTCTTTAAACAAAGTGTCAAATTAATCAGCTCTTCGAGGCCTTTAAAATGTCACAACACATCATCTTTGCATCTTGATGAATTTCCAAGAAAAATAGTACTTTGTGTACTCGAACACACATCTTTTGGGACTTTTCATATACTGAAACTCGATAACTACGGAAAATGAGGACCAAATTCCTTAAACAAAGTGTCAAATTAATCAGCACTACGAGGCCTTTAAGATTCACAACACATCAACTTTGCATCTAATTGAATTTCCAAGAAAAATAGTACTTTGTGTACTCGAACACACAACTTTTGGGACTTTTCAAATACTGAAACTCGATAACTACGGAAAATGAGGACCAAATTCCTTAAACAAAGTGTCAAATTAATCAGCACTACGAGGCCTTTAAGATTCACAACACATCAACTTTGCATCTAGTTGAATTTCCTAGAAATACAGTACTTTGTGTACTCGAACACACAACTTTTATGACTTTTCAAACTCTGAAACTCGATAACTACGGAAAATGAGTACCAAATTCCTTGAACAAAGTGTCAAATTAATCAGCTCTTCGAGGCCTTTAAAATGTCACAACACATCAACTTTGCATCTAGTTGAATTTCCAAGAAAAATAGTACTTTGTGTACTCGAACACACAACTTTTATGACTTTTCAAACTCTGAAACTCGATAACTACGGACAATTAGTACCAAATTCCTTAAACAATGTGTCAAATTAATCAGCTATACGAAGGCCTTTAAGATTCACAACACATCAACTTTGCATCTAGTTGAATTTCCAAGAAAAATAGTACTTTGTGTACTCGAACCCACAACTTTTATGACTTTTCAAACTCTGAAACTCGATAACTACGGAAAATGAGTACCAAATTCCTTAAACAAAGTGTCAAATTAATCAGCTCTTCGAGGCCTTTAAAATGTCACAACACATCATCTTTGCATCTTGATGAATTTCCAAGAAAAATAGTACTTTGTGTACTCGAACACACAACTTTTGGGACTTTTCAAATACTGAAACTCGATAACTACGGAAAATGAGGACCAAATTCCTTAAACAAAGTGTCAAATTAGTCAGCACTACGAGGCCTTTAAGATTCACAACACATCAACTTTGCATCTAGTTGAATTTCCTAGAAATACAGTACTTTGTGTACTCGAACACACAACTTTTGGGACTTTTCAAACTCTGAAACACGATAACTACGGAAAATGAGGACCAAATTCCTTAAACAAAGTGTCAAATTAATCAGCACTACGAGGCCTTTAAGATTCACAACACATCAACTTTGCATCTAGTTGAATTTCCAAGAAAAATAGTACTTTGTGTACTCGAACACACAACTTTTGGGCCTTTTCAAATACTGAAACTCGATAACTACGGAAAATGAGTACCAAATTCCTTAAACAAAGTGTCAAATTAATCAGCACTACGAGGCCTTTAAGATTCACAACACATCAACTTTGCATCTTGATGAATTTCCAAGAAAAATAGTACTTTGTGTACTCGAACACACAACTTTTGGGACTTTTCAAATACTGAAACTCGATAACTACGGAAAATGAGGACCAAATTCCTTAAACAAAGTGTCAAATTAATCAGCACTACGAGGCCTTTAAGATTCACAACACATCAACTTTGCATCTAGTTGAATTTCCTAGAAATACAGTACTTTGTGTACTCGAATACACAACTTTTATGACTTTTCAAACTCTGAAACTCGATAACTACGGAAAATGAGTACCAAATTCCTTAAACAAAGTGTCAAATTAATCAGCTCTTCGAGGCCTTTAAAATGTCACAACACATCATCTTTGCATCTTGATGAATTTCCAAGAAAAATAGTACTTTGTGTACTCGAACACACAACTTTTGGGACTTTTCAAATACTGAAACTCGATAACTACGGAAAATGAGGACCAAATTCCTTAAACAAAGTGTCAAATTAATCAGCACTACGAGGCCTTTAAGATTCACAACACATCAACTTTGCATCTAGTTGAATTTCCAAGAAAAATAGTACTTTGTGTACTCGAACACACAACTTTTGGGACTTTTCAAATACTGAAACTCGATAACTACGGAAAATGAGTACCAAATTCCTTAAACAAAGTGTCAAATTAATCAGCACTACGAGGCCTTTAAGATTCACAACGCATCAACTTTGCATCTAGTTGAATTTCCAAGAAAAATAGTACTTTGTGTACTCGAACACACAACTTTTGGGACTTTTCAAATACTGAAACTCGATAACTACGGAAAATGAGGACCAAATTCCTTAAACAAAGTGTCAAATTAATCAGCTATACGAGGCCTTTAAGATTCACAACACATCAACTTTGCATCTAGTTGAATTTCCAAGAAAAATAGTACTTTGTGTACTCGAACCCACAACTTTTATGACTTTTCAAACTCTGAAACTCGAAAACTACGGACAATTAGTACCAAATTCCTTAAAGAAAGTGTCAAATTAATCAGCTCTACGAGGCCTTTAAGATTCACAACACATCAACTTCGCATCTAGTTGAATTTCCTAGAAATACAGTACTTTGTGTACTCGAACACACAACTTTTATGACTTTTCAAACTCTGAAACTCGATAACTACGGAAAATGAGGACCAAATTCCTTAAACAAAGTGTCAAATTAATCAGCACTACGAGGCCTTTAAGATTCACAACACATCAACTTTGCATCTAGTTGAATTTCCTAGAAATACAGTACTTTGTGTACTCGAACACACAACTTTTGGGACTTTTCAAACTCTGAAACACGATAACTACGGAAAATGAGGACCAAATTCCTTAAACAAAGTGTCAAATTAATCAGCACTACGAGGCCTTTAAGATTCACAACACATCAACTTTGCATCTAGTTGAATTTCCAAGAAAAATAGTACTTTGTGTACTCGAACACACAACTTTTGGGACTTTTCAAATACTGAAACTCGATAACTACGGAAAATGAGTACCAAATTCCTTAAACAAAGTGTCAAATTAATCAGCACTACGAGGCCTTTAAGATTCACAACACATCATCTTTGCATCTAGTTGAATTTCCAAGAAAAATAGTACTTTGTGTACTCGAACCCACAACTTTTATGACTTTTCAAACTCTGAAACTCGAAAACTACGGACAATTAGTACCAAATTCCTTAAAGAAAGTGTCAAATTAATCAGCTCTACGAGGCCTTTAAGATTCACAACACATCAACTTTGCATCTAGTTGAATTTCCTAGAAATACAGTACTTTGTGTACTCGAACACACAACTTTTGGGACTTTTCAAATACTGAAACTCGATAACTACGGAAAATGAGTACCAAATTCCTTAAACAAAGTGTCAAATTAATCAGCACTACGAGGCCTTTAAGATTCACAACACATCATCTTTGCATCTAGTTGAATTTCCAAGAAAAATAGTACTTTGTGTACTCGAACACACAACTTTTATGACTTTTCAAACTCTGAAACTCGATAACTACGGAAAATGAGTACCAAATTCCTTAAACAAAGTGTCAAATTAATCAGCTCTTCGAGGCCTTTAAAATGTCACAACACATCAACTTTGCATCTAGTTGAATTTCCTAGAAATACAGTACTTTGTGTACTCGAACACACAACTTTTATGACTTTTCAAACTCTGAAACTCGATAACTACGGAAAATGAGTACCAAATTCCTTGAACAAAGTGTCAAATTAATCAGCTCTTCGAGTCCTTTAAAATGTCACAACACATCATCTTTGTATCTTGATGAATTTCCAAGAAATATAGTACTTTGTGTACTCGAACACACAACTTTTATGACTTTTCAAACTCTGAAACTCGATAACTACGGAAAATGAGTACCAAATTCCTTGAACAAAGTGTCAAATTAATCAGCTCTTCGAGGCCTTTAAGATTCACAACACATCAACTTTTGATCTAATTGAATTTCCAAGAAAATTAGTACTTTGTGTACTCGAACACACAACTTTTATGACTTTTCAAACTCTGAAACTCGATAACTAAGGAAAATGAGCACCAAATTCCTTAAACAAAGTGTCAAATTAATCAGCACTACGAGGCCTTTAAGATTCACAACACATCAACTTTGCATCTAGTTGAATTTCCAAGAAAAATAGTACTTTGTGTACTCGAACCCACAACTTTTATGACTTTTCAAACTCTGAAACTCGATAACTACGGAAAATGAGTACCAAATTCCTTAAACAAAGTGTCAAATTAATCAGCTCTTCGAGGCCTTTAAAATGTCACAACACATCATCTTTGCATCTTGATGAATTTCCAAGAAAAATAGTACTTTGTGTACTCGAACACACAACTTTTGGGACTTTTCAAATACTGAAACTCGATAACTACGGAAAATGAGGACCAAATTCCTTAAACAAAGTGTCAAATTAATCAGCACTACGAGGCCTTTAAGATTCACAACACATCAACTTTGCATCTAGTTGAATTTCCAAGAAAAATAGTACTTTGTGTACTCGAACACACAACTTTTGGGCCTTTTCAAATACTGAAACTCGATAACTACGGAAAATGAGTACCAAATTCCTTAAACAAAGTGTCAAATTAATCAGCTCTTCGAGGCCTTTAAAATGTCACAACACATCAACTTTGCATCTAGTTGAATTTCCTAGAAATACAGTACTTTGTGTACTCGAACACACAACTTTTATGACTTTTCAAACTCTGAAACTCGATAACTACGGAAAATGAGTACCAAATTCCTTGAACAAAGTGTCAAATTAATCAGCTCTTCGAGGCCTTTAAGATTCACAACACATCATCTTTGCATCTTGATGAATTTCCAAGAAAAATAGTACTTTGTGTACTCGAACACACAACTTTTATGACTTTTCAAACTCTGAAACTCGATAACTACGGACAATTAGTACCAAATTCCTTAAACAAAGTGTCAAATTAATCAGCACTACGAAGCCTTTAAGATTCACAACACATCAACTTTTGATCTAATTGAATTTCCAAGAAAATTAGTACTTTGTGTACTCGAACACACAACTTTTATGACTTTTCAAACTCTGAAACTCGATAACTAAGGAAAATGAGTACCAAATTCCTTAAACAAAGTGTCAAATTAATCAGCACTACGAGGCCTTTAAGATTCATAACACATCAACTTTGCATCTAGTTGAATTTCCAAGAAAAATAGTACTTTGTGTACTCGAACACACAACTTTTATGACTTTTCAAACTCTGAAACTCGATAACTACGGAAAATGAGTACCAAATTCCTTAAACAAAGTGTCAAATTAATCAGCTCTTCGAGGCCTTTAAAATGTCACAACACATCATCTTTGCATCTTGATGAATTTCCAAGAAATATAGTACTTTGTGTACTCGAACACACAACTTTTATGACTTTTCAAACTCTGAAACTCGATAACTACGGAAAATGAGTACCAAATTCCTTGAACAAAGTGTCAAATTAATCAGCACTACGAGGCCTTTAAGATTCACAACACATCAACTTTGCATCTAGTTGAATTTCCAAGAAAAATAGTACTTTGTGTACTCGAACACACAACTTTTGGGCCTTTTCAAATACTGAAACTCGATAACTACGGAAAATGAGTACCAAATTCCTTAAACAAAGTGTCAAATTAATCAGCACTACGAGGCCTTTAAGATTCACAACACATCAACTTTGCATCTAGTTGAATTTCCAAGAAAAATAGTACTTTGTGTACTCGAACACACAACTTTTGGGACTTTTCAAATACTGAAATTCGATAACTACGGAAAATGAGTACCAAATTCCTTAAACAAAGTGTCAAATTAATCAGCACTACGAGGCCTTTAAGATTCACAACGCATCAACTTTGCATCTAATTGAATTTCCAAGAAAAATAGTACTTTGTGTACTCGAACACACAACTTTTGGGACTTTTCAAATACTGAAACTCGATAACTACGGAAAATGAGGACCAAATTCCTTAAACAAAGTGTCAAATTAATCAGCTATACGAGGCCTTTAAGATTCACAACACATCAACTTTGCATCTAGTTGAATTTCCAAGAAAAATAGTACTTTGTGTACTCGAACCCACAACTTTTATGACTTTTCAAACTCTGAAACTCGAAAACTACGGACAATTAGTACCAAATTCCTTAAAGAAAGTGTCAAATTAATCAGCTCTACGAGGCCTTTAAGATTCACAACACATCAACTTTGCATCTAGTTGAATTTCCAAGAAAAATAGTACTTTGTGTACTCGAACACACAACTTTTGGGACTTTTCAAATACTGAAACTCGATAACTACGGAAAATGAGTACCAAATTCCTTAAACAAAGTGTCAAATTAATCAGCACTACGAGGCCTTTAAGATTCACAACACATCATCTTTGCATCTAGTTGAATTTCCAAGAAAAATAGTACTTTGTGTACTCGAACACACAACTTTTATGACTTTTCAAACTCTGAAACTCGATAACTACGGAAAATGAGTACCAAATTCCTTAAACAAAGTGTCAAATTAATCAGCTCTTCGAGGCCTTTAAAATGTCACAACACATCAACTTTGCATCTAGTTGAATTTCCTAGAAATACAGTACTTTGTGTACTCGAACACACAACTTTTATGACTTTTCAAACTCTGAAACTCGATAACTACGGAAAATGAGTACCAAATTCCTTGAACAAAGTGTCAAATTAATCAGCTCTTCGAGGCCTTTAAAATGTCACAACACATCATCTTTGTATCTTGATGAATTTCCAAGAAATATAGTACTTTGTGTACTCGAACACACAACTTTTATGACTTTTCAAAATCTGAAACTCGATAACTACGGAAAATGAGTACCAAATTCCTTAAACAAAGTGTCAAATTAATCAGCTCTTCGAGGCCTTTAAGATTCACAACACATCAACTTTTGATCTAATTGAATTTCCAAGAAAATTAGTACTTTGTGTACTCGAACACACAACTTTTATGACTTTTCAAACTCTGAAACTCGATAACTAAGGAAAATGAGTACCAAATTCCTTAAACAAAGTGTCAAATTAATCAGCACTACGAGGCCTTTAAGATTCTCAACACATCAACTTTGCATCTAGTTGAATTTCCAAGAAAAATAGTACTTTGTGTACTCGAACCCACAACTTTTATGACTTTTCAAACTCTGAAACTCGATAACTACGGAAAATGAGTACCAAATTCCTTAAACAAAGTGTCAAATTAATCAGCTCTTCGAGGCCTTTAAAATGTCACAACACATCATCTTTGCATCTTGATGAATTTCCAAGAAAAATAGTACTTTGTGTACTCGAACACACAACTTTTGGGACTTTTCAAATACTGAAACTCGATAACTACGGAAAATGAGGACCAAATTCCTTAAACAAAGTGTCAAATTAATCAGCACTACGAGGCCTTTAAGATTCACAACACATCAACTTTGCATCTAGTTGAATTTCCAAGAAAAATAGTACTTTGTGTACTCGAACACACAACTTTTGGGCCTTTTCAAATACTGAAACTCGATAACTACGGAAAATGAGTACCAAATTCCTTAAACAAAGTGTCAAATTAATCAGCTCTTCGAGGCCTTTAAAATGTCACAACACATCAACTTTGCATCTAGTTGAATTTCCTAGAAATACAGTACTTTGTGTACTCGAACACACAACTTTTATGACTTTTCAAACTCTGAAACTCGATAACTACGGAAAATGAGTACCAAATTCCTTGAACAAAGTGTCAAATTAATCAGCTCTTCGAGGCCTTTAAAATGTCACAACACATCATCTTTGTATCTTGATGAATTTCCAAGAAATATAGTACTTTGTGTACTCGAACACACAACTTTTATGACTTTTCAAACTCTGAAACTCGATAACTACGGAAAATGAGTACCAAATTCCTTGAACAAAGTGTCAAATTAATCAGCTCTTCGAGGCCTTTAAGATTCACAACACATCATCTTTGCATCTTGATGAATTTCCAAGAAAAATAGTACTTTGTGTACTCGAACACACAACTTTTATGACTTTTCAAACTCTGAAACTCGATAACTACGGACAATTAGTACCAAATTCCTTAAACAAAGTGTCAAATTAATCAGCACTACGAAGCCTTTAAGATTCACAACACATCAACTTTTGATCTAATTGAATTTCCAAGAAAATTAGTACTTTGTGTACTCGAACACACAACTTTTATGACTTTTCAAACTCTGAAACTCGATAACTAAGGAAAATGAGTACCAAATTCCTTAAACAAAGTGTCAAATTAATCAGCACTACGAGGCCTTTAAGATTCATAACACATCAACTTTGCATCTAGTTGAATTTCCAAGAAAAATAGTACTTTGTGTACTCGAACACACAACTTTTATGACTTTTCAAACTCTGAAACTCGATAACTACGGACAATTAGTACCAAATTCCTTAAACAATGTGTCAAATTAATCAGCTATACGAAGGCCTTTAAGATTCACAACACATCAACTTTGCATCTAGTTGAATTTCCAAGAAAAATAGTACTTTGTGTACTCGAACCCACAACTTTTATGACTTTTCAAAATCTGAAACTCGATAACTACGGAAAATGAGTACCAAATTCCTTAAACAAAGTGTCAAATTAATCAGCTCTTCGAGGCCTTTAAAATGTCACAACACATCATCTTTGCATCTTGATGAATTTCCAAGAAAAATAGTACTTTGTGTACTCGAACACACAACTTTTGGGACTTTTCAAATACTGAAACTCGATAACTACGGAAAATGAGGACCAAATTCCTTAAACAAAGTGTCAAATTAATCAGCACTACGAGGCCTTTAAGATTCACAACACATCAACTTTGCATCTAGTTGAATTTCCAAGAAAAATAGTACTTTGTGTACTCGAACACACAACTTTTGGGCCTTTTCAAATACTGAAACTCGATAACTACGGAAAATGAGTACCAAATTCCTTAAACAAAGTGTCAAATTAATCAGCACTACGAGGCCTTTAAGATTCACAACACATCAACTTTGCATCTAGTTGAATTTCCAAGAAAAATAGTACTTTGTGTACTCGAACACACAACTTTTGGGACTTTTCAAATACTGAAATTCGATAACTACGGAAAATGAGTACCAAATTCCTTAAACAAAGTGTCAAATTAATCAGCACTACGAGGCCTTTAAGATTCACAACGCATCAACTTTGCATCTAGTTGAATTTCCAAGAAAAATAGTACTTTGTGTACTCGAACCCACAACTTTTATGACTTTTCAAACTCTGAAACTCGATAACTACGGAAAATGAGTACCAAATTCCTTTAACAAAGTGTCAAATTAATCAGCTCTTCGAGGCCTTTAAAATGTCACAACACATCATCTTTGCATCTTGATGAATTTCCAAGAAAAATAGTACTTTGTGTACTCGAACACACAACTTTTGGGACTTTTCAAATACTGAAACTCGATAACTACGGAAAATGAGGACCAAATTCCTTAAACAAAGTGTCAAATTAATCAGCACTACGAGGCCTTTAAGATTCACAACACATCAACTTTGCATCTAGTTGAATTTCCAAGAAAAATAGTACTTTGTGTACTCGAACACACAACTTTTGGGCCTTTTCAAATACTGAAACTCGATAACTACGGAAAATGAGTACCAAATTCCTTGAACAAAGTGTCAAATTAATCAGCTCTTCGAGGCCTTTAAAATGTCACAACACATCAACTTTGCATCTTGATGAATTTCCAAGAAATATAGTACTTTGTGTACTCGAACACACAACTTTTATGACTTTTCAAACTCTGAAACTCGATAACTACGGAAAATGAGTACCAAATTCCTTGAACAAAGTGTCAAATTAATCAGCTCTTCGAGGCCTTTAAGATTCACAACACATCAACTTTTGATCTAATTGAATTTCCAAGAAAATTAGTACTTTGTGTACTCGAACACACAACTTTTATGACTTTTCAAACTCTGAAACTCGATAACTAAGGAAAATGAGTACCAAATTCCTTAAACAAAGTGTCAAATTAATCAGCACTACGAGGCCTTTAAGATTCACAACACATCAACTTTGCATCTAGTTGAATTTCCAAGAAAAATAGTACTTTGTGTACTCGAACCCACAACTTTTATGACTTTTCAAACTCTGAAACTCGATAACTACGGAAAATGAGTACCAAATTCCTTAAACAAAGTGTCAAATTAATCAGCTCTTCGAGGCCTTTAAAATGTCACAACACATCATCTTTGCATCTTGATGAATTTCCAAGAAAAATAGTACTTTGTGTACTCGAACACACAACTTTTGGGACTTTTCAAATACTGAAACTCGATAACTACGGAAAATGAGGACCAAATTCCTTAAACAAAGTGTCAAATTAATCAGCACTACGAGGCCTTTAAGATTCACAACACATCAACTTTGCATCTAGTTGAATTTCCAAGAAAAATAGTACTTTGTGTACTCGAACACACAACTTTTGGGCCTTTTCAAATACTGAAACTCGATAACTACGGAAAATGAGTACCAAATTCCTTAAACAAAGTGTCAAATTAATCAGCTCTTCGAGGCCTTTAAAATGTCACAACACATCAACTTTGCATCTAGTTGAATTTCCTAGAAATACAGTACTTTGTGTACTCGAACACACAACTTTTATGACTTTTCAAACTCTGAAACTCGATAACTACGGAAAATGAGTACCAAATTCCTTGAACAAAGTGTCAAATTAATCAGCTCTTCGAGGCCTTTAAAATGTCACAACACATCATCTTTGTATCTTGATGAATTTCCAAGAAATATAGTACTTTGTGTACTCGAACACACAACTTTTATGACTTTTCAAACTCTGAAACTCGATAACTACGGAAAATGAGTACCAAATTCCTTGAACAAAGTGTCAAATTAATCAGCTCTTCGAGGCCTTTAAGATTCACAACACATCATCTTTGCATCTTGATGAATTTCCAAGAAAAATAGTACTTTGTGTACTCGAACACACAACTTTTATGACTTTTCAAACTCTGAAACTCGATAACTACGGACAATTAGTACCAAATTCCTTAAACAAAGTGTCAAATTAATCAGCACTACGAAGCCTTTAAGATTCACAACACATCAACTTTTGATCTAATTGAATTTCCAAGAAAATTAGTACTTTGTGTACTCGAACACACAACTTTTATGACTTTTCAAACTCTGAAACTCGATAACTAAGGAAAATGAGTACCAAATTCCTTAAACAAAGTGTCAAATTAATCAGCACTACGAGGCCTTTAAGATTCATAACACATCAACTTTGCATCTAGTTGAATTTCCAAGAAAAATAGTACTTTGTGTACTCGAACACACAACTTTTATGACTTTTCAAACTCTGAAACTCGATAACTACGGACAATTAGTACAAAATTCCTTAAACAATGTGTCAAATTAATCAGCTATACGAAGGCCTTTAAGATTCACAACACATCAACTTTGCATCTAGTTGAATTTCCAAGAAAAATAGTACTTTGTGTACTCGAACCCACAACTTTTATGACTTTTCAAACTCTGAAACTCGATAACTACGGAAAATGAGTACCAAATTCCTTAAACAAAGTGTCAAATTAATCAGCTCTTCGAGGCCTTTAAAATGTCACAACACATCATCTTTGCATCTTGATGAATTTCCAAGAAATATAGTACTTTGTGTACTCGAACACACAACTTTTATGACTTTTCAAACTCTGAAACTCGATAACTACGGAAAATGAGTACCAAATTCCTTGAACAAAGTGTCAAATTAATCAGCTCTTCGAGGCCTTTAAAATGTCACAACACATCATCTTTGTATCTTGATGAATTTCCAAGAAATATAGTACTTTGTGTACTCGAACACACAACTTTTATGACTTTTCAAACTCTGAAACTCGATAACTACGGAAAATGAGTACCAAATTCCTTGAACAAAGTGTCAAATTAATCAGCTCTTCGAGGCCTTTAAGATTCACAACACATCATCTTTGCATCTTGATGAATTTCCAAGAAAAATAGTACTTTGTGTACTCGAACACACAACTTTTATGACTTTTCAAACTCTGAAACTCGATAACTACGGACAATTAGTACCAAATTCCTTAAACAAAGTGTCAAATTAATCAGCACTACGAAGCCTTTAAGATTCACAACACATCAACTTTTGATCTAATTGAATTTCCAAGAAAATTAGTACTTTGTGTACTCGAACACACAACTTTTATGACTTTTCAAACTCTGAAACTCGATAACTAAGGAAAATGAGTACCAAATTCCTTAAACAAAGTGTCAAATTAATCAGCACTACGAGGCCTTTAAGATTCATAACACATCAACTTTGCATCTAGTTGAATTTCCAAGAAAAATAGTACTTTGTGTACTCGAACACACAACTTTTATGACTTTTCAAACTCTGAAACTCGATAACTACGGAAAATGAGTACCAAATTCCTTAAACAAAGTGTCAAATTAATCAGCTCTTCGAGGCCTTTAAAATGTCACAACACATCATCTTTGCATCTTGATGAATTTCCAAGAAAAATAGTACTTTGTGTACTCGAACACACAACTTTTGGGACTTTTCAAATACTGAAACTCGATAACTACGGAAAATGAGGACCAAATTCCTTAAACAAAGTGTCAAATTAATCAGCACTACGAGGCCTTTAAGATTCACAACACATCAACTTTGCATCTAGTTGAATTTCCAAGAAAAATAGTACTTTGTGTACTCGAACACACAACTTTTGGGCCTTTTCAAATACTGAAACTCGATAACTACGGAAAATGAGTACCAAATTCCTTAAACAAAGTGTCAAATTAATCAGCACTACGAGGCCTTTAAGATTCACAACACATCAACTTTGCATCTAGTTGAATTTCCAAGAAAAATAGTACTTTGTGTACTCGAACACACAACTTTTGGGACTTTTCAAATACTGAAATTCGATAACTACGGAAAATGAGTACCAAATTCCTTAAACAAAGTGTCAAATTAATCAGCACTACGAGGCCTTTAAGATTCACAACGCATCAACTTTGCATCTAGTTGAATTTCCAAGAAAAATAGTACTTTGTGTACTCGAACCCACAACTTTTATGACTTTTCAAACTCTGAAACTCGATAACTACGGAAAATGAGTACCAAATTCCTTAAACAAAGTGTCAAATTAATCAGCTCTTCGAGGCCTTTAAAATGTCACAACACATCATCTTTGCATCTTGATGAATTTCCAAGAAAAATAGTACTTTGTGTACTCGAACACACAACTTTTGGGACTTTTCAAATACTGAAACTCGATAACTACGGAAAATGAGGACCAAATTCCTTAAACAAAGTGTCAAATTAATCAGCACTACGAGGCCTTTAAGATTCACAACACATCAACTTTGCATCTAGTTGAATTTCCAAGAAAAATAGTACTTTGTGTACTCGAACACACAACTTTTGGGCCTTTTCAAATACTGAAACTCGATAACTACGGAAAATGAGTACCAAATTCCTTGAACAAAGTGTCAAATTAATCAGCTCTTCGAGGCCTTTAAAATGTCACAACACATCATCTTTGTATCTTGATGAATTTCCAAGAAATATAGTACTTTGTGTACTCGAACACACAACTTTTATGACTTTTCAAACTCTGAAACTCGATAACTACGGAAAATGAGTACCAAATTCCTTGAACAAAGTGTCAAATTAATCAGCTCTTCGAGGCCTTTAAAATGTCACAACACATCATCTTTGTATCTTGATGAATTTCCAAGAAATATAGTACTTTGTGTACTCGAACACACAACTTTTATGACTTTTCAAACTCTGAAACTCGATAACTACGGAAAATGAGTACCAAATTCCTTGAACAAAGTGTCAAATTAATCAGCTGTTCGAGGCCTTTAAGATTCACAACACATCATCTTTGCATCTTGATGAATTTCCAAGAAAAATAGTACTTTGTGTACTCGAACACACAACTTTTATGACTTTTCAAACTCTGAAACTCGATAACTACGGACAATTAGTACCAAATTCCTTAAACAAAGTGTCAAATTAATCAGCACTACGAAGCCTTTAAGATTCACAACACATCAACTTTTGATCTAATTGAATTTCCAAGAAAATTAGTACTTTGTGTACTCGAACACACAACTTTTATGACTTTTCAAACTCTGAAACTCGATAACTAAGGAAAATGAGTACCAAATTCCTTAAACAAAGTGTCAAATTAATCAGCACTACGAGGCCTTTAAGATTCATAACACATCAACTTTGCATCTAGTTGAATTTCCAAGAAAAATAGTACTTTGTGTACTCGAACACACAACTTTTATGACTTTTCAAACTCTGAAACTCGATAACTACGGACAATTAGTACCAAATTCCTTAAACAATGTGTCAAATTAATCAGCTATACGAAGGCCTTTAAGATTCACAACACATCAACTTTGCATCTAGTTGAATTTCCAAGAAAAATAGTACTTTGTGTACTCGAACCCACAACTTTTATGACTTTTCAAACTCTGAAACTCGATAACTACGGAAAATGAGTACCAAATTCCTTAAACAAAGTGTCAAATTAATCAGCTCTTCGAGGCCTTTAAAATGTCACAACACATCATCTTTGCATCTTGATGAATTTCCAAGAAAAATAGTACTTTGTGTACTCGAACACACAACTTTTGGGACTTTTCAAATACTGAAACTCGATAAGTACGGAAAATGAGGACCAAATTACTTAAACAAAGTGTCAAATTAATCAGCACTACGAGGCCTTTAAGATTCACAACACATCAACTTTGCATCTAGTTGAATTTCCAAGAAAAATAGTACTTTGTGTACTCGAACACACAACTTTTGGGCCTTTTCAAATACTGAAACTCGATAACTACGGAAAATGAGTACCAAATTCCTTAAACAAAGTGTCAAATTAATCAGCACTACGAGGCCTTTAAGATTCACAACACATCAACTTTGCATCTAGTTGAATTTCCAAGAAAAATAGTACTTTGTGTACTCGAACCCACAACTTTTATGACTTTTCAAACTCTGAAACTCGATAACTACGGAAAATGAGTACCAAATTCCTTAAACAAAGTGTCAAATTAATCAGCTCTTCGAGGCCTTTAAAATGTCACAACACATCATCTTTGCATCTTGATGAATTTCCAAGAAAAATAGTACTTTGTGTACTCGAACACACAACTTTTATGACTTTTCAAACTCTGAAACTCGATAACTACGGACAATTAGTACCAAATTCCTTAAACAAAGTGTCAAATTAATCAGCACTACGAAGCCTTTAAGATTCACAACACATCAACTTTTGATCTAATTGAATTTCCAAGAAAATTAGTACTTTGTGTACTCGAACACACAACTTTTATGACTTTTCAAACTCTGAAACTCGATAACTAAGGAAAATGAGTACCAAATTCCTTAAACAAAGTGTCAAATTAATCAGCACTACGAGGCCTTTAAGATTCATAACACATCAACTTTGCATCTAGTTGAATTTCCAAGAAAAATAGTACTTTGTGTACTCGAACACACAACTTTTATGACTTTTCAAACTCTGAAACTCGATAACTACGGACAATTAGTACCAAATTCCTTAAACAATGTGTCAAATTAATCAGCTATACGAAGGCCTTTAAGATTCACAACACATCAACTTTGCATCTAGTTGAATTTCCAAGAAAAATAGTACTTTGTGTACTCGAACCCACAACTTTTATGACTTTTCAAACTCTGAAACTCGATAACTACGGAAAATGAGTACCAAATTCCTTAAACAAAGTGTCAAATTAATCAGCTCTTCGAGGCCTTTAAAATGTCACAACACATCATCTTTGCATCTTGATGAATTTCCAAGAAAAATAGTACTTTGTGTACTCGAACACACAACTTTTGGGACTTTTCAAATACTGAAACTCGATAAGTACGGAAAATGAGGACCAAATTACTTAAACAAAGTGTCAAATTAATCAGCACTACGAGGCCTTTAAGATTCACAACACATCAACTTTGCATCTAGTTGAATTTCCAAGAAAAATAGTACTTTGTGTACTCGAACACACAACTTTTGGGCCTTTTCAAATACTGAAACTCGATAACTACGGAAAATGAGTACCAAATTCCTTAAACAAAGTGTCAAATTAATCAGCACTACGAGGCCTTTAAGATTCACAACACATCAACTTTGCATCTAGTTGAATTTCCAAGAAAAATAGTACTTTGTGTACTCGAACCCACAACTTTTATGACTTTTCAAACTCTGAAACTCGATAACTACGGAAAATGAGTACCAAATTCCTTAAACAAAGTGTCAAATTAATCAGCTCTTCGAGGCCTTTAAAATGTCACAACACATCATCTTTGCATCTTGATGAATTTCCAAGAAAAATAGAACTTTGTGTACTCGAACACACAACTTTTGGGACTTTTCAAATACTGAAACTCGATAACTACGGAAAATGAGGACCAAATTCCTTAAACAAAGTGTCAAATTAATCAGCACTACGAGGCCTTTAAGATTCACAACACATCAACTTTGCATCTAGTTGAATTTCCAAGAAAAATAGTACTTTGTGTACTCGAACACACAACTTTTGGGCCTTTTCAAATACTGAAACTCGATAACTACGGAAAATGAGTACCAAATTCCTTAAACAAAGTGTCAAATTAATCAGCACTACGAGGCCTTTAAGATTCACAACACATCAACTTTGCATCTAGTTGAATTTCCAAGAAAAATAGTACTTTGTGTACTCGAACACACAACTTTTGGGACTTTTCAAATACTGAAATTCGATAACTACGGAAAATGAGTACCAAATTCCTTAAACAAAGTGTCAAATTAATCAGCACTACGAGGCCTTTAAGATTCACAACGCATCAACTTTGCATCTAGTTGAATTTCCAAGAAAAATAGTACTTTGTGTACTCGAACCCACAACTTTTATGACTTTTCAAACTCTGAAACTCGATAACTACGGAAAATGAGTACCAAATTCCTTAAACAAAGTGTCAAATTAATCAGCTCTTCGAGGCCTTTAAAATGTCACAACACATCATCTTTGCATCTTGATGAATTTCCAAGAAAAATAGTACTTTGTGTACTCGAACACACAACTTTTGGGACTTTTCAAATACTGAAACTCGATAACTACGGAAAATGAGGACCAAATTCCTTAAACAAAGTGTCAAATTAATCAGCACTACGAGGCCTTTAAGATTCACAACACATCAACTTTGCATCTAGTTGAATTTCCAAGAAAAATAGTACTTTGTGTACTCGAACACACAACTTTTGGGCCTTTTCAAATACTGAAACTCGATAACTACGGAAAATGAGTACCAAATTCCTTGAACAAAGTGTCAAATTAATCAGCTCTTCGAGGCCTTTAAAATGTCACAACACATCATCTTTGTATCTTGATGAATTTCCAAGAAATATAGTACTTTGTGTACTCGAACACACAACTTTTATGACTTTTCAAACTCTGAAACTCGATAACTACGGAAAATGAGTACCAAATTCCTTGAACAAAGTGTCAAATTAATCAGCTCTTCGAGGCCTTTAAAATGTCACAACACATCATCTTTGTATCTTGATGAATTTCCAAGAAATATAGTACTTTGTGTACTCGAACACACAACTTTTATGACTTTTCAAACTCTGAAACTCGATAACTACGGAAAATGAGTACCAAATTCCTTGAACAAAGTGTCAAATTAATCAGCTCTTCGAGGCCTTTAAGATTCACAACACATCATCTTTGCATCTTGATGAATTTCCAAGAAAAATAGTACTTTGTGTACTCGAACACACAACTTTTATGACTTTTCAAACTCTGAAACTCGATAACTACGGACAATTAGTACCAAATTCCTTAAACAAAGTGTCAAATTAATCAGCACTACGAAGCCTTTAAGATTCACAACACATCAACTTTTGATCTACTTGAATTTCCAAGAAAATTAGTACTTTGTGTACTCGAACACACAACTTTTATGACTTTTCAAACTCTGAAACTCGATAACTAAGGAAAATGAGTACCAAATTCCTTAAACAAAGTGTCAAATTAATCAGCACTACGAGGCCTTTAAGATTCATAACACATCAACTTTGCATCTAGTTGAATTTCCAAGAAAAATAGTACTTTGTGTACTCGAACACACAACTTTTATGACTTTTCAAACTCTGAAACTCGATAACTACGGACAATTAGTACCAAATTCCTTAAACAATGTGTCAAATTAATCAGCTATACGAAGGCCTTTAAGATTCACAACACATCAACTTTGCATCTAGTTGAATTTCCAAGAAAAATAGTACTTTGTGTACTCGAACCCACAACTTTTATGACTTTTCAAACTCTGAAACTCGATAACTACGGAAAATGAGTACCAAATTCCTTAAACAAAGTGTCAAATTAATCAGCTCTTCGAGGCCTTTAAAATGTCACAACACATCATCTTTGCATCTTGATGAATTTCCAAGAAAAATAGTACTTTGTGTACTCGAACACACAACTTTTGGGACTTTTCAAATACTGAAACTCGATAAGTACGGAAAATGAGGACCAAATTCCTTAAACAAAGTGTCAAATTAATCAGCACTACGAGGCCTTTAAGATTCACAACACATCAACTTTGCATCTAGTTGAATTTCCAAGAAAAATAGTACTTTGTGTACTCGAACACACAACTTTTGGGCCTTTTCAAATACTGAAACTCGATAACTACGGAAAATGAGTACCAAATTCCTTAAACAAAGTGTCAAATTAATCAGCACTACGAGGCCTTTAAGATTCACAACACATCAACTTTGCATCTAGTTGAATTTCCAAGAAAAATAGTACTTTGTGTACTCGAACACACAACTTTTGGGACTTTTCAAATACTGAAATTCGATAACTACGGAAAATGAGTACCAAATTCCTTAAACAAAGTGTCAAATTAATCAGCACTACGAGGCCTTTAAGATTCACAACGCATCAACTTTGCATCTAGTTGAATTTCCAAGAAAAATAGTACTTTGTGTACTCGAACCCACAACTTTTATGACTTTTCAAACTCTGAAACTCGATAACTACGGAAAATGAGTACCAAATTCCTTAAACAAAGTGTCAAATTAATCAGCTCTTCGAGGCCTTTAAAATGTCACAACACATCATCTTTGCATCTTGATGAATTTCCAAGAAAAATAGTACTTTGTGTACTCGAACACACAACTTTTGGGACTTTTCAAATACTGAAACTCGATAAGTACGGAAAATGAGGACCAAATTCCTTAAACAAAGTGTCAAATTAATCAGCACTACGAGGCCTTTAAGATTCACAACACATCAACTTTGCATCTAGTTGAATTTCCAAGAAAAATAGTACTTTGTGTACTCGAACACACAACTTTTGGGCCTTTTCAAATACTGAAACTCGATAACTACGGAAAATGAGTACCAAATTCCTTAAACAAAGTGTCAAATTAATCAGCACTACGAGGCCTTTAAGATTCACAACACATCAACTTTGCATCTAGTTGAATTTCCAAGAAAAATAGTACTTTGTGTACTCGAACCCACAACTTTTATGACTTTTCAAACTCTGAAACTCGATAACTACGGAAAATGAGTACCAAATTCCTTAAACAAAGTGTCAAATTAATCAGCTCTTCGAGGCCTTTAAAATGTCACAACACATCATCTTTGCATCTTGATGAATTTCCAAGAAAAATAGTACTTTGTGTACTCGAACACACAACTTTTGGGACTTTTCAAATACTGAAACTCGATAACTACGGAAAATGAGGACCAAATTCCTTAAACAAAGTGTCAAATTAATCAGCACTACGAGGCCTTTAAGATTCACAACACATCAACTTTGCATCTAGTTGAATTTCCAAGAAAAATAGTACTTTGTGTACTCGAACACACAACTTTTGGGCCTTTTCAAATACTGAAACTCGATAACTACGGAAAATGAGTACCAAATTCCTTAAACAAAGTGTCAAATTAATCAGCACTACGAGGCCTTTAAGATTCACAACACATCAACTTTGCATCTAGTTGAATTTCCAAGAAAAATAGTACTTTGTGTACTCGAACACACAACTTTTGGGACTTTTCAAATACTGAAATTCGATAACTACGGAAAATGAGTACCAAATTCCTTAAACAAAGTGTCAAATTAATCAGCACTACGAGGCCTTTAAGATTCACAACGCATCAACTTTGCATCTAGTTGAATTTCCAAGAAAAATAGTACTTTGTGTACTCGAACCCACAACTTTTATGACTTTTCAAACTCTGAAACTCGATAACTACGGAAAATGAGTACCAAATTCCTTAAACAAAGTGTCAAATTAATCAGCTCTTCGAGGCCTTTAAAATGTCACAACACATCATCTTTGCATCTTGATGAATTTCCAAGAAAAATAGTACTTTGTGTACTCGAACACACAACTTTTGGGACTTTTCAAATACTGAAACTCGATAACTACGGAAAATGAGGACCAAATTCCTTAAACAAAGTGTCAAATTAATCAGCACTACGAGGCCTTTAAGATTCACAACACATCAACTTTGCATCTAGTTGAATTTCCAAGAAAAATAGTACTTTGTGTACTCGAACACACAACTTTTGGGCCTTTTCAAATACTGAAACTCGATAACTACGGAAAATGAGTACCAAATTCCTTGAACAAAGTGTCAAATTAATCAGCTCTTCGAGGCCTTTAAAATGTCACAACACATCATCTTTGTATCTTGATGAATTTCCAAGAAATATAGTACTTTGTGTACTCGAACACACAACTTTTATGACTTTTCAAACTCTGAAACTCGATAACTACGGAAAATGAGTACCAAATTCCTTGAACAAAGTGTCAAATTAATCAGCTCTTCGAGGCCTTTAAAATGTCACAACACATCATCTTTGTATCTTGATGAATTTCCAAGAAATATAGTACTTTGTGTACTCGAACACACAACTTTTATGACTTTTCAAACTCTGAAACTCGATAACTACGGAAAATGAGTACCAAATTCCTTGAACAAAGTGTCAAATTAATCAGCTCTTCGAGGCCTTTAAGATTCACAACACATCATCTTTGCATCTTGATGAATTTCCAAGAAAAATAGTACTTTGTGTACTCGAACACACAACTTTTATGACTTTTCAAACTCTGAAACTCGATAACTACGGACAATTAGTACCAAATTCCTTAAACAAAGTGTCAAATTAATCAGCACTACGAAGCCTTTAAGATTCACAACACATCAACTTTTGATCTAATTGAATTTCCAAGAAAATTAGTACTTTGTGTACTCGAACACACAACTTTTATGACTTTCAAACTCTGAAACTCGATAACTAAGGAAAATGAGTACCAAATTCCTTAAACAAAGTGTCAAATTAATCAGCACTACGAGGCCTTTAAGATTCATAACACATCAACTTTGCATCTAGTTGAATTTCCAAGAAAAATAGTACTTTGTGTACTCGAACACACAACTTTTATGACTTTTCAAACTCTGAAACTCGATAACTACGGACAATTAGTACCAAATTCCTTAAACAATGTGTCAAATTAATCAGCTATACGAAGGCCTTTAAGATTCACAACACATCATCTTTGCATCTAGTTGAATTTCCAAGAAAAATAGTACTTTGTGTACTCGAACCCACAACTTTTATGACTTTTCAAACTCTGAAACTCGATAACTACGGAAAATGAGTACCAAATTCCTTAAACAAAGTGTCAAATTAATCAGCTCTTCGAGGCCTTTAAAATGTCACAACACATCATCTTTGCATCTTGATGAATTTCCAAGAAAAATAGTACTTTGTGTACTCGAACACACAACTTTTGGGACTTTTCAAATACTGAAACTCGATAAGTACGGAAAATGAGGACCAAATTCCTTAAACAAAGTGTCAAATTAATCAGCACTACGAGGCCTTTAAGATTCACAACACATCAACTTTGCATCTAGTTGAATTTCCAAGAAAAATAGTACTTTGTGTACTCGAACACACAACTTTTGGGCCTTTTCAAATACTGAAACTCGATAACTACGGAAAATGAGTACCAAATTCCTTAAACAAAGTGTCAAATTAATCAGCACTACGAGGCCTTTAAGATTCACAACACATCAACTTTGCATCTAGTTGAATTTCCAAGAAAAATAGTACTTTGTGTACTCGAACACACAACTTTTGGGACTTTTCAAATACTGAAATTCGATAACTACGGAAAATGAGTACCAAATTCCTTAAACAAAGTGTCAAATTAATCAGCACTACGAGGCCTTTAAGATTCACAACGCATCAACTTTGCATCTAGTTGAATTTCCAAGAAAAATAGTACTTTGTGTACTCGAACCCACAACTTTTATGACTTTTCAAACTCTGAAACTCGATAACTACGGAAAATGAGTACCAAATTCCTTAAACAAAGTGTCAAATTAATCAGCTCTTCGAGGCCTTTAAAATGTCACAACACATCATCTTTGCATCTTGATGAATTTCCAAGAAAAATAGTACTTTGTGTACTCGAACACACAACTTTTGGGACTTTTCAAATACTGAAACTCGATAACTACGGAAAATGAGGACCAAATTCCTTAAACAAAGTGTCAAATTAATCAGCAATACGAGGCCTTTAAGATTCACAACACATCAACTTTGCATCTAGTTGAATTTCCAAGAAAAATAGTACTTTGTGTACTCGAACACACAACTTTTGGGCCTTTTCAAATACTGAAACTCGATAACTACGGAAAATGAGTACCAAATTCCTTAAACAAAGTGTCAAATTAATCAGCACTACGAGGCCTTTAAGATTCACAACACATCAACTTTGCATCTTGATGAATTTCCAAGAAATATAGTACTTTGTGTACTCGAACACACAACTTTTATGACTTTTCAAACTCTGAAACTCGATAACTACGGAAAATGAGTACCAAATTCCTTGAACAAAGTGTCAAATTAATCAGCTCTTCGAGGCCTTTAAGATTCACAACACATCATCTTTGCATCTTGATGAATTTCCAAGAAAAATAGTACTTTGTGTACTCGAACACACAACTTTTATGACTTTTCAAACTCTGAAACTCGATAACTACGGACAATTAGTACCAAATTCCTTAAACAAAGTGTCAAATTAATCAGCACTACGAGGCCTTTAAGATTCATAACACATCAACTTTGCATCTAGTTGAATTTCCAAGAAAAATAGTACTTTGTGTACTCGAACCCACAACTTTTATGACTTTTCAAACTCTGAAACTCGATAACTACGGACAATTAGTACTAAATTCCTTAAACAAAGTGTCAAATTAATCAGCACTACGAAGCCTTTAAGATTCACAACACATCAACTTTTGATCTAATTGAATTTCCAAGAAAATTAGTACTTTGTGTACTCGAACACACAACTTTTATGACTTTTCAAACTCTGAAACTCGATAACTAAGGAAAATGAGTACCAAATTCCTTAAACAAAGTGTCAAATTAATCAGCACTACGAGGCCTTTAAGATTCATAACACATCAACTTTGCATCTAGTTGAATTTCCAAGAAAAATAGTACTTTGTGTACTCGAACACACAACTTTTATGACTTTTCAAACTCTGAAACTCGATAACTACGGACAATTAGTACCAAATTCCTTAAACAAAGTGTCAAATTAATCAGCACTACGAGGCCTTTAAGATTCACAACACATCAACATTGCATCTAGTTGAATTTCCAAGAAAAATAGTACTTTGTGTACTCGAACCCACAACTTTTATGACTTTTCAAACTCTGAAACTCGATAACTACGGAAAATGAGTACCAAATTCCTTAAACAAAGTGTCAAATTAATCAGCTCTTCGAGGCCTTTAAAATGTCACAACACATCATCTTTGCATCTTGATGAATTTCCAAGAAATATAGTACTTTGTGTACTCGAACACACAAATTTTATGACTTTTCAAACTCTGAAACTCGATAACTACGGAAAATGAGTACCAAATTCCTTGAACAAAGTGTCAAATTAATCAGCTCTTCGAGGCCTTTAAAATGTCACAACACATCATCTTTGTATCTTGATGAATTTCCAAGAAATATAGTACTTTGTGTACTCGAACACACAACTTTTATGACTTTTCAAACTCTGAAACTCGATAACTACGGAAAATGAGTACCAAATTCCTTGAACAAAGTGTCAAATTAATCAGCTCTTCGAGGCCTTTAAGATTCACAACACATCATCTTTGCATCTTGATGAATTTCCAAGAAAAATAGTACTTTGTGTACTCGAACACACAACTTTTATGACTTTTCAAACTCTGAAACTCGATAACTACGGACAATTAGTACCAAATTCCTTAAACAAAGTGTCAAATTAATCAGCACTACGAAGCCTTTAAGATTCACAACACATCAACTTTTGATCTAATTGAATTTCCAAGAAAATTAGTACTTTGTGTACTCGAACACACAACTTTTATGACTTTTCAAACTCTGAAACTCGATAACTAAGGAAAATGAGTACCAAATTCCTTAAACAAAGTGTCAAATTAATCAGCACTACGAGGCCTTTAAGATTCATAACACATCAACTTTGCATCTAGTTGAATTTCCAAGAAAAATAGTACTTTGTGTACTCGAACACACAACTTTTATGACTTTTCAAACTCTGAAACTCGATAACTACGGACAATTAGTACCAAATTCCTTAAACAATGTGTCAAATTAATCAGCTATACGAAGGCCTTTAAGATTCACAACACATCAACTTTGCATCTTGATGAATTTCCAAGAAAAATAGTACTTTGTGTACTCGAACACACAACTTTTGGGCCTTTTCAAATACTGAAACTCGATAACTACGGAAAATGAGTACCAAATTCCTTAAACAAAGTGTCAAATTAATCAGCTCTTCGAGGCCTTTAAAATGTCACAACACATCAACTTTGCATCTAGTTGAATTTCCAAGAAAAATAGTACTTTGTGTACTCGAACACACAACTTTTGGGACTTTTCAAACTCTGAAACTCTATAACTACGGAAAATGAGTACCAAATTCCTTAAACAAAGTGTCAAATTAATCAGCACTACGAGGCCTTTAAGATTCACAACACATCAACTTTGCATCTAGTTGAATTTCCAAGAAAAATAATACTTTGTGAACTCGAACACACAACTTTTGGGACTTTTCAAATACTGAAACTCGATAACTACGGAAAATGAGGACCAAATTCCT
The DNA here is from genome assembly GCF_040115645.1 of Euwallacea fornicatus. Taxonomy (NCBI): domain Eukaryota; kingdom Metazoa; phylum Arthropoda; class Insecta; order Coleoptera; family Curculionidae; genus Euwallacea; species Euwallacea fornicatus. Next base: position 421,134 of record NW_027096037.1, read on the forward strand.
TATACAAAGTGTCAAATTAATCAGCACTACGAGGCCTTTAAGATTCACAACACATCATCTTTGCATCTAGTTGAATTTCCAAGAAAAATAGTACTTTGTGTACTCGAACACACAACTTTTATGACTTTTCAAACTCTGAAACTCGATAACTACGGAAAATGAGTACCAAATTCCTTAAACAAAGTGTCAAATTAATCAGCTCTTCGAGGCCTTTAAAATGTCACAACACATCATCTTTGCATCTTGATGAACTTCCAAGAAAAATAGTACTTTGTGTACTCGAACACACAACTTTTGGGACTTTTCAAATACTGAAACTCGATAACTACGGAAAATGAGGACCAAATTCCTTAAACAAAGTGTCAAATTAATCAGCACTACGAGGCCTTTAAGATTCACAACACATCAACTTTGCATCTAGTTGAATTTCCTAGAAATACAGTACTTTGTGTACTCGAACACACAACTTTTGGGACTTTTCAAATACTGAAACTCGATAACTACGGAAAATGAGTACCAAATTCCTTAAACAAAGTGTCAAATTAATCAGCACTCCGAGGCCTTTAAGATTCACAACACATCAACTTTGCATCTAGTTGAATTTCCAAGAAAAATAGTACTTTGTGTACTCGAACACACAACTTTTGGGACTTTTCAAATACTGAAACTCGATAACTACGGAAAATGAGGACCAAATTCCTTAAAAAAAGTGTCAAATTAATCAGCACTACGAGGCCTTTAAGATTCACAACACATCATCTTTGCATCTAGTTGAATTTCCAAGAAAAATAGTACTTTGTGTACTCGAACACACAACTTTTATGACTTTTCAAACTCTGAAACTCGATAACTACGGAAAATGAGTACCAAATTCCTTAAACAAAGTGTCAAATTAATCAGCTCTTCGAGGCCTTTAAAATGTCACAACACATCATCTTTGCATCTTGATGAACTTCCAAGAAAAATAGTACTTTGTGTACTCGAACACACAACTTTTGGGACTTTTCAAATACTGAAACTCGATAACTACGGAAAATGAGGACCAAATTCCTTAAACAAAGTGTCAAATTAATCAGCACTACGAGGCCTTTAAGATTCACAACACATCAACTTTGCATCTAGTTGAATTTCCAAGAAAAATAGTACTTTGTGTACTCGAACACACAACTTTTGGGCCTTTTCAAATACTGAAACTCGATAACTACGGAAAATGAGTACCAAATTCCTTAAACAAAGTGTCAAATTAATCAGCACTACGAGGCCTTTAAGATTCACAACACATCAACTTTGCATCTAGTTGAATTTCCAAGAAAAATAGTACTTTGTGTACTCGAACACACAACTTTTGGGCCTTTTCAAATACTGAAACTCGATAACTACGGAAAATGAGGACCAAATTCCTTAAACAAAGTGTCAAATTAATCAGCACTACGAGGCCTTTAAGATTCACAACGCATCAACTTTGCATCTAGTTGAATTTCCAGGAAAAATAGTACTTTGTGTACTCGAACACACAACTTTTGGGACTTTTCAAATACTGAAACTCGATAACTACGGAAAATGAGTACCAAATTCCTTAAACAAAGTGTCAAATTAATCAGCACTACGAGGCCTTTAAGATTCACAACACATCAACTTTGCATCTAGTTGAATTTCCAAGAAAAATAGTACTTTGTGTACTCGAACCCACAACTTTTATGACTTTTCAAACTCTGAAACTCGATAACTACGGAAAATGAGTACCAAATTCCTTAAACAAAGTGTCAAATTAATCAGCTCTTCGAGGCCTTTAAAATGTCACAACACATCATCTTTGCATCTTGATGAATTTCCAAGAAAAATAGTACTTTGTGTACTCGAACACACAACTTTTGGGACTTTTCAAATACTGAAACTCGATAACTACGGAAAATGAGGTCCAAATTCCTTAAACAAAGTGTCAAATTAATCAGCACTACGAGGCCTTTAAGATTCACAACACATCAACTTTGCATCTAGTTGAATTTCCAAGAAAAATAGTACTTTGTGTACTCGAACACACAACTTTTGGGCCTTTTCAAATACTGAAACTCGATAACTACGGAAAATGAGTACCAAATTCCTTAAACAAAGTGTCAAATTAATCAGCTCTTCGAGGCCTTTAAAATGTCACAACACATCAACTTTGCATCTAGTTGAATTTCCTAGAAATACAGTACTTTGTGTACTCGAACACACAACTTTTATGACTTTTCAAACTCTGAAACTCGATAACTACGGAAAATGAGTACCAAATTCCTTGAACAAAGTGTCAAATTAATCAGCTCTTCGAGGCCTTTAAAATGTCACAACACATCATCTTTGTATCTTGATGAATTTCCAAGAAATATAGTACTTTGTGTACTCGAACACACAACTTTTATGACTTTTCAAACTCTGAAACTCGATAACTACGGAAAATGAGTACCAAATTCCTTGAACAAAGTGTCAAATTAATCAGCTCTTCGAGGCCTTTAAGATTCACAACACATCATCTTTGCATCTTGATGAATTTCCAAGAAAAATAGTACTTTGTGTACTCGAACACACAACTTTTATGACTTTTCAAACTCTGAAACTCGATAACTACGGAAAATGAGTACCAAATTCCTTGAACAAAGTGTCAAATTAATCAGCTCTTCGAGGCCTTTAAGATTCACAACACATCATCTTTGCATCTTGATGAACTTCCAAGAAAAATAGTACTTTGTGTACTCGAACACACAACTTTTGGGACTTTTCAAATACTGAAACTCGATAACTACGGAAAATGAGGACCAAATTCCTTAAACAAAGTGTCAAATTAATCAGCACTACGAGGCCTTTAAGATTCACAACACATCAACTTTGCATCTAGTTGAATTTCCAAGAAAAATAGTACTTTGTGTACTCGAACACACAACTTTTGGGCCTTTTCAAATACTGAAACTCGATAACTACGGAAAATGAGTACCAAATTCCTTAAACAAAGTGTCAAATTAATCAGCACTACGAGGCCTTTAAGATTCACAACACATCAACTTTGCATCTAGTTGAATTTCCAAGAAAAATAGTACTTTGTGTACTCGAACACACAACTTTTGGGCCTTTTCAAATACTGAAACTCGATAACTACGGAAAATGAGGACCAAATTCCTTAAACAAAGTGTCAAATTAATCAGCACTACGAGGCCTTTAAGATTCACAACGCATCAACTTTGCATCTAGTTGAATTTCCAGGAAAAATAGTACTTTGTGTACTCGAACACACAACTTTTGGGACTTTTCAAATACTGAAACTCGATAACTACGGAAAATGAGTACCAAATTCCTTAAACAAAGTGTCAAATTAATCAGCACTACGAGGCCTTTAAGATTCACAACACATCAACTTTGCATCTAGTTGAATTTCCAAGAAAAATAGTACTTTGTGTACTCGAACCCACAACTTTTATGACTTTTCAAACTCTGAAACTCGATAACTACGGAAAATGAGTACCAAATTCCTTAAACAAAGTGTCAAATTAATCAGCTCTTCGAGGCCTTTAAAATGTCACAACACATCATCTTTGCATCTTGATGAATTTCCAAGAAAAATAGTACTTTGTGTACTCGAACACACAACTTTTGGGACTTTTCAAATACTGAAACTCGATAACTACGGAAAATGAGGTCCAAATTCCTTAAACAAAGTGTCAAATTAATCAGCACTACGAGGCCTTTAAGATTCACAACACATCAACTTTGCATCTAGTTGAATTTCCAAGAAAAATAGTACTTTGTGTACTCGAACCCACAACTTTTATGACTTTTCAAACTCTGAAACTCGATAACTACGGAAAATGAGTACCAAATTCCTTAAACAAAGTGTCAAATTAATCAGCTCTTCGAGGCCTTTAAAATGTCACAACACATCATCTTTGCATCTTGATGAATTTCCAAGAAATATAGTACTTTGTGTACTCGAACACACAAATTTTATGACTTTTCAAACTCTGAAACTCGATAACTACGGAAAATGAGTACCAAATTCCTTGAACAAAGTGTCAAATTAATCAGCTCTTCGAGGCCTTTAAAATGTCACAACACATCATCTTTGTATCTTGATGAATTTCCAAGAAATATAGTACTTTGTGTACTCGAACACACAACTTTTATGACTTTTCAAACTCTGAAACTCGATAACTACGGAAAATGAGTACCAAATTCCTTGAACAAAGTGTCAAATTAATCAGCTCTTCGAGGCCTTTAAGATTCACAACACATCATCTTTGCATCTTGATGAATTTCCAAGAAAAATAGTACTTTGTGTACTCGAACACACAACTTTTATGACTTTTCAAACTCTGAAACTCGATAACTACGGACAATTAGTACCAAATTCCTTAAACAAAGTGTCAAATTAATCAGCACTACGAAGCCTTTAAGATTCACAACACATCAACTTTTGATCTAATTGAATTTCCAAGAAAATTAGTACTTTGTGTACTCGAACACACAACTTTTATGACTTTTCAAACTCTGAAACTCGATAACTAAGGAAAATGAGTACCAAATTCCTTAAACAAAGTGTCAAATTAATCAGCACTACGAGGCCTTTAAGATTCATAACACATCAACTTTGCATCTAGTTGAATTTCCAAGAAAAATAGTACTTTGTGTACTCGAACACACAACTTTTATGACTTTTCAAACTCTGAAACTCGATAACTACGGACAATTAGTACCAAATTCCTTAAACAATGTGTCAAATTAATCAGCTATACGAAGGCCTTTAAGATTCACAACACATCAACTTTGCATCTAGTTGAATTTCCAAGAAAAATAGTACTTTGTGTACTCGAACCCACAACTTTTATGACTTTTCAAACTCTGAAACTCGATAACTACGGAAAATGAGTACCAAATTCCTTAAACAAAGTGTCAAATTAATCAGCTCTTCGAGGCCTTTAAAATGTCACAACACATCATCTTTGCATCTTGATGAATTTCCAAGAAAAATAGTACTTTGTGTACTCGAACACACAACTTTTGGGACTTTTCAAATACTGAAACTCGATAACTACGGAAAATGAGGACCAAATTCCTTAAACAAAGTGTCAAATTAATCAGCACTACGAGGCCTTTAAGATTCACAACACATCAACTTTGCATCTAGTTGAATTTCCTAGAAATACAGTACTTTGTGTACTCGAACACACAACTTTTATGACTTTTCAAACTCTGAAACTCGATAACTACGGAAAATGAGTACCAAATTCCTTAAACAAAGTGTCAAATTAATCAGCACTACGAGGCCTTTAAGATTCATAACACATCAACTTTGCATCTAGTTGAATTTCCTAGAAATACAGTACTTTGTGTACTCGAACACACAACTTTTGGGACTTTTCAAATACTGAAACTCGATAACTACGGAAAATGAGTACCAAATTCCTTAAACAAAGTGTCAAATTAATCAGCACTACGAGGCCTTTAAGATTCACAACACATCAACTTTGCATCTAGTTGAATTTCCAAGAAAAATAGTACTTTGTGTACTCGAACACACAACTTTTGGGACTTTTCAAACTCTGAAACTCTATAACTACGGAAAATGAGTACCAAATTCCTTAAACAAAGTGTCAAATTAATCAGCACTACGAGGCCTTTAAGATTCACAACACATCAACTTTGCATCTAGTTGAATTTCCAAGAAAAATAGTACTTTGTGAACTCGAACACACAACTTTTGGGACTTTTCAAATACTGAAACTCGATAACTACGGAAAATGAGGACCAAATTCCTTAAACAAAGTGTCAAATTAATCAGCACTACGAGGCCTTTAAGATTCACAACACATCATCTTTGCATCTAGTTGAATTTCCAAGAAAAATAGTACTTTGTGTACTCGAACACACAACTTTTATGACTTTTCAAACTCTGAAACTCGATAACTACGGAAAATGAGTACCAAATTCCTTAAACAAAGTGTCAAATTAATCAGCTCTTCGAGGCCTTTAAAATGTCACAACACATCATCTTTGCATCTTGATAAACTTCCAAGAAAAATAGTACTTTGTGTACTCGAACACACAACTTTTGGGACTTTTCAAATACTGAAACTCGATAACTACGGAAAATGAGGACCAAATTCCTTAAACAAAGTGTCAAATTAATCAGCACTACGAGGCCTTTAAGATTCATAACACATCAACTTTGCATCTAGTTGAATTTCCTAGAAATACAGTACTTTGTGTACTCGAACACACAACTTTTGGGACTTTTCAAATACTGAAACTCGATAACTACGGAAAATGAGGACCAAATTCCTTAAACAAAGTGTCAAATTAATCAGCACTACGAGGCCTTTAAGATTCATAACACATCAACTTTGCATCTAGTTGAATTTCCTAGAAATACAGTACTTTGTGTACTCGAACACACAACTTTTGGGACTTTTCAAACTCTGAAACACGATAACTACGGAAAATGAGGACCAAATTCCTTAAACAAAGTGTCAAATTAATCAGCACTACGAGGCCTTTAAGATTCACAACACATCAACTTTGCATCTAGTTGAATTTCCAAGAAAAATAGTACTTTGTGTACTCGAACACACAACTTTTGGGACTTTTCAAATACTGAAACTCGATAACTACGGAAAATGAGGACCAAATTCCTTAAACAAAGTGTCAAATTAATCAGCACTACGAGGCCTTTAAGATTCACAACACATCAACTTTGCATCTAATTGAATTTCCAAGAAAAATAGTACTTTGTGTACTCGAACACACAACTTTTGGGACTTTTCAAATACTGAAACTCGATAACTACGGAAAATGAGGACCAAATTCCTTAAACAAAGTGTCAAATTAATCAGCACTACGAGGCCTTTAAGATTCACAACACATCAACTTTGCATCTAGTTGAATTTCCTAGAAATACAGTACTTTGTGTACTCGAACACACAACTTTTGGGACTTTTCAAATACTGAAACTCGATAACTACGGAAAATGAGGACCAAATTCCTTAAACAAAGTGTCAAATTAATCAGCACTACGAGGCCTTTAAGATTCATAACACATCAACTTTGCATCTAGTTGAATTTCCTAGAAATACAGTACTTTGTGTACTCGAACACACAACTTTTGGGACTTTTCAAACTCTGAAACACGATAACTACGGAAAATGAGGACCAAATTCCTTAAACAAAGTGTCAAATTAATCAGCACTACGAGGCCTTTAAGATTCACAACACATCAACTTTGCATCTAGTTGAATTTCCAAGAAAAATAGTACTTTGTGTACTCGAACACACAACTTTTGGGACTTTTCAAATACTGAAACTCGATAACTACGGAAAATGAGGACCAAATTCCTTAAACAAAGTGTCAAATTAATCAGCACTACGAGGCCTTTAAGATTCACAACACATCAACTTTGCATCTAATTGAATTTCCAAGAAAAATAGTACTTTGTGTACTCGAACACACAACTTTTGGGACTTTTCAAATACTGAAACTCGATAACTACGGAAAATGAGGACCAAATTCCTTAAACAAAGTGTCAAATTAATCAGCACTACGAGGCCTTTAAGATTCACAACACATCATCTTTGCATCTTATTGAATTTCCAAGAAAATTAGTACTTTGTGTACTCGAACACACAACTTTTATGACTTTTCAAACTCTGAAACTCGATAACTAAGGAAAATGAGTACCAAATTCCTTAAACAAAGTGTCAAATTAATCAGCACTACGAGGCCTTTAAGATTCATAACACATCAACTTTGCATCTAGTTGAATTTCCAAGAAAAATAGTACTTTGTGTACTCGAACACACAACTTTTATGACTTTTCAAACTCTGAAACTCGATAACTACGGACAATTAGTACCAAATTCCTTAAACAATGTGTCAAATTAATCAGCTATACGAAGGCCTTTAAGATTCACAACACATCAACTTTGCATCTAGTTGAATTTCCAAGAAAAATAGTACTTTGTGTACTCGAACCCACAACTTTTATGACTTTTCAAACTCTGAAACTCGATAACTACGGAAAATGAGTACCAAATTCCTTAAACAAAGTGTCAAATTAATCAGCTCTTCGAGGCCTTTAAAATGTCACAACACATCATCTTTGCATCTTGATGAATTTCCAAGAAAAATAGTACTTTGTGTACTCGAACACACAACTTTTGGGACTTTTCAAATACTGAAACTCGATAACTACGGAAAATGAGGACCAAATTCCTTAAACAAAGTGTCAAATTAATCAGCACTACGAGGCCATTAAGATGCACAACACATCAACTTTGCATCTAGTTGAATTTCCAAGAAAAATAGTACTTTGTGTACTCGAACACACAACTTTTGGGCCTTTTCAAATACTGAAACTCGATAACTACGGAAAATGAGTACCAAATTCCTTAAACAAAGTGTCAAATTAATCAGCACTACGAGGCCTTTAAGATTCACAACACATCATCTTTGTATCTTGATGAATTTCCAAGAAATATAGTACTTTGTGTACTGGAACACACAACTTTTATGACTTTTCAAACTCTGAAACTCGATAACTACGGAAAATGAGTACCAAATTCCTTGAACAAAGTGTCAAATTAATCAGCTCTTCGAGGCCTTTAAAATGTCACAACACATCATCTTTGCATCTTGATGAATTTCCAAGAAAAATAGTACTTTGTGTACTCGAACACACAACTTTTGGGCCTTTTCAAATACTGAAACTCGATAACTACGGAAAATGAGTACCAAATTCCTTAAACAAAGTGTCAAATTAATCAGCACTACGAGGCCTTTAAGATTCACAACACATCAACTTTGCATCTAGTTGAATTTCCAAGAAAAATAGTACTTTGTGTACTCGAACACACAACTTTTGGGCCTTTTCAAATACTGAAACTCGATAACTACGGAAAATGAGGACCAAATTCCTTAAACAAAGTGTCAAATTAATCAGCACTACGAGGCCTTTAAGATTCACAACGCATCAACTTTGCATCTAGTTGAATTTCCAGGAAAAATAGTACTTTGTGTACTCGAACACACAACTTTTGGGACTTTTCAAATACTGAAACTCGATAACTACGGAAAATGAGTACCAAATTCCTTAAACAAAGTGTCAAATTAATCAGCACTACGAGGCCTTTAAGATTCACAACACATCAACTTTGCATCTAGTTGAATTTCCAAGAAAAATAGTACTTTGTGTACTCGAACCCACAACTTTTATGACTTTTCAAACTCTGAAACTCGATAACTACGGAAAATGAGTACCAAATTCCTTAAACAAAGTGTCAAATTAATCAGCTCTTCGAGGCCTTTAAAATGTCACAACACATCATCTTTGCATCTTGATGAATTTCCAAGAAAAATAGTACTTTGTGTACTCGAACACACAACTTTTGGGACTTTTCAAATACTGAAACTCGATAACTACGGAAAATGAGGTCCAAATTCCTTAAACAAAGTGTCAAATTAATCAGCACTACGAGGCCTTTAAGATTCACAACACATCAACTTTGCATCTAGTTGAATTTCCAAGAAAAATAGTACTTTGTGTACTCGAACCCACAACTTTTATGACTTTTCAAACTCTGAAACTCGATAACTACGGAAAATGAGTACCAAATTCCTTAAACAAAGTGTCAAATTAATCAGCTCTTCGAGGCCTTTAAAATGTCACAACACATCATCTTTGCATCTTGATGAATTTCCAAGAAATATAGTACTTTGTGTACTCGAACACACAAATTTTATGACTTTTCAAACTCTGAAACTCGATAACTACGGAAAATGAGTACCAAATTCCTTGAACAAAGTGTCAAATTAATCAGCTCTTCGAGGCCTTTAAAATGTCACAACACATCATCTTTGTATCTTGATGAATTTCCAAGAAATATAGTACTTTGTGTACTCGAACACACAACTTTTATGACTTTTCAAACTCTGAAACTCGATAACTACGGAAAATGAGTACCAAATTCCTTGAACAAAGTGTCAAATTAATCAGCTCTTCGAGGCCTTTAAGATTCACAACACATCATCTTTGCATCTTGATGAATTTCCAAGAAAAATAGTACTTTGTGTACTCGAACACACAACTTTTATGACTTTTCAAACTCTGAAACTCGATAACTACGGACAATTAGTACCAAATTCCTTAAACAAAGTGTCAAATTAATCAGCACTACGAAGCCTTTAAGATTCACAACACATCAACTTTTGATCTAATTGAATTTCCAAGAAAATTAGTACTTTGTGTACTCGAACACACAACTTTTATGACTTTTCAAACTCTGAAACTCGATAACTAAGGAAAATGAGTACCAAATTCCTTAAACAAAGTGTCAAATTAATCAGCACTACGAGGCCTTTAAGATTCATAACACATCAACTTTGCATCTAGTTGAATTTCCAAGAAAAATAGTACTTTGTGTACTCGAACACACAACTTTTATGACTTTTCAAACTCTGAAACTCGATAACTACGGACAATTAGTACCAAATTCCTTAAACAATGTGTCAAATTAATCAGCTATACGAAGGCCTTTAAGATTCACAACACATCAACTTTGCATCTAGTTGAATTTCCAAGAAAAATAGTACTTTGTGTACTCGAACCCACAACTTTTATGACTTTTCAAACTCTGAAACTCGATAACTACGGAAAATGAGTACCAAATTCCTTAAACAAAGTGTCAAATTAATCAGCTCTTCGAGGCCTTTAAAATGTCACAACACATCATCTTTGCATCTTGATGAATTTCCAAGAAAAATAGTACTTTGTGTACTCGAACACACAACTTTTGGGACTTTTCAAATACTGAAACTCGATAACTACGGAAAATGAGGACCAAATTCCTTAAACAAAGTGTCAAATTAATCAGCACTACGAGGCCTTTAAGATTCACAACACATCAACTTTGCATCTAGTTGAATTTCCTAGAAATACAGTACTTTGTGTACTCGAACACACAACTTTTATGACTTTTCAAATACTGAAACTCGATAACTACGGAAAATGAGTACCAAATTCCTTAAACAAAGTGTCAAATTAATCAGCACTACGAGGCCTTTAAGATTCACAACACATCAACTTTGCATCTAGTTGAATTTCCAAGAAAAATAGTACTTTGTGTACTCGAACACACAACTTTTGGGACTTTTCAAACTCTGAAACTCTATAACTACGGAAAATGAGTACCAAATTCCTTAAACAAAGTGTCAAATTAATCAGCACTACGAGGCCTTTAAGATTCACAACACATCAACTTTGCATCTAGTTGAATTTCCAAGAAAAATAGTACTTTGTGAACTCGAACACACAACTTTTGGGACTTTTCAAATACTGAAACTCGATAACTACGGAAAATGAGGACCAAATTCCTTAAACAAAGTGTCAAATTAATCAGCACTACGAGGCCTTTAAGATTCACAACACATCATCTTTGCATCTAGTTGAATTTCCAAGAAAAATAGTACTTTGTGTACTCGAACACACAACTTTTATGACTTTTCAAACTCTGAAACTCGATAACTACGGAAAATGAGTACCAAATTCCTTAAACAAAGTGTCAAATTAATCAGCTCTTCGAGGCCTTTAAAATGTCACAACACATCATCTTTGCATCTTGATAAACTTCCAAGAAAAATAGTACTTTGTGTACTCGAACACACAACTTTTGGGACTTTTCAAATACTGAAACTCGATAACTACGGAAAATGAGGACCAAATTCCTTAAACAAAGTGTCAAATTAATCAGCACTACGAGGCCTTTAAGATTCATAACACATCAACTTTGCATCTAGTTGAATTTCCTAGAAATACAGTACTTTGTGTACTCGAACACACAACTTTTGGGACTTTTCAAATACTGAAACTCGATAACTACGGAAAATGAGGACCAAATTCCTTAAACAAAGTGTCAAATTAATCAGCACTACGAGGCCTTTAAGATTCATAACACATCAACTTTGCATCTAGTTGAATTTCCTAGAAATACAGTACTTTGTGTACTCGAACACACAACTTTTGGGACTTTTCAAACTCTGAAACACGATAACTACGGAAAATGAGGACCAAATTCCTTAAACAAAGTGTCAAATTAATCAGCACTACGAGGCCTTTAAGATTCACAACACATCAACTTTGCATCTAGTTGAATTTCCAAGAAAAATAGTACTTTGTGTACTCGAACACACAACTTTTGGGACTTTTCAAATACTGAAACTCGATAACTACGGAAAATGAGGACCAAATTCCTTAAACAAAGTGTCAAATTAATCAGCACTACGAGGCCTTTAAGATTCACAACACATCAACTTTGCATCTAATTGAATTTCCAAGAAAAATAGTACTTTGTGTACTCGAACACACAACTTTTGGGACTTTTCAAATACTGAAACTCGATAACTACGGAAAATGAGGACCAAATTCCTTAAACAAAGTGTCAAATTAATCAGCACTACGAGGCCTTTAAGATTCACAACACATCAACTTTGCATCTAGTTGAATTTCCTAGAAATACAGTACTTTGTGTACTCGAACACACAACTTTTGGGACTTTTCAAATACTGAAACTCGATAACTACGGAAAATGAGGACCAAATTCCTTAAACAAAGTGTCAAATTAATCAGCACTACGAGGCCTTTAAGATTCATAACACATCAACTTTGCATCTAGTTGAATTTCCTAGAAATACAGTACTTTGTGTACTCGAACACACAACTTTTGGGACTTTTCAAACTCTGAAACACGATAACTACGGAAAATGAGGACCAAATTCCTTAAACAAAGTGTCAAATTAATCAGCACTACGAGGCCTTTAAGATTCACAACACATCAACTTTGCATCTAGTTGAATTTCCAAGAAAAATAGTACTTTGTGTACTCGAACACACAACTTTTGGGACTTTTCAAATACTGAAACTCGATAACTACGGAAAATGAGGACCAAATTCCTTAAACAAAGTGTCAAATTAATCAGCACTACGAGGCCTTTAAGATTCACAACACATCAACTTTGCATCTAATTGAATTTCCAAGAAAAATAGTACTTTGTGTACTCGAACACACAACTTTTGGGACTTTTCAAATACTGAAACTCGATAACTACGGAAAATGAGGACCAAATTCCTTAAACAAAGTGTCAAATTAATCAGCACTACGAGGCCTTTAAGATTCACAACACATCATCTTTGCATCTTATTGAATTTCCAAGAAAATTAGTACTTTGTGTACTCGAACACACAACTTTTATGACTTTTCAAACTCTGAAACTCGATAACTAAGGAAAATGAGTACCAAATTCCTTAAACAAAGTGTCAAATTAATCAGCACTACGAGGCCTTTAAGATTCATAACACATCAACTTTGCATCTAGTTGAATTTCCAAGAAAAATAGTACTTTGTGTACTCGAACACACAACTTTTATGACTTTTCAAACTCTGAAACTCGATAACTACGGACAATTAGTACCAAATTCCTTAAACAATGTGTCAAATTAATCAGCTATACGAAGGCCTTTAAGATTCACAACACATCAACTTTGCATCTAGTTGAATTTCCAAGAAAAATAGTACTTTGTGTACTCGAACCCACAACTTTTATGACTTTTCAAACTCTGAAACTCGATAACTACGGAAAATGAGTACCAAATTCCTTAAACAAAGTGTCAAATTAATCAGCTCTTCGAGGCCTTTAAAATGTCACAACACATCATCTTTGCATCTTGATGAATTTCCAAGAAAAATAGTACTTTGTGTACTCGAACACACAACTTTTGGGACTTTTCAAATACTGAAACTCGATAACTACGGAAAATGAGGACCAAATTCCTTAAACAAAGTGTCAAATTAATCAGCACTACGAGGCCATTAAGATGCACAACACATCAACTTTGCATCTAGTTGAATTTCCAAGAAAAATAGTACTTTGTGTACTCGAACACACAACTTTTGGGCCTTTTCAAATACTGAAACTCGATAACTACGGAAAATGAGTACCAAATTCCTTAAACAAAGTGTCAAATTAATCAGCACTACGAGGCCTTTAAGATTCACAACACATCATCTTTGTATCTTGATGAATTTCCAAGAAATATAGTACTTTGTGTACTGGAACACACAACTTTTATGACTTTTCAAACTCTGAAACTCGATAACTACGGAAAATGAGTACCAAATTCCTTGAACAAAGTGTCAAATTAATCAGCTCTTCGAGGCCTTTAAAATGTCACAACACATCATCTTTGCATCTTGATGAATTTCCAAGAAAAATAGTACTTTGTGTACTCGAACACACAACTTTTGGGACTTTTCAAATACTGAAACTCGATAACTACGGAAAATGAGGACCAAATTCCTTAAACAAAGTGTCAAATTAATCAGCACTACGAGGCCTTTAAGATTCACAACACATCAACTTTGCATCTAATTGAATTTCCAAGAAAAATAGTACTTTGTGTACTCGAACACACAACTTTTGGGACTTTTCAAATACTGAAACTCGATAACTACGGAAAATGAGGACCAAATTCCTTAAACAAAGTGTCAAATTAATCAGCACTACGAGGCCTTTAAGATTCACAACACATCATCTTTGCATCTAGTTGAATTTCCAAGAAAAATAGTACTTTGTGTACTCGAACCCACAACTTTTATGACTTTTCAAACTCTGAAACTCGATAACTACGGACAATTAGTACCAAATTCCTTAAACAATGTGTCAAATTAATCAGCTATACGAAGGCCTTTAAGATTCACAACACATCAACTTTGCATCTAGTTGAATTTCCAAGAAAAATAGTACTTTGTGTACTCGAACACACAACTTTTGGGACTTTTCAAACTCTGAAACACGATAACTACGGAAAATGAGGACCAAATTCCTTAAACAAAGTGTCAAATTAATCAGCACTACGAGGCCTTTAAGATTCACAACACATCAACTTTGCATCTAGTTGAATTTCCAAGAAAAATAGTACTTTGTGTACTCGAACACACAACTTTTGGGACTTTTCAAATACTGAAATTCGATAACTACGGAAAATGAGTACCAAATTCCTTAAACAAAGTGTCAAATTAATCAGCACTACGAGGCCTTTAAGATTCACAACGCATCAACTTTGCATCTAGTTGAATTTCCAAGAAAAATAGTACTTTGTGTACTCGAACACACAACTTTTGGGACTTTTCAAATACTGAAACTCGATAACTACGGAAAATGAGTACCAAATTCCTTAAACAAAGTGTCAAATTAATCAGCACTACGAGGCCTTTAAGATTCACAACACATCAACTTTGCATCTAGTTGAATTTCCAAGAAAAATAGTACTTTGTGTACTCGAACACACACCTTTTGGGACTTTTCAAATACTGAAACACGATAACTACGGAAAATGAGTACCAAATTCCTTAAACAAAGTGTCAAATTAATCAGCACTACGAGGCCTTTAAGATTCACAACACATCATCTTTGCATCTAGTTGAATTTCCAAGAAAAATAGTACTTTGTGTACTCGAACACACAACTTTTGGGACTTTTCAAATACTGAAACTCGATAACTACGGAAAATGAGTACCAAATTCCTTAAACAAAGTGTCAAATTAATCAGCACTACGAGGCCTTTAAGATTCACAACACATCAACTTTGCATCTAGTTGAATTTCCAAGAAAAATAGTACTTTGTGAACTCGAACACACAACTTTTGGGACTTTTCAAATACTGAAACTCGATAACTACGGAAAATGAGGACCAAATTCCTTAAACAAAGTGTCAAATTAATCAGCACTACGAGGCCTTTAAGATTCACAACACATCATCTTTGCATCTAGTTGAATTTCCAAGAAAAATAGTACTTTGTGTACTCGAACACACAACTTTTATGACTTTTCAAACTCTGAAACTCGATAACTACGGAAAATGAGTACCAAATTCCTTAAACAAAGTGTCAAATTAATCAGCTCTTCGAGGCCTTTAAAATGTCACAACACATCATCTTTGCATCTTGATGAATTTCCAAGAAAAATAGTACTTTGTGTACTCGAACACACAACTTTTGGGACTTTTCAAATACTGAAACTCGATAACTACGGAAAATGAGGACCAAATTCCTTAAACAAAGTGTCAAATTAATCAGCACTACGAGGCCTTTAAGATTCACAACACATCAACTTTGCATCTAGTTGAATTTCCTAGAAATACAGTACTTTGTGTACTCGAACACACAACTTTTATGACTTTTCAAACTCTGAAACTCGATAACTACGGAAAATGAGTACCAAATTCCTTAAACAAAGTGTCAAATTAATCAGCACTACGAAGCCTTTAAGATTCATAACACATCAACTTTGCATCTAGTTGAATTTCCTAGAAATACAGTACTTTGTGTACTCGAACACACAACTTTTGGGACTTTTCAAACTCTGAAACACGATAACTACGGAAAATGAGGACCAAATTCCTTAAACAAAGTGTCAAATTAATCAGCACTACGAGGCCTTTAAGATTCACAACACATCAACTTTGCATCTAGTTGAATTTCCAAGAAAAATAGTACTTTGTGTACTCGAACACACAACTTTTGGGACTTTTCAAATACTGAAACTCGATAACTACGGAAAATGAGGACCAAATTCCTTAAACAAAGTGTCAAATTAATCAGCTCTTCGAGGCCTTTAAAATGTCACAACACATCATCTTTGTATCTTGATGAATTTCCAAGAAATATAGTACTTTGTGTACTGGAACACACAACTTTTATGACTTTTCAAACTCTGAAACTCGATAACTACGGAAAATGAGTACCAAATTCCTTGAACAAAGTGTCAAATTAATCAGCACTTCGAGGCCTTTAAAATGTCACAACACATCATCTTTGCATCTTGATGAATTTCCAAGAAAAATAGTACTTTGTGTACTCGAACACACAACTTTTGGGACTTTTCAAATACTGAAACTCGATAACTACGGAAAATGAGGACCAAATTCCTTAAACAAAGTGTCAAATTAATCAGCACTACGAGGCCTTTAAGATTCACAACACATCAACTTTGCATCTAATTGAATTTCCAAGAAAAATAGTACTTTGTGTACTCGAACACACAACTTTTGGGACTTTTCAAATACTGAAACTCGATAACTACGGAAAATGAGGACCAAATTCCTTAAACAAAGTGTCAAATTAATCAGCACTACGAGGCCTTTAAGATTCACAACACATCATCTTTGCATCTAGTTGAATTTCCAAGAAAAATAGTACTTTGTGTACTCGAACCCACAACTTTTATGACTTTTCAAACTCTGAAACTCGATAACTACGGACAATTAGTACCAAATTCCTTAAACAATGTGTCAAATTAATCAGCTATACGAAGGCCTTTAAGATTCACAACACATCAACTTTGCATCTAGTTGAATTTCCAAGAAAAATAGTACTTTGTGTACTCGAACACACAACTTTTGGGACTTTTCAAACTCTGAAACACGATAACTACGGAAAATGAGGACCAAATTCCTTAAACAAAGTGTCAAATTAATCAGCACTACGAGGCCTTTAAGATTCACAACACATCAACTTTGCATCTAGTTGAATTTCCAAGAAAAATAGTACTTTGTGTACTCGAACACACAACTTTTGGGACTTTTCAAATACTGAAATTCGATAACTACGGAAAATGAGTACCAAATTCCTTAAACAAAGTGTCAAATTAATCAGCACTACGAGGCCTTTAAGATTCACAACGCATCAACTTTGCATCTAGTTGAATTTCCAAGAAAAATAGTACTTTGTGTACTCGAACACACAACTTTTGGGACTTTTCAAATACTGAAACTCGATAACTACGGAAAATGAGTACCAAATTCCTTAAACAAAGTGTCAAATTAATCAGCACTACGAGGCCTTTAAGATTCACAACACATCAACTTTGCATCTAGTTGAATTTCCAAGAAAAATAGTACTTTGTGTACTCGAACACACACCTTTTGGGACTTTTCAAATACTGAAACACGATAACTACGGAAAATGAGTACCAAATTCCTTAAACAAAGTGTCAAATTAATCAGCACTACGAGGCCTTTAAGATTCACAACACATCATCTTTGCATCTAGTTGAATTTCCAAGAAAAATAGTACTTTGTGTACTCGAACACACAACTTTTGGGACTTTTCAAATACTGAAACTCGATAACTACGGAAAATGAGTACCAAATTCCTTAAACAAAGTGTCAAATTAATCAGCACTACGAGGCCTTTAAGATTCACAACACATCAACTTTGCATCTAGTTGAATTTCCATGAAAAATAGTACTTTGTGAACTCGAACACACAACTTTTGGGACTTTTCAAATACTGAAACTCGATAACTACGGAAAATGAGGACCAAATTCCTTAAACAAAGTGTCAAATTAATCAGCACTACGAGGCCTTTAAGATTCACAACACATCATCTTTGCATCTAGTTGAATTTCCAAGAAAAATAGTACTTTGTGTACTCGAACACACAACTTTTATGACTTTTCAAACTCTGAAACTCGATAACTACGGAAAATGAGTACCAAATTCCTTAAACAAAGTGTCAAATTAATCAGCTCTTCGAGGCCTTTAAAATGTCACAACACATCATCTTTGCATCTTGATGAATTTCCAAGAAAAATAGTACTTTGTGTACTCGAACACACAACTTTTGGGACTTTTCAAATACTGAAACTCGATAACTACGGAAAATGAGGACCAAATTCCTTAAACAAAGTGTCAAATTAATCAGCACTACGAGGCCTTTAAGATTCACAACACATCAACTTTGCATCTAGTTGAATTTCCTAGAAATACAGTACTTTGTGTACTCGAACACACAACTTTTATGACTTTTCAAACTCTGAAACTCGATAACTACGGAAAATGAGTACCAAATTCCTTAAACAAAGTGTCAAATTAATCAGCACTACGAGGCCTTTAAGATTCATAACACATCAACTTTGCATCTAGTTGAATTTCCTAGAAATACAGTACTTTGTGTACTCGAACACACAACTTTTGGGACTTTTCAAACTCTGAAACACGATAACTACGGAAAATGAGGACCAAATTCCTTAAACAAAGTGTCAAATTAATCAGCACTACGAGGCCTTTAAGATTCACAACACATCAACTTTGCATCTAGTTGAATTTCCAAGAAAAATAGTACTTTGTGTACTCGAACACACAACTTTTGGGACTTTTCAAATACTGAAACTCGATAACTACGGAAAATGAGGACCAAATTCCTTAAACAAAGTGTCAAATTAATCAGCTCTTCGAGGCCTTTAAAATGTCACAACACATCATCTTTGTATCTTGATGAATTTCCAAGAAATATAGTACTTTGTGTACTGGAACACACAACTTTTATGACTTTTCAAACTCTGAAACTCGATAACTACGGAAAATGAGTACCAAATTCCTTGAACAAAGTGTCAAATTAATCAGCTCTTCGAGGCCTTTAAAATGTCACAACACATCATCTTTGCATCTTGATGAATTTCCAAGAAAAATAGTACTTTGTGTACTCGAACACACAACTTTTGGGACTTTTCAAATACTGAAACTCGATAACTACGGAAAATGAGGACCAAATTCCTTAAACAAAGTGTCAAATTAATCAGCACTACGAGGCCTTTAAGATTCACAACACATCAACTTTGCATCTAATTGAATTTCCAAGAAAAATAGTACTTTGTGTACTCGAACACACAACTTTTGGGACTTTTCAAATACTGAAACTCGATAACTACGGAAAATGAGGACCAAATTCCTTAAACAAAGTGTCAAATTAATCAGCACTACGAGGCCTTTAAGATTCACAACACATCATCTTTGCATCTAGTTGAATTTCCAAGAAAAATAGTACTTTGTGTACTCGAACACACAACTTTTGGGACTTTTCAAATACTGAAACTCGATAACTACGGAAAATGAGGACCAAATAAATTAAACAAAGTGTCAAATTAATCAGCACTACGAGGCCTTTAAGATTCACAACACATCATCTTTGCATCTAGTTGAATTTCCAAGAAAAATAGTACTTTGTGTACTCGAACACACAACTTTTGGGACTTTTCAAACTCTGAAACACGATAACTACGGAAAATGAGGACCAAATTCCTTAAACAAAGTGTCAAATTAATCAGCACTACGAGGCCTTTAAGATTCACAACACATCATCTTTGCATCTTGATGAATTTCCAAGAAAAATAGTACTTTGTGTACTCGAACACACAACTTTTGGGACTTTTCAAATACTGAAACTCGATAACTACGGAAAATGAGGACCAAATTCCTTAAACAAAGTGTCAAATTAATCAGCACTACGAGGCCTTTAAGATTCACAACACATCATCTTTGCATCTAGTTGAATTTCCAAGAAAAATAGTACTTTGTGTACTCGAACACACAACTTTTATGACTTTTCAAACTCTGACACTCGATAACTACGGAAAATGAGTACCAAATTCCTTAAACAAAGTGTCAAATTAATCAGCACTACGAGGCCTTTAAGATTCACAACACATCAACTTTGCATCTAGTTGAATTTCCAAGAAAAATAGTACTTTGTGAACTCGAACACACAACTTTTGGGACTTTTCAAATACTGAAACTCGATAACTACGGAAAATGAGGACCAAATTCCTTAAACAAAGTGTCAAATTAATCAGCACTACGAGGCCTTTAAGATTCACAACACATCATCTTTGCATCTAGTTGAATTTCCAAGAAAAATAGTACTTTGTGTACTCGAACACACAACTTTTATGACTTTTCAAACTCTGAAACTCGATAACTACGGAAAATGAGTACCAAATTCCTTAAACAAAGTGTCAAATTAATCAGCACTACGAGGCCTTTAAGATTCATAACACATCAACTTTGCATCTAGTTGAATTTCCTAGAAATACAGTACTTTGTGTACTCGAACACACAACTTTTGGGACTTTTCAAACTCTGAAACACGATAACTACGGAAAATGAGGACCAAATTCCTTAAACAAAGTGTCAAATTAATCAGCACTACGAGGCCTTTAAGATTCACAACACATCAACTTTGCATCTAGTTGAATTTCCAAGAAAAATAGTACTTTGTGTACTCGAACACACAACTTTTGGGACTTTTCAAATACTGAAACTCGATAACTACGGAAAATGAGGACCAAATTCCTTAAACAAAGTGTCAAATTAATCAGCACTACGAGGCCTTTAAGATTCACAACACATCAACTTTGCATCTAATTGAATTTCCAAGAAAAATAGTACTTTGTGTACTCGAACACACAACTTTTGGGACTTTTCAAATACTGAAACTCGATAACTACGGAAAATGAGGACCAAATTCCTTAAACAAAGTGTCAAATTAATCAGCACTACGAGGCCTTTAAGATTCACAACATATCATCTTTGCATCTAGTTGAATTTCCAAGAAAAATAGTACTTTGTGTACTCGAACACACAACTTTTATGACTTTTCAAACTCTGACACTCGATAACTACGGAAAATGAGTACCAAATTCCTTAAACAAAGTGTCAAATTAATCAGCACTACGAGGCCTTTAAGATTCACAACACATCAACTTTGCATCTAGTTGAATTTCCAAGAAAAATAGTACTTTGTGAACTCGAACACACAACTTTTGGGACTTTTCAAATACTGAAACTCGATAACTACGGAAAATGAGGACCAAATTCCTTAAACAAAGTGTCAAATTAATCAGCACTACGAGGCCTTTAAGATTCACAACACATCATCTTTGCATCTAGTTGAATTTCCAAGAAAAATAGTACTTTGTGTACTCGAACACACAACTTTTATGACTTTTCAAATTCTGAAACTCGATAACTACGGAAAATGAGTACCAAATTCCTTAAACAAAGTGTCAAATTAATCAGCTCTTCGAGGCCTTTAAAATGTCACAACACATCATCTTTGCATCTTGATGAATTTCCAAGAAAAATAGTACTTTGTGTACTCGAACACACAACTTTTGGGACTTTTCAAATACTGAAACTCGATAACTACGGAAAATGAGGACCAAATTCCTTAAACAAAGTGTCAAATTAATCAGCACTACGAGGCCTTTAAGATTCACAACACATCAACTTTGCATCTAGTTGAATTTCCTAGAAATACAGTACTTTGTGTACTCGAACACACAACTTTTATGACTTTTCAAACTCTGAAACTCGATAACTACGGAAAATGAGTACCAAATTCCTTAAACAAAGTGTCAAATTAATCAGCACTACGAGGCCTTTAAGATTCATAACACATCAACTTTGCATCTAGTTGAATTTCCTAGAAATACAGTACTTTGTGTACTCGAACACACAACTTTTGGGACTTTTCAAACTCTGAAACACGATAACTACGGAAAATGAGGACCAAATTCCTTAAACAAAGTGTCAAATTAATCAGCACTACGAGGCCTTTAAGATTCACAACACATCAACTTTGCATCTAGTTGAATTTCCAAGAAAAATAGTACTTTGTGTACTCGAACACACAACTTTTGGGACTTTTCAAATACTGAAACTCGATAACTACGGAAAATGAGGACCAAATTCCTTAAACAAAGTGTCAAATTAATCAGCTCTTCGAGGCCTTTAAAATGTCACAACACATCATCTTTGTATCTTGATGAATTTCCAAGAAATATAGTACTTTGTGTACTCGAACACACAACTTTTATGACTTTTCAAACTCTGAAACTCGATAACTACGGAAAATGAGTACCAAATTCCTTGAACAAAGTGTCAAATTAATCAGCTCTTCGAGGCCTTTAAAATGTCACAACACATCATCTTTGCATCTTGATGAATTTCCAAGAAAAATAGTACTTTGTGTACTCGAACACACAACTTTTGGGACTTTTCAAATACTGAAACTCGATAACTACGGAAAATGAGGACCAAATTCCTTAAACAAAGTGTCAAATTAATCAGCACTACGAGGCCTTTAAGATTCACAACACATCAACTTTGCATCTAATTGAATTTCCAAGAAAAATAGTACTTTGTGTACTCGAACACACAACTTTTGGGACTTTTCAAATACTGAAACTCGATAACTACGGAAAATGAGGACCAAATTCCTTAAACAAAGTGTCAAATTAATCAGCTCTACGAGGCCTTTAAGATTCACAACACATCAACTTTGCATCTAGTTGAATTTCCAAGAAAAATAGTACTTTGTGTACTCGAACACACAACTTTTGGGACTTTTCAAATACTGAAACTCGATAACTACGGAAAATGAGTACCAAATTCCTTAAACAATGTGTCAAATTAATCAGCTATACGAAGGCCTTTAAGATTCACAACACATCAACTTTGCATCTAGTTGAATTTCCAAGAAAAATAGTACTTTGTGTACTCGAACACACAACTTTTGGGACTTTTCAAACTCTGAAACACGATAACTACGGAAAATGAGGACCAAATTCCTTAAACAAAGTGTCAAATTAATCAGCACTACGAGGCCTTTAAGATTCACAACACATCAACTTTGCATCTAGTTGAATTTCCAAGAAAAATAGTACTTTGTGTACTCGAACACACAACTTTTGGGACTTTTCAAATACTGAAACTCGATAACTACGGAAAATGAGGACCAAATTCCTTAAACAAAGTGTCAAATTAATCAGCACTACGAGGCCTTTAAGATTCACAACACATCAAATTTGCATCTAGTTGAATTTCCAAGAAAAATAGTACTTTGTGTACTCGAACACACAACTTTTGGGGCTTTTCAAA
Organism: Euwallacea fornicatus; assembly: GCF_040115645.1. Lineage (NCBI taxonomy): Eukaryota > Metazoa > Arthropoda > Insecta > Coleoptera > Curculionidae > Euwallacea > Euwallacea fornicatus. Next base: position 444,927 of record NW_027096037.1, read on the forward strand.
TACTGAAACTCGATAACTACGGAAAATGAGGACCAAATTCCTTAAACAAAGTGTCAAATTAATCAGCACTACGAGGCCTTTAAGATTCACAACACATCAAATTTGCATCTAGTTGAATTTCCAAGAAAAATAGTACTTTGTGTACTCGAACACACAACTTTTGGGGCTTTTCAAATACTGAAACTCGATAACTACGGAAAATGAGGACCAAATTCCTTAAACAATGTGTCAAATTAATCAGCTATACGTGGCCTTTAAGATTCACAACTCATTATCTTTGCATCTAGTTGAGTTTCCAAGAAAAATAGTACTTTGAGTACTCGAACTCACAACTTTTGGGGCTTTTCAAATACTGAAACTCGATAACTACGGAAAATGAGGACCAAATAAATTAAACAAAGTGTCAAATTAATCAGCACTACGAGGCCTTTAAGATTCACAACACATCATCTTTGCATCTAGTTGAATTTCCAAGAAAAATAGTACTTTGTGTACTCGAACACACAACTTTTGGGACTTTTCAAATACTGAAACACGATAACTACGGAAAATGAGGACCAAATTCCTTAAACAAAGTGTCAAATTAATCAGCACTACGAGGCCTTTAAGATTCACAACACATCAACTTTGCATCTAGTTGAATTGCCAAGGAAAATAGTACTTTGTGCACTCGAACACACAACTTTTGGGGCTTTTCAAATACTGAAACTCGATAACTACGGAAAATTAGGACCAAATTCCTTAAACAAAGTGTCAAATTAATCAGCACTACGAGGCCTTTAAGATTCACAACACATCAACTTTGCATCTAGTTGAATTGCCAAGGAAAATAGTACTTTGTGCACTCGAACACACAACTTTTGGGGCTTTTCAAATACTGAAACTCGATAACTACGGAAAATTAGGACCAAATTCCTTAAACGAAGTGTCAAATTAATCAGCACTACGAGGCCTTTAAGATTCACAACACATCATCTTTGCATCTAGTTGAATTTCCAAGAAAAATAGTACTTTGTGTACTCGAACACACAACTTTTGGGACTTTTCAAACTCTGAAACACGATAACTACGGAAAATGAGGACCAAATTCCTTAAACAAAGTGTCAAATTAATCAGCTCTTCGAGGCCTTTAAAATGTCACAACACATCATCTTTGCATCTAGTTGAATTTCCAAGAAAAATAGTACTTTGTGTATTCGAACACACAACTTTTATGACTTTTCAAACTCTGAAACTCGATAACTAAGGAAAATGAGTACCAAATTCCTTAAACAAAGTGTCAAATTAATCAGCACTACGAGGCCTTTAAGATTCATAACACATCAACTTTGCATCTAGTTGAATTTCCAAGAAAAATAGTACTTTGTGTACTCGAACACACAACTTTTATGACTTTTCAAACTCTGAAACTCGATAACTACGGACAATTAGTACCAAATTCCTTAAACAATGTGTCAAATTAATCAGCTATACGAAGGCCTTTAAGATTCACAACACATCAACTTTGCATCTAGTTGAATTTCCAAGAAACATAGTACTTTGTGTACTCGAACCCACAACTTTTATGACTTTTCAAACTCTGAAACTCGATAACTACGGAAAATGAGTACCAAATTCCTTAAACAAAGTGTCAAATTAATCAGCTCTTCGAGGCCTTTAAAATGTCACAACACATCATCTTTGCATCTTGATGAATTTCCAAGAAAAATAGTACTTTGTGTACTCGAACACACAACTTTTATGACTTTTCAAACTCTGAAACTCGATAACTACGGAAAATGAGTACCAAATTCCTTAAACAAAGTGTCAAATTAATCAGCTCTTCGAGGCCTTTAAAATGTCACAACACATCATCTTTGCATCTTGATGAATTTCCAAGAAAAATAGTACTTTGTGTACTCGAACCCACAACTTTTATGACTTTTCAAACTCTGAAACTCGATAACTACGGAAAATGAGTACCAAATTCCTTAAACAAAGTGTCAAATTAATCAGCTCTTCGAGGCCTTTAAAATGTCACAACACATCATCTTTGCATCTTGATGAATTTCCAAGAAAAATAGTACTTTGTGTACTCGAACACACAACTTTTGGGACTTTTCAAATACTGAAACTCGATAACTACGGAAAATGAGGACCAAATTCCTTAAACAAAGTGTCAAATTAATCAGCACTACGAGGCCTTTAAGATTCATAACACATCAACTTTGCATCTAGTTGAATTTCCAAGAAAAATAGTACTTTGTGTACTCGAACACACAACTTTTATGACTTTTCAAACTCTGAAACTCGATAACTACGGACAATTAGTACCAAATTCCTTAAACAATGTGTCAAATTAATCAGCTATACGAAGGCCTTTAAGATTCACAACACATCAACTTTGCATCTAGTTGAATTTGCAAGAAAAATAGTACTTTGTGTACTCGAACCCACAACTTTTATGATTTTTCAAACTCTGAAACTCGATAACTACGGAAAATGAGTACCAAATTCCTTAAACAAAGTGTCAAATTAATCAGCTCTTCGAGGCCTTTAAAATGTCACAACACATCATCTTTGCATCTTGATGAATTTCCAAGAAAAATAGTACTTTGTGTACTCGAACACACAACTTTTGGGACTTTTCAAATACTGAAACTCGATAACTACGGAAAATGAGGACCAAATTCCTTAAACAAAGTGTCAAATTAATCAGCACTACGAGGCCTTTAAGATTCACAACACATCAACTTTGCATCTAGTTGAATTTCCAAGAAAAATAGTACTTTGTGTACTCGAACACACAACTTTTGGGCCTTTTCAAATACTGAAACTCGATAACTACGGAAAATGAGTACCAAATTCCTTAAACAAAGTGTCAAATTAATCAGCACTACGAGGCCTTTAAGATTCACAACACATCAACTTTGCATCTAGTTGAATTTCCAAGAAAAATAGTACTTTGTGTACTCGAACACACAACTTTTGGGACTTTTCAAATACTGAAACTCGATAACTACGGAAAATGAGTACCAAATTCCTTAAACAAAGTGTCAAATTAATCAGCACTACGAGGCCTTTAAGATTCACAACGCATCAACTTTGCATCTAGTTGAATTTCCAAGAAAAATAGTACTTTGTGTACTCGAACACACAACTTTTGGGACTTTTCAAACTCTGAAACACGATAACTACGGAAAATGAGGACCAAATTCCTTAAACAAAGTGTCAAATTAATCAGCACTACGAGGCCTTTAAGATTCACAACACATCATCTTTGCATCTAGTTGAATTTCCAAGAAAAATAGTACTTTGTGTACTCGAACACACAACTTTTGGGACTTTTCAAACTCTGAAACACGATAACTACGGAAAATGAGGACCAAATTCCTTAAACAAAGTGTCAAATTAATCAGCACTACGAGGCCTTTAAGATTCACAACACATCAACTTTGCATCTAGTTGAATTGCCAAGGAAAATAGTACTTTGTGCACTCGAACACACAACTTTTGGGGCTTTTCAAATACTGAAACTCGATAACTAAGGAAAATGAGTACCAAATTCCTTAAACAAAGTGTCAAATTAATCAGCACTACGAGGCCTTTAAGATTCATAACACATCAACTTTGCATCTAGTTGAATTTCCAAGAAAAATAGTACTTTGTGTACTCGAACACACAACTTTTATGACTTTTCAAACTCTGAAACTCGATAACTACGGAAAATGAGTACCAAATTCCTTAAACAAAGTGTCAAATTAATCAGCACTACGAGGCCTTTAAGATTCACAACACATCAACTTTGCATCTAGTTGAATTTCCAAGAAAAATAGTACTTTGTGTACTCGAACACACAACTTTTGGGACTTTTCAAACTCTGAAACACGATAACTACGGAAAATGAGGACCAAATTCCTTAAACAAAGTGTCAAATTAATCAGCACTACGAGGCCTTTAAGATTCACAACACATCATCTTTGCATCTAGTTGAATTTCCAAGAAAAATAGTACTTTGTGTACTCGAACACACAACTTTTGGGACTTTTCAAACTCTGAAACACGATAACTACGGAAAATGAGGACCAAATTCCTTAAACAAAGTGTCAAATTAATCAGCACTACGAGGCCTTTAAGATTCACAACACATCAACTTTGCATCTAGTTGAATTGCCAAGGAAAATAGTACTTTGTGCACTCGAACACACAACTTTTGGGGCTTTTCAAATACTGAAACTCGATAACTAAGGAAAATGAGTACCAAATTCCTTAAACAAAGTGTCAAATTAATCAGCACTACGAGGCCTTTAAGATTCATAACACATCAACTTTGCATCTAGTTGAATTTCCAAGAAAAATAGTACTTTGTGTACTCGAACACACAACTTTTATGACTTTTCAAACTCTGAAACTCGATAACTACGGACAATTAGTACCAAATTCCTTAAACAATGTGTCAAATTAATCAGCTATACGAAGGCCTTTAAGATTCACAACACATCAACTTTGCATCTAGTTGAATTTCCAAGAAAAATAGTACTTTGTGTACTCGAACCCACAACTTTTATGACTTTTCAAACTCTGAAACTCGATAACTACGGAAAATGAGTACCAAATTCCTTAAACAAAGTGTCAAATTAATCAGCTCTTCGAGGCCTTTAAAATGTCACAACACATCATCTTTGCATCTTGATGAATTTCCAAGAAAAATAGTACTTTGTGTACTCGAACACACAACTTTTATGACTTTTCAAACTCTGAAACTCGATAACTACGGAAAATGAGTACCAAATTCCTTAAACAAAGTGTCAAATTAATCAGCTCTTCGAGGCCTTTAAAATGTCACAACACATCATCTTTGCATCTTGATGAATTTCCAAGAAAAATAGTACTTTGTGTACTCGAACCCACAACTTTTATGACTTTTCAAACTCTGAAACTCGATAACTACGGAAAATGAGTACCAAATTCCTTAAACAAAGTGTCAAATTAATCAGCTCTTCGAGGCCTTTAAAATGTCACAACACATCATCTTTGCATCTTGATGAATTTCCAAGAAAAATAGTACTTTGTGTACTCGAACACACAACTTTTGGGACTTTTCAAATACTGAAACTCGATAACTACGGAAAATGAGGACCAAATTCCTTAAACAAAGTGTCAAATTAATCAGCACTACGAGGCCTTTAAGATTCATAACACATCAACTTTGCATCTAGTTGAATTTCCAAGAAAAATAGTACTTTGTGTACTCGAACACACAACTTTTATGACTTTTCAAACTCTGAAACTCGATAACTACGGACAATTAGTACCAAATTCCTTAAACAATGTGTCAAATTAATCAGCTATACGAAGGCCTTTAAGATTCACAACACATCAACTTTGCATCTAGTTGAATTTCCAAGAAAAATAGTACTTTGTGTACTCGAACCCACAACTTTTATGACTTTTCAAACTCTGAAACTCGATAACTACGGAAAATGAGTACCAAATTCCTTAAACAAAGTGTCAAATTAATCAGCTCTTCGAGGCCTTTAAAATGTCACAACACATCATCTTTGCATCTTGATGAATTTCCAAGAAAAATAGTACTTTGTGTACTCGAACACACAACTTTTGGGACTTTTCAAATACTGAAACTCGATAACTACGGAAAATGAGGACCAAATTCCTTAAACAAAGTGTCAAATTAATCAGCACTACGAGGCCTTTAAGATTCACAACACATCAACTTTGCATCTAGTTGAATTTCCAAGAAAAATAGTACTTTGTGTACTCGAACACACAACTTTTGGGCCTTTTCAAATACTGAAACTCGATAACTACGGAAAATGAGTACCAAATTCCTTAAACAAAGTGTCAAATTAATCAGCACTACGAGGCCTTTAAGATTCACAACACATCAACTTTGCATCTAGTTGAATTTCCAAGAAAAATAGTACTTTGTGTACTCGAACACACAACTTTTGGGACTTTTCAAATACTGAAACTCGATAACTACGGAAAATGAGTACCAAATTCCTTAAACAAAGTGTCAAATTAATCAGCACTACGAGGCCTTTAAGATTCACAACGCATCAACTTTGCATCTAGTTGAATTTCCAAGAAAAATAGTACTTTGTGTACTCGAACACACAACTTTTGGGACTTTTCAAACTCTGAAACACGATAACTACGGAAAATGAGGACCAAATTCCTTAAACAAAGTGTCAAATTAATCAGCACTACGAGGCCTTTAAGATTCACAACACATCATCTTTGCATCTAGTTGAATTTCCAAGAAAAATAGTACTTTGTGTACTCGAACACACAACTTTTGGGACTTTTCAAACTCTGAAACACGATAACTACGGAAAATGAGGACCAAATTCCTTAAACAAAGTGTCAAATTAATCAGCACTACGAGGCCTTTAAGATTCATAACACATCAACTTTGCATCTAGTTGAATTTCCAAGAAAAATAGTACTTTGTGTACTCGAACACACAACTTTTATGACTTTTCAAACTCTGAAACTCGATAACTACGGACAATTAGTACCAAATTCCTTAAACAATGTGTCAAATTAATCAGCTATACGAAGGCCTTTAAGATTCACAACACATCAACTTTGCATCTAGTTGAATTTCCAAGAAAAATAGTACTTTGTGTACTCGAACCCACAACTTTTATGACTTTTCAAACTCTGAAACTCGATAACTACGGAAAATGAGTACCAAATTCCTTAAACAAAGTGTCAAATTAATCAGCTCTTCGAGGCCTTTAAAATGTCACAACACATCATCTTTGCATCTTGATGAATTTCCAAGAAAAATAGTACTTTGTGTACTCGAACACACAACTTTTGGGACTTTTCAAATACTGAAACTCGATAACTACGGAAAATGAGGACCAAATTCCTTAAACAAAGTGTCAAATTAATCAGCACTACGAGGCCTTTAAGATTCACAACACATCAACTTTGCATCTAGTTGAATTTCCAAGAAAAATAGTACTTTGTGTACTCGAACACACAACTTTTGGGCCTTTTCAAATACTGAAACTCGATAACTACGGAAAATGAGTACCAAATTCCTTAAACAAAGTGTCAAATTAATCAGCACTACGAGGCCTTTAAGATTCACAACACATCAACTTTGCATCTAGTTGAATTTCCAAGAAAAATAGTACTTTGTGTACTCGAACACACAACTTTTGGGACTTTTCAAATACTGAAACTCGATAACTACGGAAAATGAGTACCAAATTCCTTAAACAAAGTGTCAAATTAATCAGCACTACGAGGCCTTTAAGATTCACAACGCATCAACTTTGCATCTAGTTGAATTTCCAAGAAAAATAGTACTTTGTGTACTCGAACACACAACTTTTGGGACTTTTCAAACTCTGAAACACGATAACTACGGAAAATGAGGACCAAATTCCTTAAACAAAGTGTCAAATTAATCAGCACTACGAGGCCTTTAAGATTCACAACACATCATCTTTGCATCTAGTTGAATTTCCAAGAAAAATAGTACTTTGTGTACTCGAACACACAACTTTTGGGACTTTTCAAACTCTGAAACACGATAACTACGGAAAATGAGGACCAAATTCCTTAAACAAAGTGTCAAATTAATCAGCACTACGAGGCCTTTAAGATTCACAACACATCAACTTTGCATCTAGTTGAATTGCCAAGGAAAATAGTACTTTGTGCACTCGAACACACAACTTTTGGGGCTTTTCAAATACTGAAACTCGATAACTAAGGAAAATGAGTACCAAATTCCTTAAACAAAGTGTCAAATTAATCAGCACTACGAGGCCTTTAAGATTCATAACACATCAACTTTGCATCTAGTTGAATTTCCAAGAAAAATAGTACTTTGTGTACTCGAACACACAACTTTTATGACTTTTCAAACTCTGAAACTCGATAACTACGGACAATTAGTACCAAATTCCTTAAACAATGTGTCAAATTAATCAGCTATACGAAGGCCTTTAAGATTCACAACACATCAACTTTGCATCTAGTTGAATTTCCAAGAAAAATAGTACTTTGTGTACTCGAACCCACAACTTTTATGACTTTTCAAACTCTGAAACTCGATAACTACGGAAAATGAGTACCAAATTCCTTAAACAAAGTGTCAAATTAATCAGCTCTTCGAGGCCTTTAAAATGTCACAACACATCATCTTTGCATCTTGATGAATTTCCAAGAAAAATAGTACTTTGTGTACTCGAACACACAACTTTTATGACTTTTCAAACTCTGAAACTCGATAACTACGGAAAATGAGTACCAAATTCCTTAAACAAAGTGTCAAATTAATCAGCTCTTCGAGGCCTTTAAAATGTCACAACACATCATCTTTGCATCTTGATGAATTTCCAAGAAAAATAGTACTTTGTGTACTCGAACCCACAACTTTTATGACTTTTCAAACTCTGAAACTCGATAACTACGGAAAATGAGTACCAAATTCCTTAAACAAAGTGTCAAATTAATCAGCTCTTCGAGGCCTTTAAAATGTCACAACACATCATCTTTGCATCTTGATGAATTTCCAAGAAAAATAGTACTTTGTGTACTCGAACACACAACTTTTGGGACTTTTCAAATACTGAAACTCGATAACTACGGAAAATGAGGACCAAATTCCTTAAACAAAGTGTCAAATTAATCAGCACTACGAGGCCTTTAAGATTCATAACACATCAACTTTGCATCTAGTTGAATTTCCAAGAAAAATAGTACTTTGTGTACTCGAACACACAACTTTTATGACTTTTCAAACTCTGAAACTCGATAACTACGGACAATTAGTACCAAATTCCTTAAACAATGTGTCAAATTAATCAGCTATACGAAGGCCTTTAAGATTCACAACACATCAACTTTGCATCTAGTTGAATTTCCAAGAAAAATAGTACTTTGTGTACTCGAACCCACAACTTTTATGACTTTTCAAACTCTGAAACTCGATAACTACGGAAAATGAGTACCAAATTCCTTAAACAAAGTGTCAAATTAATCAGCTCTTCGAGGCCTTTAAAATGTCACAACACATCATCTTTGCATCTTGATGAATTTCCAAGAAAAATAGTACTTTGTGTACTCGAACACACAACTTTTGGGACTTTTCAAATACTGAAACTCGATAACTACGGAAAATGAGGACCAAATTCCTTAAACAAAGTGTCAAATTAATCAGCACTACGAGGCCTTTAAGATTCACAACACATCAACTTTGCATCTAGTTGAATTTCCAAGAAAAATAGTACTTTGTGTACTCGAACACACAACTTTTGGGCCTTTTCAAATACTGAAACTCGATAACTACGGAAAATGAGTACCAAATTCCTTAAACAAAGTGTCAAATTAATCAGCACTACGAGGCCTTTAAGATTCACAACACATCAACTTTGCATCTAGTTGAATTTCCAAGAAAAATAGTACTTTGTGTACTCGAACACACAACTTTTGGGACTTTTCAAATACTGAAACTCGATAACTACGGAAAATGAGTACCAAATTCCTTAAACAAAGTGTCAAATTAATCAGCACTACGAGGCCTTTAAGATTCACAACGCATCAACTTTGCATCTAGTTGAATTTCCAAGAAAAATAGTACTTTGTGTACTCGAACACACAACTTTTGGGACTTTTCAAACTCTGAAACACGATAACTACGGAAAATGAGGACCAAATTCCTTAAACAAAGTGTCAAATTAATCAGCACTACGAGGCCTTTAAGATTCACAACACATCATCTTTGCATCTAGTTGAATTTCCAAGAAAAATAGTACTTTGTGTACTCGAACACACAACTTTTGGGACTTTTCAAACTCTGAAACACGATAACTACGGAAAATGAGGACCAAATTCCTTAAACAAAGTGTCAAATTAATCAGCACTACGAGGCCTTTAAGATTCACAACACATCAACTTTGCATCTAGTTGAATTGCCAAGGAAAATAGTACTTTGTGCACTCGAACACACAACTTTTGGGGCTTTTCAAATACTGAAACTCGATAACTACGGAAAATTAGGACCAAATTCCTTAAACAAAGTGTCAAATTAATCAGCACTACGAGGCCTTTAAGATTCACAACACATCATCTTTGCATCTAGTTGAATTTCCAAGAAAAATAGTACTTTGTGTACTCGAACACACAACTTTTGGGACTTTTCAAACTCTGAAACACGATAACTACGGAAAATGAGGACCAAATTCCTTAAACAAAGTGTCAAATTAATCAGCACTACGAGGCCTTTAAGATTCACAACACATCATCTTTGCATCTAGTTGAATTTCCAAGAAAAATAGTACTTTGTGTACTCGAACACACAACTTTTATGACTTTTCAAACTCTGAAACTCGATAACTAAGGAAAATGAGTACCAAATTCCTTAAACAAAGTGTCAAATTAATCAGCACTACGAGGCCTTTAAGATTCATAACACATCAACTTTGCATCTAGTTGAATTTCCAAGAAAAATAGTACTTTGTGTACTCGAACACACAACTTTTATGACTTTTCAAACTCTGAAACACGATAACTACGGAAAATGAGGACCAAATTCCTTAAACAAAGTGTCAAATTAATCAGCACTACGAGGCCTTTAAGATTCACAACACATCATCTTTGCATCTAGTTGAATTTCCAAGAAAAATAGTACTTTGTGTACTCGAACACACAACTTTTATGACTTTTCAAACTCTGAAACTCGATAACTACGGACAATTAGTACCAAATTCCTTAAACAATGTGTCAAATTAATCAGCTATACGAAGGCCTTTAAGATTCACAACACATCAACTTTGCATCTAGTTGAATTTCCAAGAAAAATAGTACTTTGTGTACTCGAACCCACAACTTTTATGACTTTTCAAACTCTGAAACTCGATAACTACGGACAATTAGTACCAAATTCCTTAAACAATGTGTCAAATTAATCAGCTATACGAAGGCCTTTAAGATTCACAACACATCAACTTTGCATCTAGTTGAATTTCCAAGAAAAATAGTACTTTGTGTACTCGAACACACAACTTTTGGGACTTTTCAAACTCTGAAACACGATAACTACGGAAAATGAGGACCAAATTCCTTAAACAAAGTGTCAAATTAATCAGCTCTTCGAGGCCTTTAAAATGTCACAACACATCATCTTTGCATCTTGATGAATTTCCAAGAAAAATAGTACTTTGTGTACTCGAACACACAACTTTTGGGACTTTTCAAATACTGAAACTCGATAACTACGGAAAATGAGGACCAAATTCCTTAAACAAAGTGTCAAATTAATCAGCACTACGAGGCCTTTAAGATTCATAACACATCAACTTTGCATCTAGTTGAATTTCCAAGAAAAATAGTACTTTGTGTACTCGAACACACAACTTTTGAGACTTTTCAAATACTGAAACTCGATAACTACGGAAAATGAGGACCAAATTCCTTAAACAAAGTGTCAAATTAATCAGCACTACGAGGCCTTTAAGATTCATAACACATCAACTTTGCATCTAGTTGAATTTCCAAGAAAAATAGTACTTTGTGTACTCGAACACACAACTTTTATGACTTTTCAAACTCTGAAACTCGATAACTACGGACAATTAGTACCAAATTCCTTAAACAATGTGTCAAATTAATCAGCTATACGAAGGCCTTTAAGATTCACAACACATCAACTTTGCATCTAGTTGAATTTCCAAGAAAAATAGTACTTTGTGTACTCGAACCCACAACTTTTATGACTTTTCAAACTCTGAAACTCGATAACTACGGACAATTAGTACCAAATTCCTTAAACAATGTGTCAAATTAATCAGCTATACGAAGGCCTTTAAGATTCACAACACATCAACTTTGCATCTAGTTGAATTTCCAAGAAAAATAGTACTTTGTGTACTCGAACACACAACTTTTGGGACTTTTCAAACTCTGAAACACGATAACTACGGAAAATGAGGACCAAATTCCTTAAACAAAGTGTCAAATTAATCAGCACTACGAGGCCTTTAAGATTCACAACACATCAACTTTGCATCTAGTTGAATTTCCAAGAAAAATAGTACTTTGTGTACTCGAACACACAACTTTTGGGACTTTTCAAATACTGAAACTCGATAACTACGGAAAATGAGGACCAAATTCCTTAAACAAAGTGTCAAATTAATCAGCACTACGAGGCCTTTAAGATTCACAACACATCAAATTTGCATCTAGTTGAATTTCCAAGAAAAATAGTACTTTGTGTACTCGAACACACAACTTTTGGGGCTTTTCAAATACTGAAACTCGATAACTACGGAAAATGAGGACCAAATTCCTTAAACAAAGTGTCAAATTAATCAGCACTACGAGGCCTTTAAGATTCACAACACATCAAATTTGCATCTAGTTGAATTTCCAAGAAAAATAGTACTTTGTGTACTCGAACACACAACTTTTGGGGCTTTTCAAATACTGAAACTCGATAACTACGGAAAATGAGGACCAAATTCCTTAAACAATGTGTCAAATTAATCAGCTATACGTGGCCTTTAACATTCACAACTCATTATCTTTGCATCTAGTTGAGTTTCCAAGAAAAATAGTAGTTTGAGTACTCGAACTCACAACTTTTGGGGCTTTTCAAATACTGAAACTCGATAACTACGGAAAATGAGGACCAAATAAATTAAACAAAGTGTCAAATTAATCAGCACTACGAGGCCTTTAAGATTCACAACACATCATCTTTGCATCTAGTTGAATTTCCAAGAAAAATAGTACTTTGTGTACTCGAACACACAACTTTTGGGACTTTTCAAATACTGAAACTCGATAACTACGGAAAATGAGGACCAAATTCCTTAAACAAAGTGTCAAATTAATCAGCACTACGAGGCCTTTAAGATTCACAACACATCATCTTTGCATCTAGTTGAATTTCCAAGAAAAATAGTACTTTGTGTACTCGAACACACAACTTTTGGGACTTTTCAAACTCTGAAACACGATAACTACGGAAAATGAGGACCAAATTCCTTAAACAAAGTGTCAAATTAATCAGCACTACGAGGCCTTTAAGATTCACAACACATCAACTTTGCATCTAGTTGAATTGCCAAGGAAAATAGTACTTTGTGCACTCGAACACACAACTTTTGGGGCTTTTCAAATACTGAAACTCAATAACTACGGAAAATTAGGACCAAATTCCTTAAACAAAGTGTCAAATTAATCAGCACTACGAGGCCTTTAAGATTCACAACACATCATCTTTGCATCTAGTTGAATTTCCAAGAAAAATAGTACTTTGTGTACTCGAACACACAACTTTTGGGACTTTTCAAACTCTGAAACACGATAACTACGGAAAATGAGGACCAAATTCCTTAAACAAAGTGTCAAATTAATCAGCACTACGAGGCCTTTAAGATTCACAACACATCATCTTTGCATCTAGTTGAATTTCCAAGAAAAATAGTACTTTGTGTACTCGAACACACAACTTTTATGACTTTTCAAACTCTGAAACTCGATAACTACGGACAATTAGTACCAAATTCCTTAAACAATGTGTCAAATTAATCAGCTATACGAAGGCCTTTAAGATTCACAACACATCATCTTTGCATCTAGTTGAATTTCCAAGAAAAATAGTACTTTGTGTACTCGAACACACAACTTTTGGGACTTTTCAAACTCTGAAACACGATAACTACGGAAAATGAGGACCAAATTCCTTAAACAAAGTGTCAAATTAATCAGCACTACGAGGCCTTTAAGATTCACAACACATCATCTTTGCATCTAGTTGAATTTCCAAGAAAAATAGTACTTTGTGTACTCGAACACACAACTTTTATGACTTTTCAAACTCTGAAACTCGATAACTACGGACAATTAGTACCAAATTCCTTAAACAATGTGTCAAATTAATCAGCTATACGAAGGCCTTTAAGATTCACAACACATCAACTTTGCATCTAGTTGAATTTCCAAGAAAAATAGTACTTTGTGTACTCGAACACACAACTTTTATGACTTTTCAAACTCTGAAACTCGATAACTAAGGAAAATGAGTACCAAATTCCTTAAACAAAGTGTCAAATTAATCAGCACTACGAGGCCTTTAAGATTCATAACACATCAACTTTGCATCTAGTTGAATTTCCAAGAAAAATAGTACTTTGTGTACTCGAACACACAACTTTTATGACTTTTCAAACTCTGAAACTCGATAACTACGGACAATTAGTACCAAATTCCTTAAACAATGTGTCAAATTAATCAGCTATACGAAGGCCTTTAAGATTCACAACACATCAACTTTGCATCTAGTTGAATTTCCAAGAAAAATAGTACTTTGTGTACTCGAACCCACAACTTTTATGACTTTTCAAACTCTGAAACTCGATAACTACGGACAATTAGTACCAAATTCCTTAAACAATGTGTCAAATTAATCAGCTATACGAAGGCCTTTAAGATTCACAACACATCAACTTTGCATCTAGTTGAATTTCCAAGAAAAATAGTACTTTGTGTACTCGAACACACAACTTTTGGGACTTTTCAAACTCTGAAACACGATAACTACGGAAAATGAGGACCAAATTCCTTAAACAAAGTGTCAAATTAATCAGCTCTTCGAGGCCTTTAAAATGTCACAACACATCATCTTTGCATCTTGATGAATTTCCAAGAAAAATAGTACTTTGTGTACTCGAACACACAACTTTTGGGACTTTTCAAATACTGAAACTCGATAACTACGGAAAATGAGGACCAAATTCCTTAAACAAAGTGTCAAATTAATCAGCACTACGAGGCCTTTAAGATTCACAACACATCATCTTTGCATCTAGTTGAATTTCCAAGAAAAATAGTACTTTGTGTACTCGAACACACAACTTTTGGGACTTTTCAAACTCTGAAACACGATAACTACGGAAAATGAGGACCAAATTCCTTAAACAAAGTGTCAAATTAATCAGCACTACGAGGCCTTTAAGATTCACAACACATCAACTTTGCATCTAGTTGAATTGCCAAGGAAAATAGTACTTTGTGCACTCGAACACACAACTTTTGGGGCTTTTCAAATACTGAAACTCGATAACTACGGAAAATTAGGACCAAATTCCTTAAACAAAGTGTCAAATTAATCAGCACTACGAGGCCTTTAAGATTCACAACACATCATCTTTGCATCTAGTTGAATTTCCAAGAAAAATAGTACTTTGTGTACTCGAACACACAACTTTTGGGACTTTTCAAACTCTGAAACACGATAACTACGGAAAATGAGGACCAAATTCCTTAAACAAAGTGTCAAATTAATCAGCACTACGAGGCCTTTAAGATTCACAACACATCATCTTTGCATCTAGTTGAATTTCCAAGAAAAATAGTACTTTGTGTACTCGAACACACAACTTTTATGACTTTTCAAACTCTGAAACTCGATAACTACGGACAATTAGTACCAAATTCCTTAAACAATGTGTCAAATTAATCAGCTATACGAAGGCCTTTAAGATTCACAACACATCATCTTTGCATCTAGTTGAATTTCCAAGAAAAATAGTACTTTGTGTACTCGAACACACAACTTTTGGGACTTTTCAAACTCTGAAACACGATAACTACGGAAAATGAGGACCAAATTCCTTAAACAAAGTGTCAAATTAATCAGCACTACGAGGCCTTTAAGATTCACAACACATCATCTTTGCATCTAGTTGAATTTCCAAGAAAAATAGTACTTTGTGTACTCGAACACACAACTTTTATGACTTTTCAAACTCTGAAACTCGATAACTACGGACAATTAGTACCAAATTCCTTAAACAATGTGTCAAATTAATCAGCTATACGAAGGCCTTTAAGATTCACAACACATCAACTTTGCATCTAGTTGAATTTCCAAGAAAAATAGTACTTTGTGTACTCGAACACACAACTTTTATGACTTTTCAAACTCTGAAACTCGATAACTAAGGAAAATGAGTACCAAATTCCTTAAACAAAGTGTCAAATTAATCAGCACTACGAGGCCTTTAAGATTCATAACACATCAACTTTGCATCTAGTTGAATTTCCAAGAAAAATAGTACTTTGTGTACTCGAACACACAACTTTTATGACTTTTCAAACTCTGAAACTCGATAACTACGGACAATTAGTACCAAATTCCTTAAACAATGTGTCAAATTAATCAGCTATACGAAGGCCTTTAAGATTCACAACACATCAACTTTGCATCTAGTTGAATTTCCAAGAAAAATAGTACTTTGTGTACTCGAACCCACAACTTTTATGACTTTTCAAACTCTGAAACTCGATAACTACGGACAATTAGTACCAAATTCCTTAAACAATGTGTCAAATTAATCAGCTATACGAAGGCCTTTAAGATTCACAACACATCAACTTTGCATCTAGTTGAATTTCCAAGAAAAATAGTACTTTGTGTACTCGAACACACAACTTTTGGGACTTTTCAAACTCTGAAACACGATAACTACGGAAAATGAGGACCAAATTCCTTAAACAAAGTGTCAAATTAATCAGCTCTTCGAGGCCTTTAAAATGTCACAACACATCATCTTTGCATCTTGATGAATTTCCAAGAAAAATAGTACTTTGTGTACTCGAACACACAACTTTTGGGACTTTTCAAATACTGAAACTCGATAACTACGGAAAATGAGGACCAAATTCCTTAAACAAAGTGTCAAATTAATCAGCACTACGAGGCCTTTAAGATTCATAACACATCAACTTTGCATCTAGTTGAATTTCCAAGAAAAATAGTACTTTGTGTACTCGAACACACAACTTTTGGGACTTTTCAAATACTGAAACTCGATAACTACGGAAAATGAGGACCAAATTCCTTAAACAAAGTGTCAAATTAATCAGCACTACGAGGCCTTTAAGATTCGTAACACATCAACTTTGCATCTAGTTGAATTTCCAAGAAAAATAGTACTTTGTGTACTCGAACACACAACTTTTATGACTTTTCAAACTCTGAAACTCGATAACTACGGACAATTAGTACCAAATTCCTTAAACAATGTGTCAAATTAATCAGCTATACGAAGGCCTTTAAGATTCACAACACATCAACTTTGCATCTAGTTGAATTTCCAAGAAAAATAGTACTTTGTGTACTCGAACCCACAACTTTTATGACTTTTCAAACTCTGAAACTCGATAACTACGGACAATTAGTACCAAATTCCTTAAACAATGTGTCAAATTAATCAGCTATACGAAGGCCTTTAAGATTCACAACACATCAACTTTGCATCTAGTTGAATTTCCAAGAAAAATAGTACTTTGTGTACTCGAACACACAACTTTTGGGACTTTTCAAACTCTGAAACACGATAACTACGGAAAATGAGGACCAAATTCCTTAAACAAAGTGTCAAATTAATCAGCACTACGAGGCCTTTAAGATTCACAACACATCAACTTTGCATCTAGTTGAATTTCCAAGAAAAATAGTACTTTGTGTACTCGAACACACAACTTTTGGGACTTTTCAAATACTGAAACTCGATAACTACGGAAAATGAGGACCAAATTCCTTAAACAAAGTGTCAAATTAATCAGCACTACGAGGCCTTTAAGATTCACAACACATCAAATTTGCATCTAGTTGAATTTCCAAGAAAAATAGTACTTTGTGTACTCGAACACACAACTTTTGGGGCTTTTCAAATACTGAAACTCGATAACTACGGAAAATGAGGACCAAATTCCTTAAACAAAGTGTCAAATTAATCAGCACTACGAGGCCTTTAAGATTCACAACACATCAAATTTGCATCTAGTTGAATTTCCAAGAAAAATAGTACTTTGTGTACTCGAACACACAACTTTTGGGGCTTTTCAAATACTGAAACTCGATAACTACGGAAAATGAGGACCAAATTCCTTAAACAATGTGTCAAATTAATCAGCTATACGTGGCCTTTAACATTCACAACTCATTATCTTTGCATCTAGTTGAGTTTCCAAGAAAAATAGTAGTTTGAGTACTCGAACTCACAACTTTTGGGGCTTTTCAAATACTGAAACTCGATAACTACGGAAAATGAGGACCAAATAAATTAAACAAAGTGTCAAATTAATCAGCACTACGAGGCCTTTAAGATTCACAACACATCATCTTTGCATCTAGTTGAATTTCCAAGAAAAATAGTACTTTGTGTACTCGAACACACAACTTTTGGGACTTTTCAAATACTGAAACTCGATAACTACGGAAAATGAGGACCAAATTCCTTAAACAAAGTGTCAAATTAATCAGCACTACGAGGCCTTTAAGATTCACAACACATCATCTTTGCATCTAGTTGAATTTCCAAGAAAAATAGTACTTTGTGTACTCGAACACACAACTTTTGGGACTTTTCAAACTCTGAAACACGATAACTACGGAAAATGAGGACCAAATTCCTTAAACAAAGTGTCAAATTAATCAGCACTACGAGGCCTTTAAGATTCACAACACATCAACTTTGCATCTAGTTGAATTGCCAAGGAAAATAGTACTTTGTGCACTCGAACACACAACTTTTGGGGCTTTTCAAATACTGAAACTCGATAACTACGGAAAATTAGGACCAAATTCCTTAAACAAAGTGTCAAATTAATCAGCACTACGAGGCCTTTAAGATTCACAACACATCATCTTTGCATCTAGTTGAATTTCCAAGAAAAATAGTACTTTGTGTACTCGAACCCACAACTTTTATGACTTTTCAAACTCTGAAACTCGATAACTACGGAAAATGAGTACCAAATTCCTTAAACAAAGTGTCAAATTAATCAGCTCTTCGAGGCCTTTAAAATGTCACAACACATCATCTTTGCATCTTGATGAATTTCCAAGAAAAATAGTACTTTGTGTACTCGAACACACAACTTTTGGGACTTTTCAAATACTGAAACTCGATAACTACGGAAAATGAGGTCCAAATTCCTTAAACAAAGTGTCAAATTAATCAGCACTACGAGGCCTTTAAGATTCACAACACATCAACTTTGCATCTAGTTGAATTTCCAAGAAAAATAGTACTTTGTGTACTCGAACCCACAACTTTTATGACTTTTCAAACTCTGAAACTCGATAACTACGGAAAATGAGTACCAAATTCCTTAAACAAAGTGTCAAATTAATCAGCTCTTCGAGGCCTTTAAAATGTCACAACACATCATCTTTGCATCTTGATGAATTTCCAAGAAAAATAGTACTTTGTGTACTCGAACACACAACTTTTGGGACTTTTCAAATACTGAAACTCGATAACTACGGAAAATGAGGACCAAATTCCTTAAACAAAGTGTCAAATTAATCAGCTATACGAAGGCCTTTAAGATTCACAACACATCAACTTTGCATCTAGTTGAATTTCCAAGAAAAATAGTACTTTGTGTACTCGAACCCACAACTTTTATGACTTTTCAAACTCTGAAACTCGATAACTACGGAAAATGAGTACCAAATTCCTTAAACAAAGTGTCAAATTAATCAGCTCTTCGAGGCCTTTAAAATGTCACAACACATCATCTTTGCATCTTGATGAATTTCCAAGAAAAATAGTACTTTGTGTACTCGAACACACAACTTTTGGGACTTTTCAAATACTGAAACTCGATAATTACGGAAAATGAGGACCAAATTCCTTAAACAAAGTGTCAAATTAATCAGCACTACGAGGCCTTTAAGATTCACAACACATCATCTTTGCATCTAGTTGAATTTCCAAGAAAAATAGTACTTTGTGTACTCGAACACACAACTTTTGGGCCTTTTCAAATACTGAAACTCGATAACTACGGAAAATGAGTACCAAATTCCTTAAACAAAGTGTCAAATTAATCAGCACTACGAGGCCTTTAAGATTCACAACACATCATCTTTGCATCTAGTTGAATTTCCAAGAAAAATAGTACTTTGTGTACTCGAACACACAACTTTTATGACTTTTCAAACTCTGAAACTCGATAACTACGGACAATTAGTACCAAATTCCTTAAACAATGTGTCAAATTAATCAGCTATACGAAGGCCTTTAAGATTCACAACACATCAACTTTGCATCTAGTTGAATTTCCAAGAAAAATAGTACTTTGTGTACTCGAACCCACAACTTTTATGACTTTTCAAACTCTGAAACTCGATAACTACGGAAAATGAGTACCAAATTCCTTAAACAAAGTGTCAAATTAATCAGCTCTTCGAGGCCTTTAAAATGTCACAACACATCATCTTTGCATCTTGATGAATTTCCAAGAAAAATAGTACTTTGTGTACTCGAACCCACAACTTTTATGACTTTTCAAACTCTGAAACTCGATAACTACGGAAAATGAGTACCAAATTCCTTAAACAAAGTGTCAAATTAATCAGCTCTTCGAGGCCTTTAAAATGTCACAACACATCATCTTTGCATCTTGATGAATTTCCAAGAAAAATAGTACTTTGTGTACTCGAACACACAACTTTTGGGACTTTTCAAATACTGAAACTCGATAACTACGGAAAATGAGGACCAAATTCCTTAAACAAAGTGTCAAATTAATCAGCTATACGAAGGCCTTTAAGATTCACAACACATCAACTTTGCATCTAGTTGAATTTCCAAGAAAAATAGTACTTTGTGTACTCGAACCCACAACTTTTATGACTTTTCAAACTCTGAAACTCGATAACTACGGAAAATGAGTACCAAATTCCTTAAACAAAGTGTCAAATTAATCAGCTCTTCGAGGCCTTTAAAATGTCACAACACATCATCTTTGCATCTTGATGAATTTCCAAGAAAAATAGTACTTTGTGTACTCGAACACACAACTTTTGGGACTTTTCAAATACTGAAACTCGATAACTACGGAAAATGAGGACCAAATTCCTTAAACAAAGTGTCAAATTAATCAGCACTACGAGGCCTTTAAGATTCACAACACATCATCTTTGCATCTAGTTGAATTTCCAAGAAAAATAGTACTTTGTGTACTCGAACACACAACTTTTGGGCCTTTTCAAATACTGAAACTCGATAACTACGGAAAATGAGTACCAAATTCCTTAAACAAAGTGTCAAATTAATCAGCACTACGAGGCCTTTAAGATTCACAACACATCAACTTTGCATCTAGTTGAATTTCCAAGAAAAATAGTACTTTGTGTACTCGAACACACAACTTTTGGGCCTTTTCAAATACTGAAACTCGATAACTACGGAAAATGAGTACCAAATTCCTTAAACAAAGTGTCAAATTAATCAGCACTACGAGGCCTTTAAGATTCACAACGCATCAACTTTGCATCTAGTTGAATTTCCAAGAAAAATAGTACTTTGTGTACTCGAACACACAACTTTTGGGACTTTTCAAACTCTGAAACACGATAACTACGGAAAATGAGGACCAAATTCCTTAAACAAAGTGTCAAATTAATCAGCACTACGAGGCCTTTAAGATTCACAACACATCATCTTTGCATCTAGTTGAATTTCCAAGAAAAATAGTACTTTGTGTACTCGAACACACAACTTTTGGGACTTTTCAAACTCTGAAACACGATAACTACGGAAAATGAGGACCAAATTCCTTAAACAAAGTGTCAAATTAATCAGCACTACGAGGCCTTTAAGATTCACAACACATCAACTTTGCATCTAGTTGAATTGCCAAGGAAAATAGTACTTTGTGCACTCGAACACACAACTTTTATGACTTTTCAAACTCTGAAACTCGATAACTACGGAAAATGAGTACCAAATTCCTTAAACAAAGTGTCAAATTAATCAGCTCTTCGAGGCCTTTAAAATGTCACAACACATCATCTTTGCATCTTGATGAATTTCCAAGAAAAATAGTACTTTGTGTACTCGAACCCACAACTTTTATGACTTTTCAAACTCTGAAACTCGATAACTACGGAAAATGAGTACCAAATTCCTTAAACAAAGTGTCAAATTAATCAGCTCTTCGAGGCCTTTAAAATGTCACAACACATCATCTTTGCATCTTGATGAATTTCCAAGAAAAATAGTACTTTGTGTACTCGAACACACAACTTTTGGGACTTTTCAAATACTGAAACTCGATAACTACGGAAAATGAGGACCAAATTCCTTAAACAAAGTGTCAAATTAATCAGCTATACGAAGGCCTTTAAGATTCACAACACATCAACTTTGCATCTAGTTGAATTTCCAAGAAAAATAGTACTTTGTGTACTCGAACCCACAACTTTTATGACTTTTCAAACTCTGAAACTCGATAACTACGGAAAATGAGTACCAAATTCCTTAAACAAAGTGTCAAATTAATCAGCTCTTCGAGGCCTTTAAAATGTCACAACACATCATCTTTGCATCTTGATGAATTTCCAAGAAAAATAGTACTTTGTGTACTCGAACACACAACTTTTGGGACTTTTCAAATACTGAAACTCGATAACTACGGAAAATGAGGACCAAATTCCTTAAACAAAGTGTCAAATTAATCAGCACTACGAGGCCTTTAAGATTCACAACACATCATCTTTGCATCTAGTTGAATTTCCAAGAAAAATAGTACTTTGTGTACTCGAACACACAACTTTTGGGCCTTTTCAAATACTGAAACTCGATAACTACGGAAAATGAGTACCAAATTCCTTAAACAAAGTGTCAAATTAATCAGCACTACGAGGCCTTTAAGATTCACAACACATCAACTTTGCATCTAGTTGAATTTCCAAGAAAAATAGTACTTTGTGTACTCGAACACACAACTTTTGGGCCTTTTCAAATACTGAAACTCGATAACTACGGAAAATGAGTACCAAATTCCTTAAACAAAGTGTCAAATTAATCAGCACTACGAGGCCTTTAAGATTCACAACGCATCAACTTTGCATCTAGTTGAATTTCCAAGAAAAATAGTACTTTGTGTACTCGAACACACAACTTTTGGGACTTTTCAAACTCTGAAACACGATAACTACGGAAAATGAGGACCAAATTCCTTAAACAAAGTGTCAAATTAATCAGCACTACGAGGCCTTTAAGATTCACAACACATCATCTTTGCATCTAGTTGAATTTCCAAGAAAAATAGTACTTTGTGTACTCGAACACACAACTTTTGGGACTTTTCAAACTCTGAAACACGATAACTACGGAAAATGAGGACCAAATTCCTTAAACAAAGTGTCAAATTAATCAGCACTACGAGGCCTTTAAGATTCACAACACATCAACTTTGCATCTAGTTGAATTGCCAAGGAAAATAGTACTTTGTGCACTCGAACACACAACTTTTGGGGCTTTTCAAATACTGAAACTCGATAACTACGGAAAATTAGGACCAAATTCCTTAAACAAAGTGTCAAATTAATCAGCACTACGAGGCCTTTAAGATTCACAACACATCATCTTTGCATCTAGTTGAATTTCCAAGAAAAATAGTACTTTGTGTACTCGAACACACAACTTTTGGGACTTTTCAAACTCTGAAACACGATAACTACGGAAAATGAGGACCAAATTCCTTAAACAAAATGTCAAATTAATCAGCACTACGAGGCCTTTAAGATTCACAACACATCATCTTTGCATCTAGTTGAATTTCCAAGAAAAATAGTACTTTGTGTACTCGAAAACACAACTTTTATGACTTTTCAAACTCTGAAACTCGATAACTACGGACAATTAGTACCAAATTCCTTAAACAATGTGTCAAATTAATCAGCTATACGAAGGCCTTTAAGATTCACAACACATCAATTTTGCATCTAGTTGAATTTCCAAGAAAAATAGTACTTTGTGTACTCGAACCCACAACTTTTATGACTTTTCAAACTCTGAAACTCGATAACTACGGAAAATGAGTACCAAATTCCTTAAACAAAGTGTCAAATTAATCAGCTCTTCGATGCCTTTAAAATGTCACAACACATCATCTTTGCATCTTGATGAATTTCCAAGAAAAATAGTACTTTGTGTACTCGAACACACAACTTTTGGGACTTTTCAAATACTGAAACTCGATAACTACGGAAAATGAGGACCAAATTCCTTAAACAAAGTGTCAAATTAATCAGCACTACGAGGCCTTTAAGATTCATAACACATCAACTTTGCATCTAGTTGAATTTCCAAGAAAAATAGTACTTTGTGTACTCGAACACACAACTTTTATGACTTTTCAAACTCTGAAACTCGATAACTACGGACAATTAGTACCAAATTCCTTAAACAATGTGTCAAATTAATCAGCTATACGAAGGCCTTTAAGATTCACAACACATCAACTTTGCATCTAGTTGAATTTCCAAGAAAAATAGTACTTTGTGTACTCGAACACACAACTTTTGGGACTTTTCAAATACTGAAACTCGATAACTACGGAAAATGAGGACCAAATTCCTTAAACAAAGTGTCAAATTAATCAGCACTACGAGGCCTTTAAGATTCACAACACATCATCTTTGCATCTAGTTGAATTTCCAAGAAAAATAGTACTTTGTGTACTCGAACACACAACTTTTGGGCCTTTTCAAATACTGAAACTCGATAACTACGGAAAATGAGTACCAAATTCCTTAAACAAAGTGTCAAATTAATCAGCACTACGAGGCCTTTAAGATTCACAACACATCAACTTTGCATCTAGTTGAATTTCCAAGAAAAATAGTACTTTGTGTACTCGAACACACAACTTTTGGGCCTTTTCAAATACTGAAACTCGATAACTACGGAAAATGAGTACCAAATTCCTTAAACAAAGTGTCAAATTAATCAGCACTACGAGGCCTTTAAGATTCACAACGCATCAACTTTGCATCTAGTTGAATTTCCAAGAAAAATAGTACTTTGTGTACTCGAACACACAACTTTTGGGACTTTTCAAACTCTGAAACACGATAACTACGGAAAATGAGGACCAAATTCCTTAAACAAAGTGTCAAATTAATCAGCACTACGAGGCCTTTAAGATTCACAACACATCATCTTTGCATCTAGTTGAATTTCCAAGAAAAATAGTACTTTGTGTACTCGAACACACAACTTTTGGGACTTTTCAAACTCTGAAACACGATAACTACGGAAAATGAGGACCAAATTCCTTAAACAAAGTGTCAAATTAATCAGCACTACGAGGCCTTTAAGATTCACAACACATCAACTTTGCATCTAGTTGAATTGCCAAGGAAAATAGTACTTTGTGCACTCGAACACACAACTTTTGGGGCTTTTCAAATACTGAAACTCGATAACTACGGAAAATTAGGACCAAATTCCTTAAACAAAGTGTCAAATTAATCAGCACTACGAGGCCTTTAAGATTCACAACACATCATCTTTGCATCTAGTTGAATTTCCAAGAAAAATAGTACTTTGTGTACTCGAACACACAACTTTTGGGACTTTTCAAACTCTGAAACACGATAACTACGGAAAATGAGGACCAAATTCCTTAAACAAAATGTCAAATTAATCAGCACTACGAGGCCTTTAAGATTCACAACACATCATCTTTGCATCTAGTTGAATTTCCAAGAAAAATAGTACTTTGTGTACTCGAAAACACAACTTTTATGACTTTTCAAACTCTGAAACTCGATAACTACGGACAATTAGTACCAAATTCCTTAAACAATGTGTCAAATTAATCAGCTATACGAAGGCCTTTAAGATTCACAACACATCAATTTTGCATCTAGTTGAATTTCCAAGAAAAATAGTACTTTGTGTACTCGAACCCACAACTTTTATGACTTTTCAAACTCTGAAACTCGATAACTACGGAAAATGAGTACCAAATTCCTTAAACAAAGTGTCAAATTAATCAGCTCTTCGATGCCTTTAAAATGTCACAACACATCATCTTTGCATCTTGATGAATTTCCAAGAAAAATAGTACTTTGTGTACTCGAACACACAACTTTTGGGACTTTTCAAATACTGAAACTCGATAACTACGGAAAATGAGGACCAAATTCCTTAAACAAAGTGTCAAATTAATCAGCACTACGAGGCCTTTAAGATTCATAACACATCAACTTTGCATCTAGTTGAATTTCCAAGAAAAATAGTACTTTGTGTACTCGAACACACAACTTTTATGACTTTTCAAACTCTGAAACTCGATAACTACGGACAATTAGTACCAAATTCCTTAAACAATGTGTCAAATTAATCAGCTATACGAAGGCCTTTAAGATTCACAACACATCAACTTTGCATCTAGTTGAATTTCCAAGAAAAATAGTACTTTGTGTACTCGAACACACAACTTTTGGGACTTTTCAAATACTGAAACTCGATAACTACGGAAAATGAGTACCAAATTCCTTAAACAAAGTGTCAAATTAATCAGCTCTTCGAGGCCTTTAAAATGTCACAACACATCATCTTTGCATCTTGATGAATTTCCAAGAAAAATAGTACTTTGTGTACTCGAACACACAACTTTTGGGACTTTTCAAATACTGAAACTCGATAACTACGGAAAATGAGGACCAAATTCCTTAAACAAAGTGTCAAATTAATCAGCACTACGAGGCCTTTAAGATTCACAACACATCATCTTTGCATCTAGTTGAATTTCCAAGAAAAATAGTACTTTGTGTACTCGAACACACAACTTTTGGGCCTTTTCAAATACTGAAACTCGATAACTACGGAAAATGAGTACCAAATTCCTTAAACAAAGTGTCAAATTAATCAGCACTACGAGGCCTTTAAGATTCACAACACATCAACTTTGCATCTAGTTGAATTTCCAAGAAAAATAGTACTTTGTGTACTCGAACACACAACTTTTGGGACTTTTCAAATACTGAAACTCGATAACTACGGAAAATGAGTACCAAATTCCTTAAACAAAGTGTCAAATTAATCAGCACTACGAGGCCTTTAAGATTCACAACGCATCAACTTTGCATCTAGTTGAATTTCCAAGAAAAATAGTACTTTGTGTACTCGAACACACAACTTTTGGGACTTTTCAAACTCTGAAACACGATAACTACGGAAAATGAGGACCAAATTCCTTAAACAAAGTGTCAAATTAATCAGCACTACGAGGCCTTTAAGATTCACAACACATCATCTTTGCATCTAGTTGAATTTCCAAGAAAAATAGTACTTTGTGTACTCGAACACACAACTTTTGGGACTTTTCAAACTCTGAAACACGATAACTACGGAAAATGAGGACCAAATTCCTTAAACAAAGTGTCAAATTAATCAGCACTACGAGGCCTTTAAGATTCACAACACATCAACTTTGCATCTAGTTGAATTGCCAAGGAAAATAGTACTTTGTGCACTCGAACACACAACTTTTGGGGCTTTTCAAATACTGAAACTCGATAACTACGGAAAATTAGGACCAAATTCCTTAAACAAAGTGTCAAATTAATCAGCACTACGAGGCCTTTAAGATTCACAACACATCATCTTTGCATCTAGTTGAATTTCCAAGAAAAATAGTACTTTGTGTACTCGAACACACAACTTTTGGGACTTTTCAAACTCTGAAACACGATAACTACGGAAAATGAGGACCAAATTCCTTAAACAAAGTGTCAAATTAATCAGCACTACGAGGCCTTTAAGATTCACAACACATCAACTTTGCATCTAGTTGAATTGCCAAGGAAAATAGTACTTTGTGCACTCGAACACACAACTTTTGGGGCTTTTCAAATACTGAAACTCGATAACTACGGAAAATTAGGACCAAATTCCTTAAACAAAGTGTCAAATTAATCAGCACTACGAGGCCTTTAAGATTCACAACACATCATCTTTGCATCTAGTTGAATTTCCAAGAAAAATAGTACTTTGTGTACTCGAACACACAACTTTTATGACTTTTCAAACTCTGAAACTCGATAACTAAGGAAAATGAGTACCAAATTCCTTAAACAAAGTGTCAAATTAATCAGCACTACGAGGCCTTTAAGATTCATAACACATCAACTTTGCATCTAGTTGAATTTCCAAGAAAAATAGTACTTTGTGTACTCGAACACACAACTTTTATGACTTTTCAAACTCTGAAACTCGATAACTACGGACAATTAGTACCAAATTCCTTAAACAATGTGTCAAATTAATCAGCTATACGAAGGCCTTTAAGATTCACAACACATCAACTTTGCATCTAGTTGAATTTCCAAGAAAAATAG
This sequence comes from Euwallacea fornicatus, assembly GCF_040115645.1. NCBI lineage: Eukaryota > Metazoa > Arthropoda > Insecta > Coleoptera > Curculionidae > Euwallacea > Euwallacea fornicatus. The sequence continues at coordinate 473,119 of NW_027096037.1, forward strand.
TACTTTGTGTACTCGAACCCACAACTTTTATGACTTTTCAAACTCTGAAACTCGATAACTACGGAAAATGAGTACCAAATTCCTTAAACAAAGTGTCAAATTAATCAGCTCTTCGAGGCCTTTAAAATGTCACAACACATCATCTTTGCATCTTGATGAATTTCCAAGAAAAATAGTACTTTGTGTACTCGAACACACAACTTTTATGACTTTTCAAACTCTGAAACTCGATAACTACGGAAAATGAGTACCAAATTCCTTAAACAAAGTGTCAAATTAATCAGCTCTTCGAGGCCTTTAAAATGTCACAACACATCATCTTTGCATCTTGATGAATTTCCAAGAAAAATAGTACTTTGTGTACTCGAACCCACAACTTTTATGACTTTTCAAACTCTGAAACTCGATAACTACGGAAAATGAGTACCAAATTCCTTAAACAAAGTGTCAAATTAATCAGCTCTTCGAGGCCTTTAAAATGTCACAACACATCAACTTTGCATCTAGTTGAATTTCCAAGAAAAATAGTACTTTGTGTACTCGAACACACAACTTTTGGGACTTTTCAAATACTGAAACTCGATAACTACGGAAAATGAGTACCAAATTCCTTAAACAAAGTGTCAAATTAATCAGCTCTTCGAGGCCTTTAAAATGTCACAACACATCAACTTTGCATCTAATTGAATTTCCAAGAAAAATAGTACTTTGTGTACTCGAACACACAACTTTTGGGACTTTTCAAATACTGAAACTCGATAACTACGGAAAATGAGGACCAAATTCCTTAAACAAAGTGTCAAATTAATCAGCACTACGAGGCCTTTAAGATTCACAACACATCATCTTTGCATCTAGTTGAATTTCCAAGAAAAATAGTACTTTGTGTACTCGAACACACAACTTTTATGACTTTTCAAACTCTGAAACTCGATAACTACGGACAATTAGTACCAAATTCCTTAAACAATGTGTCAAATTAATCAGCTATACGAAGGCCTTTAAGATTCACAACACATCAACTTTGCATCTAGTTGAATTTCCAAGAAAAATAGTACTTTGTGTACTCGAACACACAACTTTTATGACTTTTCAAACTCTGAAACTCGATAACTACGGACAATTAGTACCAAATTCCTTAAACAATGTGTCAAATTAATCAGCTATACGAAGGCCTTTAAGATTCACAACACATCAACTTTGCATCTAGTTGAATTTCCAAGAAAAATAGTACTTTGTGTACTCGAACACACAACTTTTGGGACTTTTCAAATATTGAAACTCGATAACTACGGAAAATGAGGACCAAATTCCTTAAACAAAGTGTCAAATTAATCAGCACTACGAGGCCTTTAAGATTCACAACACATCATCTTTGCATCTAGTTGAATTTCCAAGAAAAATAGTACTTTGTGTACTCGAACACACAACTTTTATGACTTTTCAAACTCTGAAACTCGATAACTACGGACAATTAGTACCAAATTCCTTAAACAATGTGTCAAATTAATCAGCTATACGAAGGCCTTTAAGATTCACAACACATCAACTTTGCATCTAGTTGAATTTCCAAGAAAAATAGTACTTTGTGTACTCGAACCCACAACTTTTATGACTTTTCAAACTCTGAAACTCGATAACTACGGACAATTAGTACCAAATTCCTTAAACAATGTGTCAAATTAATCAGCTATACGAGGCCTTTAAGATTCACAACACATCAACTTTGCATCTAGTTGAATTTCCAAGAAAAATAGTACTTTGTGTACTCGAACACACAACTTTTGGGACTTTTCAAATACTGAAACTCGATAACTACGGAAAATGAGTACCAAATTCCTTAAACAAAGTGTCAAATTAATCAGCACTACGAGGCCTTTAAGATTCACAACGCATCAACTTTGCATCTAGTTGAATTTCCAAGAAAAATAGTACTTTGTGTACTCGAACACACAACTTTTGGGCCTTTTCAAATACTGAAACTCGATAACTACGGAAAATGAGGACCAAATTCCTTAAACAAAGTGTCAAATTAATCAGCACTACGAGGCCTTTAAGATTCACAACTCATCATCTTTGCATCTAGTTGAATTTCCAAGAAAAATAGTACTTTGTGTACTCGAACACACAACTTTTATGACTTTTCAAACTCTGAAACTCGATAACTACGGACAATTAGTACCAAATTCCTTAAACAATGTGTCAAATTAATCAGCTATACGAGGCCTTTAAGATTCACAACACATCAACTTTGCATCTAGTTGAATTTCCAAGAAAAATAGTACTTTGTGTACTCGAACACACAACTTTTGGGACTTTTCAAATACTGAAACTCGATAACTACGGAAAATGAGTACCAAATTCCTTAAACAAAGTGTCAAATTAATCAGCACTACGAGGCCTTTAAGATTCACAACGCATCAACTTTGCATCTAGTTGAATTTCCAAGAAAAATAGTACTTTGTGTACTCGAACACACAACTTTTGGGCCTTTTCAAATACTGAAACTCGATAACTACGGAAAATGAGGACCAAATTCCTTAAACAAAGTGTCAAATTAATCAGCTCTTCGAGGCCTTTAAAATGTCACAACACATCATCTTTGCATCTTGATGAATTTCCAAGAAAAATAGTACTTTGTGTACTCGAACACACAACTTTTGGGACTTTTCAAATACTGAAACTCGATAACTATGGAAAATGAGGACCAAATTCCTTAAACAAAGTGTCAAATTAATCAGCACTACGAGGCCTTTAAGATTCACAACACATCAACTTTGCATCTAGTTGAATTTCCAAGAAAAATAGTACTTTGTGTACTCGAACACACAACTTTTGGGCCTTTTCAAATACTGAAACTCGATAACTACGGAAAATGAGTACCAAATTCCTTAAACAAAGTGTCAAATTAATCAGCACTACGAGGCCTTTAAGATTCACAACACATCAACTTTGCATCTAGTTGAATTTCCAAGAAAAATAGTACTTTGTGTACTCGAACACACAACTTTTGGGACTTTTCAAATACTGAAACTCGATAACTACGGAAAATGAGGACCAAATTCCTTAAACAAAGTGTCAAATTAATCAGCACTACGAGGCCTTTAAGATTCACAACACATCATCTTTGCGTCTAGTTGAATTTCCTAGAAATATAGTACTTTGTGTACTCGAACACACAACTTTTGTGACTTTTCAAATACTGAAACTCGATAACTACGGAAAATGAGGACCAAATTCCTTAAACAAAGTGTCAAATTAATCAGCACTACGAGGCCTTTAAGATTCACAACACATCATCTTTGCATCTAGTTGAATTTCCAAGAAAAATAGTACTTTGTGTACTCGAACACACAACTTTTATGACTTTTCAAACTCTGAAACTCGATAACTAAGGAAAATGAGTACCAAATTCCTTAAACAAAGTGTCAAATTAATCAGCACTACGAGGCCTTTAAGATTCATAACACATCAACTTTGCATCTAGTTGAATTTCCAAGAAAAATAGTACTTTGTGTACTCGAACACACAACTTTTATGACTTTTCAAACTCTGAAACTCGATAACTACGGACAATTAGTACCAAATTCCTTAAACAATGTGTCAAATTAATCAGCTATACGAAGGCCTTTAAGATTCACAACACATCAACTTTGCATCTAGTTGAATTTCCAAGAAAAATAGTACTTTGTGTACTCGAACCCACAACTTTTATGACTTTTCAAACTCTGAAACTCGATAACTACGGAAAATGAGTACCAAATTCCTTAAACAAAGTGTCAAATTAATCAGCTCTTCGAGTCCTTTAAAATGTCACAACACATCATCTTTGCATCTTGATGAATTTCCAAGAAAAATAGTACTTTGTGTACTCGAACACACAACTTTTGGGACTTTTCAAATACTGAAACTCGATAACTACGGAAAATGAGGACCAAATTCCTTAAACAAAGTGTCAAATTAATCAGCACTACGAGGCCTTTAAGATTCATAACACATCAACTTTGCATCTAGTTGAATTTCCAAGAAAAATAGTACTTTGTGTACTCGAACACACAACTTTTATGACTTTTCAAACTCTGAAACTCGATAACTACGGACAATTAGTACCAAATTCCTTAAACAATGTGTCAAATTAATCAGCTATACGAAGGCCTTTAAGATTCACAACACATCAACTTTGCATCTAGTTGAATTTCCAAGAAAAATAGTACTTTGTGTACTCGAACCCACAACTTTTATGACTTTTCAAACTCTGAAACTCGATAACTACGGAAAATGAGTACCAAATTCCTTAAACAAAGTGTCAAATTAATCAGCTCTTCGAGGCCTTTAAAATGTCACAACACATCATCTTTGCATCTTGATGAATTTCCAAGAAAAATAGTACTTTGTGTACTCGAACACACAACTTTTGGGACTTTTCAAATACTGAAACTCGATAACTACGGAAAATGAGGACCAAATTCCTTAAACAAAGTGTCAAATTAATCAGCACTACGAGGCCTTTAAGATTCACAACACATCATCTTTGCATCTAGTTGAATTTCCAAGAAAAATAGTACTTTGTGTACTCGAACACACAACTTTTGGGCCTTTTCAAATACTGAAACTCGATAACTACGGAAAATGAGTACCAAATTCCTTAAACAAAGTGTCAAATTAATCAGCACTACGAGGCCTTTAAGATTCACAACACATCAACTTTGCATCTAGTTGAATTTCCAAGAAAAATAGTACTTTGTGTACTCGAACACACAACTTTTGGGACTTTTCAAATACTGAAACTCGATAACTACGGAAAATGAGTACCAAATTCCTTAAACAAAGTGTCAAATTAATCAGCACTACGAGGCCTTTAAGATTCATAACACATTAACTTTGCATCTAGTTGAATTTCCAAGAAAAATAGTACTTTGTGTACTCGAACACACAACTTTTATGACTTTTCAAACTCTGAAACTCGATAACTACGGAAAATGAGTACCAAATTCCTTAAACAAAGTGTCAAATTAATCAGCTCTTCGAGGCCTTTAAAATGTCACAACACATCAACTTTGCATCTAATTGAATTTCCAAGAAAAATAGTACTTTGTGTACTCGAACACACAACTTTTGGGACTTTTCAAATACTGAAACTCGATAACTACGGAAAATGAGGACCAAATTCCTTAAACAAAGTGTCAAATTAATCAGCACTACGAGGCCTTTAAGATTCACAACACATCATCTTTGCATCTAGTTGAATTTCCAAGAAAAATAGTACTTTGTGTACTCGAACACACAACTTTTATGACTTTTCAAACTCTGAAACTCGATAACTACGGACAATTAGTACCAAATTCCTTAAACAATGTGTCAAATTAATCAGCTATACGAAGGCCTTTAAGATTCACAACACATCAACTTTGCATCTAGTTGAATTTCCAAGAAAAATAGTACTTTGTGTACTCGAACACACAACTTTTGGGACTTTTCAAACTCTGAAACACGATAACTACGGAAAATGAGGACCAAATTCCTTAAACAAAGTGTCAAATTAATCAGCACTACGAGGCCTTTAAGATTCACAACACATCAACTTTGCATCTAGTTGAATTTCCAAGAAAAATAGTACTTTGTGTACTCGAACACACAACTTTTGGGACTTTTCAAATACTGAAACTCGATAACTACGGAAAATGAGGACCAAATTCCTTAAACAAAGTGTCAAATTAATCAGCACTACGAGGCCTTTAAGATTCACAACACATCAAATTTGCATCTAGTTGAATTTCCAAGAAAAATAGTACTTTGTGTACTCGAACACACAACTTTTGGGGCTTTTCAAATACTGAAACTCGATAACTACGGAAAATGAGGACCAAATTCCTTAAACAAAGTGTCAAATTAATCAGCACTACGAGGCCTTTGAGATTCACAACACATCAAATTTGCATCTAGTTGAATTTCCAAGAAAAATAGTACTTTGTGTACTCGAACACACAACTTTTATGACTTTTCAAACTCTGAAACTCGATAACTACGGACAATTAGTACCAAATTCCTTAAACAATGTGTCAAATTAATCAGCTATACGAAGGCCTTTAAGATTCACAACACATCAACTTTGCATCTAGTTGAATTTCCAAGAAAAATAGTACTTTGTGTACTCGAACCCACAACTTTTATGACTTTTCAAACTCTGAAACTCGATAACTACGGAAAATGAGTACCAAATTCCTTAAACAAAGTGTCAAATTAATCAGCTCTTCGAGTCCTTTAAAATGTCACAACACATCATCTTTGCATCTTGATGAATTTCCAAGAAAAATAGTACTTTGTGTACTCGAACACACAACTTTTGGGACTTTTCAAATACTGAAACTCGATAACTACGGAAAATGAGGACCAAATTCCTTAAACAAAGTGTCAAATTAATCAGCACTACGAGGCCTTTAAGATTCATAACACATCAACTTTGCATCTAGTTGAATTTCCAAGAAAAATAGTACTTTGTGTACTCGAACACACAACTTTTATGACTTTTCAAACTCTGAAACTCGATAACTACGGACAATTAGTACCAAATTCCTTAAACAATGTGTCAAATTAATCAGCTATACGAAGGCCTTTAAGATTCACAACACATCAACTTTGCATCTAGTTGAATTTCCAAGAAAAATAGTACTTTGTGTACTCGAACCCACAACTTTTATGACTTTTCAAACTCTGAAACTCGATAACTACGGAAAATGAGTACCAAATTCCTTAAACAAAGTGTCAAATTAATCAGCTCTTCGAGGCCTTTAAAATGTCACAACACATCATCTTTGCATCTTGATGAATTTCCAAGAAAAATAGTACTTTGTGTACTCGAACACACAACTTTTGGGACTTTTCAAACTCTGAAACACGATAACTACGGAAAATGAGGACCAAATTCCTTAAACAAAGTGTCAAATTAATCAGCACTACGAGGCCTTTAAGATTCACAACACATCAACTTTGCATCTAGTTGAATTTCCAAGAAAAATAGTACTTTGTGTACTCGAACACACAACTTTTGGGACTTTTCAAATACTGAAACTCGATAACTACGGAAAATGAGGACCAAATTCCTTAAACAAAGTGTCAAATTAATCAGCACTACGAGGCCTTTAAGATTCACAACACATCAAATTTGCATCTAGTTGAATTTCCAAGAAAAATAGTACTTTGTGTACTCGAACACACAACTTTTGGGGCTTTTCAAATACTGAAACTCGATAACTACGGAAAATGAGGACCAAATTCCTTAAACAAAGTGTCAAATTAATCAGCACTACGAGGCCTTTAAGATTCACAACACATCAAATTTGCATCTAGTTGAATTTCCAAGAAAAATAGTACTTTGTGTACTCGAACACACAACTTTTGGGGCTTTTCAAATACTGAAACTCGATAACTACGGAAAATGAGGACCAAATTCCTTAAACAATGTGTCAAATTAATCAGCTATACGAGGCCTTTAAGATTCACAACTCATCATCTTTGCATCTAGTTGAGTTTCCAAGAAAAATAGTACTTTGAGTACTCGAACTCACAACTTTTGGGGCTTTTCAAATACTGAAACTCGATAACTACGGAAAATGAGGACCAAATTCCTTAAACAAAGTGTCAAATTAATCAGCACTACGAGGCCTTTAAGATTCACAACTCATCATCTTTGCATTTAGTTGAATTTCCAAGAAAAATAGTACTTTGTGTACTCGAACACACAACTTTTATGACTTTTCAAACTCTGAAACTCGATAACTACGGACAATTAGTACCAAATTCCTTAAACAATGTGTCAAATTAATCAGCTATACGAAGGCCTTTAAGATTCACAACACATCAACTTTGCATCTAGTTGAATTTCCAAGAAAAATAGTACTTTGTGTACTCGAACCCACAACTTTTATGACTTTTCAAACTCTGAAACTCGATAACTACGGACAATTAGTACCAAATTCCTTAAACAATGTGTCAAATTAATCAGCTATACGAGGCCTTTAAGATTCACAACACATCATCTTTGCATCTAGTTGAATTTCCAAGAAAAATAGTACTTTGTTTACTCGAACACACAACTTTTGGGACTTTTCAAATACTGAAACTCGATAACTACGGAAAATGAGGACCAAATTCCTTAAACAAAGTGTCAAATTAATCAGCACTACGAGGCCTTTAAGATTCACAACACATCAAATTTGCATCTAGTTGAATTTCCAAGAAAAATAGTACTTTGTGTACTCGAACACACAACTTTTGGGGCTTTTCAAATACTGAAACTCGATAACTACGGAAAATGAGGACCAAATTCCTTAAACAAAGTGTCAAATTAATCAGCACTACGAGGCCTTTAAGATTCACAACACATCAACTTTGCATCTAGTTGAATTTCCAAGAAAAATAGTACTTTGTGTACTCGAACACACAACTTTTGGGACTTTTCAAACTCTGAAACTCGATAACTACGGAAAATGAGGACCAAATTCCTTAATCAAAGTGTCAAATTAATCAGCTCTTCGAGGCTTTTAAAATGTCACAACACATCATCTTTGCATCTTGATGAATTTCCAAGAAAAATAGTACTTTGTGTACTCGAACACACAACTTTTGGGACTTTTCAAATACTGAAACTCGATAACTACGGAAAATGAGTACCAAATTCCTTAAACAAAGTGTCAAATTAATCAGCACTACGAGGCCTTTAAGATTCACAACACATCAACTTTGCATCTAGTTGAATTTCCAAGAAAAATAGTACTTTGTGTACTCGAACACACAACTTTTGGGACTTTTCAAATACTGAAACTCGATAACTACGGAAAATGAGTACCAAATTCCTTAAACAAAGTGTCAAATTAATCAGCACTACGAGGCCTTTAAGATTCACAACGCATCAACTTTGCATCTAGTTGAATTTCCAAGAAAAATAGTACTTTGTGTACTCGAACACACAACTTTTGGGACTTTTCAAACTCTGAAACACGATAACTACGGAAAATGAGGACCAAATTCCTTAAACAAAGTGTCAAATTAATCAGCACTACGAGGCCTTTAAGATTCACAACACATCATCTTTGCATCTAGTTGAATTTCCAAGAAAAATAGTACTTTGTGTACTCGAACACACAACTTTTATGACTTTTCAAACTCTGAAACTCGATAACTACGGACAATTAGTACCAAATTCCTTAAACAATGTGTCAAATTAATCAGCTATACGAAGGCCTTTAAGATTCACAACACATCAACTTTGCATCTAGTTGAATTTCCAAGAAAAATAGTACTTTGTGTACTCGAACACACAACTTTTGGGACTTTTCAAACTCTGAAACACGATAACTACGGAAAATGAGGACCAAATTCCTTAAACAAAGTGTCAAATTAATCAGCACTACGAGGCCTTTAAGATTCACAACACATCATCTTTGCATCTAGTTGAATTTCCAAGAAAAATAGTACTTTGTGTACTCGAACACACAACTTTTGGGACTTTTCAAATACTGAAACTCGATAACTACGGAAAATGAGGACCAAATTCCTTAAACAAAGTGTCAAATTAATCAGCACTACGAGGCCTTTAAGATTCACAACACATCAAATTTGCATCTAGTTGAATTTCCAAGAAAAATAGTACTTTGTGTACTCGAACACACAACTTTTGGGGCTTTTCAAATACTGAAACTCGATAACTACGGAAAATGAGGACCAAATTCCTTAAACAAAGTGTCAAATTAATCAGCACTACGAGGCCTTTAAGATTCACAACACATCAACTTTGCATCTAGTTGAATTTCCAAGAAAAATAGTACTTTGTGTACTCGAACACACAACTTTTGGGACTTTTCAAACTCTGAAACTCGATAACTACGGAAAATGAGGACCAAATTCCTTAATCAAAGTGTCAAATTAATCAGCTCTTCGAGGCTTTTAAAATGTCACAACACATCATCTTTGCATCTTGATGAATTTCCAAGAAAAATAGTACTTTGTGTACTCGAACACACAACTTTTGGGACTTTTCAAATACTGAAACTCGATAACTACGGAAAATGAGTACCAAATTCCTTAAACAAAGTGTCAAATTAATCAGCACTACGAGGCCTTTAAGATTCACAACACATCAACTTTGCATCTAGTTGAATTTCCAAGAAAAATAGTACTTTGTGTACTCGAACACACAAATTTTGGGACTTTTCAAATACTGAAACTCGATAACTACGGAAAATGAGTACCAAATTCCTTAAACAAAGTGTCAAATTAATCAGCACTACGAGGCCTTTAAGATTCACAACGCATCAACTTTGCATCTAGTTGAATTTCCAAGAAAAATAGTACTTTGTGTACTCGAACACACAACTTTTGGGACTTTTCAAACTCTGAAACACGATAACTACGGAAAATGAGGACCAAATTCCTTAAACAAAGTGTCAAATTAATCAGCACTACGAGGCCTTTAAGATTCACAACACATCATCTTTGCATCTAGTTGAATTTCCAAGAAAAATAGTACTTTGTGTACTCGAACACACAACTTTTGGGACTTTTCAAACTCTGAAACACGATAACTACGGAAAATGAGGACCAAATTCCTTAAACAAAGTGTCAAATTAATCAGCACTACGAGGCCTTTAAGATTCACAACACATCAACTTTGCATCTAGTTGAATTGCCAAGGAAAATAGTACTTTGTGCACTCGAACACACAACTTTTGGGGCTTTTCAAATACTGAAACTCGATAACTACGGAAAATTAGGACCAAATTCCTTAAACAAAGTGTCAAATTAATCAGCACTACGAGGCCTTTAAGATTCATAACACATCAACTTTGCATCTAGTTGAATTTCCAAGAAAAATAGTACTTTGTGTACTCGAACACACAACTTTTATGACTTTTCAAACTCTGAAACTCGATAACTACGGACAATTAGTACCAAATTCCTTAAACAATGTGTCAAATTAATCAGCTATACGAAGGCCTTTAAGATTCACAACACATCAACTTTGCATCTAGTTGAATTTCCAAGAAAAATAGTACTTTGTGTACTCGAACCCACAACTTTTATGACTTTTCAAACTCTGAAACTCGATAACTACGGAAAATGAGTACCAAATTCCTTAAACAAAGTGTCAAATTAATCAGCTCTTCGAGGCCTTTAAAATGTCACAACACATCATCTTTGCATCTTGATGAATTTCCAAGAAAAATAGTACTTTGTGTACTCGAACACACAACTTTTGGGACTTTTCAAATACTGAAACTCGATAACTACGGAAAATGAGGACCAAATTCCTTAAACAAAGTGTCAAATTAATCAGCACTACGAGGCCTTTAAGATTCATAACACATCAACTTTGCATCTAGTTGAATTTCCAAGAAAAATAGTACTTTGTGTACTCGAACACACAACTTTTATGACTTTTCAAACTCTGAAACTCGATAACTACGGACAATTAGTACCAAATTCCTTAAACAATGTGTCAAATTAATCAGCTATACGAAGGCCTTTAAGATTCACAACACATCAACTTTGCATCTAGTTGAATTTCCAAGAAAAATAGTACTTTGTGTACTCGAACCCACAACTTTTATGACTTTTCAAACTCTGAAACTCGATAACTACGGACAATTAGTACCAAATTCCTTAAACAATGTGTCAAATTAATCAGCTATACGAAGGCCTTTAAGATTCACAACACATCAACTTTGCATCTAGTTGAATTTCCAAGAAAAATAGTACTTTGTGTACTCGAACACACAACTTTTATGACTTTTCAAACTCTGAAACTCGATAACTACGGACAATTAGTACCAAATTCCTTAAACAATGTGTCAAATTAATCAGCTCTTCGAGGCCTTTAAAATGTCACAACACATCAACTTTGCATCTAGTTGAATTTCCAAGAAAAATAGTACTTTGTGTACTCGAACACACAACTTTTGGGACTTTTCAAATACTGAAACTCGATAACTACGGAAAATGAGTACCAAATTCCTTAAACAAAGTGTCAAATTAATCAGCTCTTCGAGGCCTTTAAAATGTCACAACACATCAACTTTGCATCTAGTTGAATTTCCAAGAAAAATAGTACTTTGTGTACTCGAACACACAACTTTTGGGACTTTTCAAATACTGAAACTCGATAACTACGGAAAATGAGGACCAAATTCCTTAAACAAAGTGTCAAATTAATCAGCACTACGAGGCCTTTAAGATTCACAACACATCATCTTTGCATCTAGTTGAATTTCCAAGAAAAATAGTACTTTGTGTACTCGAACACACAACTTTTATGACTTTTCAAACTCTGAAACTCGATAACTACGGACAATTAGTACCAAATTCCTTAAACAATGTGTCAAATTAATCAGCTATACGAAGGCCTTTAAGATTCACAACACATCAACTTTGCATCTAGTTGAATTTCCAAGAAAAATAGTACTTTGTGTACTCGAACACACAACTTTTATGACTTTTCAAACTCTGAAACTCGATAACTACGGACAATTAGTACCAAATTCCTTAAACAATGTGTCAAATTAATCAGCTATACGAAGGCCTTTAAGATTCACAACACATCAACTTTGCATCTAGTTGAATTTCCAAGAAAAATAGTACTTTGTGTACTCGAATACACAACTTTTGGGACTTTTCAAATATTGAAACTCGATAACTACGGAAAATGAGGACCAAATTCCTTAAACAAAGTGTCAAATTAATCAGCACTACGAGGCCTTTAAGATTCACAACACATCATCTTTGCATCTAGTTGAATTTCCAAGAAAAATAGTACTTTGTGTACTCGAACACACAACTTTTATGACTTTTCAAACTCTGAAACTCGATAACTACGGACAATTAGTACCAAATTCCTTAAACAATGTGTCAAATTAATCAGCTATACGAAGGCCTTTAAGATTCACAACACATCAACTTTGCATCTAGTTGAATTTCCAAGAAAAATAGTACTTTGTGTACTCGAACCCACAACTTTTATGACTTTTCAAACTCTGAAACTCGATAACTACGGACAATTAGTACCAAATTCCTTAAACAATGTGTCAAATTAATCAGCTATACGAGGCCTTTAAGATTCACAACACATCAACTTTGCATCTAGTTGAATTTCCAAGAAAAATAGTACTTTGTGTACTCGAACACACAACTTTTGGGACTTTTCAAATACTGAAACTCGATAACTACGGAAAATGAGGACCAAATTCCTTAAACAAAGTGTCAAATTAATCAGCACTACGAGGCCTTTAAGATTCACAACACATCAAATTTGCATCTAGTTGAATTTCCAAGAAAAATAGTACTTTGTGTACTCGAACACACAACTTTTGGGGCTTTTCAAATACTGAAACTCGATAACTACGGAAAATGAGGACCAAATTCCTTAAACAAAGTGTCAAATTAATCAGCACTACGAGGCCTTTAAGATTCACAACACATCAAATTTGCATCTAGTTGAATTTCCAAGAAAAATAGTACTTTGTGTACTCGAACACACAACTTTTGGGGCTTTTCAAATACTGAAACTCGATAACTACGGAAAATGAGGACCAAATTCCTTAAACAATGTGTCAAATTAATCTGCTATACGAGGCCTTTAAGATTCACAACTCATCATCTTTGCATCTAGTTGAGTTTCCAAGAAAAATAGTACTTTGAGTACTCGAACTCACAACTTTTGGGGCTTTTCAAATACTGAAACTCGATAACTACGGAAAATGAGGACCAAATTCCTTAAACAAAGTGTCAAATTAATCAGCACTACGAGGCCTTTAAGATTCACAACTCATCATCTTTGCATCTAGTTGAATTTCCAAGAAAAATAGTACTTTGTGTACTCGAACACACAACTTTTATGACTTTTCAAACTCTGAAACTCGATAACTACGGACAATTAGTACCAAATTCCTTAAACAATGTGTCAAATTAATCAGCTATACGAAGGCCTTTAAGATTCACAACACATCAACTTTGCATCTAGTTGAATTTCCAAGAAAAATAGTACTTTGTGTACTCGAACCCACAACTTTTATGACTTTTCAAACTCTGAAACTCGATAACTACGGAAAATGAGTACCAAATTCCTTAAACAAAGTGTCAAATTAATCAGCTCTTCGAGGCCTTTAAAATGTCACAACACATCATCTTTGCATCTTGATGAATTTCCAAGAAAAATAGTACTTTGTGTACTCGAACACACAACTTTTGGGACTTTTCAAATACTGAAACTCGATAACTACGGAAAATGAGGACCAAATTCCTTAAACAAAGTGTCAAATTAATCAGCACTACGAGGCCTTTAAGATTCACAACACATCAACTTTGCATCTAGTTGAATTTCCAAGAAAAATAGTACTTTGTGTACTCGAACACACAACTTTTGGGCCTTTTCAAATACTGAAACTCGATAACTACGGAAAATGAGTACCAAATTCCTTAAACAAAGTGTCAAATTAATCAGCACTACGAGGCCTTTAAGATTCACAACACATCAACTTTGCATCTAGTTGAATTTCCAAGAAAAATAGTACTTTGTGTACTCGAACACACAACTTTTGGGACTTTTCAAATACTGAAACTCGATAACTACGGAAAATGAGGACCAAATTCCTTAAACAAAGTGTCAAATTAATCAGCACTACGAGGCCTTTAAGATTCACAACACATCATCTTTGCGTCTAGTTGAATTTCCTAGAAATATAGTACTTTGTGTACTCGAACACACAACTTTTGTGACTTTTCAAATACTGAAACTCGATAACTACGGAAAATGAGGACCAAATTCCTTAAACAAAGTGTCAAATTAATCAGCACTACGAGGCCTTTAAGATTCACAACACATCATCTTTGCATCTAGTTGAATTTCCAAGAAAAATAGTACTTTGTGTACTCGAACACACAACTTTTATGACTTTTCAAACTCTGAAACTCGATAACTAAGGAAAATGAGTACCAAATTCCTTAAACAAAGTGTCAAATTAATCAGCACTACGAGGCCTTTAAGATTCATAACACATCAACTTTGCATCTAGTTGAATTTCCAAGAAAAATAGTACTTTGTGTACTCGAACACACAACTTTTATGACTTTTCAAACTCTGAAACTCGATAACTACGGACAATTAGTACCAAATTCCTTAAACAATGTGTCAAATTAATCAGCTATACGAAGGCCTTTAAGATTCACAACACATCAACTTTGCATCTAGTTGAATTTCCAAGAAAAATAGTACTTTGTGTACTCGAACCCACAACTTTTATGACTTTTCAAACTCTGAAACTCGATAACTACGGAAAATGAGTACCAAATTCCTTAAACAAAGTGTCAAATTAATCAGCTCTTCGAGGCCTTTAAAATGTCACAACACATCATCTTTGCATCTTGATGAATTTCCAAGAAAAATAGTACTTTGTGTACTCGAACACACAACTTTTGGGACTTTTCAAATACTGAAACTCGATAACTACGGAAAATGAGGACCAAATTCCTTAAACAAAGTGTCAAATTAATCAGCACTACGAGGCCTTTAAGATTCATAACACATCAACTTTGCATCTAGTTGAATTTCCAAGAAAAATAGTACTTTGTGTACTCGAACACACAACTTTTATGACTTTTCAAACTCTGAAACTCGATAACTACGGACAATTAGTACCAAATTCCTTAAACAATGTGTCAAATTAATCAGCTATACGAAGGCCTTTAAGATTCACAACACATCAACTTTGCATCTAGTTGAATTTCCAAGAAAAATAGTACTTTGTGTACTCGAACCCACAACTTTTATGACTTTTCAAACTCTGAAACTCGATAACTACGGAAAATGAGTACCAAATTCCTTAAACAAAGTGTCAAATTAATCAGCTCTTCGAGGCCTTTAAAATGTCACAACACATCATCTTTGCATCTAGTTGAATTTCCAAGAAAAATAGTACTTTGTGTACTCGAATACACAACTTTTGGGACTTTTCAAATATTGAAACTCGATAACTACGGAAAATGAGGACCAAATTCCTTAAACAAAGTGTCAAATTAATCAGCACTACGAGGCCTTTAAGATTCACAACACATCATCTTTGCATCTAGTTGAATTTCCAAGAAAAATAGTACTTTGTGTACTCGAACACACAACTTTTATGACTTTTCAAACTCTGAAACTCGATAACTACGGACAATTAGTACCAAATTCCTTAAACAATGTGTCAAATTAATCAGCTATACGAAGGCCTTTAAGATTCACAACACATCAACTTTGCATCTAGTTGAATTTCCAAGAAAAATAGTACTTTGTGTACTCGAACCCACAACTTTTATGACTTTTCAAACTCTGAAACTCGATAACTACGGACAATTAGTACCAAATTCCTTAAACAATGTGTCAAATTAATCAGCTATACGAGGCCTTTAAGATTCACAACACATCAACTTTGCATCTAGTTGAATTTCCAAGAAAAATAGTACTTTGTGTACTCGAACACACAACTTTTGGGACTTTTCAAATACTGAAACTCGATAACTACGGAAAATGAGGACCAAATTCCTTAAACAAAGTGTCAAATTAATCAGCACTACGAGGCCTTTAAGATTCACAACACATCAAATTTGCATCTAGTTGAATTTCCAAGAAAAATAGTACTTTGTGTACTCGAACACACAACTTTTGGGGCTTTTCAAATACTGAAACTCGATAACTACGGAAAATGAGGACCAAATTCCTTAAACAAAGTGTCAAATTAATCAGCACTACGAGGCCTTTAAGATTCACAACACATCAAATTTGCATCTAGTTGAATTTCCAAGAAAAATAGTACTTTGTGTACTCGAACACACAACTTTTGGGGCTTTTCAAATACTGAAACTCGATAACTACGGAAAATGAGGACCAAATTCCTTAAACAATGTGTCAAATTAATCTGCTATACGAGGCCTTTAAGATTCACAACTCATCATCTTTGCATCTAGTTGAGTTTCCAAGAAAAATAGTACTTTGAGTACTCGAACTCACAACTTTTGGGGCTTTTCAAATACTGAAACTCGATAACTACGGAAAATGAGGACCAAATTCCTTAAACAAAGTGTCAAATTAATCAGCACTACGAGGCCTTTAAGATTCACAACTCATCATCTTTGCATCTAGTTGAATTTCCAAGAAAAATAGTACTTTGTGTACTCGAACACACAACTTTTATGACTTTTCAAACTCTGAAACTCGATAACTACGGACAATTAGTACCAAATTCCTTAAACAATGTGTCAAATTAATCAGCTATACGAAGGCCTTTAAGATTCACAACACATCAACTTTGCATCTAGTTGAATTTCCAAGAAAAATAGTACTTTGTGTACTCGAACCCACAACTTTTATGACTTTTCAAACTCTGAAACTCGATAACTACGGAAAATGAGTACCAAATTCCTTAAACAAAGTGTCAAATTAATCAGCTCTTCGAGGCCTTTAAAATGTCACAACACATCATCTTTGCATCTTGATGAATTTCCAAGAAAAATAGTACTTTGTGTACTCGAACACACAACTTTTGGGACTTTTCAAATACTGAAACTCGATAACTACGGAAAATGAGGACCAAATTCCTTAAACAAAGTGTCAAATTAATCAGCACTACGAGGCCTTTAAGATTCACAACACATCAACTTTGCATCTAGTTGAATTTCCAAGAAAAATAGTACTTTGTGTACTCGAACACACAACTTTTGGGCCTTTTCAAATACTGAAACTCGATAACTACGGAAAATGAGTACCAAATTCCTTAAACAAAGTGTCAAATTAATCAGCACTACGAGGCCTTTAAGATTCACAACACATCAACTTTGCATCTAGTTGAATTTCCAAGAAAAATAGTACTTTGTGTACTCGAACACACAACTTTTGGGACTTTTCAAATACTGAAACTCGATAACTACGGAAAATGAGGACCAAATTCCTTAAACAAAGTGTCAAATTAATCAGCACTACGAGGCCTTTAAGATTCACAACACATCATCTTTGCGTCTAGTTGAATTTCCTAGAAATATAGTACTTTGTGTACTCGAACACACAACTTTTGTGACTTTTCAAATACTGAAACTCGATAACTACGGAAAATGAGGACCAAATTCCTTAAACAAAGTGTCAAATTAATCAGCACTACGAGGCCTTTAAGATTCACAACACATCATCTTTGCATCTAGTTGAATTTCCAAGAAAAATAGTACTTTGTGTACTCGAACACACAACTTTTATGACTTTTCAAACTCTGAAACTCGATAACTAAGGAAAATGAGTACCAAATTCCTTAAACAAAGTGTCAAATTAATCAGCACTACGAGGCCTTTAAGATTCATAACACATCAACTTTGCATCTAGTTGAATTTCCAAGAAAAATAGTACTTTGTGTACTCGAACACACAACTTTTATGACTTTTCAAACTCTGAAACTCGATAACTACGGACAATTAGTACCAAATTCCTTAAACAATGTGTCAAATTAATCAGCTATACGAAGGCCTTTAAGATTCACAACACATCAACTTTGCATCTAGTTGAATTTCCAAGAAAAATAGTACTTTGTGTACTCGAACCCACAACTTTTATGACTTTTCAAACTCTGAAACTCGATAACTACGGAAAATGAGTACCAAATTCCTTAAACAAAGTGTCAAATTAATCAGCTCTTCGAGGCCTTTAAAATGTCACAACACATCATCTTTGCATCTTGATGAATTTCCAAGAAAAATAGTACTTTGTGTACTCGAACACACAACTTTTGGGACTTTTCAAATACTGAAACTCGATAACTACGGAAAATGAGGACCAAATTCCTTAAACAAAGTGTCAAATTAATCAGCACTACGAGGCCTTTAAGATTCATAACACATCAACTTTGCATCTAGTTGAATTTCCAAGAAAAATAGTACTTTGTGTACTCGAACACACAACTTTTATGACTTTTCAAACTCTGAAACTCGATAACTACGGACAATTAGTACCAAATTCCTTAAACAATGTGTCAAATTAATCAGCTATACGAAGGCCTTTAAGATTCACAACACATCAACTTTGCATCTAGTTGAATTTCCAAGAAAAATAGTACTTTGTGTACTCGAACCCACAACTTTTATGACTTTTCAAACTCTGAAACTCGATAACTACGGAAAATGAGTACCAAATTCCTTAAACAAAGTGTCAAATTAATCAGCTCTTCGAGGCCTTTAAAATGTCACAACACATCATCTTTGCATCTTGATGAATTTCCAAGAAAAATAGTACTTTGTGTACTCGAACACACAACTTTTGGGACTTTTCAAATACTGAAACTCGATAACTACGGAAAATGAGGACCAAATTCCTTAAACAAAGTGTCAAATTAATCAGCACTACGAGGCCTTTAAGATTCACAACACATCATCTTTGCATCTAGTTGAATTTCCAAGAAAAATAGTACTTTGTGTACTCGAACACACAACTTTTGGGCCTTTTCAAATACTGAAACTCGATAACTACGGAAAATGAGTACCAAATTCCTTAAACAAAGTGTCAAATTAATCAGCACTACGAGGCCTTTAAGATTCACAACACATCAACTTTGCATCTAGTTGAATTTCCAAGAAAAATAGTACTTTGTGTACTCGAACACACAACTTTTGGGACTTTTCAAATACTGAAACTCGATAACTACGGAAAATGAGTACCAAATTCCTTAAACAAAGTGTCAAATTAATCAGCACTACGAGGCCTTTAAGATTCATAACACATTAACTTTGCATCTAGTTGAATTTCCAAGAAAAATAGTACTTTGTGTACTCGAACACACAACTTTTATGACTTTTCAAACTCTGAAACTCGATAACTACGGAAAATGAGTACCAAATTCCTTAAACAAAGTGTCAAATTAATCAGCTCTTCGAGGCCTTTAAAATGTCACAACACATCAACTTTGCATCTAATTGAATTTCCAAGAAAAATAGTACTTTGTGTACTCGAACACACAACTTTTGGGACTTTTCAAACTCTGAAACTCGATAACTACGGAAAATGAGGACCAAATTCCTTAATCAAAGTGTCAAATTAATCAGCTCTTCGAGGCTTTTAAAATGTCACAACACATCATCTTTGCATCTTGATGAATTTCCAAGAAAAATAGTACTTTGTGTACTCGAACCCACAACTTTTATGACTTTTCAAACTCTGAAACTCGATAACTACGGAAAATGAGTACCAAATTCCTTAAACAAAGTGTCAAATTAATCAGCTCTTCGAGGCCTTTAAAATGTCACAACACATCATCTTTGCATCTTGATGAATTTCCAAGAAAAATAGTACTTTGTGTACTCGAACACACAACTTTTGGGACTTTTCAAATACTGAAACTCGATAACTACGGAAAATGAGGACCAAATTCCTTAAACAAAGTGTCAAATTAATCAGCACTACGAGGCCTTTAAGATTCATAACACATCAACTTTGCATCTAGTTGAATTTCCAAGAAAAATAGTACTTTGTGTACTCGAACACACAACTTTTATGACTTTTCAAACTCTGAAACTCGATAACTACGGAAAATGAGGACCAAATTCCTTAAACAAAGTGTCAAATTAATCAGCACTACGAGGCCTTTAAGATTCACAACACATCATCTTTGCATCTAGTTGAATTTCCAAGAAAAATAGTACTTTGTGTACTCGAACACACAACTTTTATGACTTTTCAAACTCTGAAACTCGATAACTACGGACAATTAGTACCAAATTCCTTAAACAATGTGTCAAATTAATCAGCTATACGAAGGCCTTTAAGATTCACAACACATCAACTTTGCATCTAGTTGAATTTCCAAGAAAAATAGTACTTTGTGTACTCGAACACACAACTTTTATGACTTTTCAAACTCTGAAACTCGATAACTACGGACAATTAGTACCAAATTCCTTAAACAATGTGTCAAATTAATCAGCTATACGAAGGCCTTTAAGATTCACAACACATCAACTTTGCATCTAGTTGAATTTCCAAGAAAAATAGTACTTTGTGTACTCGAATACACAACTTTTGGGACTTTTCAAATATTGAAACTCGATAACTACGGAAAATGAGGACCAAATTCCTTAAACAAAGTGTCAAATTAATCAGCACTACGAGGCCTTTAAGATTCACAACACATCATCTTTGCATCTAGTTGAATTTCCAAGAAAAATAGTACTTTGTGTACTCGAATACACAACTTTTGGGACTTTTCAAATATTGAAACTCGATAACTACGGAAAATGAGGACCAAATTCCTTAAACAAAGTGTCAAATTAATCAGCACTACGAGGCCTTTAAGATTCACAACACATCATCTTTGCATCTAGTTGAATTTCCAAGAAAAATAGTACTTTGTGTACTCGAACACACAACTTTTATGACTTTTCAAACTCTGAAACTCGATAACTACGGAAAATGAGTACCAAATTCCTTAAACAAAGTGTCAAATTAATCAGCTCTTCGAGGCCTTTAAAATGTCACAACACATCATCTTTGCATCTTGATGAATTTCCAAGAAAAATAGTACTTTGTGTACTCGAACACACAACTTTTGGGACTTTTCAAATACTGAAACTCGATAACTACGGAAAATGAGGACCAAATTCCTTAAACAAAGTGTCAAATTAATCAGCACTACGAGGCCTTTAAGATTCATAACACATCATCTTTGCATCTTGATGAATTTCCAAGAAAAATAGTACTTTGTGTACTCGAACACACAACTTTTGGGACTTTTCAAATACTGAAACTCGATAACTACGGAAAATGAGGACCAAATTCCTTAAACAAAGTGTCAAATTAATCAGCACTACGAGGCCTTTAAGATTCACAACACATCATCTTTGCATCTAGTTGAATTTCCAAGAAAAATAGTACTTTGTGTACTTGAACACACAACTTTTGGGCCTTTTCAAATACTGAAACTCGATAACTACGGAAAATGAGTACCAAATTCCTTAAACAAAGTGTCAAATTAATCAGCACTACGAGGCCTTTAAGATTCACAACACATCAACTTTGCATCTAGTTGAATTTCCAAGAAAAATAGTACTTTGTGTACTCGAACACACAACTTTTGGGACTTTTCAAATACTGAAACTCGATAACTACGGAAAATGAGTACCAAATTCCTTAAACAAAGTGTCAAATTAATCAGCACTACGAGGCCTTTAAGATTCATAACACATTAACTTTGCATCTAGTTGAATTTCCAAGAAAAATAGTACTTTGTGTACTCGAACACACAACTTTTATGACTTTTCAAACTCTGAAACTCGATAACTACGGAAAATGAGTACCAAATTCCTTAAACAAAGTGTCAAATTAATCAGCTCTTCGAGGCCTTTAAAATGTCACAACACATCAACTTTGCATCTAATTGAATTTCCAAGAAAAATAGTACTTTGTGTACTCGAACACACAACTTTTGGGACTTTTCAAACTCTGAAACTCGATAACTACGGAAAATGAGGACCAAATTCCTTAATCAAAGTGTCAAATTAATCAGCTCTTCGAGGCTTTTAAAATGTCACAACACATCATCTTTGCATCTTGATGAATTTCCAAGAAAAATAGTACTTTGTGTACTCGAACCCACAACTTTTATGACTTTTCAAACTCTGAAACTCGATAACTACGGAAAATGAGTACCAAATTCCTTAAACAAAGTGTCAAATTAATCAGCTCTTCGAGGCCTTTAAAATGTCACAACACATCATCTTTGCATCTTGATGAATTTCCAAGAAAAATAGTACTTTGTGTACTCGAACACACAACTTTTGGGACTTTTCAAATACTGAAACTCGATAACTACGGAAAATGAGGACCAAATTCCTTAAACAAAGTGTCAAATTAATCAGCACTACGAGGCCTTTAAGATTCATAACACATCAACTTTGCATCTAGTTGAATTTCCAAGAAAAATAGTACTTTGTGTACTCGAACACACAACTTTTATGACTTTTCAAACTCTGAAACTCGATAACTACGGAAAATGAGGACCAAATTCCTTAAACAAAGTGTCAAATTAATCAGCACTACGAGGCCTTTAAGATTCACAACACATCATCTTTGCATCTAGTTGAATTTCCAAGAAAAATAGTACTTTGTGTACTCGAACACACAACTTTTATGACTTTTCAAACTCTGAAACTCGATAACTACGGACAATTAGTACCAAATTCCTTAAACAATGTGTCAAATTAATCAGCTATACGAAGGCCTTTAAGATTCACAACACATCAACTTTGCATCTAGTTGAATTTCCAAGAAAAATAGTACTTTGTGTACTCGAACACACAACTTTTATGACTTTTCAAACTCTGAAACTCGATAACTACGGACAATTAGTACCAAATTCCTTAAACAATGTGTCAAATTAATCAGCTATACGAAGGCCTTTAAGATTCACAACACATCAACTTTGCATCTAGTTGAATTTCCAAGAAAAATAGTACTTTGTGTACTCGAATACACAACTTTTGGGACTTTTCAAATATTGAAACTCGATAACTACGGAAAATGAGGACCAAATTCCTTAAACAAAGTGTCAAATTAATCAGCACTACGAGGCCTTTAAGATTCACAACACATCATCTTTGCATCTAGTTGAATTTCCAAGAAAAATAGTACTTTGTGTACTCGAACACACAACTTTTATGACTTTTCAAACTCTGAAACTCGATAACTACGGACAATTAGTACCAAATTCCTTAAACAATGTGTCAAATTAATCAGCTATACGAAGGCCTTTAAGATTCACAACACATCAACTTTGCATCTAGTTGAATTTCCAAGAAAAATAGTACTTTGTGTACTCGAACCCACAACTTTTATGACTTTTCAAACTCTGAAACTCGATAACTACGGACAATTAGTACCAAATTCCTTAAACAATGTGTCAAATTAATCAGCTATACGAGGCCTTTAAGATTCACAACACATCAACTTTGCATCTAGTTGAATTTCCAAGAAAAATAGTACTTTGTGTACTCGAACACACAACTTTTGGGACTTTTCAAATACTGAAACTCGATAACTACGGAAAATGAGGACCAAATTCCTTAAACAAAGTGTCAAATTAATCAGCACTACGAGGCCTTTAAGATTCACAACACATCAAATTTGCATCTAGTTGAATTTCCAAGAAAAATAGTACTTTGTGTACTCGAACACACAACTTTTGGGGCTTTTCAAATACTGAAACTCGATAACTACGGAAAATGAGGACCAAATTCCTTAAACAAAGTGTCAAATTAATCAGCACTACGAGGCCTTTAAGATTCACAACACATCAAATTTGCATCTAGTTGAATTTCCAAGAAAAATAGTACTTTGTGTACTCGAACACACAACTTTTGGGGCTTTTCAAATACTGAAACTCGATAACTACGGAAAATGAGGACCAAATTCCTTAAACAATGTGTCAAATTAATCAGCTATACGAGGCCTTTAAGATTCACAACTCATCATCTTTGCATCTAGTTGAGTTTCCAAGAAAAATAGTACTTTGAGTACTCGAACTCACAACTTTTGGGGCTTTTCAAATACTGAAACTCGATAACTACGGAAAATGAGGACCAAATTCCTTAAACAAAGTGTCAAATTAATCAGCACTACGAGGCCTTTAAGATTCACAACTCATCATCTTTGCATCTAGTTGAATTTCCAAGAAAAATAGTACTTTGTGTACTCGAACACACAACTTTTATGACTTTTCAAACTCTGAAACTCGATAACTACGGACAATTAGTACCAAATTCCTTAAACAATGTGTCAAATTAATCAGCTATACGAAGGCCTTTAAGATTCACAACACATCAACTTTGCATCTAGTTGAATTTCCAAGAAAAATAGTACTTTGTGTACTCGAACCCACAACTTTTATGACTTTTCAAACTCTGAAACTCGATAACTACGGAAAATGAGTACCAAATTCCTTAAACAAAGTGTCAAATTAATCAGCTCTTCGAGGCCTTTAAAATGTCACAACACATCATCTTTGCATCTTGATGAATTTCCAAGAAAAATAGTACTTTGTGTACTCGAACACACAACTTTTGGGACTTTTCAAATACTGAAACTCGATAACTACGGAAAATGAGGACCAAATTCCTTAAACAAAGTGTCAAATTAATCAGCACTACGAGGCCTTTAAGATTCACAACACATCAACTTTGCATCTAGTTGAATTTCCAAGAAAAATAGTACTTTGTGTACTCGAACACACAACTTTTGGGCCTTTTCAAATACTGAAACTCGATAACTACGGAAAATGAGTACCAAATTCCTTAAACAAAGTGTCAAATTAATCAGCACTACGAGGCCTTTAAGATTCACAACACATCAACTTTGCATCTAGTTGAATTTCCAAGAAAAATAGTACTTTGTGTACTCGAACACACAACTTTTGGGACTTTTCAAATACTGAAACTCGATAACTACGGAAAATGAGGACCAAATTCCTTAAACAAAGTGTCAAATTAATCAGCACTACGAGGCCTTTAAGATTCACAACACATCATCTTTGCGTCTAGTTGAATTTCCTAGAAATATAGTACTTTGTGTACTCGAACACACAACTTTTGTGACTTTTCAAATACTGAAACTCGATAACTACGGAAAATGAGGACCAAATTCCTTAAACAAAGTGTCAAATTAATCAGCACTACGAGGCCTTTAAGATTCACAACACATCATCTTTGCATCTAGTTGAATTTCCAAGAAAAATAGTACTTTGTGTACTCGAACACACAACTTTTATGACTTTTCAAACTCTGAAACTCGATAACTAAGGAAAATGAGTACCAAATTCCTTAAACAAAGTGTCAAATTAATCAGCACTACGAGGCCTTTAAGATTCATAACACATCAACTTTGCATCTAGTTGAATTTCCAAGAAAAATAGTACTTTGTGTACTCGAACACACAACTTTTATGACTTTTCAAACTCTGAAACTCGATAACTACGGACAATTAGTACCAAATTCCTTAAACAATGTGTCAAATTAATCAGCTATACGAAGGCCTTTAAGATTCACAACACATCAACTTTGCATCTAGTTGAATTTCCAAGAAAAATAGTACTTTGTGTACTCGAACCCACAACTTTTATGACTTTTCAAACTCTGAAACTCGATAACTACGGAAAATGAGTACCAAATTCCTTAAACAAAGTGTCAAATTAATCAGCTCTTCGAGGCCTTTAAAATGTCACAACACATCATCTTTGCATCTTGATGAATTTCCAAGAAAAATAGTACTTTGTGTACTCGAACACACAACTTTTGGGACTTTTCAAATACTGAAACTCGATAACTACGGAAAATGAGGACCAAATTCCTTAAACAAAGTGTCAAATTAATCAGCACTACGAGGCCTTTAAGATTCATAACACATCAACTTTGCATCTAGTTGAATTTCCAAGAAAAATAGTACTTTGTGTACTCGAACACACAACTTTTATGACTTTTCAAACTCTGAAACTCGATAACTACGGACAATTAGTACCAAATTCCTTAAACAATGTGTCAAATTAATCAGCTATACGAAGGCCTTTAAGATTCACAACACATCAACTTTGCATCTAGTTGAATTTCCAAGAAAAATAGTACTTTGTGTACTCGAACCCACAACTTTTATGACTTTTCAAACTCTGAAACTCGATAACTACGGAAAATGAGTACCAAATTCCTTAAACAAAGTGTCAAATTAATCAGCTCTTCGAGGCCTTTAAAATGTCACAACACATCATCTTTGCATCTTGATGAATTTCCAAGAAAAATAGTACTTTGTGTACTCGAACACACAACTTTTGGGACTTTTCAAATACTGAAACTCGATAACTACGGAAAATGAGGACCAAATTCCTTAAACAAAGTGTCAAATTAATCAGCACTACGAGGCCTTTAAGATTCACAACACATCATCTTTGCATCTAGTTGAATTTCCAAGAAAAATAGTACTTTGTGTACTCGAACACACAACTTTTGGGCCTTTTCAAATACTGAAACTCGATAACTACGGAAAATGAGTACCAAATTCCTTAAACAAAGTGTCAAATTAATCAGCACTACGAGGCCTTTAAGATTCACAACACATCAACTTTGCATCTAGTTGAATTTCCAAGAAAAATAGTACTTTGTGTACTCGAACACACAACTTTTGGGACTTTTCAAATACTGAAACTCGATAACTACGGAAAATGAGTACCAAATTCCTTAAACAAAGTGTCAAATTAATCAGCACTACGAGGCCTTTAAGATTCATAACACATTAACTTTGCATCTAGTTGAATTTCCAAGAAAAATAGTACTTTGTGTACTCGAACACACAACTTTTATGACTTTTCAAACTCTGAAACTCGATAACTACGGAAAATGAGTACCAAATTCCTTAAACAAAGTGTCAAATTAATCAGCTCTTCGAGGCCTTTAAAATGTCACAACACATCAACTTTGCATCTAATTGAATTTCCAAGAAAAATAGTACTTTGTGTACTCGAACACACAACTTTTGGGACTTTTCAAATACTGAAACTCGATAACTACGGAAAATGAGGACCAAATTCCTTAAACAAAGTGTCAAATTAATCAGCACTACGAGGCCTTTAAGATTCACAACACATCATCTTTGCATCTAGTTGAATTTCCAAGAAAAATAGTACTTTGTGTACTCGAACACACAACTTTTATGACTTTTCAAACTCTGAAACTCGATAACTACGGACAATTAGTACCAAATTCCTTAAACAATGTGTCAAATTAATCAGCTATACGAAGGCCTTTAAGATTCACAACACATCAACTTTGCATCTAGTTGAATTTCCAAGAAAAATAGTACTTTGTGTACTCGAGCACACAACTTTTGGGACTTTTCAAACTCTGAAACACGATAACTACGGAAAATGAGGACCAAATTCCTTAAACAAAGTGTCAAATTAATCAGCACTACGAGGCCTTTAAGATTCACAACACATCAACTTTGCATCTAGTTGAATTTCCAAGAAAAATAGTACTTTGTGTACTCGAACACACAACTTTTGGGACTTTTCAAATACTGAAACTCGATAACTACGGAAAATGAGGACCAAATTCCTTAAACAAAGTGTCAAATTAATCAGCACTACGAGGCCTTTAAGATTCACAACACATCAAATTTGCATCTAGTTGAATTTCCAAGAAAAATAGTACTTTGTGTACTCGAACACACAACTTTTGGGGCTTTTCAAATACTGAAACTCGATAACTACGGAAAATGAGGACCAAATTCCTTAAACAAAGTGTCAAATTAATCAGCACTACGAGGCCTTTAAGATTCACAACACATCAAATTTGCATCTAGTTGAATTTCCAAGAAAAATAGTACTTTGTGTACTCGAACACACAACTTTTGGGGCTTTTCAAATACTGAAACTCGATAACTACGGAAAATGAGGACCAAATTCCTTAAACAATGTGTCAAATTAATCAGCTATACGAGGCCTTTAAGATTCACAACTCATCATCTTTGCATCTAGTTGAGTTTCCAAGAAAAATAGTACTTTGAGTACTCGAACTCACAACTTTTGGGGCTTTTCAAATACTGAAACTCGATAACTACGGAAAATGAGGACCAAATTCCTTAAACAAAGTGTCAAATTAATCAGCACTACGAGGCCTTTAAGATTCACAACTCATCATCTTTGCATTTAGTTGAATTTCCAAGAAAAATAGTACTTTGTGTACTCGAACACACAACTTTTATGACTTTTCAAACTCTGAAACTCGATAACTACGGACAATTAGTACCAAATTCCTTAAACAATGTGTCAAATTAATCAGCACTACGAGGCCTTTAAGATTCACAACACATCAACTTTGCATCTAGTTGAATTTCCAAGAAAAATAGTACTTTGTGTACTCGAACCCACAACTTTTATGACTTTTCAAACTCTGAAACTCGATAACTACGGAAAATGAGTACCAAATTCCTTAAACAAAGTGTCAAATTAATCAGCTCTTCGAGGCCTTTAAAATGTCACAACACATCATCTTTGCATCTTGATGAATTTCCAAGAAAAATAGTACTTTGTGTACTCGAACACACAACTTTTGGGGCTTTTCAAATACTGAAACTCGATAACTACGGAAAATGAGGACCAAATTCCTTAAACAAAGTGTCAAATTAATCAGCACTACGAGGCCTTTAAGATTCACAACACATCAACTTTGCATCTAATTGAATTTCCAAGAAAAATAGTACTTTGTGTACTCGAACACACAACTTTTGGGACTTTTCAAATACTGAAACTCGATAACTACGGAAAATGAGGACCAAATTCCTTAAACAAAGTGTCAAATTAATCAGCACTACGAGGCCTTTAAGATTCACAACACATCATCTTTGCATCTAGTTGAATTTCCAAGAAAAATAGTACTTTGTGTACTCGAACACACAACTTTTATGACTTTTCAAACTCTGAAACTCGATAACTACGGACAATTAGTACCAAATTCCTTAAACAATGTGTCAAATTAATCAGCTATACGAAGGCCTTTAAGATTCACAACACATCAACTTTGCATCTAGTTGAATTTCCAAGAAAAATAGTACTTTATGTACTCGAGCACACAACTTTTGGGACTTTTCAAACTCTGAAACACGATAACTACGGAAAATGAGGACCAAATTCCTTAAACAAAGTGTCAAATTAATCAGCACTACGAGGCCTTTAAGATTCACAACACATCAACTTTGCATCTAGTTGAATTTCCAAGAAAAATAGTACTTTGTGTACTCGAACACACAACTTTTGGGACTTTTCAAATACTGAAACTCGATAACTACGGAAAATGAGGACCAAATTCCTTAAACAAAGTGTCAAATTAATCAGCACTACGAGGCCTTTAAGATTCACAACACATCAAATTTGCATCTAGTTGAATTTCCAAGAAAAATAGTACTTTGTGTACTCGAACACACAACTTTTGGGGCTTTTCAAATACTGAAACTCGATAACTACGGAAAATGAGGACCAAATTCCTTAAACAAAGTGTCAAATTAATCAGCACTACGAGGCCTTTAAGATTCACAACACATCAAATTTGCATCTAGTTGAATTTCCAAGAAAAATAGTACTTTGTGTACTCGAACACACAACTTTTGGGGCTTTTCAAATACTGAAACTCGATAACTACGGAAAATGAGGACCAAATTCCTTAAACAATGTGTCAAATTAATCAGCTATACGAGGCCTTTAAGATTCACAACTCATCATCTTTGCATCTAGTTGAGTTTCCAAGAAAAATAGTACTTTGAGTACTCGAACTCACAACTTTTGGGGCTTTTCAAATACTGAAACTCGATAACTACGGAAAATGAGGACCAAATTCCTTAAACAAAGTGTCAAATTAATCAGCACTACGAGGCCTTTAAGATTCACAACTCATCATCTTTGCATTTAGTTGAATTTCCAAGAAAAATAGTACTTTGTGTACTCGAACACACAACTTTTATGACTTTTCAAACTCTGAAACTCGATAACTACGGACAATTAGTACCAAATTCCTTAAACAATGTGTCAAATTAATCAGCACTACGAGGCCTTTAAGATTCACAACACATCAACTTTGCATCTAGTTGAATTTCCAAGAAAAATAGTACTTTGTGTACTCGAACCCACAACTTTTATGACTTTTCAAACTCTGAAACTCGATAACTACGGAAAATGAGTACCAAATTCCTTAAACAAAGTGTCAAATTAATCAGCTCTTCGAGGCCTTTAAAATGTCACAACACATCATCTTTGCATCTTGATGAATTTCCAAGAAAAATAGTACTTTGTGTACTCGAACACACAACTTTTGGGACTTTTCAAATACTGAAACTCGATAACTACGGAAAATGAGGTCCAAATTCCTTAAACAAAGTGTCAAATTAATCAGCACTACGAGGCCTTTAAGATTCACAACACATCAACTTTGCATCTAGTTGAATTTCCAAGAAAAATAGTACTTTGTGTACTCGAACACACAACTTTTGGGCCTTTTCAAATACTGAAACTCGATAACTACGGAAAATGAGTACCAAATTCCTTAAACAAAGTGTCAAATTAATCAGCTCTTCGAGGCCTTTAAAATGTCACAACACATCAACTTTGCATCTAGTTGAATTTCCTAGAAATACAGTACTTTGTGTACTCGAACACACAACTTTTATGACTTTTCAAACTCTGAAACTCGATAACTACGGAAAATGAGGACCAAATTCCTTAAACAAAGTGTCAAATTAATCAGCACTACGAGGCCTTTAAGATTCATAACACATCAACTTTGCATCTAGTTGAATTTCCTAGAAATACAGTACTTTGTGTACTCGAACACACAACTTTTGGGCCTTTTCAAATACTGAAACTCGATAACTACGGAAAATGAGTACCAAATTCCTTAAACAAAGTGTCAAATTAATCAGCACTACGAGGCCTTTAAGATTCACAACACATCAACTTTGCATCTAGTTGAATTTCCAAGAAAAATAGTACTTTGTGTACTCGAACACACAACTTTTGGGCCTTTTCAAATACTGAAACTCGATAACTACGGAAAATGAGGACCAAATTCCTTAAACAAAGTGTCAAATTAATCAGCACTACGAGGCCTTTAAGATTCACAACGCATCAACTTTGCATCTAGTTGAATTTCCAGGAAAAATAGTACTTTGTGTACTCGAACACACAACTTTTGGGACTTTTCAAATACTGAAACTCGATAACTACGGAAAATGAGTACCAAATTCCTTAAACAAAGTGTCAAATTAATCAGCACTACGAGGCCTTTAAGATTCACAACACATCAACTTTGCATCTAGTTGAATTTCCAAGAAAAATAGTACTTTGTGTACTCGAACACACAACTTTTGGGCCTTTTCAAATACTGAAACTCGATAACTACGGAAAATGAGTACCAAATTCCTTAAACAAAGTGTCAAATTAATCAGCTCTTCGAGGCCTTTAAAATGTCACAACACATCATCTTTGCATCTTGATGAATTTCCAAGAAAAATAGTACTTTGTGTACTCGAACACACAACTTTTGGGACTTTTCAAATACTGAAACTCGATAACTACGGAAAATGAGGTCCAAATTCCTTAAACAAAGTGTCAAATTAATCAGCACTACGAGGCCTTTAAGATTCACAACACATCAACTTTGCATCTAGTTGAATTTCCAAGAAAAATAGTACTTTGTGTACTCGAACACACAACTTTTGGGCCTTTTCAAATACTGAAACTCGATAACTACGGAAAATGAGTACCAAATTCCTTAAACAAAGTGTCAAATTAATCAGCTCTTCGAGGCCTTTAAAATGTCACAACACATCAACTTTGCATCTAGTTGAATTTCCTAGAAATACAGTACTTTGTGTACTCGAACACACAACTTTTATGACTTTTCAAACTCTGAAACTCGATAACTACGGAAAATGAGTACCAAATTCCTTGAACAAAGTGTCAAATTAATCAGCTCTTCGAGGCCTTTAAAATGTCACAACACATCATCTTTGTATCTTGATGAATTTCCAAGAAATATAGTACTTTGTGTACTCGAACACACAACTTTTATGACTTTTCAAACTCTGAAACTCGATAACTACGGAAAATGAGTACCAAATTCCTTGAACAAAGTGTCAAATTAATCA
The DNA here is from genome assembly GCF_040115645.1 of Euwallacea fornicatus. NCBI lineage: Eukaryota > Metazoa > Arthropoda > Insecta > Coleoptera > Curculionidae > Euwallacea > Euwallacea fornicatus. Next base: position 505,847 of record NW_027096037.1, read on the forward strand.
GCTCTTCGAGGCCTTTAAGATTCACAACACATCATCTTTGCATCTTGATGAATTTCCAAGAAAAATAGTACTTTGTGTACTCGAACACACAACTTTTATGACTTTTCAAACTCTGAAACTCGATAACTACGGACAATTAGTACCAAATTCCTTAAACAAAGTGTCAAATTAATCAGCACTACGAAGCCTTTAAGATTCACAACACATCAACTTTTGATCTAATTGAATTTCCAAGAAAATTAGTACTTTGTGTACTCGAACACACAACTTTTATGACTTTTCAAACTCTGAAACTCGATAACTAAGGAAAATGAGTACCAAATTCCTTAAACAAAGTGTCAAATTAATCAGCACTACGAGGCCTTTAAGATTCATAACACATCAACTTTGCATCTAGTTGAATTTCCAAGAAAAATAGTACTTTGTGTACTCGAACACACAACTTTTATGACTTTTCAAACTCTGAAACTCGATAACTACGGACAATTAGTACCAAATTCCTTAAACAATGTGTCAAATTAATCAGCTATACGAAGGCCTTTAAGATTCACAACACATCAACTTTGCATCTAGTTGAATTTCCAAGAAAAATAGTACTTTGTGTACTCGAACCCACAACTTTTATGACTTTTCAAACTCTGAAACTCGATAACTACGGAAAATGAGTACCAAATTCCTTAAACAAAGTGTCAAATTAATCAGCTCTTCGAGGCCTTTAAAATGTCACAACACATCATCTTTGCATCTTGATGAATTTCCAAGAAAAATAGTACTTTGTGTACTCGAACACACAACTTTTGGGACTTTTCAAATACTGAAACTCGATAACTACGGAAAATGAGGACCAAATTCCTTAAACAAAGTGTCAAATTAATCAGCACTACGAGGCCTTTAAGATTCACAACACATCAACTTTGCATCTAGTTGAATTTCCTAGAAATACAGTACTTTGTGTACTCGAACACACAACTTTTATGACTTTTCAAACTCTGAAACTCGATAACTACGGAAAATGAGTACCAAATTCCTTAAACAAAGTGTCAAATTAATCAGCACTACGAGGCCTTTAAGATTCATAACACATCAACTTTGCATCTAGTTGAATTTCCTAGAAATACAGTACTTTGTGTACTCGAACACACAACTTTTGGGCCTTTTCAAATACTGAAACTCGATAACTACGGAAAATGAGTACCAAATTCCTTAAACAAAGTGTCAAATTAATCAGCACTACGAGGCCTTTAAGATTCACAACACATCAACTTTGCATCTAGTTGAATTTCCAAGAAAAATAGTACTTTGTGTACTCGAACACACAACTTTTGGGCCTTTTCAAATACTGAAACTCGATAACTACGGAAAATGAGGACCAAATTCCTTAAACAAAGTGTCAAATTAATCAGCACTACGAGGCCTTTAAGATTCACAACGCATCAACTTTGCATCTAGTTGAATTTCCAGGAAAAATAGTACTTTGTGTACTCGAACACACAACTTTTGGGACTTTTCAAATACTGAAACTCGATAACTACGGAAAATGAGTACCAAATTCCTTAAACAAAGTGTCAAATTAATCAGCACTACGAGGCCTTTAAGATTCACAACACATCAACTTTGCATCTAGTTGAATTTCCAAGAAAAATAGTACTTTGTGTACTCGAACACACAACTTTTGGGCCTTTTCAAATACTGAAACTCGATAACTACGGAAAATGAGTACCAAATTCCTTAAACAAAGTGTCAAATTAATCAGCTCTTCGAGGCCTTTAAAATGTCACAACACATCATCTTTGCATCTTGATGAATTTCCAAGAAAAATAGTACTTTGTGTACTCGAACACACAACTTTTGGGACTTTTCAAATACTGAAACTCGATAACTACGGAAAATGAGGTCCAAATTCCTTAAACAAAGTGTCAAATTAATCAGCACTACGAGGCCTTTAAGATTCACAACACATCAACTTTGCATCTAGTTGAATTTCCAAGAAAAATAGTACTTTGTGTACTCGAACACACAACTTTTGGGCCTTTTCAAATACTGAAACTCGATAACTACGGAAAATGAGTACCAAATTCCTTAAACAAAGTGTCAAATTAATCAGCTCTTCGAGGCCTTTAAAATGTCACAACACATCAACTTTGCATCTAGTTGAATTTCCTAGAAATACAGTACTTTGTGTACTCGAACACACAACTTTTATGACTTTTCAAACTCTGAAACTCGATAACTACGGAAAATGAGTACCAAATTCCTTGAACAAAGTGTCAAATTAATCAGCTCTTCGAGGCCTTTAAAATGTCACAACACATCATCTTTGTATCTTGATGAATTTCCAAGAAATATAGTACTTTGTGTACTCGAACACACAACTTTTATGACTTTTCAAACTCTGAAACTCGATAACTACGGAAAATGAGTACCAAATTCCTTGAACAAAGTGTCAAATTAATCAGCTCTTCGAGGCCTTTAAGATTCACAACACATCATCTTTGCATCTTGATGAATTTCCAAGAAAAATAGTACTTTGTGTACTCGAACACACAACTTTTATGACTTTTCAAACTCTGAAACTCGATAACTACGGACAATTAGTACCAAATTCCTTAAACAAAGTGTCAAATTAATCAGCACTACGAAGCCTTTAAGATTCACAACACATCAACTTTTGATCTAATTGAATTTCCAAGAAAATTAGTACTTTGTGTACTCGAACACACAACTTTTATGACTTTTCAAACTCTGAAACTCGATAACTAAGGAAAATGAGTACCAAATTCCTTAAACAAAGTGTCAAATTAATCAGCACTACGAGGCCTTTAAGATTCATAACACATCAACTTTGCATCTAGTTGAATTTCCAAGAAAAATAGTACTTTGTGTATTCGAACACACAACTTTTATGACTTTTCAAACTCTGAAACTCGATAACTACGGACAATTAGTACCAAATTCCTTAAACAATGTGTCAAATTAATCAGCTATACGAAGGCCTTTAAGATTCACAACACATCAACTTTGCATCTAGTTGAATTTCCAAGAAAAATAGTACTTTGTGTACTCGAACCCACAACTTTTATGACTTTTCAAACTCTGAAACTCGATAACTACGGAAAATGAGTACCAAATTCCTTAAACAAAGTGTCAAATTAATCAGCTCTTCGAGGCCTTTAAAATGTCACAACACATCATCTTTGCATCTTGATGAATTTCCAAGAAAAATAGTACTTTGTGTACTCGAACACACAACTTTTGGGACTTTTCAAATACTGAAACTCGATAACTACGGAAAATGAGGACCAAATTCCTTAAACAAAGTGTCAAATTAATCAGCACTACGAGGCCTTTAAGATTCACAACACATCAACTTTGCATCTAGTTGAATTTCCTAGAAATACAGTACTTTGTGTACTCGAACACACAACTTTTATGACTTTTCAAACTCTGAAACTCGATAACTACGGAAAATGAGTACCAAATTCCTTAAACAAAGTGTCAAATTAATCAGCACTACGAGGCCTTTAAGATTCATAACACATCAACTTTGCATCTAGTTGAATTTCCTAGAAATACAGTACTTTGTGTACTCGAACACACAACTTTTGGGACTTTTCAAATACTGAAACTCGATAACTACGGAAAATGAGTACCAAATTCCTTAAACAAAGTGTCAAATTAATCAGCACTACGAGGCCTTTAAGATTCACAACACATCAACTTTGCATCTAGTTGAATTTCCAAGAAAAATAGTACTTTGTGTACTCGAACACACAACTTTTGGGACTTTTCAAACTCTGAAAATCTATAACTACGGAAAATGAGTACCAAATTCCTTAAACAAAGTGTCAAATTAATCAGCACTACGAGGCCTTTAAGATTCACAACACATCAACTTTGCATCTAGTTGAATTTCCAAGAAAAATAGTACTTTGTGAACTCGAACACACAACTTTTGGGACTTTTCAAATACTGAAACTCGATAACTACGGAAAATGAGGACCAAATTCCTTAAACAAAGTGTCAAATTAATCAGCACTACGAGGCCTTTAAGATTCACAACACATCATCTTTGCATCTAGTTGAATTTCCAAGAAAAATAGTACTTTGTGTACTCGAACACACAACTTTTATGACTTTTCAAACTCTGAAACTCGATAACTACGGAAAATGAGTACCAAATTCCTTAAACAAAGTGTCAAATTAATCAGCTCTTCGAGGCCTTTAAAATGTCACAACACATCATCTTTGCATCTTGATGAACTTCCAAGAAAAATAGTACTTTGTGTACTCGAACACACAACTTTTGGGACTTTTCAAATACTGAAACTCGATAACTACGGAAAATGAGGACCAAATTCCTTAAACAAAGTGTCAAATTAATCAGCACTACGAGGCCTTTAAGATTCACAACACATCATCTTTGCATCTAGTTGAATTTCCAAGAAAAATAGTACTTTGTGTACTCGAACACACAACTTTTATGACTTTTCAAACTCTGAAACTCGATAACTACGGAAAATGAGTACCAAATTCCTTAAACAAAGTGTCAAATTAATCAGCTCTTCGAGGCCTTTAAAATGTCACAACACATCATCTTTGCATCTTGATGAACTTCCAAGAAAAATAGTACTTTGTGTACTCGAACACACAACTTTTGGGACTTTTCAAATACTGAAACTCGATAACTACGGAAAATGAGGACCAAATTCCTTAAACAAAGTGTCAAATTAATCAGCACTACGAGGCCTTTAAGATTCATAACACATCAACTTTGCATCTAGTTGAATTTCCTAGAAATACAGTACTTTGTGTACTCGAACACACAACTTTTGGGACTTTTCAAATACTGAAACTCGATAACTACGGAAAATGAGGACCAAATTCCTTAAACAAAGTGTCAAATTAATCAGCACTACGAGGCCTTTAAGATTCATAACACATCAACTTTGCATCTAGTTGAATTTCCTAGAAATACAGTACTTTGTGTACTCGAACACACAACTTTTGGGACTTTTCAAACTCTGAAACACGATAACTACGGAAAATGAGGACCAAATTCCTTAAACAAAGTGTCAAATTAATCAGCACTACGAGGCCTTTAAGATTCACAACACATCAACTTTGCATCTAGTTGAATTTCCAAGAAAAATAGTACTTTGTGTACTCGAACACACAACTTTTGGGACTTTTCAAATACTGAAACTCGATAACTACGGAAAATGAGGACCAAATTCCTTAAACAAAGTGTCAAATTAATCAGCACTACGAGGCCTTTAAGATTCACAACACATCAACTTTGCATCTAATTGAATTTCCAAGAAAAATAGTACTTTGTGTACTCGAACACACAACTTTTGGGACTTTTCAAATACTGAAACTCGATAACTACGGAAAATGAGGACCAAATTCCTTAAACAAAGTGTCAAATTAATCAGCACTACGAGGCCTTTAAGATTCACAACACATCATCTTTGCATCTTATTGAATTTCCAAGAAAATTAGTACTTTGTGTACTCGAACACACAACTTTTATGACTTTTCAAACTCTGAAACTCGATAACTAAGGAAAATGAGTACCAAATTCCTTAAACAAAGTGTCAAATTAATCAGCACTACGAGGCCTTTAAGATTCATAACACATCAACTTTGCATCTAGTTGAATTTCCAAGAAAAATAGTACTTTGTGTACTCGAACACACAACTTTTATGACTTTTCAAACTCTGAAACTCGATAACTACGGACAATTAGTACCAAATTCCTTAAACAATGTGTCAAATTAATCAGCTATACGAAGGCCTTTAAGATTCACAACACATCAACTTTGCATCTAGTTGAATTTCCAAGAAAAATAGTACTTTGTGTACTCGAACCCACAACTTTTATGACTTTTCAAACTCTGAAACTCGATAACTACGGAAAATGAGTACCAAATTCCTTAAACAAAGTGTCAAATTAATCAGCTCTTCGAGGCCTTTAAAATGTCACAACACATCATCTTTGCATCTTGATGAATTTCCAAGAAAAATAGTACTTTGTGTACTCGAACACACAACTTTTGGGACTTTTCAAATACTGAAACTCGATAACTACGGAAAATGAGGACCAAATTCCTTAAACAAAGTGTCAAATTAATCAGCACTACGAGGCCATTAAGATGCACAACACATCAACTTTGCATCTAGTTGAATTTCCAAGAAAAATAGTACTTTGTGTACTCGAACACACAACTTTTGGGCCTTTTCAAATACTGAAACTCGATAACTACGGAAAATGAGTACCAAATTCCTTAAACAAAGTGTCAAATTAATCAGCACTACGAGGCCTTTAAGATTCACAACACATCAACTTTGCATCTAGTTGAATTTCCAAGAAAAATAGTACTTTGTGTACTCGAACACACAACTTTTGGGACTTTTCAAATACTGAAATTCGATAACTACGGAAAATGAGTACCAAATTCCTTAAACAAAGTGTCAAATTAATCAGCACTACGAGGCCTTTAAGATTCACAACGCATCAACTTTGCATCTAGTTGAATTTCCAAGAAAAATAGTACTTTGTGTACTCGAACACACAACTTTTGGGACTTTTCAAATACTGAAATTCGATAACTACGGAAAATGAGTACCAAATTCCTTAAACAAAGTGTCAAATTAATCAGCACTACGAGGCCTTTAAGATTCACAACGCATCAACTTTGCATCTAGTTGAATTTCCAAGAAAAATAGTACTTTGTGTACTCGAACACACAACTTTTGGGCCTTTTCAAATACTGAAACTCGATAACTACGGAAAATGAGGACCAAATTCCTTAAACAAAGTGTCAAATTAATCAGCACTACGAGGCCTTTAAGATTCACAACACATCAACTTTGCATCTAATTGAATTTCCAAGAAAAATAGTACTTTGTGTACTCGAACACACAACTTTTGGGACTTTTCAAATACTGAAACTCGATAACTACGGAAAATGAGGACCAAATTCCTTAAACAAAGTGTCAAATTAATCAGCACTACGAGGCCTTTAAGATTCACAACACATCAACTTTGCATCTAGTTGAATTTCCTAGAAATACAGTACTTTGTGTACTCGAACACACAACTTTTGGGACTTTTCAAATACTGAAACTCGATAACTACGGAAAATGAGGACCAAATTCCTTAAACAAAGTGTCAAATTAATCAGCACTACGAGGCCTTTAAGATTCATAACACATCAACTTTGCATCTAGTTGAATTTCCTAGAAATACAGTACTTTGTGTACTCGAACACACAACTTTTGGGACTTTTCAAACTCTGAAACACGATAACTACGGAAAATGAGGACCAAATTCCTTAAACAAAGTGTCAAATTAATCAGCACTACGAGGCCTTTAAGATTCACAACACATCAACTTTGCATCTAGTTGAATTTCCAAGAAAAATAGTACTTTGTGTACTCGAACACACAACTTTTGGGACTTTTCAAATACTGAAACTCGATAACTACGGAAAATGAGGACCAAATTCCTTAAACAAAGTGTCAAATTAATCAGCACTACGAGGCCTTTAAGATTCACAACACATCAACTTTGCATCTAATTGAATTTCCAAGAAAAATAGTACTTTGTGTACTCGAACACACAACTTTTGGGACTTTTCAAATACTGAAACTCGATAACTACGGAAAATGAGGACCAAATTCCTTAAACAATGTGTCAAATTAATCAGCTATACGAAGGCCTTTAAGATTCACAACACATCAACTTTGCATCTAGTTGAATTTCCAAGAAAAATAGTACTTTGTGTACTCGAACACACAACTTTTGGGACTTTTCAAATACTGAAACTCGATAACTACGGAAAATGAGGACCAAATTCCTTAAACAAAGTGTCAAATTAATCAGCACTACGAGGCCTTTAAGATTCACAACACATCAACTTTGCATCTAATTGAATTTCCAAGAAAAATAGTACTTTGTGTACTCGAACACACAACTTTTGGGACTTTTCAAATACTGAAACTCGATAACTACGGAAAATGAGGACCAAATTCCTTAAACAAAGTGTCAAATTAATCAGCACTACGAGGCCTTTAAGATTCACAACACATCAACTTTGCATCTAGTTGAATTTCCTAGAAATACAGTACTTTGTGTACTCGAACACACAACTTTTGGGACTTTTCAAATACTGAAACTCGATAACTACGGAAAATGAGGACCAAATTCCTTAAACAAAGTGTCAAATTAATCAGCACTACGAGGCCTTTAAGATTCATAACACATCAACTTTGCATCTAGTTGAATTTCCTAGAAATACAGTACTTTGTGTACTCGAACACACAACTTTTGGGACTTTTCAAACTCTGAAACACGATAACTACGGAAAATGAGGACCAAATTCCTTAAACAAAGTGTCAAATTAATCAGCACTACGAGGCCTTTAAGATTCACAACACATCAACTTTGCATCTAGTTGAATTTCCAAGAAAAATAGTACTTTGTGTACTCGAACACACAACTTTTGGGACTTTTCAAATACTGAAACTCGATAACTACGGAAAATGAGGACCAAATTCCTTAAACAAAGTGTCAAATTAATCAGCACTACGAGGCCTTTAAGATTCACAACACATCAACTTTGCATCTAATTGAATTTCCAAGAAAAATAGTACTTTGTGTACTCGAACACACAACTTTTGGGACTTTTCAAATACTGAAACTCGATAACTACGGAAAATGAGGACCAAATTCCTTAAACAAAGTGTCAAATTAATCAGCACTACGAGGCCTTTAAGATTCACAACACATCATCTTTGCATCTTATTGAATTTCCAAGAAAATTAGTACTTTGTGTACTCGAACACACAACTTTTATGACTTTTCAAACTCTGAAACTCGATAACTAAGGAAAATGAGTACCAAATTCCTTAAACAAAGTGTCAAATTAATCAGCACTACGAGGCCTTTAAGATTCATAACACATCAACTTTGCATCTAGTTGAATTTCCAAGAAAAATAGTACTTTGTGTACTCGAACACACAACTTTTATGACTTTTCAAACTCTGAAACTCGATAACTACGGACAATTAGTACCAAATTCCTTAAACAATGTGTCAAATTAATCAGCTATACGAAGGCCTTTAAGATTCACAACACATCAACTTTGCATCTAGTTGAATTTCCAAGAAAAATAGTACTTTGTGTACTCGAACCCACAACTTTTATGACTTTTCAAACTCTGAAACTCGATAACTACGGAAAATGAGTACCAAATTCCTTAAACAAAGTGTCAAATTAATCAGCTCTTCGAGGCCTTTAAAATGTCACAACACATCATCTTTGCATCTTGATGAATTTCCAAGAAAAATAGTACTTTGTGTACTCGAACACACAACTTTTGGGACTTTTCAAATACTGAAACTCGATAACTACGGAAAATGAGGATCAAATTCCTTAAACAAAGTGTCAAATTAATCAGCACTACGAGGCCATTAAGATGCACAACACATCAACTTTGCATCTAGTTGAATTTCCAAGAAAAATAGTACTTTGTGTACTCGAACACACAACTTTTGGGCCTTTTCAAATACTGAAACTCGATAACTACGGAAAATGAGTACCAAATTCCTTAAACAAAGTGTCAAATTAATCAGCACTACGAGGCCTTTAAGATTCACAACACATCAACTTTGCATCTAGTTGAATTTCCAAGAAAAATAGTACTTTGTGTACTCGAACACACAACTTTTGGGACTTTTCAAATACTGAAACTCGATAACTACGGAAAATGAGTACCAAATTCCTTAAACAAAGTGTCAAATTAATCAGCACTACGAGGCCTTTAAGATTCACAACACATCATCTTTGCATCTAGTTGAATTTCCAAGAAAAATAGTACTTTGTGTACTCGAACCCACAACTTTTATGACTTTTCAAACTCTGAAACTCGATAACTACGGACAATTAGTACCAAATTCCTTAAACAATGTGTCAAATTAATCAGCTATACGAAGGCCTTTAAGATTCACAACACATCAACTTTGCATCTAGTTGAATTTCCAAGAAAAATAGTACTTTGTGTACTCGAACCCACAACTTTTATGACTTTTCAAACTCTGAAACTCGATAACTACGGAAAATGAGTACCAAATTCCTTAAACAAAGTGTCAAATTAATCAGCTCTTCGAGGCCTTTAAAATGTCACAACACATCATCTTTGCATCTTGATGAATTTCCAAGAAAAATAGTACTTTGTGTACTCGAACACACAACTTTTGGGACTTTTCAAATACTGAAACTCGATAACTACGGAAAATGAGGATCAAATTCCTTAAACAAAGTGTCAAATTAATCAGCACTACGAGGCCATTAAGATGCACAACACATCAACTTTGCATCTAGTTGAATTTCCAAGAAAAATAGTACTTTGTGTACTCGAACACACAACTTTTGGGCCTTTTCAAATACTGAAACTCGATAACTACGGAAAATGAGGACCAAATTCCTTAAACAAAGTGTCAAATTAATCAGCACTACGAGGCCTTTAAGATTCACAACACATCAACTTTGCATCTAGTTGAATTTCCTAGAAATACAGTACTTTGTGTACTCGAACACACAACTTTTGGGACTTTTCAAATACTGAAACTCGATAACTACGGAAAATGAGGACCAAATTCCTTAAACAAAGTGTCAAATTAATCAGCACTACGAGGCCTTTAAGATTCATAACACATCAACTTTGCATCTAGTTGAATTTCCTAGAAATACAGTACTTTGTGTACTCGAACACACAACTTTTGGGACTTTTCAAACTCTGAAACACGATAACTACGGAAAATGAGGACCAAATTCCTTAAACAAAGTGTCAAATTAATCAGCACTACGAGGCCTTTAAGATTCACAACACATCAACTTTGCATCTAGTTGAATTTCCAAGAAAAATAGTACTTTGTGTACTCGAACACACAACTTTTGGGACTTTTCAAATACTGAAACTCGATAACTACGGAAAATGAGGACCAAATTCCTTAAACAAAGTGTCAAATTAATCAGCACTACGAGGCCTTTAAGATTCACAACACATCAACTTTGCATCTAATTGAATTTCCAAGAAAAATAGTACTTTGTGTACTCGAACACACAACTTTTGGGACTTTTCAAATACTGAAACTCGATAACTACGGAAAATGAGGACCAAATTCCTTAAACAAAGTGTCAAATTAATCAGCACTACGAGGCCTTTAAGATTCACAACACATCATCTTTGCATCTTATTGAATTTCCAAGAAAATTAGTACTTTGTGTACTCGAACACACAACTTTTATGACTTTTCAAACTCTGAAACTCGATAACTAAGGAAAATGAGTACCAAATTCCTTAAACAAAGTGTCAAATTAATCAGCACTACGAGGCCTTTAAGATTCATAACACATCAACTTTGCATCTAGTTGAATTTCCAAGAAAAATAGTACTTTGTGTACTCGAACACACAACTTTTATGACTTTTCAAACTCTGAAACTCGATAACTACGGACAATTAGTACCAAATTCCTTAAACAATGTGTCAAATTAATCAGCTATACGAAGGCCTTTAAGATTCACAACACATCAACTTTGCATCTAGTTGAATTTCCAAGAAAAATAGTACTTTGTGTACTCGAACCCACAACTTTTATGACTTTTCAAACTCTGAAACTCGATAACTACGGAAAATGAGTACCAAATTCCTTAAACAAAGTGTCAAATTAATCAGCTCTTCGAGGCCTTTAAAATGTCACAACACATCATCTTTGCATCTTGATGAATTTCCAAGAAAAATAGTACTTTGTGTACTCGAACACACAACTTTTGGGACTTTTCAAATACTGAAACTCGATAACTACGGAAAATGAGGACCAAATTCCTTAAACAAAGTGTCAAATTAATCAGCACTACGAGGCCATTAAGATGCACAACACATCAACTTTGCATCTAGTTGAATTTCCAAGAAAAATAGTACTTTGTGTACTCGAACACACAACTTTTGGGCCTTTTCAAATACTGAAACTCGATAACTACGGAAAATGAGTACCAAATTCCTTAAACAAAGTGTCAAATTAATCAGCACTACGAGGCCTTTAAGATTCACAACACATCAACTTTGCATCTAGTTGAATTTCCAAGAAAAATAGTACTTTGTGTACTCGAACACACAACTTTTGGGACTTTTCAAATACTGAAATTCGATAACTACGGAAAATGAGTACCAAATTCCTTAAACAAAGTGTCAAATTAATCAGCACTACGAGGCCTTTAAGATTCACAACGCATCAACTTTGCATCTAGTTGAATTTCCAAGAAAAATAGTACTTTGTGTACTCGAACACACAACTTTTGGGACTTTTCAAATACTGAAACTCGATAACTACGGAAAATGAGTACCAAATTCCTTAAACAAAGTGTCAAATTAATCAGCACTACGAGGCCTTTAAGATTCACAACACATCAACTTTGCATCTAGTTGAATTTCCAAGAAAAATAGTACTTTGTGTACTCGAACACACACCTTTTGGGACTTTTCAAATACTGAAACACGATAACTACGGAAAATGAGTACCAAATTCCTTAAACAAAGTGTCAAATTAATCAGCACTACGAGGCCTTTAAGATTCACAACACATCATCTTTGCATCTAGTTGAATTTCCAAGAAAAATAGTACTTTGTGTACTCGAACACACAACTTTTGGGACTTTTCAAATACTGAAACTCGATAACTACGGAAAATGAGTACCAAATTCCTTAAACAAAGTGTCAAATTAATCAGCACTACGAGGCCTTTAAGATTCACAACACATCAACTTTGCATCTAGTTGAATTTCCAAGAAAAATAGTACTTTGTGAACTCGAACACACAACTTTTGGGACTTTTCAAATACTGAAACTCGATAACTACGGAAAATGAGGACCAAATTCCTTAAACAAAGTGTCAAATTAATCAGCACTACGAGGCCTTTAAGATTCACAACACATCATCTTTGCATCTAGTTGAATTTCCAAGAAAAATAGTACTTTGTGTACTCGAACACACAACTTTTATGACTTTTCAAACTCTGAAACTCGATAACTACGGAAAATGAGTACCAAATTCCTTAAGCAAAGTGTCAAATTAATCAGCTCTTCGAGGCCTTTAAAATGTCACAACACATCATCTTTGCATCTTGATGAATTTCCAAGAAAAATAGTACTTTGTGTACTCGAACACACAACTTTTGGGACTTTTCAAATACTGAAACTCGATAACTACGGAAAATGAGGACCAAATTCCTTAAACAAAGTGTCAAATTAATCAGCACTACGAGGCCTTTAAGATTCACAACACATCAACTTTGCATCTAGTTGAATTTCCTAGAAATACAGTACTTTGTGTACTCGAACACACAACTTTTATGACTTTTCAAACTCTGAAACTCGATAACTACGGAAAATGAGTACCAAATTCCTTAAACAAAGTGTCAAATTAATCAGCACTACGAGGCCTTTAAGATTCATAACACATCAACTTTGCATCTAGTTGAATTTCCTAGAAATACAGTACTTTGTGTACTCGAACACACAACTTTTGGGACTTTTCAAACTCTGAAACACGATAACTACGGAAAATGAGGACCAAATTCCTTAAACAAAGTGTCAAATTAATCAGCACTACGAGGCCTTTAAGATTCACAACACATCAACTTTGCATCTAGTTGAATTTCCAAGAAAAATAGTACTTTGTGTACTCGAACACACAACTTTTGGGACTTTTCAAATACTGAAACTCGATAACTACGGAAAATGAGGACCAAATTCCTTAAACAAAGTGTCAAATTAATCAGCTCTTCGAGGCCTTTAAAATGTCACAACACATCATCTTTGTATCTTGATGAATTTCCAAGAAATATAGTACTTTGTGTACTGGAACACACAACTTTTATGACTTTTCAAACTCTGAAACTCGATAACTACGGAAAATGAGTACCAAATTCCTTGAACAAAGTGTCAAATTAATCAGCTCTTCGAGGCCTTTAAAATGTCACAACACATCATCTTTGCATCTTGATGAATTTCCAAGAAAAATAGTACTTTGTGTACTCGAACACACAACTTTTGGGACTTTTCAAATACTGAAACTCGATAACTACGGAAAATGAGGACCAAATTCCTTAAACAAAGTGTCAAATTAATCAGCACTACGAGGCCTTTAAGATTCACAACACATCAACTTTGCATCTAATTGAATTTCCAAGAAAAATAGTACTTTGTGTACTCGAACACACAACTTTTGGGACTTTTCAAATACTGAAACTCGATAACTACGGAAAATGAGGACCAAATTCCTTAAACAAAGTGTCAAATTAATCAGCACTACGAGGCCTTTAAGATTCACAACACATCATCTTTGCATCTAGTTGAATTTCCAAGAAAAATAGTACTTTGTGTACTCGAACCCACAACTTTTATGACTTTTCAAACTCTGAAACTCGATAACTACGGACAATTAGTACCAAATTCCTTAAACAATGTGTCAAATTAATCAGCTATACGAAGGCCTTTAAGATTCACAACACATCAACTTTGCATCTAGTTGAATTTCCAAGAAAAATAGTACTTTGTGTACTCGAACACACAACTTTTGGGACTTTTCAAATACTGAAACTCGATAACTACGGAAAATGAGGACCAAATTCCTTAAACAAAGTGTCAAATTAATCAGCTCTTCGAGGCCTTTAAAATGTCACAACACATCATCTTTGTATCTTGATGAATTTCCAAGAAATATAGTACTTTGTGTACTGGAACACACAACTTTTATGACTTTTCAAACTCTGAAACACGATAACTACGGAAAATGAGGACCAAATTCCTTAAACAAAGTGTCAAATTAATCAGCACTACGAGGCCTTTAAGATTCACAACACATCAACTTTGCATCTAGTTGAATTTCCAAGAAAAATAGTACTTTGTGTACTCGAACACACAACTTTTGGGACTTTTCAAATACTGAAACTCGATAACTACGGAAAATGAGGACCAAATTCCTTAAACAAAGTGTCAAATTAATCAGCACTACGAGGCCTTTAAGATTCACAACACATCAAATTTGCATCTAGTTGAATTTCCAAGAAAAATAGTACTTTGTGTACTCGAACACACAACTTTTGGGGCTTTTCAAATACTGAAACTCGATAACTACGGAAAATGAGGACCAAATTCCTTAAACAAAGTGTCAAATTAATCAGCACTACGAGGCCTTTAAGATTCACAACACATCAAATTTGCATCTAGTTGAATTTCCAAGAAAAATAGTACTTTGTGTACTCGAACACACAACTTTTGGGGCTTTTCAAATACTGAAACTCGATAACTACGGAAAATGAGGACGAAATTCCTTAAACAATGTGTCAAATTAATCAGCTATACGTGGCCTTTAAGATTCACAACTCATCATCTTTGCATCTAGTTGAGTTTCCAAGAAAAATAGTACTTTGAGTACTCGAACTCACAACTTTTGGGGCTTTTCAAATACTGAAACTCGATAACTACGGAAAATGAGGACCAAATAAATTAAACAAAGTGTCAAATTAATCAGCACTACGAGGCCTTTAAGATTCACAACACATCATCTTTGCATCTAGTTGAATTTACAAGAAAAATAGTACTTTGTGTACTCGAACACACAACTTTTGGGACTTTTCAAATACTGAAACTCGATAACTACGGAAAATGAGGACCAAATAAATTAAACAAAGTGTCAAATTAATCAGCACTACGAGGCCTTTAAGATTCACAACACATCATCTTTGCATCTAGTTGAATTTCCAAGAAAAATAGTACTTTGTGTACTCGAACACACAACTTTTGGGACTTTTCAAACTCTGAAACACGATAACTACGGAAAATGAGGACCAAATTCCTTAAACAAAGTGTCAAATTAATCAGCACTACGAGGCCTTTAAGATTCACAACACATCATCTTTGCATCTTGATGAATTTCCAAGAAAAATAGTACTTTGTGTACTCGAACACACAACTTTTGGGACTTTTCAAATACTGAAACTCGATAACTACGGAAAATGAGGACCAAATTCCTTAAACAAAGTGTCAAATTAATCAGCACTACGAGGCCTTTAAGATTCACAACACATCATCTTTGCATCTAGTTGAATTTCCAAGAAAAATAGTACTTTGTGTACTCGAACACACAACTTTTATGACTTTTCAAACTCTGAAACTCGATAACTACGGAAAATGAGTACCAAATTCCTTAAACAAAGTGTCAAATTAATCAGCTCTTCGAGGCCTTTAAAATGTCACAACACATCATCTTTGCATCTTGATGAATTTCCAAGAAAAATAGTACTTTGTGTACTCGAACACACAACTTTTGGGACTTTTCAAATACTGAAACTCGATAACTACGGAAAATGAGGACCAAATTCCTTAAACAAAGTGTCAAATTAATCAGCACTACGAGGCCTTTAAGATTCACAACACATCATCTTTGCATCTAGTTGAATTTCCAAGAAAAATAGTACTTTGTGTACTCGAACACACAACTTTTATGACTTTTCAAACTCTGACACTCGATAACTACGGAAAATGAGTACCAAATTCCTTAAACAAAGTGTCAAATTAATCAGCACTACGAGGCCTTTAAGATTCACAACACATCAACTTTGCATCTAGTTGAATTTCCAAGAAAAATAGTACTTTGTGAACTCGAACACACAACTTTTGGGACTTTTCAAATACTGAAACTCGATAACTACGGAAAATGAGGACCAAATTCCTTAAACAAAGTGTCAAATTAATCAGCACTACGAGGCCTTTAAGATTCACAACACATCATCTTTGCATCTAGTTGAATTTCCAAGAAAAATAGTACTTTGTGTACTCGAACACACAACTTTTATGACTTTTCAAACTCTGAAACTCGATAACTACGGAAAATGAGTACCAAATTCCTTAAACAAAGTGTCAAATTAATCAGCACTACGAGGCCTTTAAGATTCATAACACATCAACTTTGCATCTAGTTGAATTTCCTAGAAATACAGTACTTTGTGTACTCGAACACACAACTTTTGGGACTTTTCAAACTCTGAAACACGATAACTACGGAAAATGAGGACCAAATTCCTTAAACAAAGTGTCAAATTAATCAGCACTACGAGGCCTTTAAGATTCACAACACATCAACTTTGCATCTAGTTGAATTTCCAAGAAAAATAGTACTTTGTGTACTCGAACACACAACTTTTGGGACTTTTCAAATACTGAAACTCGATAACTACGGAAAATGAGGACCAAATTCCTTAAACAAAGTGTCAAATTAATCAGCACTACGAGGCCTTTAAGATTCACAACACATCAACTTTGCATCTAATTGAATTTCCAAGAAAAATAGTACTTTGTGTACTCGAACACACAACTTTTGGGACTTTTCAAATACTGAAACTCGATAACTACGGAAAATGAGGACCAAATTCCTTAAACAAAGTGTCAAATTAATCAGCACTACGAGGCCTTTAAGATTCACAACATATCATCTTTGCATCTAGTTGAATTTCCAAGAAAAATAGTACTTTGTGTACTCGAACACACAACTTTTATGACTTTTCAAACTCTGACACTCGATAACTACGGAAAATGAGTACCAAATTCCTTAAACAAAGTGTCAAATTAATCAGCACTACGAGGCCTTTAAGATTCACAACACATCAACTTTGCATCTAGTTGAATTTCCAAGAAAAATAGTACTTTGTGAACTCGAACACACAACTTTTGGGACTTTTCAAATACTGAAACTCGATAACTACGGAAAATGAGGACCAAATTCCTTAAACAAAGTGTCAAATTAATCAGCACTACGAGGCCTTTAAGATTCACAACACATCATCTTTGCATCTAGTTGAATTTCCAAGAAAAATAGTACTTTGTGTACTCGAACACACAACTTTTATGACTTTTCAAACTCTGAAACTCGATAACTACGGAAAATGAGTACCAAATTCCTTAAACAAAGTGTCAAATTAATCAGCTCTTCGAGGCCTTTAAAATGTCACAACACATCATCTTTGCATCTTGATGAATTTCCAAGAAAAATAGTACTTTGTGAACTCGAACACACAACTTTTGGGACTTTTCAAACTCTGAAACACGATAACTACGGAAAATGAGGACCAAATTCCTTAAACAAAGTGTCAAATTAATCAGCACTACGAGGCCTTTAAGATTCACAACACATCAACTTTGCATCTAGTTGAATTTCCAAGAAAAATAGTACTTTGTGTACTCGAACACACAACTTTTGGGACTTTTCAAATACTGAAACTCGATAACTACGGAAAATGAGGACCAAATTCCTTAAACAAAGTGTCAAATTAATCAGCTCTTCGAGGCCTTTAAAATGTCACAACACATCATCTTTGTATCTTGATGAATTTGCAAGAAATATAGTACTTTGTGTACTCGAACACACAACTTTTATGACTTTTCAAACTCTGAAACTCGATAACTACGGAAAATGAGTACCAAATTCCTTGAACAAAGTGTCAAATTAATCAGCTCTTCGAGGCCTTTAAAATGTCACAACACATCATCTTTGCATCTTGATGAATTTCCAAGAAAAATAGTACTTTGTGTACTCGAACACACAACTTTTGGGACTTTTCAAATACTGAAACTCGATAACTACGGAAAATGAGGACCAAATTCCTTAAACAAAGTGTCAAATTAATCAGCACTACGAGGCCTTTAAGATTCACAACACATCAACTTTGCATCTAATTGAATTTCCAAGAAAAATAGTACTTTGTGTACTCGAACACACAACTTTTGGGACTTTTCAAATACTGAAACTCGATAACTACGGAAAATGAGGACCAAATTCCTTAAACAAAGTGTCAAATTAATCAGCTCTACGAGGCCTTTAAGATTCACAACACATCAACTTTGCATCTAGTTGAATTTCCAAGAAAAATAGTACTTTGTGTACTCGAACACACAACTTTTGGGACTTTTCAAATACTGAAACTCGATAACTACGGAAAATGAGTACCAAATTCCTTAAACAATGTGTCAAATTAATCAGCTATACGAAGGCCTTTAAGATTCACAACACATCAACTTTGCATCTAGTTGAATTTCCAAGAAAAATAGTACTTTGTGTACTCGAACACACAACTTTTGGGACTTTTCAAACTCTGAAACACGATAACTACGGAAAATGAGGACCAAATTCCTTAAACAAAGTGTCAAATTAATCAGCACTACGAGGCCTTTAAGATTCACAACACATCAAATTTGCATCTAGTTGAATTTCCAAGAAAAATAGTACTTTGTGTACTCGAACACACAACTTTTGGGGCTTTTCAAATACTGAAACTCGATAACTACGGAAAATGAGGACCAAATTCCTTAAACAAAGTGTCAAATTAATCAGCACTACGAGGCCTTTAAGATTCACAACACATCAAATTTGCATCTAGTTGAATTTCCAAGAAAAATAGTACTTTGTGTACTCGAACACACAACTTTTGGGGCTTTTCAAATACTGAAACTCGATAACTACGGAAAATGAGGACCAAATTCCTTAAACAATGTGTCAAATTAATCAGCTATACGTGGCCTTTAAGATTCACAACTCATTATCTTTGCATCTAGTTGAGTTTCCAAGAAAAATAGTACTTTGAGTACTCGAACTCACAACTTTTGGGGCTTTTCAAATACTGAAACTCGATAACTACGGAAAATGAGGACCAAATAAATTAAACAAAGTGTCAAATTAATCAGCACTACGAGGCCTTTAAGATTCACAACACATCATCTTTGCATCTAGTTGAATTTCCAAGAAAAATAGTACTTTGTGTACTCGAACACACAACTTTTGGGACTTTTCAAATACTGAAACTCGATAACTACGGAAAATGAGGACCAAATTCCTTAAACAAAGTGTCAAATTAATCAGCACTACGAGGCCTTTAAGATTCACAACACATCATCTTTGCATCTAGTTGAATTTCCAAGAAAAATAGTACTTTGTGTACTCGAACACACAACTTTTGGGACTTTTCAAACTCTGAAACACGATAACTACGGAAAATGAGGACCAAATTCCTTAAACAAAGTGTCAAATTAATCAGCACTACGAGGCCTTTAAGATTCACATCACATCAACTTTGCATCTAGTTGAATTTCCAAGAAAAATAGTACTTTGTGTACTCGAACACACAACTTTTGGGACTTTTCAAATACTGAAACTCAATAACTACGGAAAATGAGTACCAAATTCCTTAAACAAAGTGTCAAATTAATCAGCACTACGAGGCCTTTAAGATTCACAACACATCAACTTTGCATCTAGTTGAATTGCCAAGGAAAATAGTACTTTGTGCACTCGAACACACAACTTTTGGGGCTTTTCAAATACTGAAACTCGATAACTACGGAAAATTAGGACCAAATTCCTTAAACAAAGTGTCAAATTAATCAGCACTACGAGGCCTTTAAGATTCACATCACATCAACTTTGCATCTAGTTGAATTTCCAAGAAAAATAGTACTTTGTGTACTCGAACACACAACTTTTGGGACTTTTCAAATACTGAAACTCAATAACTACGGAAAATGAGTACCAAATTCCTTAAACAAAGTGTCAAATTAATCAGCACTACGAGGCCTTTAAGATTCACAACACATCAACTTTGCATCTAGTTGAATTGCCAAGGAAAATAGTACTTTGTGCACTCGAACACAACTTTTGGGGCTTTTCAAATACTGAAACTCGATAACTACGGAAAATTAGGACCAAATTCCTTAAACAAAGTGTCAAATTAATCAGCACTACGAGGCCTTTAAGATTCACAACACATCATCTTTGCATCTAGTTGAATTTCCAAGAAAAATAGTACTTTGTGTACTCGAACACACAACTTTTGGGACTTTTCAAACTCTGAAACACGATAACTACGGAAAATGAGGACCAAATTCCTTAAACAAAGTGTCAAATTAATCAGCACTACGAGGCCTTTAAGATTCACAACACATCATCTTTGCATCTAGTTGAATTTCCAAGAAAAATAGTACTTTGTGTACTCGAACACACAACTTTTATGACTTTTCAAACTCTGAAACTCGATAACTACGGACAATTAGTACCAAATTCCTTAAACAATGTGTCAAATTAATCAGCTATACGAAGGCCTTTAAGATTCACAACACATCATCTTTGCATCTAGTTGAATTTCCAAGAAAAATAGTACTTTGTGTACTGGAACACACAACTTTTGGGACTTTTCAAACTCTGAAACACGATAACTACGGAAAATGAGGACCAAATTCCTTAAACAAAGTGTCAAATTAATCAGCTCTTCGAGGCCTTTAAAATGTCACAACACATCATCTTTGCATCTAGTTGAATTTCCAAGAAAAATAGTACTTTGTGTATTCGAACACACAACTTTTATGACTTTTCAAACTCTGAAACTCGATAACTAAGGAAAATGAGTACCAAATTCCTTAAACAAAGTGTCAAATTAATCAGCACTACGAGGCCTTTAAGATTCATAACACATCAACTTTGCATCTAGTTGAATTTCCAAGAAAAATAGTACTTTGTGTACTCGAACACACAACTTTTATGACTTTTCAAACTCTGAAACTCGATAACTACGGACAATTAGTACCAACTTCCTTAAACAATGTGTCAAATTAATCAGCTATACGAAGGCCTTTAAGATTCACAACACATCAACTTTGCATCTAGTTGAATTTCCAAGAAAAATAGTACTTTGTGTACTCGAACCCACAACTTTTATGACTTTTCAAACTCTGAAACTCGATAACTACGGAAAATGAGTACCAAATTCCTTAAACAAAGTGTCAAATTAATCAGCTCTTCGAGGCCTTTAAAATGTCACAACACATCATCTTTGCATCTTGATGAATTTCCAAGAAAAATAGTACTTTGTGTACTCGAACACACAACTTTTATGACTTTTCAAACTCTGAAACTCGATAACTACGGAAAATGAGTACCAAATTCCTTAAACAAAGTGTCAAATTAATCAGCTCTTCGAGGCCTTTAAAATGTCACAACACATCATCTTTGCATCTTGATGAATTTCCAAGAAAAATAGTACTTTGTGTACTCGAACCCACAACTTTTATGACTTTTCAAACTCTGAAACTCGATAACTACGGAAAATGAGTACCAAATTCCTTAAACAAAGTGTCAAATTAATCAGCTCTTCGAGGCCTTTAAAATGTCACAACACATCATCTTTGCATCTTGATGAATTTCCAAGAAAAATAGTACTTTGTGTACTCGAACACACAACTTTTATGACTTTTCAAACTCTGAAACTCGATAACTACGGAAAATGAGTACCAAATTCCTTAAACAAAGTGTCAAATTAATCAGCTCTTCGAGGCCTTTAAAATGTCACAACACATCATCTTTGCATCTTGATGAATTTCCAAGAAAAATAGTACTTTGTGTACTCGAACACACAACTTTTGGGACTTTTCAAATACTGAAACTCGATAACTACGGAAAATGAGGACCAAATTCCTTAAACAAAGTGTCAAATTAATCAGCACTACGAGGCCTTTAAGATTCACAACACATCAACTTTGCATCTACTTGAATTTCCAAGAAAAATAGTACTTTGTGTACTCGAACACACAACTTTTGGGCCTTTTCAAATACTGAAACTCGATAACTACGGAAAATGAGTACCAAATTCCTTAAACAAAGTGTCAAATTAATCAGCACTACGAGGCCTTTAAGATTCACAACACATCAACTTTGCATCTAGTTGAATTTCCAAGAAAAATAGTACTTTGTGTACTCGAACACACAACTTTTGGGACTTTTCAAATACTGAAACTCGATAACTACGGAAAATGAGGACCAAATTCCTTAAACAATGTGTCAAATTAATCAGCTATACGTGGCCTTTAAGATTCACAACTCATTATCTTTGCATCTAGTTGAGTTTCCAAGAAAAATAGTACTTTGAGTACTCGAACTCACAACTTTTGGGGCTTTTCAAATACTGAAACTCGATAACTACGGAAAATGAGGACCAAATAAATTAAACAAAGTGTCAAATTAATCAGCACTACGAGGCCTTTAAGATTCACAACACATCATCTTTGCATCTAGTTGAATTTCCAAGAAAAATAGTACTTTGTGTACTCGAACACACAACTTTTGGGACTTTTCAAATACTGAAACTCGATAACTACGGAAAATGAGGACCAAATTCCTTAAACAAAGTGTCAAATTAATCAGCACTACGAGGCCTTTAAGATTCACAACACATCATCTTTGCATCTAGTTGAATTTCCAAGAAAAATAGTACTTTGTGTACTCGAACACACAACTTTTGGGACTTTTCAAACTCTGAAACACGATAACTACGGAAAATGAGGACCAAATTCCTTAAACAAAGTGTCAAATTAATCAGCACTACGAGGCCTTTAAGATTCACATCACATCAACTTTGCATCTAGTTGAATTTCCAAGAAAAATAGTACTTTGTGTACTCGAACACACAACTTTTGGGACTTTTCAAATACTGAAACTCAATAACTACGGAAAATGAGTACCAAATTCCTTAAACAAAGTGTCAAATTAATCAGCACTACGAGGCCTTTAAGATTCACAACACATCAACTTTGCATCTAGTTGAATTGCCAAGGAAAATAGTACTTTGTGCACTCGAACACACAACTTTTGGGGCTTTTCAAATACTGAAACTCGATAACTACGGAAAATTAGGACCAAATTCCTTAAACAAAGTGTCAAATTAATCAGCACTACGAGGCCTTTAAGATTCACATCACATCAACTTTGCATCTAGTTGAATTTCCAAGAAAAATAGTACTTTGTGTACTCGAACACACAACTTTTGGGACTTTTCAAATACTGAAACTCAATAACTACGGAAAATGAGTACCAAATTCCTTAAACAAAGTGTCAAATTAATCAGCACTACGAGGCCTTTAAGATTCACAACACATCAACTTTGCATCTAGTTGAATTGCCAAGGAAAATAGTACTTTGTGCACTCGAACACAACTTTTGGGGCTTTTCAAATACTGAAACTCGATAACTACGGAAAATTAGGACCAAATTCCTTAAACAAAGTGTCAAATTAATCAGCACTACGAGGCCTTTAAGATTCACAACACATCATCTTTGCATCTAGTTGAATTTCCAAGAAAAATAGTACTTTGTGTACTCGAACACACAACTTTTGGGACTTTTCAAACTCTGAAACACGATAACTACGGAAAATGAGGACCAAATTCCTTAAACAAAGTGTCAAATTAATCAGCACTACGAGGCCTTTAAGATTCACAACACATCATCTTTGCATCTAGTTGAATTTCCAAGAAAAATAGTACTTTGTGTACTCGAACACACAACTTTTATGACTTTTCAAACTCTGAAACTCGATAACTACGGACAATTAGTACCAAATTCCTTAAACAATGTGTCAAATTAATCAGCTATACGAAGGCCTTTAAGATTCACAACACATCATCTTTGCATCTAGTTGAATTTCCAAGAAAAATAGTACTTTGTGTACTGGAACACACAACTTTTGGGACTTTTCAAACTCTGAAACACGATAACTACGGAAAATGAGGACCAAATTCCTTAAACAAAGTGTCAAATTAATCAGCTCTTCGAGGCCTTTAAAATGTCACAACACATCATCTTTGCATCTAGTTGAATTTCCAAGAAAAATAGTACTTTGTGTATTCGAACACACAACTTTTATGACTTTTCAAACTCTGAAACTCGATAACTAAGGAAAATGAGTACCAAATTCCTTAAACAAAGTGTCAAATTAATCAGCACTACGAGGCCTTTAAGATTCATAACACATCAACTTTGCATCTAGTTGAATTTCCAAGAAAAATAGTACTTTGTGTACTCGAACACACAACTTTTATGACTTTTCAAACTCTGAAACTCGATAACTACGGACAATTAGTACCAACTTCCTTAAACAATGTGTCAAATTAATCAGCTATACGAAGGCCTTTAAGATTCACAACACATCAACTTTGCATCTAGTTGAATTTCCAAGAAAAATAGTACTTTGTGTACTCGAACCCACAACTTTTATGACTTTTCAAACTCTGAAACTCGATAACTACGGAAAATGAGTACCAAATTCCTTAAACAAAGTGTCAAATTAATCAGCTCTTCGAGGCCTTTAAAATGTCACAACACATCATCTTTGCATCTTGATGAATTTCCAAGAAAAATAGTACTTTGTGTACTCGAACACACAACTTTTATGACTTTTCAAACTCTGAAACTCGATAACTACGGAAAATGAGTACCAAATTCCTTAAACAAAGTGTCAAATTAATCAGCTCTTCGAGGCCTTTAAAATGTCACAACACATCATCTTTGCATCTTGATGAATTTCCAAGAAAAATAGTACTTTGTGTACTCGAACCCACAACTTTTATGACTTTTCAAACTCTGAAACTCGATAACTACGGAAAATGAGTACCAAATTCCTTAAACAAAGTGTCAAATTAATCAGCTCTTCGAGGCCTTTAAAATGTCACAACACATCATCTTTGCATCTTGATGAATTTCCAAGAAAAATAGTACTTTGTGTACTCGAACACACAACTTTTATGACTTTTCAAACTCTGAAACTCGATAACTACGGAAAATGAGTACCAAATTCCTTAAACAAAGTGTCAAATTAATCAGCTCTTCGAGGCCTTTAAAATGTCACAACACATCATCTTTGCATCTTGATGAATTTCCAAGAAAAATAGTACTTTGTGTACTCGAACACACAACTTTTGGGACTTTTCAAATACTGAAACTCGATAACTACGGAAAATGAGGACCAAATTCCTTAAACAAAGTGTCAAATTAATCAGCACTACGAGGCCTTTAAGATTCACAACACATCAACTTTGCATCTAGTTGAATTTCCAAGAAAAATAGTACTTTGTGTACTCGAACACACAACTTTTGGGCCTTTTCAAATACTGAAACTCGATAACTACGGAAAATGAGTACCAAATTCCTTAAACAAAGTGTCAAATTAATCAGCACTACGAGGCCTTTAAGATTCACAACACATCAACTTTGCATCTAGTTGAATTTCCAAGAAAAATAGTACTTTGTGTACTCGAACACACAACTTTTGGGACTTTTCAAATACTGAAACTCGATAACTACGGAAAATGAGTACCAAATTCCTTAAACAAAGTGTCAAATTAATCAGCACTACGAGGCCTTTAAGATTCACAACGCATCAACTTTGCATCTAGTTGAATTTCCAAGAAAAATAGTACTTTGTGTACTCGAACACACAACTTTTGGGACTTTTCAAACTCTGAAACACGATAACTACGGAAAATGAGGACCAAATTCCTTAAACAAAGTGTCAAATTAATCAGCACTACGAGGCCTTTAAGATTCACAACACATCATCTTTGCATCTAGTTGAATTTCCAAGAAAAATAGTACTTTGTGTACTCGAACACACAACTTTTGGGACTTTTCAAACTCTGAAACACGATAACTACGGAAAATGAGGACCAAATTCCTTAAACAAAGTGTCAAATTAATCAGCACTACGAGGCCTTTAAGATTCACAACACATCAACTTTGCATCTAGTTGAATTGCCAAGGAAAATAGTACTTTGTGCACTCGAACACACAACTTTTGGGGCTTTTCAAATACTGAAACTCGATAACTACGGAAAATTAGGACCAAATTCCTTAAACAAAGTGTCAAATTAATCAGCACTACGAGGCCTTTAAGATTCACAACACATCATCTTTGCATCTAGTTGAATTTCCAAGAAAAATAGTACTTTGTGTACTCGAACACACAACTTTTGGGACTTTTCAAACTCTGAAACACGATAACTACGGAAAATGAGGACCAAATTCCTTAAACAAAGTGTCAAATTAATCAGCACTACGAGGCCTTTAAGATTCACAACACATCATCTTTGCATCTAGTTGAATTTCCAAGAAAAATAGTACTTTGTGTACTCGAACACACAACTTTTATGACTTTTCAAACTCTGAAACTCGATAACTAAGGAAAATGAGTACCAAATTCCTTAAACAAAGTGTCAAATTAATCAGCACTACGAGGCCTTTAAGATTCATAACACATCAACTTTGCATCTAGTTGAATTTCCAAGAAAAATAGTACTTTGTGTACTCGAACACACAACTTTTATGACTTTTCAAACTCTGAAACTCGATAACTACGGACAATTAGTACCAAATTCCTTAAACAATGTGTCAAATTAATCAGCTATACGAAGGCCTTTAAGATTCACAACACATCAACTTTGCATCTAGTTGAATTTCCAAGAAAAATAGTACTTTGTGTACTCGAACCCACAACTTTTATGACTTTTCAAACTCTGAAACTCGATAACTACGGACAATTAGTACCAAATTCCTTAAACAATGTGTCAAATTAATCAGCTATACGAAGGCCTTTAAGATTCACAACACATCAACTTTGCATCTAGTTGAATTTCCAAGAAAAATAGTACTTTGTGTACTCGAACACACAACTTTTGGGACTTTTCAAACTCTGAAACACGATAACTACGGAAAATGAGGACCAAATTCCTTAAACAAAGTGTCAAATTAATCAGCTCTTCGAGGCCTTTAAAATGTCACAACACATCATCTTTGCATCTTGATGAATTTCCAAGAAAAATAGTACTTTGTGTACTCGAACACACAACTTTTGGGACTTTTCAAATACTGAAACTCGATAACTACGGAAAATGAGGACCAAATTCCTTAAACAAAGTGTCAAATTAATCAGCACTACGAGGCCTTTAAGATTCATAACACATCAACTTTGCATCTAGTTGAATTTCCAAGAAAAATAGTACTTTGTGTACTCGAACACACAACTTTTGGGACTTTTCAAATACTGAAACTCGATAACTACGGAAAATGAGGACCAAATTCCTTAAACAAAGTGTCAAATTAATCAGCACTACGAGGCCTTTAAGATTCATAACACATCAACTTTGCATCTAGTTGAATTTCCAAGAAAAATAGTACTTTGTGTACTCGAACACACAACTTTTATGACTTTTCAAACTCTGAAACTCGATAACTACGGACAATTAGTACCAAATTCCTTAAACAATGTGTCAAATTAATCAGCTATACGAAGGCCTTTAAGATTCACAACACATCAACTTTGCATCTAGTTGAATTTCCAAGAAAAATAGTACTTTGTGTACTCGAACCCACAACTTTTATGACTTTTCAAACTCTGAAACTCGATAACTACGGACAATTAGTACCAAATTCCTTAAACAATGTGTCAAATTAATCAGCTATACGAAGGCCTTTAAGATTCACAACACATCAACTTTGCATCTAGTTGAATTTCCAAGAAAAATAGTACTTTGTGTACTCGAACACACAACTTTTGGGACTTTTCAAACTCTGAAACACGATAACTACGGAAAATGAGGACCAAATTCCTTAAACAAAGTGTCAAATTAATCAGCACTACGAGGCCTTTAAGATTCACAACACATCAACTTTGCATCTAGTTGAATTTCCAAGAAAAATAGTACTTTGTGTACTCGAACACACAACTTTTGGGACTTTTCAAATACTGAAACTCGATAACTACGGAAAATGAGGACCAAATTCCTTAAACAAAGTGTCAAATTAATCAGCACTACGAGGCCTTTAAGATTCACAACACATCATCTTTGCATCTAGTTGAATTTCCAAGAAAAATAGTACTTTGTGTACTCGAACACACAACTTTTGGGCCTTTTCAAATACTGAAACTCGATAACTACGGAAAATGAGTACCAAATTCCTTAAACAAAGTGTCAAATTAATCAGCACTACGAGGCCTTTAAGATTCACAACACATCAACTTTGCATCTAGTTGAATTTCCAAGAAAAATAGTACTTTGTGTACTCGAACACACAACTTTTGGGACTTTTCAAATACTGAAACTCGATAACTACGGAAAATGAGTACCAAATTCCTTAAACAAAGTGTCAAATTAATCAGCACTACGAGGCCTTTAAGATTCACAACGCATCAACTTTGCATCTAGTTGAATTTCCAAGAAAAATAGTACTTTGTGTACTCGAACACACAACTTTTGGGACTTTTCAAACTCTGAAACACGATAACTACGGAAAATGAGGACCAAATTCCTTAAACAAAGTGTCAAATTAATCAGCACTACGAGGCCTTTAAGATTCACAACACATCATCTTTGCATCTAGTTGAATTTCCAAGAAAAATAGTACTTTGTGTACTCGAACACACAACTTTTGGGACTTTTCAAATACTGAAACTCGATAACTACGGAAAATGAGGACCAAATTCCTTAAACAAAGTGTCAAATTAATCAGCACTACGAGGCCTTTAAGATTCACAACACATCATCTTTGCATCTAGTTGAATTTCCAAGAAAAATAGTACTTTGTGTACTCGAACACACAACTTTTGGGGCTTTTCAAATACTGAAACTCGATAACTACGGAAAATGAGGACCAAATTCCTTAAACAAAGTGTCAAATTAATCAGCACTACGAGGCCTTTAAGATTCACAACACATCATCTTTGCATCTAGTTGAATTTCCAAGAAAAATAGTACTTTGTGTACTCGAACACACAACTTTTGGGACTTTTCAAATACTGAAACTCGATAACTACGGAAAATGAGGACCAAATTCCTTAAACAAAGTGTCAAATTAATCAGCACTACGAGGCCTTTAAGATTCACAACACATCATCTTTGCATCTAGTTGAATTTCCAAGAAAAATAGTACTTTGTGTACTCGAACACACAACTTTTGGGACTTTTCAAACTCTGAAACACGATAACTACGGAAAATGAGGACCAAATTCCTTAAACAAAGTGTCAAATTAATCAGCACTACGAGGCCTTTAAGATTCACAACACATCAACTTTGCATCTAGTTGAATTGCCAAGGAAAATAGTACTTTGTGCACTCGAACACACAACTTTTGGGGCTTTTCAAATACTGAAACTCGATAACTACGGAAAATTAGGACCAAATTCCTTAAACAAAGTGTCAAATTAATCAGCACTACGAGGCCTTTAAGATTCACAACACATCATCTTTGCATCTAGTTGAATTTCCAAGAAAAATAGTACTTTGTGTACTCGAACACACAACTTTTGGGACTTTTCAAACTCTGAAACACGATAACTACGGAAAATGAGGACCAAATTCCTTAAACAAAGTGTCAAATTAATCAGCACTACGAGGCCTTTAAGATTCACAACACATCATCTTTGCATCTAGTTGAATTTCCAAGAAAAATAGTACTTTGTGTACTCGAACACACAACTTTTATGACTTTTCAAACTCTGAAACTCGATAACTACGGACAATTAGTACCAAATTCCTTAAACAAAGTGTCAAATTAATCAGCTCTTCGAGGCCTTTAAAATGTCACAACACATCATCTTTGCATCTTGATGAATTTCCAAGAAAAATAGTACTTTGTGTACTCGAACACACAACTTTTGGGACTTTTCAAATACTGAAACTCGATAACTACGGAAAATGAGGACCAAATTCCTTAAACAAAGTGTCAAATTAATCAGCACTACGAGGCCTTTAAGATTCATAACACATCAACTTTGCATCTAGTTGAATTTCCAAGAAAAATAGTACTTTGTGTACTCGAACACACAACTTTTATGACTTTTCAAACTCTGAAACTCGATAACTACGGACAATTAGTACCAAATTCCTTAAACAATGTGTCAAATTAATCAGCTATACGAAGGCCTTTAAGATTCACAACACATCAACTTTGCATCTAGTTGAATTTCCAAGAAAAATAGTACTTTGTGTACTCGAACCCACAACTTTTATGACTTTTCAAACTCTGAAACTCGATAACTACGGAAAATGAGTACCAAATTCCTTAAACAAAGTGTCAAATTAATCAGCTCTTCGAGGCCTTTAAAATGTCACAACACATCATCTTTGCATCTTGATGAATTTCCAAGAAAAATAGTACTTTGTGTACTCGAACACACAACTTTTGGGACTTTTCAAATACTGAAACTCGATAACTACGGAAAATGAGGACCAAATTCCTTAAACAAAGTGTCAAATTAATCAGCACTACGAGGCCTTTAAGATTCACAACACATCATCTTTGCATCTAGTTGAATTTCCAAGAAAAATAGTACTTTGTGTACTCGAACACACAACTTTTGGGCCTTTTCAAATACTGAAACTCGATAACTACGGAAAATGAGTACCAAATTCCTTAAACAAAGAGTCAAATTAATCAGCACTACGAGGCCTTTAAGATTCACAACACATCAACTTTGCATCTAGTTGAATTTCCAAGAAAAATAGTACTTTGTGTACTCGAACACACAACTTTTGGGACTTTTCAAATACTGAAACTCGATAACTACGGAAAATGAGTACCAAATTCCTTAAACAAAGTGTCAAATTAATCAGCACTACGAGGCCTTTAAGATTCACAACGCATCAACTTTGCATCTAGTTGAATTTCCAAGAAAAATAGTACTTTGTGTACTCGAACACACAACTTTTGGGACTTTTCAAACTCTGAAACACGATAACTACGGAAAATGAGGACCAAATTCCTTAAACAAAGTGTCAAATTAATCAGCACTACGAGGCCTTTAAGATTCACAACACATCATCTTTGCATCTAGTTGAATTTCCAAGAAAAATAGTACTTTGTGTACTCGAACACACAACTTTTGGGACTTTTCAAACTCTGAAACACGATAACTACGGAAAATGAGGACCAAATTCCTTAAACAAAGTGTCAAATTAATCAGCACTACGAGGCCTTTAAGATTCACAACACATCAACTTTGCATCTAGTTGAATTGCCAAGGAAAATAGTACTTTGTGCACTCGAACACACAACTTTTGGGGCTTTTCAAATACTGAAACTCGATAACTACGGAAAATTAGGACCAAATTCCTTAAACAAAGTGTCAAATTAATCAGCACTACGAGGCCTTTAAGATTCACAACACATCATCTTTGCATCTAGTTGAATTTCCAAGAAAAATAGTACTTTGTGTACTCGAACACACAACTTTTGGGACTTTTCAAAATCTGAAACACGATAACTACGGAAAATGAGGACCAAATTCCTTAAACAAAGTGTCAAATTAATCAGCACTACGAGGCCTTTAAGATTCACAACACATCATCTTTGCATCTAGTTGAATTTCCAAGAAAAATAGTACTTTGTGTACTCGAAAACACAACTTTTATGACTTTTCAAACTCTGAAACTCGATAACTACGGACAATTAGTACCAAATTCCTTAAACAATGTGTCAAATTAATCAGCTATACGAAGGCCTTTAAGATTCACAACACATCAATTTTGCATCTAGTTGAATTTCCAAGAAAAATAGTACTTTGTGTACTCGAACCCACAACTTTTATGACTTTTCAAACTCTGAAACTCGATAACTACGGAAAATGAGTACCAAATTCCTTAAACAAAGTGTCAAATTAATCAGCTCTTCGAGGCCTTTAAAATGTCACAACACATCATCTTTGCATCTTGATGAATTTCCAAGAAAAATAGTACTTTGTGTACTCGAACACACAACTTTTGGGACTTTTCAAATACTGAAACTCGATAACTACGGAAAATGAGGACCAAATTCCTTAAACAAAGTGTCAAATTAATCAGCACTACGAGGCCTTTAAGATTCATAACACATCAACTTTGCATCTAGTTGAATTTCCAAGAAAAATAGTACTTTGTGTACTCGAACACACAACTTTTATGACTTTTCAAACTCTGAAACTCGATAACTACGGACAATTAGTACCAAATTCCTTAAACAATGTGTCAAATTAATCAGCTATACGAAGGCCTTTAAGATTCACAACACATCAACTTTGCATCTAGTTGAATTTCCAAGAAAAATAGTACTTTGTGTACTCGAACCCACAACTTTTATGACTTTTCAAACTCTGAAACTCGATAACTACGGAAAATGAGTACCAAATTCCTTAAACAAAGTGTCAAATTAATCAGCTCTTCGAGGCCTTTAAAATGTCACAACACATCATCTTTGCATCTTGATGAATTTCCAAGAAAAATAGTACTTTGTGTACTCGAACACACAACTTTTGGGACTTTTCAAATACTGAAACTCGATAACTACGGAAAATGAGGACCAAATTCCTTAAACAAAGTGTCAAATTAATCAGCACTACGAGGCCTTTAAGATTCACAACACATCATCTTTGCATCTAGTTGAATTTCCAAGAAAAATAGTACTTTGTGTACTCGAACACACAACTTTTGGGCCTTTTCAAATACTGAAACTCGATAACTACGGAAAATGAGTACCAAATTCCTTAAACAAAGTGTCAAATTAATCAGCACTACGAGGCCTTTAAGATTCACAACACATCAACTTTGCATCTAGTTGAATTTCCAAGAAAAATAGTACTTTGTGTACTCGAACACACAACTTTTGGGACTTTTCAAATACTGAAACTCGATAACTACGGAAAATGAGTACCAAATTCCTTAAACAAAGTGTCAAATTAATCAGCACTACGAGGCCTTTAAGATTCACAACGCATCAACTTTGCATCTAGTTGAATTTCCAAGAAAAATAGTACTTTGTGTACTCGAACACACAACTTTTGGGACTTTTCAAACTCTGAAACACGATAACTACGGAAAATGAGGACCAAATTCCTTAAACAAAGTGTCAAATTAATCAGCACTACGAGGCCTTTAAGATTCACAACACATCATCTTTGCATCTAGTTGAATTTCCAAGAAAAATAGTACTTTGTGTACTCGAACACACAACTTTTGGGACTTTTCAAACTCTGAAACACGATAACTACGGAAAATGAGGACCAAATTCCTTAAACAAAGTGTCAAATTAATCAGCACTACGAGGCCTTTAAGATTCACAACACATCAACTTTGCATCTAGTTGAATTGCCAAGGAAAATAGTACTTTGTGCACTCGAACACACAACTTTTGGGGCTTTTCAAATACTGAAACTCGATAACTACGGAAAATTAGGACCAAATTCCTTAAACAAAGTGTCAAATTAATCAGCACTACGAGGCCTTTAAGATTCACAACACATCATCTTTGCATCTAGTTGAATTTCCAAGAAAAATAGTACTTTGTGTACTCGAACACACAACTTTTGGGACTTTTCAAACTCTGAAACACGATAACTACGGAAAATGAGGACCAAATTCCTTAAACAAAGTGTCAAATTAATCAGCACTACGAGGCCTTTAAGATTCACAACACATCATCTTTGCATCTAGTTGAATTTCCAAGAAAAATAGTACTTTGTGTACTCGAACACACAACTTTTATGACTTTTCAAACTCTGAAACTCGATAACTAAGGAAAATGAGTACCAAATTCCTTAAACAAAGTGTCAAATTAATCAGCACTACGAGGCCTTTAAGATTCATGACACATCAACTTTGCATCTAGTTGAATTTCCAAGAAAAATAGTACTTTGTGTACTCGAACACACAACTTTTATGACTTTTCAAACTCTGAAACTCGATAACTACGGACAATTAGTACCAAATTCCTTAAACAATGTGTCAAATTAATCAGCTATACGAAGGCCTTTAAGATTCACAACACATCAACTTTGCATCTAGTTGAATTTCCAAGAAAAATAGTACTTTGTGTACTCGAACCCACAACTTTTATGACTTTTCAAACTCTGAAACTCGATAACTACGGAAAATGAGTACCAAATTCCTTAAACAAAGTGTCAAATTAATCAGCTCTTCGAGGCCTTTAAAATGTCACAACACATCATCTTTGCATCTTGATGAATTTCCAAGAAAAATAGTACTTTGTGTACTCGAACACACAACTTTTATGACTTTTCAAACTCTGAAACTCGATAACTACGGAAAATGAGTACCAAATTCCTTAAACAAAGTGTCAAATTAATCAGCTCTTCGAGGCCTTTAAAATGTCACAACACATCATCTTTGCATCTTGATGAATTTCCAAGAAAAATAGTACTTTGTGTACTCGAACCCACAACTTTTATGACTTTTCAAACTCTGAAACTCGATAACTACGGAAAATGAGTACCAAATTCCTTAAACAAAGTGTCAAATTAATCAGCTCTTCGAGGCCTTTAAAATGTCACAACACATCATCTTTGCATCTTGATGAATTTCCAAGAAAAATAGTACTTTGTGTACTCGAACACACAACTTTTGGGACTTTTCAAATACTGAAACTCGATAACTACGGAAAATGAGGACCAAATTCCTTAAACAAAGTGTCAAATTAATCAGCACTACGAGGCCTTTAAGATTCATAACACATCAACTTTGCATCTAGTTGAATTTCCAAGAAAAATAGTACTTTGTGTACTCGAACACACAACTTTTATGACTTTTCAAACTCTGAAACTCGATAACTACGGACAATTAGTACCAAATTCCTTAAACAATGTGTCAAATTAATCAGCTATACGAAGGCCTTTAAGATTCACAACACATCAACTTTGCATCTAGTTGAATTTCCAAGAAAAATAGTACTTTGTGTACTCGAACCCACAACTTTTATGACTTTTCAAACTCTGAAACTCGATAACTACGGAAAATGAGTACCAAATTCCTTAAACAAAGTGTCAAATTAATCAGCTCTTCGAGGCCTTTAAAATGTCACAACACATCATCTTTGCATCTTGATGAATTTCCAAGAAAAATAGTACTTTGTGTACTCGAACACACAACTTTTGGGACTTTTCAAATACTGAAACTCGATAACTACGGAAAATGAGGACCAAATTCCTTAAACAAAGTGTCAAATTAATCAGCACTACGAGGCCTTTAAGATTCACAACACATCATCTTTGCATCTAGTTGAATTTCCAAGAAAAATAGTACTTTGTGTACTCGAACACACAACTTTTGGGCCTTTTCAAATACTGAAACTCGATAACTACGGAAAATGAGTACCAAATTCCTTAAACAAAGTGTCAAATTAATCAGCACTACGAGGCCTTTAAGATTCACAACACATCAACTTTGCATCTAGTTGAATTTCCAAGAAAAATAGTACTTTGTGTACTCGAACACACAACTTTTGGGACTTTTCAAATACTGAAACTCGATAACTACGGAAAATGAGTACCAAATTCCTTAAACAAAGTGTCAAATTAATCAGCACTACGAGGCCTTTAAGATTCACAACGCATCAACTTTGCATCTAGTTGAATTTCCAAGAAAAATAGTACTTTGTGTACTCGAACACACAACTTTTGGGACTTTTCAAACTCTGAAACACGATAACTACGGAAAATGAGGACCAAATTCCTTAAACAAAGTGTCAAATTAATCAGCACTACGAGGCCTTTAAGATTCACAACACATCATCTTTGCATCTAGTTGAATTTCCAAGAAAAATAGTACTTTGTGTACTCGAACACACAACTTTTGGGACTTTTCAAACTCTGAAACACGATAACTACGGAAAATGAGGACCAAATTCCTTAAACAAAGTGTCAAATTAATCAGCACTACGAGGCCTTTAAGATTCACAACACATCAACTTTGCATCTAGTTGAATTGCCAAGGAAAATAGTACTTTGTGCACTCGAACACACAACTTTTGGGGCTTTTCAAATACTGAAACTCGATAACTACGGAAAATTAGGACCAAATTCCTTAAACAAAGTGTCAAATTAATCAGCACTACGAGGCCTTTAAGATTCACAACACATCATCTTTGCATCTAGTTGAATTTCCAAGAAAAATAGTACTTTGTGTACTCGAACACACAACTTTTGGGACTTTTCAAACTCTGAAACACGATAACTACGGAAAATGAGGACCAAATTCCTTAAACAAAGTGTCAAATTAATCAGCACTACGAGGCCTTTAAGATTCACAACACATCATCTTTGCATCTAGTTGAATTTCCAAGAAAAATAGTACTTTGTGTACTCGAACACACAACTTTTATGACTTTTCAAACTCTGCAACTCGATAACTACGGACAATTAGTACCAAATTCCTTAAACAATGTGTCAAATTAATCAGCTATACGAAGGCCTTTAAGATTCACAACACATCAACTTTGCATCTAGTTGAATTTCCAAGAAAAATAGTACTTTGTGTACTCGAACCCACAACTTTTATGACTTTTCAAACTCTGAAACTCGATAACTACGGAAAATGAGTACCAAATTCCTTAAACAAAGTGTCAAATTAATCAGCTCTTCGAGGCCTTTAAAATGTCACAACACATCATCTTTGCATCTTGATGAATTTCCAAGAAAAATAGTACTTTGTGTACTCGAACACACAACTTTTGGGACTTTTCAAATACTGAAACTCGATAACTACGGAAAATGAGGACCAAATTCCTTAAACAAAGTGTCAAATTAATCAGCACTACGAGGCCTTTAAGATTCATAACACATCAACTTTGCATCTAGTTGAATTTCCAAGAAAAATAGTACTTTGTGTACTCGAACACACAACTTTTATGACTTTTCAAACTCTGAAACTCGATAACTACGGACAATTAGTACCAAATTCCTTAAACAATGTGTCAAATTAATCAGCTATACGAAGGCCTTTAAGATTCACAACACATCAACTTTGCATCTAGTTGAATTTCCAAGAAAAATAGTACTTTGTGTACTCGAACCCACAACTTTTATGACTTTTCAAACTCTGAAACTCGATAACTACGGAAAATGAGTACCAAATTCCTTAAACAAAGTGTCAAATTAATCAGCTCTTCGAGGCCTTTAAAATGTCACAACACATCATCTTTGCATCTTGATGAATTTCCAAGAAAAATAGTACTTTGTGTACTCGAACACACAACTTTTATGACTTTTCAAACTCTGAAACTCGATAACTACGGAAAATGAGTACCAAATTCCTTAAACAAAGTGTCAAATTAATCAGCTCTTCGAGGCCTTTAAAATGTCACAACACATCATCTTTGCATCTTGATGAATTTCCAAGAAAAATAGTACTTTGTGTACTCGAACCCACAACTTTTATGACTTTTCAAACTCTGAAACTCGATAACTACGGAAAATGAGTACCAAATTCCTTAAACAAAGTGTCAAATTAATCAGCTCTTCGAGGCCTTTAAAATGTCACAACACATCATCTTTGCATCTTGATGAATTTCCAAGAAAAATAGTACTTTGTGTACTCGAACACACAACTTTTGGGACTTTTCAAATACTGAAACTCGATAACTACGGAAAATGAGGACCAAATTCCTTAAACAAAGTGTCAAATTAATCAGCACTACGAGGCCTTTAAGATTCATAACACATCAACTTTGCATCTAGTTGAATTTCCAAGAAAAATAGTACTTTGTGTACTCGAACACACAACTTTTATGACTTTTCAAACTCTGAAACTCGATAACTACGGACAATTAGTACCAAATTCCTTAAACAATGTGTCAAATTAATCAGCTATACGAAGGCCTTTAAGATTCACAACACATCAACTTTGCATCTAGTTGAATTTCCAAGAAAAATAGTACTTTGTGTACTCGAACCCACAACTTTTATGACTTTTCAAACTCTGAAACTCGATAACTACGGAAAATGAGTACCAAATTCCTTAAACAAAGTGTCAAATTAATCAGCTCTTCGAGGCCTTTAAAATGTCACAACACATCATCTTTGCATCTTGATGAATTTCCAAGAAAAATAGTACTTTGTGTACTCGAACACACAACTTTTGGGACTTTTCAAATACTGAAACTCGATAACTACGGAAAATGAGGACCAAATTCCTTAAACAAAGTGTCAAATTAATCAGCACTACGAGGCCTTTAAGATTCACAACACATCATCTTTGCATCTAGTTGAATTTCCAAGAAAAATAGTACTTTGTGTACTCGAACACACAAC
The DNA here is from genome assembly GCF_040115645.1 of Euwallacea fornicatus. Classification (NCBI taxonomy): domain Eukaryota; kingdom Metazoa; phylum Arthropoda; class Insecta; order Coleoptera; family Curculionidae; genus Euwallacea; species Euwallacea fornicatus. The sequence continues at coordinate 544,854 of NW_027096037.1, forward strand.
TTTTGGGCCTTTTCAAATACTGAAACTCGATAACTACGGAAAATGAGTACCAAATTCCTTAAACAAAGTGTCAAATTAATCAGCACTACGAGGCCTTTAAGATTCACAACACATCAACTTTGCATCTAGTTGAATTTCCAAGAAAAATAGTACTTTGTGTACTCGAACACACAACTTTTGGGACTTTTCAAATACTGAAACTCGATAACTACGGAAAATGAGTACCAAATTCCTTAAACAAAGTGTCAAATTAATCAGCACTACGAGGCCTTTAAGATTCACAACGCATCAACTTTGCATCTAGTTGAATTTCCAAGAAAAATAGTACTTTGTGTACTCGAACACACAACTTTTGGGACTTTTCAAACTCTGAAACACGATAACTACGGAAAATGAGGACCAAATTCCTTAAACAAAGTGTCAAATTAATCAGCACTACGAGGCCTTTAAGATTCACAACACATCATCTTTGCATCTAGTTGAATTTCCAAGAAAAATAGTACTTTGTGTACTCGAACACACAACTTTTGGGACTTTTCAAACTCTGAAACACGATAACTACGGAAAATGAGGACCAAATTCCTTAAACAAAGTGTCAAATTAATCAGCACTACGAGGCCTTTAAGATTCACAACACATCAACTTTGCATCTAGTTGAATTGCCAAGGAAAATAGTACTTTGTGCACTCGAACACACAACTTTTGGGGCTTTTCAAATACTGAAACTCGATAACTACGGAAAATTAGGACCAAATTCCTTAAACAATGTGTCAAATTAATCAGCACTACGAGGCCTTTAAGATTCACAACACATCATCTTTGCATCTAGTTGAATTTCCAAGAAAAATAGTACTTTGTGTACTCGAACACACAACTTTTGGGACTTTTCAAACTCTGAAACACGATAACTACGGAAAATGAGGACCAAATTCCTTAAACAAAGTGTCAAATTAATCAGCACTACGAGGCCTTTAAGATTCACAACACATCATCTTTGCATCTAGTTGAATTTCCAAGAAAAATAGTACTTTGTGTACTCGAACACACAACTTTTATGACTTTTCAAACTCTGAAACTCGATAACTACGGACAATTAGTACCAAATTCCTTAAACAATGTGTCAAATTAATCAGCTATACGAAGGCCTTTAAGATTCACAACACATCAACTTTGCATCTAGTTGAATTTCCAAGAAAAATAGTACTTTGTGTACTCGAACCCACAACTTTTATGACTTTTCAAACTCTGAAACTCGATAACTACGGAAAATGAGTACCAAATTCCTTAAACAAAGTGTCAAATTAATCAGCTCTTCGAGGCCTTTAAAATGTCACAACACATCATCTTTGCATCTTGATGAATTTCCAAGAAAAATAGTACTTTGTGTACTCGAACACACAACTTTTGGGACTTTTCAAATACTGAAACTCGATAACTACGGAAAATGAGGACCAAATTCCTTAAACAAAGTGTCAAATTAATCAGCACTACGAGGCCTTTAAGATTCATAACACATCAACTTTGCATCTAGTTGAATTTCCAAGAAAAATAGTACTTTGTGTACTCGAACACACAACTTTTATGACTTTTCAAACTCTGAAACTCGATAACTACGGACAATTAGTACCAAATTCCTTAAACAATGTGTCAAATTAATCAGCTATACGAAGGCCTTTAAGATTCACAACACATCAACTTTGCATCTAGTTGAATTTCCAAGAAAAATAGTACTTTGTGTACTCGAACCCACAACTTTTATGACTATTCAAACTCTGAAACTCGATAACTACGGAAAATGAGTACCAAATTCCTTAAACAAAGTGTCAAATTAATCAGCTCTTCGAGGCCTTTAAAATGTCACAACACATCATCTTTGCATCTTGATGAATTTCCAAGAAAAATAGTACTTTGTGTACTCGAACACACAACTTTTGGGACTTTTCAAATACTGAAACTCGATAACTACGGAAAATGAGGACCAAATTCCTTAAACAAAGTGTCAAATTAATCAGCACTACGAGGCCTTTAAGATTCACAACACATCATCTTTGCATCTAGTTGAATTTCCAAGAAAAATAGTACTTTGTGTACTCGAACACACAACTTTTGGGCCTTTTCAAATACTGAAACTCGATAACTACGGAAAATGAGTACCAAATTCCTTAAACAAAGTGTCAAATTAATCAGCACTACGAGGCCTTTAAGATTCACAACACATCAACTTTGCATCTAGTTGAATTTCCAAGAAAAATAGTACTTTGTGTACTCGAACACACAACTTTTGGGACTTTTCAAATACTGAAACTCGATAACTACGGAAAATGAGTACCAAATTCCTTAAACAAAGTGTCAAATTAATCAGCACTACGAGGCCTTTAAGATTCACAACGCATCAACTTTGCATCTAGTTGAATTTCCAAGAAAAATAGTACTTTGTGTACTCGAACACACAACTTTTGGGACTTTTCAAACTCTGAAACACGATAACTACGGAAAATGAGGACCAAATTCCTTAAACAAAGTGTCAAATTAATCAGCACTACGAGGCCTTTAAGATTCACAACACATCATCTTTGCATCTAGTTGAATTTCCAAGAAAAATAGTACTTTGTGTACTCGAACACACAACTTTTGGGACTTTTCAAACTCTGAAACACGATAACTACGGAAAATGAGGACCAAATTCCTTAAACAAAGTGTCAAATTAATCAGCACTACGAGGCCTTTAAGATTCACAACACATCAACTTTGCATCTAGTTGAATTGCCAAGGAAAATAGTACTTTGTGCACTCGAACACACAACTTTTGGGGCTTTTCAAATACTGAAACTCGATAACTACGGAAAATTAGGACCAAATTCCTTAAACAAAGTGTCAAATTAATCAGCACTACGAGGCCTTTAAGATTCACAACACATCATCTTTGCATCTAGTTGAATTTCCAAGAAAAATAGTACTTTGTGTACTCGAACACACAACTTTTGGGACTTTTCAAACTCTGAAACACGATAACTACGGAAAATGAGGACCAAATTCCTTAAACAAAGTGTCAAATTAATCAGCACTACGAGGCCTTTAAGATTCACAACACATCATCTTTGCATCTAGTTGAATTTCCAAGAAAAATAGTACTTTGTGTACTCGAACACACAACTTTTATGACTTTTCAAACTCTGAAACTCGATAACTACGGACAATTAGTACCAAATTCCTTAAACAATGTGTCAAATTAATCAGCTATACGAAGGCCTTTAAGATTCACAACACATCAACTTTGCATCTAGTTGAATTTCCAAGAAAAATAGTACTTTGTGTACTCGAACCCACAACTTTTATGACTTTTCAAACTCTGAAACTCGATAACTACGGAAAATGAGTACCAAATTCCTTAAACAAAGTGTCAAATTAATCAGCTCTTCGAGGCCTTTAAAATGTCACAACACATCATCTTTGCATCTTGATGAATTTCCAAGAAAAATAGTACTTTGTGTACTCGAACACACAACTTTTGGGACTTTTCAAATACTGAAACTCGATAACTACGGAAAATGAGGACCAAATTCCTTAAACAAAGTGTCAAATTAATCAGCACTACGAGGCCTTTAAGATTCATAACACATCAACTTTGCATCTAGTTGAATTTCCAAGAAAAATAGTACTTTGTGTACTCGAACACACAACTTTTATGACTTTTCAAACTCTGAAACTCGATAACTACGGACAATTAGTACCAAATTCCTTAAACAATGTGTCAAATTAATCAGCTATACGAAGGCCTTTAAGATTCACAACACATCAACTTTGCATCTAGTTGAATTTCCAAGAAAAATAGTACTTTGTGTACTCGAACCCACAACTTTTATGACTATTCAAACTCTGAAACTCGATAACTACGGAAAATGAGTACCAAATTCCTTAAACAAAGTGTCAAATTAATCAGCTCTTCGAGGCCTTTAAAATGTCACAACACATCATCTTTGCATCTTGATGAATTTCCAAGAAAAATAGTACTTTGTGTACTCGAACACACAACTTTTGGGACTTTTCAAATACTGAAACTCGATAACTACGGAAAATGAGGACCAAATTCCTTAAACAAAGTGTCAAATTAATCAGCACTACGAGGCCTTTAAGATTCACAACACATCATCTTTGCATCTAGTTGAATTTCCAAGAAAAATAGTACTTTGTGTACTCGAACACACAACTTTTGGGCCTTTTCAAATACTGAAACTCGATAACTACGGAAAATGAGTACCAAATTCCTTAAACAAAGTGTCAAATTAATCAGCACTACGAGGCCTTTAAGATTCACAACACATCAACTTTGCATCTAGTTGAATTTCCAAGAAAAATAGTACTTTGTGTACTCGAACACACAACTTTTGGGACTTTTCAAATACTGAAACTCGATAACTACGGAAAATGAGTACCAAATTCCTTAAACAAAGTGTCAAATTAATCAGCACTACGAGGCCTTTAAGATTCACAACGCATCAACTTTGCATCTAGTTGAATTTCCAAGAAAAATAGTACTTTGTGTACTCGAACACACAACTTTTGGGACTTTTCAAACTCTGAAACACGATAACTACGGAAAATGAGGACCAAATTCCTTAAACAAAGTGTCAAATTAATCAGCACTACGAGGCCTTTAAGATTCACAACACATCATCTTTGCATCTAGTTGAATTTCCAAGAAAAATAGTACTTTGTGTACTCGAACACACAACTTTTGGGACTTTTCAAACTCTGAAACACGATAACTACGGAAAATGAGGACCAAATTCCTTAAACAAAGTGTCAAATTAATCAGCACTACGAGGCCTTTAAGATTCACAACACATCATCTTTGCATCTAGTTGAATTTCCAAGAAAAATAGTACTTTGTGTACTCGAACACACAACTTTTATGACTTTTCAAACTCTGAAACTCGATAACTAAGGAAAATGAGTACCAAATTCCTTAAACAAAGTGTCAAATTAATCAGCACTACGAGGCCTTTAAGATTCATAACACATCAACTTTGCATCTAGTTGAATTTCCAAGAAAAATAGTACTTTGTGTACTCGAACACACAACTTTTATGACTTTTCAAACTCTGAAACTCGATAACTACGGACAATTAGTACCAAATTCCTTAAACAATGTGTCAAATTAATCAGCTATACGAAGGCCTTTAAGATTCACAACACATCAACTTTGCATCTAGTTGAATTTCCAAGAAAAATAGTACTTTGTGTACTCGAACCCACAACTTTTATGACTTTTCAAACTCTGAAACTCGATAACTACGGAAAATGAGTACCAAATTCCTTAAACAAAGTGTCAAATTAATCAGCTCTTCGAGGCCTTTAAAATGTCACAACACATCATCTTTGCATCTTGATGAATTTCCAAGAAAAATAGTACTTTGTGTACTCGAATACACAACTTTTGGGACTTTTCAAATACTGAAACTCGATAACTACGGAAAATGAGGACCAAATTCCTTAAACAAAGTGTCAAATTAATCAGCACTACGAGGCCTTTAAGATTCATAACACATCAACTTTGCATCTAGTTGAATTTCCAAGAAAAATAGTACTTTGTGTACTCGAACACACAACTTTTATGACTTTTCAAACTCTGAAACTCGATAACTACGGACAATTAGTACCAAATTCCTTAAACAATGTGTCAAATTAATCAGCTATACGAAGGCCTTTAAGATTCACAACACATCAACTTTGCATCTAGTTGAATTTCCAAGAAAAATAGTACTTTGTGTACTCGAACCCACAACTTTTATGACTTTTCAAACTCTGAAACTCGATAACTACGGAAAATGAGTACCAAATTCCTTAAACAAAGTGTCAAATTAATCAGCTCTTCGAGGCCTTTAAAATGTCACAACACATCATCTTTGCATCTTGATGAATTTCCAAGAAAAATAGTACTTTGTGTACTCGAACACACAACTTTTGGGACTTTTCAAATACTGAAACTCGATAACTACGGAAAATGAGGACCAAATTCCTTAAACAAAGTGTCAAATTAATCAGCACTACGAGGCCTTTAAGATTCACAACACATCATCTTTGCATCTAGTTGAATTTCCAAGAAAAATAGTACTTTGTGTACTCGAACACACAACTTTTGGGCCTTTTCAAATACTGAAACTCGATAACTACGGAAAATGAGTACCAAATTCCTTAAACAAAGTGTCAAATTAATCAGCACTACGAGGCCTTTAAGATTCACAACACATCAACTTTGCATCTAGTTGAATTTCCAAGAAAAATAGTACTTTGTGTACTCGAACACACAACTTTTGGGACTTTTCAAATACTGAAACTCGATAACTACGGAAAATGAGTACCAAATTCCTTAAACAAAGTGTCAAATTAATCAGCACTACGAGGCCTTTAAGATTCACAACGCATCAACTTTGCATCTAGTTGAATTTCCAAGAAAAATAGTACTTTGTGTACTCGAACACACAACTTTTGGGACTTTTCAAACTCTGAAACACGATAACTACGGAAAATGAGGACCAAATTCCTTAAACAAAGTGTCAAATTAATCAGCACTACGAGGCCTTTAAGATTCACAACACATCATCTTTGCATCTAGTTGAATTTCCAAGAAAAATAGTACTTTGTGTACTCGAACACACAACTTTTGGGACTTTTCAAACTCTGAAACACGATAACTACGGAAAATGAGGACCAAATTCCTTAAACAAAGTGTCAAATTAATCAGCACTACGAGGCCTTTAAGATTCACAACACATCATCTTTGCATCTAGTTGAATTTCCAAGAAAAATAGTACTTTGTGTACTCGAACACACAACTTTTGGGACTTTTCAAACTCTGAAACACGATAACTACGGAAAATGAGGACCAAATTCCTTAAACAAAGTGTCAAATTAATCAGCACTACGAGGCCTTTAAGATTCACAACACATCATCTTTGCATCTAGTTGAATTTCCAAGAAAAATAGTACTTTGTGTACTCGAACACACAACTTTTATGACTTTTCAAACTCTGAAACTCGATAACTAAGGAAAATGAGTACCAAATTCCTTAAACAAAGTGTCAAATTAATCAGCACTACGAGGCCTTTAAGATTCATAACACATTAACTTTGCATCTAGTTGAATTTCCAAGAAAAATAGTACTTTGTGTACTCGAACACACAACTTTTATGACTTTTCAAACTCTGAAACTCGATAACTACGGAAAATGAGTACCAAATTCCTTAAACAAAGTGTCAAATTAATCAGCTCTTCGAGGCTTTTAAAATGTCACAACACATCAACTTTGCATCTAATTGAATTTCCAAGAAAAATAGTACTTTGTGTACTCGAACACACAACTTTTGGGACTTTTCAAATACTGAAACTCGATAACTACGGAAAATGAGGACCAAATTCCTTAAACAAAGTGTCAAATTAATCAGCACTACGAGGCCTTTAAGATTCACAACACATCATCTTTGCATCTAGTTGAATTTCCAAGAAAAATAGTACTTTGTGTACTCGAACACACAACTTTTATGACTTTTCAAACTCTGAAACTCGATAACTACGGACAATTAGTACCAAATTCCTTAAACAATGTGTCAAATTAATCAGCTATACGAAGGCCTTTAAGATTCACAACACATCAACTTTGCATCTAGTTGAATTTCCAAGAAAAATAGTACTTTGTGTACTCGAACACACAACTTTTGGGACTTTTCAAACTCTGAAACACGATAACTACGGAAAATGAGGACCAAATTCCTTAAACAAAGTGTCAAATTAATCAGCACTACGAGGCCTTTAAGATTCACAACACATCAACTTTGCATCTAGTTGAATTTCCAAGAAAAATAGTACTTTGTGTACTCGAACACACAACTTTTGGGACTTTTCAAATACTGAAACTCGATAACTACGGAAAATGAGGACCAAATTCCTTAAACAAAGTGTCAAATTAATCAGCACTACGAGGCCTTTAAGATTCACAACACATCAAATTTGCATCTAGTTGAATTTCCAAGAAAAATAGTACTTTGTGTACTCGAACACACAACTTTTGGGGCTTTTCAAATACTGAAACTCGATAACTACGGAAAATGAGGACCAAATTCCTTAAACAAAGTGTCAAATTAATCAGCACTACGAGGCCTTTAAGATTCACAACACATCAAATTTGCATCTAGTTGAATTTCCAAGAAAAATAGTACTTTGTGTACTCGAACACACAACTTTTGGGGCTTTTCAAATACTGAAACTCGATAACTACGGAAAATGAGGACCAAATTCCTTAAACAATGTGTCAAATTAATCAGCTATACGAGGCCTTTAAGATTCACAACTCATCATCTTTGCATCTAGTTGAGTTTCCAAGAAAAATAGTACTTTGAGTACTCGAACTCACAACTTTTGGGGCTTTTCAAATACTGAAACTCGATAACTACGGAAAATGAGGACCAAATTCCTTAAACAAAGTGTCAAATTAATCAGCACTACGAGGCCTTTAAGATTCACAACTCATCATCTTTGCATTTAGTTGAATTTCCAAGAAAAATAGTACTTTGTGTACTCGAACACACAACTTTTATGACTTTTCAAACTCTGAAACTCGATAACTACGGACAATTAGTACCAAATTCCTTAAACAATGTGTCAAATTAATCAGCTATACGAAGGCCTTTAAGATTCACAACACATCAACTTTGCATCTAGTTGAATTTCCAAGAAAAATAGTACTTTGTGTACTCGAACCCACAACTTTTATGACTTTTCAAACTCTGAAACTCGATAACTACGGACAATTAGTACCAAATTCCTTAAACAATGTGTCAAATTAATCAGCTATACGAGGCCTTTAAGATTCACAACACATCATCTTTGCATCTAGTTGAATTTCCAAGAAAAATAGTACTTTGTGTACTCGAACACACAACTTTTGGGACTTTTCAAATACTGAAACTCGATAACTACGGAAAATGAGGACCAAATTCCTTAAACAAAGTGTCAAATTAATCAGCACTACGAGGCCTTTAAGATTCACAACACATCAAATTTGCATCTAGTTGAATTTCCAAGAAAAATAGTACTTTGTGTACTCGAACACACAACTTTTGGGGCTTTTCAAATACTGAAACTCGATAACTACGGAAAATGAGGACCAAATTCCTTAAACAAAGTGTCAAATTAATCAGCACTACGAGGCCTTTAAGATTCACAACACATCAACTTTGCATCTAGTTGAATTTCCAAGAAAAATAGTACTTTGTGTACTCGAACACACAACTTTTGGGACTTTTCAAACTCTGAAACTCGATAACTACGGAAAATGAGGACCAAATTCCTTAATCAAAGTGTCAAATTAATCAGCTCTTCGAGGCTTTTAAAATGTCACAACACATCATCTTTGCATCTTGATGAATTTCCAAGAAAAATAGTACTTTGTGTACTCGAACACACAACTTTTGGGACTTTTCAAATACTGAAACTCGATAACTACGGAAAATGAGTACCAAATTCCTTAAACAAAGTGTCAAATTAATCAGCACTACGAGGCCCTTAAGATTCACAACACATCAACTTTGCATCTAGTTGAATTTCCAAGAAAAATAGTACTTTGTGTACTCGAACACACAACTTTTGGGACTTTTCAAATACTGAAACTCGATAACTACGGAAAATGAGTACCAAATTCCTTAAACAAAGTGTCAAATTAATCAGCACTACGAGGCCTTTAAGATTCACAACGCATCAACTTTGCATCTAGTTGAATTTCCAAGAAAAATAGTACTTTGTGTACTCGAACACACAACTTTTGGGACTTTTCAAACTCTGAAACACGATAACTACGGAAAATGAGGACCAAATTCCTTAAACAAAGTGTCAAATTAATCAGCACTACGAGGCCTTTAAGATTCACAACACATCATCTTTGCATCTAGTTGAATTTCCAAGAAAAATAGTACTTTGTGTACTCGAACACACAACTTTTATGACTTTTCAAACTCTGAAACTCGATAACTACGGACAATTAGTACCAAATTCCTTAAACAATGTGTCAAATTAATCAGCTATACGAAGGCCTTTAAGATTCACAACACATCAACTTTGCATCTAGTTGAATTTCCAAGAAAAATAGTACTTTGTGTACTCGAACACACAACTTTTGGGACTTTTCAAACTCTGAAACACGATAACTACGGAAAATGAGGACCAAATTCCTTAAACAAAGTGTCAAATTAATCAGCACTACGAGGCCTTTAAGATTCACAACACATCATCTTTGCATCTAGTTGAATTTCCAAGAAAAATAGTACTTTGTGTACTCGAACACACAACTTTTATGACTTTTCAAACTCTGAAACTCGATAACTACGGACAATTAGTACCAAATTCCTTAAACAATGTGTCAAATTAATCAGCTATACGAAGGCCTTTAAGATTCACAACACATCAACTTTGCATCTAGTTGAATTTCCAAGAAAAATAGTACTTTGTGTACTCGAACACACAACTTTTGGGACTTTTCAAACTCTGAAACACGATAACTACGGAAAATGAGGACCAAATTCCTTAAACAAAGTGTCAAATTAATCAGCACTACGAGGCCTTTAAGATTCACAACACATCACCTTTGCATCTAGTTGAATTTCCAAGAAAAATAGTACTTTGTGTACTCGAACACACAACTTTTGGGACTTTTCAAATACTGAAACTCGATAACTACGGAAAATGAGGACCAAATTCCTTAAACAAAGTGTCAAATTAATCAGCACTACGAGGCCTTTAAGATTCACAACACATCATCTTTGCATCTAGTTGAATTTCCAAGAAAAATAGTACTTTGTGTACTCGAACCCACAACTTTTATGACTTTTCAAACTCTGAAACTCGATAACTACGGAAAATGAGTACCAAATTCCTTAAACAAAGTGTCAAATTAATCAGCTCTTCGAGGCCTTTAAAATGTCACAACACATCATCTTTGCATCTTGATGAATTTCCAAGAAAAATAGTACTTTGTGTACTCGAACACACAACTTTTGGGACTTTTCAAATACTGAAACTCGATAACTACGGAAAATGAGGACCAAATTCCTTAAACAAAGTGTCAAATTAATCAGCACTACGAGGCCTTTAAGATTCATAACACATCAACTTTGCATCTAGTTGAATTTCCAAGAAAAATAGTACTTTGTGTACTCGAACACACAACTTTTATGACTTTTCAAACTCTGAAACTCGATAACTACGGACAATTAGTACCAAATTCCTTAAACAATGTGTCAAATTAATCAGCTATACGAAGGCCTTTAAGATTCACAACACATCAACTTTGCATCTAGTTGAATTTCCAAGAAAAATAGTACTTTGTGTACTCGAACCCACAACTTTTATGACTTTTCAAACTCTGAAACTCGATAACTACGGAAAATGAGTACCAAATTCCTTAAACAAAGTGTCAAATTAATCAGCTCTTCGAGGCCTTTAAAATGTCACAACACATCATCTTTGCATCTTGATGAATTTCCAAGAAAAATAGTACTTTGTGTACTCGAACACACAACTTTTGGGACTTTTCAAATACTGAAACTCGATAACTACGGAAAATGAGGACCAAATTCCTTAAACAAAGTGTCAAATTAATCAGCACTACGAGGCCTTTAAGATTCACAACACATCATCTTTGCATCTAGTTGAATTTCCAAGAAAAATAGTACTTTGTGTACTCGAACACACAACTTTTGGGACTTTTCAAACTCTGAAACACGATAACTACGGAAAATGAGGACCAAATTCCTTAAACAAAGTGTCAAATTAATCAGCACTACGAGGCCTTTAAGATTCACAACACATCAACTTTGCATCTAGTTGAATTGCCAAGGAAAATAGTACTTTGTGCACTCGAACACACAACTTTTGGGGCTTTTCAAATACTGAAACTCGATAACTACGGAAAATTAGGACCAAATTCCTTAAACAAAGTGTCAAATTAATCAGCACTACGAGGCCTTTAAGATTCACAACACATCATCTTTGCATCTAGTTGAATTTCCAAGAAAAATAGTACTTTGTGTACTCGAACACACAACTTTTGGGACTTTTCAAACTCTGAAACACGATAACTACGGAAAATGAGGACCAAATTCCTTAAACAAAGTGTCAAATTAATCAGCACTACGAGGCCTTTAAGATTCACAACACATCATCTTTGCATCTAGTTGAATTTCCAAGAAAAATAGTACTTTGTGTACTCGAACACACAACTTTTATGACTTTTCAAACTCTGAAACTCGATAACTAAGGAAAATGAGTACCAAATTCCTTAAACAAAGTGTCAAATTAATCAGCACTACGAGGCCTTTAAGATTCATAACACATCAACTTTGCATCTAGTTGAATTTCCAAGAAAAATAGTACTTTGTGTACTCGAACACACAACTTTTATGACTTTTCAAACTCTGAAACTCGATAACTAAGGAAAATGAGTACCAAATTCCTTAAACAAAGTGTCAAATTAATCAGCACTACGAGGCCTTTAAGATTCATAACACATCAACTTTGCATCTAGTTGAATTTCCAAGAAAAATAGTACTTTGTGTACTCGAACACACAACTTTTATGACTTTTCAAACTCTGAAACTCGATAACTAAGGAAAATGAGTACCAAATTCCTTAAACAAAGTGTCAAATTAATCAGCACTACGAGGCCTTTAAGATTCATAACACATCAACTTTGCATCTAGTTGAATTGCCAAGGAAAATAGTACTTTGTGCACTCGAACACACAACTTTTGGGGCTTTTCAAATACTGAAACTCGATAACTACGGAAAATTAGGACCAAATTCCTTAAACAAAGTGTCAAATTAATCAGCACTACGAGGCCTTTAAGATTCACAACACATCATCTTTGCATCTAGTTGAATTTCCAAGAAAAATAGTACTTTGTGTACTCGAACACACAACTTTTGGGACTTTTCAAATACTGAAACTCGATAACTACGGAAAATGAGGACCAAATTCCTTAAACAAAGTGTCAAATTAATCAGCACTACGAGGCCTTTAAGATTCACAACACATCAAATTTGCATCTAGTTGAATTTCCAAGAAAAATAGTACTTTGTGTACTCGAACACACAACTTTTGGGGCTTTTCAAATACTGAAACTCGATAACTACGGAAAATGAGGACCAAATTCCTTAAACAATGTGTCAAATTAATCAGCTATACGAGGCCTTTAAGATTCACAACTCATCATCTTTGCATCTAGTTGAGTTTCCAAGAAAAATAGTACTTTGAGTACTCGAACTCACAACTTTTGGGGCTTTTCAAATACTGAAACTCGATAACTACGGAAAATGAGGACCAAATTCCTTAAACAAAGTGTCAAATTAATCAGCACTACGAGGCCTTTAAGATTCACAACTCATCATCTTTGCATTTAGTTGAATTTCCAAGAAAAATAGTACTTTGTGTACTCGAACACACAACTTTTATGACTTTTCAAACTCTGAAACTCGATAACTACGGACAATTAGTACCAAATTCCTTAAACAATGTGTCAAATTAATCAGCTATACGAAGGCCTTTAAGATTCACAACACATCAACTTTGCATCTAGTTGAATTTCCAAGAAAAATAGTACTTTGTGTACTCGAACCCACAACTTTTATGACTTTTCAAACTCTGAAACTCGATAACTACGGACAATTAGTACCAAATTCCTTAAACAATGTGTCAAATTAATCAGCTATACGAGGCCTTTAAGATTCACAACACATCATCTTTGCATCTAGTTGAATTTCCAAGAAAAATAGTACTTTGTGTACTCGAACACACAACTTTTGGGACTTTTCAAATACTGAAACTCGATAACTACGGAAAATGAGGACCAAATTCCTTAAACAAAGTGTCAAATTAATCAGCACTACGAGGCCTTTAAGATTCACAACACATCAAATTTGCATCTAGTTGAATTTCCAAGAAAAATAGTACTTTGTGTACTCGAACACACAACTTTTGGGGCTTTTCAAATACTGAAACTCGATAACTACGGAAAATGAGGACCAAATTCCTTAAACAAAGTGTCAAATTAATCAGCACTACGAGGCCTTTAAGATTCACAACACATCAACTTTGCATCTAGTTGAATTTCCAAGAAAAATAGTACTTTGTGTACTCGAACACACAACTTTTGGGACTTTTCAAACTCTGAAACTCGATAACTACGGAAAATGAGGACCAAATTCCTTAATCAAAGTGTCAAATTAATCAGCTCTTCGAGGCTTTTAAAATGTCACAACACATCATCTTTGCATCTTGATGAATTTCCAAGAAAAATAGTACTTTGTGTACTCGAACACACAACTTTTGGGACTTTTCAAATACTGAAACTCGATAACTACGGAAAATGAGTACCAAATTCCTTAAACAAAGTGTCAAATTAATCAGCACTACGAGGCCCTTAAGATTCACAACACATCAACTTTGCATCTAGTTGAATTTCCAAGAAAAATAGTACTTTGTGTACTCGAACACACAACTTTTGGGACTTTTCAAATACTGAAACTCGATAACTACGGAAAATGAGTACCAAATTCCTTAAACAAAGTGTCAAATTAATCAGCACTACGAGGCCTTTAAGATTCACAACGCATCAACTTTGCATCTAGTTGAATTTCCAAGAAAAATAGTACTTTGTGTACTCGAACACACAACTTTTGGGACTTTTCAAACTCTGAAACACGATAACTACGGAAAATGAGGACCAAATTCCTTAAACAAAGTGTCAAATTAATCAGCACTACGAGGCCTTTAAGATTCACAACACATCATCTTTGCATCTAGTTGAATTTCCAAGAAAAATAGTACTTTGTGTACTCGAACACACAACTTTTATGACTTTTCAAACTCTGAAACTCGATAACTACGGACAATTAGTACCAAATTCCTTAAACAATGTGTCAAATTAATCAGCTATACGAAGGCCTTTAAGATTCACAACACATCAACTTTGCATCTAGTTGAATTTCCAAGAAAAATAGTACTTTGTGTACTCGAACACACAACTTTTGGGACTTTTCAAACTCTGAAACACGATAACTACGGAAAATGAGGACCAAATTCCTTAAACAAAGTGTCAAATTAATCAGCACTACGAGGCCTTTAAGATTCACAACACATCATCTTTGCATCTAGTTGAATTTCCAAGAAAAATAGTACTTTGTGTACTCGAACACACAACTTTTATGACTTTTCAAACTCTGAAACTCGATAACTACGGACAATTAGTACCAAATTCCTTAAACAATGTGTCAAATTAATCAGCTATACGAAGGCCTTTAAGATTCACAACACATCAACTTTGCATCTAGTTGAATTTCCAAGAAAAATAGTACTTTGTGTACTCGAACACACAACTTTTGGGACTTTTCAAACTCTGAAACACGATAACTACGGAAAATGAGGACCAAATTCCTTAAACAAAGTGTCAAATTAATCAGCACTACGAGGCCTTTAAGATTCACAACACATCACCTTTGCATCTAGTTGAATTTCCAAGAAAAATAGTACTTTGTGTACTCGAACACACAACTTTTGGGACTTTTCAAATACTGAAACTCGATAACTACGGAAAATGAGGACCAAATTCCTTAAACAAAGTGTCAAATTAATCAGCACTACGAGGCCTTTAAGATTCACAACACATCATCTTTGCATCTAGTTGAATTTCCAAGAAAAATAGTACTTTGTGTACTCGAACCCACAACTTTTATGACTTTTCAAACTCTGAAACTCGATAACTACGGAAAATGAGTACCAAATTCCTTAAACAAAGTGTCAAATTAATCAGCTCTTCGAGGCCTTTAAAATGTCACAACACATCATCTTTGCATCTTGATGAATTTCCAAGAAAAATAGTACTTTGTGTACTCGAACACACAACTTTTGGGACTTTTCAAATACTGAAACTCGATAACTACGGAAAATGAGGACCAAATTCCTTAAACAAAGTGTCAAATTAATCAGCACTACGAGGCCTTTAAGATTCATAACACATCAACTTTGCATCTAGTTGAATTTCCAAGAAAAATAGTACTTTGTGTACTCGAACACACAACTTTTATGACTTTTCAAACTCTGAAACTCGATAACTACGGACAATTAGTACCAAATTCCTTAAACAATGTGTCAAATTAATCAGCTATACGAAGGCCTTTAAGATTCACAACACATCAACTTTGCATCTAGTTGAATTTCCAAGAAAAATAGTACTTTGTGTACTCGAACCCACAACTTTTATGACTTTTCAAACTCTGAAACTCGATAACTACGGAAAATGAGTACCAAATTCCTTAAACAAAGTGTCAAATTAATCAGCTCTTCGAGGCCTTTAAAATGTCACAACACATCATCTTTGCATCTTGATGAATTTCCAAGAAAAATAGTACTTTGTGTACTCGAACACACAACTTTTGGGACTTTTCAAATACTGAAACTCGATAACTACGGAAAATGAGGACCAAATTCCTTAAACAAAGTGTCAAATTAATCAGCACTACGAGGCCTTTAAGATTCACAACACATCATCTTTGCATCTAGTTGAATTTCCAAGAAAAATAGTACTTTGTGTACTCGAACACACAACTTTTGGGACTTTTCAAACTCTGAAACACGATAACTACGGAAAATGAGGACCAAATTCCTTAAACAAAGTGTCAAATTAATCAGCACTACGAGGCCTTTAAGATTCACAACACATCAACTTTGCATCTAGTTGAATTGCCAAGGAAAATAGTACTTTGTGCACTCGAACACACAACTTTTGGGGCTTTTCAAATACTGAAACTCGATAACTACGGAAAATTAGGACCAAATTCCTTAAACAAAGTGTCAAATTAATCAGCACTACGAGGCCTTTAAGATTCACAACACATCATCTTTGCATCTAGTTGAATTTCCAAGAAAAATAGTACTTTGTGTACTCGAACACACAACTTTTGGGACTTTTCAAACTCTGAAACACGATAACTACGGAAAATGAGGACCAAATTCCTTAAACAAAGTGTCAAATTAATCAGCACTACGAGGCCTTTAAGATTCACAACACATCATCTTTGCATCTAGTTGAATTTCCAAGAAAAATAGTACTTTGTGTACTCGAACACACAACTTTTATGACTTTTCAAACTCTGAAACTCGATAACTAAGGAAAATGAGTACCAAATTCCTTAAACAAAGTGTCAAATTAATCAGCACTACGAGGCCTTTAAGATTCATAACACATCAACTTTGCATCTAGTTGAATTTCCAAGAAAAATAGTACTTTGTGTACTCGAACACACAACTTTTATGACTTTTCAAACTCTGAAACTCGATAACTAAGGAAAATGAGTACCAAATTCCTTAAACAAAGTGTCAAATTAATCAGCACTACGAGGCCTTTAAGATTCATAACACATCAACTTTGCATCTAGTTGAATTTCCAAGAAAAATAGTACTTTGTGTACTCGAACACACAACTTTTATGACTTTTCAAACTCTGAAACTCGATAACTAAGGAAAATGAGTACCAAATTCCTTAAACAAAGTGTCAAATTAATCAGCACTACGAGGCCTTTAAGATTCATAACACATCAACTTTGCATCTAGTTGAATTGCCAAGGAAAATAGTACTTTGTGCACTCGAACACACAACTTTTGGGGCTTTTCAAATACTGAAACTCGATAACTACGGAAAATTAGGACCAAATTCCTTAAACAAAGTGTCAAATTAATCAGCACTACGAGGCCTTTAAGATTCACAACACATCATCTTTGCATCTAGTTGAATTTCCAAGAAAAATAGTACTTTGTGTACTCGAACACACAACTTTTGGGACTTTTCAAACTCTGAAACACGATAACTACGGAAAATGAGGACCAAATTCCTTAAACAAAGTGTCAAATTAATCAGCACTACGAGGCCTTTAAGATTCACAACACATCATCTTTGCATCTAGTTGAATTTCCAAGAAAAATAGTACTTTGTGTACTCGAACACACAACTTTTGGGACTTTTCAAACTCTGAAACACGATAACTACGGAAAATGAGGACCAAATTCCTTAAACAAAGTGTCAAATTAATCAGCACTACGAGGCCTTTAAGATTCACAACACATCATCTTTGCATCTAGTTGAATTTCCAAGAAAAATAGTACTTTGTGTACTCGAACACACAACTTTTATGACTTTTCAAACTCTGAAACTCGATAACTAAGGAAAATGAGTACCAAATTCCTTAAACAAAGTGTCAAATTAATCAGCACTACGAGGCCTTTAAGATTCATAACACATCAACTTTGCATCTAGTTGAATTTCCAAGAAAAATAGTACTTTGTGTACTCGAACACACAACTTTTATGACTTTTCAAACTCTGAAACTCGATAACTACGGACAATTAGTACCAAATTCCTTAAACAATGTGTCAAATTAATCAGCTATACGAAGGCCTTTAAGATTCACAACACATCAACTTTGCATCTAGTTGAATTTCCAAGAAAAATAGTACTTTGTGTACTCGAACCCACAACTTTTATGACTTTTCAAACTCTGAAACTCGATAACTACGGAAAATGAGTACCAAATTCCTTAAACAAAGTGTCAAATTAATCAGCTCTTCGAGGCCTTTAAAATGTCACAACACATCATCTTTGCATCTTGATGAATTTCCAAGAAAAATAGTACTTTGTGTACTCGAACACACAACTTTTGGGACTTTTCAAATACTGAAACTCGATAACTACGGAAAATGAGGACCAAATTCCTTAAACAAAGTGTCAAATTAATCAGCACTACGAGGCCTTTAAGATTCATAACACATCAACTTTGCATCTAGTTGAATTTCCAAGAAAAATAGTACTTTGTGTACTCGAACACACAACTTTTATGACTTTTCAAACTCTGAAACTCGATAACTACGGACAATTAGTACCAAATTCCTTAAACAATGTGTCAAATTAATCAGCTATACGAAGGCCTTTAAGATTCACAACACATCAACTTTGCATCTAGTTGAATTTCCAAGAAAAATAGTACTTTGTGTACTCGAACCCACAACTTTTATGACTTTTCAAACTCTGAAACTCGATAACTACGGAAAATGAGTACCAAATTCCTTAAACAAAGTGTCAAATTAATCAGCTCTTCGAGGCCTTTAAAATGTCACAACACATCAACTTTGCATCTAGTTGAATTTCCAAGAAAAATAGTACTTTGTGTACTCGAACACACAACTTTTGGGACTTTTCAAATACTGAAACTCGATAACTACGGAAAATGAGTACCAAATTCCTTAAACAAAGTGTCAAATTAATCAGCTCTTCGAGGCCTTTAAAATGTCACAACACATCAACTTTGCATCTAATTGAATTTCCAAGAAAAATAGTACTTTGTGTACTCGAACACACAACTTTTGGGACTTTTCAAATACTGAAACTCGATAACTACGGAAAATGAGGACCAAATTCCTTAAACAAAGTGTCAAATTAATCAGCACTACGAGGCCTTTAAGATTCACAACACATCATCTTTGCATCTAGTTGAATTTCCAAGAAAAATAGTACTTTGTGTACTCGAACACACAACTTTTATGACTTTTCAAACTCTGAAACTCGATAACTACGGACAATTAGTACCAAATTCCTTAAACAATGTGTCAAATTAATCAGCTATACGAAGGCCTTTAAGATTCACAACACATCAACTTTGCATCTAGTTGAATTTCCAAGAAAAATAGTACTTTGTGTACTCGAACACACAACTTTTATGACTTTTCAAACTCTGAAACTCGATAACTACGGACAATTAGTACCAAATTCCTTAAACAATGTGTCAAATTAATCAGCTATACGAAGGCCTTTAAGATTCACAACACATCAACTTTGCATCTAGTTGAATTTCCAAGAAAAATAGTACTTTGTGTACTCGAACACACAACTTTTGGGACTTTTCAAATATTGAAACTCGATAACTACGGAAAATGAGGACCAAATTCCTTAAACAAAGTGTCAAATTAATCAGCACTACGAGGCCTTTAAGATTCACAACACATCATCTTTGCATCTAGTTGAATTTCCAAGAAAAATAGTACTTTGTGTACTCGAACACACAACTTTTATGACTTTTCAAACTCTGAAACTCGATAACTACGGACAATTAGTACCAAATTCCTTAAACAATGTGTCAAATTAATCAGCTATACGAAGGCCTTTAAGATTCACAACACATCAACTTTGCATCTAGTTGAATTTCCAAGAAAAATAGTACTTTGTATACTCGAACCCACAACTTTTATGACTTTTCAAACTCTGAAACTCGATAACTACGGACAATTAGTACCAAATTCCTTAAACAATGTGTCAAATTAATCAGCTATACGAGGCCTTTAAGATTCACAACACATCAACTTTGCATCTAGTTGAATTTCCAAGAAAAATAGTACTTTGTGTACTCGAACACACAACTTTTGGGACTTTTCAAATACTGAAACTCGATAACTACGGAAAATGAGGACCAAATTCCTTAAACAAAGTGTCAAATTAATCAGCACTACGAGGCCTTTAAGATTCACAACACATCAAATTTGCATCTAGTTGAATTTCCAAGAAAAATAGTACTTTGTGTACTCGAACACACAACTTTTGGGGCTTTTCAAATACTGAAACTCGATAACTACGGAAAATGAGGACCAAATTCCTTAAACAAAGTGTCAAATTAATCAGCACTACGAGGCCTTTAAGATTCACAACACATCAAATTTGCATCTAGTTGAATTTCCAAGAAAAATAGTACTTTGTGTACTCGAACACACAACTTTTGGGGCTTTTCAAATACTGAAACTCGATAACTACGGAAAATGAGGACCAAATTCCTTAAACAATGTGTCAAATTAATCAGCTATACGAGGCCTTTAAGATTCACAACTCATCATCTTTGCATCTAGTTGAGTTTCCAAGAAAAATAGTACTTTGAGTACTCGAACTCACAACTTTTGGGGCTTTTCAAATACTGAAACTCGATAACTACGGAAAATGAGGACCAAATTCCTTAAACAAAGTGTCAAATTAATCAGCACTACGAGGCCTTTAAGATTCACAACTCATCATCTTTGCATCTAGTTGAATTTCCAAGAAAAATAGTACTTTGTGTACTCGAACACACAACTTTTATGACTTTTCAAACTCTGAAACTCGATAACTACGGACAATTAGTACCAAATTCCTTAAACAATGTGTCAAATTAATCAGCTATACGAAGGCCTTTAAGATTCACAACACATCAACTTTGCATCTAGTTGAATTTCCAAGAAAAATAGTACTTTGTGTACTCGAACCCACAACTTTTATGACTTTTCAAACTCTGAAACTCGATAACTACGGACAATTAGTACCAAATTCCTTAAACAATGTGTCAAATTAATCAGCTATACGAGGCCTTTAAGATGCACAACACATCATCTTTGCATCTAGTTGAATTTCCAAGAAAAATAGTACTTTGTGTACTCGAACACACAACTTTTGGGACTTTTCAAATACTGAAACTCGATAACTACGGAAAATGAGGACCAAATTCCTTAAACAAAGTGTCAAATTAATCAGCACTACGAGGCCTTTAAGATTCACAACACATCAAATTTGCATCTAGTTGAATTTCCAAGAAAAATAGTACTTTGTGTACTCGAACACACAACTTTTGGGGCTTTTCAAATACTGAAACTCGATAACTACGGAAAATGAGGACCAAATTCCTTAAACAAAGTGTCAAATTAATCAGCACTACGAGGCCTTTAAGATTCACAACACATCAACTTTGCATCTAGTTGAATTTCCAAGAAAAATAGTACTTTGAGTACTCGAACACACAACTTTTGGGACTTTTCAAATACTGAAACTCGATAACTACGGAAAATGAGGACCAAATTCCTTAAACAAAGTGTCAAATTAATCAGCACTACGAGGCCTTTAAGATTCACAACACATCAACTTTGCATCTAGTTGAATTTCCAAGAAAAATAGTACTTTGTGTACTCGAACACACAACTTTTGGGACTTTTCAAATACTGAAACTCGATAACTACGGAAAATGAGTACCAAATTCCTTAAACAATGTGTCAAATTAATCAGCTATACGAGGCCTTTAAGATTCACAACTCATCATCTTTGCATCTAGTTGAGTTTCCAAGAAAAATAGTACTTTGAGTACTCGAACTCACAACTTTTGGGGCTTTTCAAATACTGAAACTCGATAACTACGGAAAATGAGGACCAAATAAATTAAACAATGTGTCAAATTAATCAGCTCTGCGAGGCCTTTAAAATGTCACAATACATCATCTTTGCATCTAGTTGAATTTCCAAGAAAAATAGTACTTTGTGTACTCGAACCCACAACTTTTATGACTTTTCAAACTCTGAAACTCGATAACTACGGACAATTAGTACCAAATTCCTTAAACAAAGTGTCAAATTAATCAGCACTACGAGGCCTTTAAGGTTCACAACACATCAACTTTGCATCTAGTTGAATTTCCAAGAAAAATAGTACTTTGTGTACTCGAACACACAACTTTTGGGACTTTTTAAATACTGAAACTCGATAACTACGGAATATGAGGACCAAATTCCTTAAACAAAGTGTCAAATTAATCAGCACTACGAGGCCTTTAAGATTCACAACACATCAACTTTGCATCTAGTTGAATTTCCAAGAAAAATAGTACTTTGTGTACTCGAACACACAACTTTTGGGACTTTTCAAATACTGAAACTCGATAACTACGGAAAATGAGTACCAAATTCCTTAAACAAAGTGTCAAATTAATCAGCTATACGAGGCCTTTAAGATTCACAACTCATCATCTTTGCATCTAGTTGAGTTTCCAAGAAAAATAGTACTTTGAGTACTCGAACTCACAACTTTTGGGGCTTTTCAAATACTGAAACTCGATAACTACGGAAAATGAGGACCAAATAAATTAAACAATGTGTCAAATTAATCAGCTCTGCGAGGCCTTTAAAATGTCACAATACATCATCTTTGCATCTAGTTGAATTTCCAAGAAAAATAGTACTTTGTGTACTCGAACCCACAACTTTTATGACTTTTCAAACTCTGAAACTCGATAACTACGGACAATTAGTACCAAATTCCTTAAACAAAGTGTCAAATTAATCAGCACTACGAGGCCTTTAAGATTCACAACACATCAACTTTGCATCTAGTTGAATTTCCAAGAAAAATAGTACTTTGTGTACTCGAACACACAACTTTTGGGACTTTTCAAATATTGAAACTCGATAACTACGGAAAATGAGGACCAAATTCCTTAAACAAAGTGTCAAATTAATCAGCACTACGAGGCCTTTAAGATTCACAACACATCAACTTTGCATCTTGATGAATTTCCAAGAAAAATAGTACTTTGTGTACTCGAACACACAACTTTTGGGACTTTTCAAATACTGAAACTCAATAACTACGGAAAATGAGTACCAAATTCCTTAAACAAAGTGTCAAATTAATCAGCACTACGAGGCCTTTAAGATTCACAACACATCATCTTTGCATCTAGTTGAATTTCCTAGAAAAATAGTACTTTGTGTACTCGAACACACAACTTTTGGGACTTTTCAAATACTGAAACTCGATAACTACGGAAAATCAGGACCAAATTCCTTAAACAAAGTGTCAAATTAATCAGCTACACGAGGCCTTTCAGATTCACAACACATCATCTTTGCATCTTGTTGAATTTCCAAGAAAAATAGTACTTTTTGTACTCGAACACACAACTTTTGGGACTTTTCAAATACTGAAACTCGATAACTACGGAAAATGAGTACCAAATTCCTTAATCAAAGTGTCAAATTAATCAGCACTACGAGGCCTTTAAGATTCACAACACATCAACTTTGCATCTAGTTGAATTTCCAAGAAAAATAGTACTTTGTGTACTCGAACACAAATTTTGGGACTTTTCAAATACTGAAACTCGATAACTACGGAAAATGAGTACCAAATTCCTTAATCAAAGTGTCAAATTAATCAGCACTACGAGGCCTTTAAGATTCACAACACATCATCTTTGCATCTAGTTGAATTTCCAAGAAAAATAGTACTTTGTGTACTCGAACACACAACTTTTGGGACTTTTCAAATACTGAATCTCGATAACTACGGAAAATGAGTACCAAATTCCTGAAACAATGTGTCAAATTAATCAGCTCTACGAGGCCTTTAAAATGTCACAACACATCATCTTTGCATCTTGATGAATTTCCAAGAAAAATAGTACTTTGTGTACTCGAACACACAACTTTTGGGACTTTTCAAATACTGAAACTCGATAACTACGGAAAATGAGTACCAAATTCCTTAATCAAAGTGTCAAATTAATCAGCACTACGAGGCCTTTAAGATTCACAACACATCAACTTTGCATCTAGTTGAATTTCCTAGAAAAATAGTACTTTGTGTACTCGAACACACAACTTTTGGGACTTTTCAAATACTGAAACCCGATAACTACGGAAAATGAGTACCAAATTCCTTAAACAAAGTGTCAAATTAATCAGCACTACGAGGCCTTTAAGATTCACAACACATCATCTTTGCATCTAGTTGAATTTCCTAGAAAAATAGTACTTTGTGTACTCGAACACACAACTTTTGGGACTTTTCAAATACTGAAACTCGATAACTACGGAAAATCAGGACCAAATTCCTTAAACAAAGTGTCAAATTAATCAGCTACACGAGGCCTTTCAGATTCACAACACATCAACTTTGCATCTTGTTGAATTTCCTAGAAATATAGTACTTTGTGTACTCGAACACACAACTTTTGTGACTTTTCAAACTCTGAAACTCGATAACTACGGAAAATGAGGACCAAATTCCTTAAACAAAGTGTCAAATTAATCAGCTCTTCGAGGCTTTTAAAATGTCACAACACATCATCTTTGCATCTAGTTGAATTTCCTAGAAAAATAGTACTTTGTGTACTCGAACACACAACTTTTGGGACTTTTCAAATACTGAAACTCGATAACTACGGAAAATGAATACCAAATTCCTTAAACAATGTGTCAAATTAATCAGCTCTACGAGGCCTTTAAAATGTCACAACACATCATCTTTGCATCTTGATGAATTTCCAAGAAAAATAGTACTTTTTGAACTCGAACCCACAACTTTTATGACTTTTCAAATTCTGAAACTCGATAACTACGGACAATTAGTACCAAATTCCTTAAACAAAGTGTCAAATTAATCAGCACTACGAGGCCTTTAAGATTCACAACACATCAACTTTGCATCTAGTTGAATTTCCAAGAAAAATAGTACTTTGTGTACTCGAACACACAACTTTTGGGGCTTTTCAAATACTGAAACTCGATAACTACGGAAAATGAGGACCAAATTCCTTAAACAAAGTATCAAATTAATCAGCTCTTCGAGGCCTTTAAAATGTCACATCACATCATCTTTGCATCTTGATGAATTTCCAAGAAAAATAGTACTTTGTGTACTCGAACACACAACTTTTGGGACTTTTCAAATACTGAAACTCAGTAACTACGGAAAATGAGTACCAAATTCCTTAAACAAAGTGTCAAATTAATCAGCACTACGAGGCCTTTAAGATTCACAACACATCATCTTTGCATCTTGATGAATTTCCAAGAAAAATAGTACTTTTTGTACCCGAACCCACAACTTTTATGACTTTTCAAACTCTGAAACTCGATAACTACGGAAAATGAGGACCAAATTCCTTAAACAAAGTGTCAAATTAATCAGCACTACGAGGCCTTTAAGATTCACAACACATCAACTTTGCATCTAGTTGAATTTCCTAGAAAAATAGTACTTTGTGAACTCGAACACACAACTTTTGGGACTTTTCAAATACTGAAACTCAATAACTACGGAAAATGAGTACCAAATTCCTTAAACAAAGTGTCAAATTAATCAGCACTACGAGGCCTTTAAGATTCACAACACATCATCTTTGCATCTAGTTGAATTTCTAAGAAAAATAGTACTTTGTGTACTCGAACACACAACTTTTATGACTTTTCAAATACTGAAACTCGCTAACTACGGAAAATGAGTACCAAATTTCTTAAACAAAGTGTCAAATTAATCAGCACTACGAGGCCTTTAAGATTCACAACACATCATCTTTGCATCTTGATGAATTTCCAAGAAAAATAGTACTTTTTGTACCCGAACCCACAACTTTTATGACTTTTCAAACTCTGAAACTCGATAACTACGGACAATTAGTACCAAATTCCTTAAACAAAGTGTTAAATTAATCAGCACTACGAGGCCTTTAAGATTCACAACACATCAACTTTGCATCTAGTTGAATTTCCAAGAAAAATAGTACTTTGTGTACTCGAACACACAACTTTTGGGACTTTTCAAATACTGAAACTCGATAACTACGGAAAATGAGTACCAAATTCCTTAAACAAAGTGTCAAATTAATCAGCACTACGAGGCCTTTAAGATTCACAACACATCATCTTTGCATCTAGTTGAATTTC
The DNA here is from genome assembly GCF_040115645.1 of Euwallacea fornicatus. NCBI lineage: Eukaryota > Metazoa > Arthropoda > Insecta > Coleoptera > Curculionidae > Euwallacea > Euwallacea fornicatus. The sequence continues at coordinate 571,458 of NW_027096037.1, forward strand.
CAAGAAAAATAGTACTTTGTGTACTCGAACACACAACTTTTATGACTTTTCAAATACTGAAACTCGCTAACTACGGAAAATGAGTACCAAATTTCTTAAACAAAGTGTCAAATTAATCAGCACTACGAGGCCTTTAAGATTCACAACACATCATCTTTGCATCTTGATGAATTTTCAAGAAAAATAGTACTTTTTGTACCCGAACCCACAACTTTTATGACTTTTCAAACTCTGAAACTCGATAACTACGGAAAATGAGGACCAAATTCCTTAAACAAAGTGTCAAATTAATCAGGTCTACGAGGCCTTTAAGATTCACAACACATCATCACTGCATCTTGTTAAATTTCCTAGAAAAATAGTACTTCGTGTTCTCGAACACATAAATTTTGTGACTTTTCAAATTCTGAAACTCGATAACTTCGGAAAATGAGGACCAAATTCCTTACACAAAGTGTCAAATTAATCAGCTCTACGAGGCCTTTAAGATTCACAACACATCAACTTTGCATCTAGTTGAATTTCCTAGAAAAATAGTACTTTGTGTACTCGAACACACAACTTTTGGGACTTTTCATACTCTGAAACTCGATAACTACGGAAAATGAGGACCAAATTCCTTAAACAAAGTGTCAAATTAATCAGGTCTACGAGGCCTTTAAGATTCACAACACATCATCACTGCATCTTGTTAAATTTCCTAGAAAAATAGTACTTCGTGTTCTCGAACACATAAATTTTGTGACTTTTCAAATTCTGAAACTCGATAACTTCGGAAAATGAGGACCAAATTCCTTAAACAAAGTGTCAAATTAATCAGCACTACGAGGCCTTTAAGATTCACAACACATCAAATTTGCATCTAGTTGAATTTCCCAGAAATATAGTACTTTGTGTACTCGAACACACAACTTTTGGGACTTTTCAAATACTGAAACTCGATAACTACGGAAAATCAGGACCAAATTCCTTAAACAAAGTGTCAAATTAATCAGCACTACGAGGCCTTTAAGATTCACAACACATCAAATTTGCATCTAGTTGAATTTCCAAGAAAAATAGTACTTTGTGTACTCGAACACACAACTTTTGGGACTTTTCAAATACTGAAACTCGATAACTACGGAAAATCAGGACCAAATTCCTTAAACAAAGTGTCAAATTAATCAGCTATACGAGGCCTTTCAGATTCACAACACATCATCTTTGCATCTTGTTGAATTTCCAAGAAAAATAGTACTTTTTGTACTCGAACACACAACCTTTGTGACTTTTCAAACTCTGAAACTCGATAACTACGGAAAATGAGGACCAAATTCCTTAAACAAAGAGTCAAATTAATCAGCACTACGAGGCCTTTAAGATTCACAACACATCATCTTTGCATCTAGTTGAATTTCCTAGAAATATAGTACTTTTTGTACTCGAACACACAACCTTTGTGACTTTTCAAACTCTGAAACTCGATAACTACGGAAAATGAGGACCAAATTCCTTAAACAAAGTGTCAAATTAATCAGCTATACGAGGCTTTTAAGATTCACAACACATCAGCTTTGCATCTTGATGAATTTCCAAGAAAAATAGTACTTTGTGTACTCGAACACACAACTTTTGGGACTTTTCAAATACTGAAACTCAGTAACTACGGAAAATGAGTACCAAATTCCTTAAACAAAGTGTCAAATTAATCAGCACTACGAGGCCTTTAAGATTCACAACACATCATCTTTGCATCTTGATGAATTTCCAAGAAAAATAGTACTTTTTGTACCCGAACCCACAACTTTTATGACTTTTCAAACTCTGAAACTCGATAACTACGGAAAATGAGGACCAAATTCCTTAAACAAAGTGTCAAATTAATCAGCACTACGAGGTCTTTAAGATTCACAACACATCAACTTTGCATCTAGTTGAATTTCCTAGAAAAATAGTACTTTGTGAACTCGAACACACAACTTTTGGGACTTTTCAAATACTGAAACTCAATAACTACGGAAAATGAGTACCAAATTCCTTAAACAAAGTGTCAAATTAATCAGCACTACGAGGCCTTTAAGATTCACAACACATCATCTTTGCATCTAGTTGAATTTCCAAGAAAAATAGTACTTTGTGTACTCGAACACACAACTTTTATGACTTTTCAAATACTGAAACTCGCTAACTACGGAAAATGAGTACCAAATTTCTTAAACAAAGTGTCAAATTAATCAGCACTACGAGGCTTTTAAGATTCACAACACATCAGCTTTGCATCTTGATGAATTTCCAAGAAAAATAGTACTTTGTGTACTCGAACACACAACTTTTGGGACTTTTCAAATACTGAAACTCAGTAACTACGGAAAATGAGTACCAAATTCCTTAAACAAAGTGTCAAATTAATCAGCACTACGAGGCCTTTAAGATTCACAACACATCATCTTTGCATCTTGATGAATTTCCAAGAAAAATAGTACTTTTTGTACCCGAACCCACAACTTTTATGACTTTTCAAACTCTGAAACTCGATAACTACGGAAAATGAGGACCAAATTCCTTAAACAAAGTGTCAAATTAATCAGCACTACGAGGCCTTTAAGATTCACAACACATCAACTTTGCATCTAGTTGAATTTCCTAGAAAAATAGTACTTTGTGAACTCGAACACACAACTTTTGGGACTTTTCAAATACTGAAACTCAATAACTACGGAAAATGAGTACCAAATTCCTTAAACAAAGTGTCAAATTAATCAGCACTACGAGGCCTTTAAGATTCACAACACATCATCTTTGCATCTAGTTGAATTTCCAAGAAAAATAGTACTTTGTGTACTCGAACACACAACTTTTATGACTTTTCAAATACTGAAACTCGCTAACTACGGAAAATGAGTACCAAATTTCTTAAACAAAGTGTCAAATTAATCAGCACTACGAGGCCTTTAAGATTCACAACACATCATCTTTGCATCTTGATGAATTTCCAAGAAAAATAGTACTTTTTGTACCCGAACCCACAACTTTTATGACTTTTCAAACTCTGAAACTCGATAACTACGGACAATTAGTACCAAATTCCTTAAACAAAGTGTTAAATTAATCAGCACTACGAGGCCTTTAAGATTCACAACACATCAACTTTGCATCTAGTTGAATTTCCAAGAAAAATAGTACTTTGTGTACTCGAACACACAACTTTTGGGACTTTTCAAATACTGAAACTCGATAACTACGGAAAATGAGTACCAAATTCCTTAAACAAAGTGTCAAATTAATCAGCACTACGAGGCCTTTAAGATTCACAACACATCATCTTTGCATCTAGTTGAATTTCCAAGAAAAATAGTACTTTGTGTACTCGAACACACAACTTTTATGACTTTTCAAATACTGAAACTCGCTAACTACGGAAAATGAGTACCAAATTTCTTAAACAAAGTGTCAAATTAATCAGCACTACGAGGCCTTTAAGATTCACAACACATCATCTTTGCATCTTGATGAATTTTCAAGAAAAATAGTACTTTTTGTACCCGAACCCACAACTTTTATGACTTTTCAAACTCTGAAACTCGATAACTTCGGAAAATGAGGACCAAATTCCTTACACAAAGTGTCAAATTAATCAGCTCTACGAGGCCTTTAAGATTCACAACACATCAACTTTGCATCTAGTTGAATTTCCTAGAAAAATAGTACTTTGTGTACTCGAACACACAACTTTTGGGACTTTTCATACTCTGAAACTCGATAACTACGGAAAATGAGGACCAAATTCCTTAAACAAAGTGTCAAATTAATCAGGTCTACGAGGCCTTTAAGATTCACAACACATCATCACTGCATCTTGTTAAATTTCCTAGAAAAATAGTACTTCGTGTTCTCGAACACATAAATTTTGTGACTTTTCAAATTCTGAAACTCGATAACTTCGGAAAATGAGGACCAAATTCCTTAAACAAAGTGTCAAATTAATCAGCACTACGAGGCCTTTAAGATTCACAACACATCAAATTTGCATCTAGTTGAATTTCCCAGAAATATAGTACTTTGTGTACTCGAACACACAACTTTTGGGACTTTTCAAATACTGAAACTCGATAACTACGGAAAATCAGGACCAAATTCCTTAAACAAAGTGTCAAATTAATCAGCACTACGAGGCCTTTAAGATTCACAACACATCAAATTTGCATCTAGTTGAATTTCCAAGAAAAATAGTACTTTGTGTACTCGAACACACAACTTTTGGGACTTTTCAAATACTGAAACTCGATAACTACGGAAAATCAGGACCAAATTCCTTAAACAAAGTGTCAAATTAATCAGCTATACGAGGCCTTTCAGATTCACAACACATCATCTTTGCATCTTGTTGAATTTCCAAGAAAAATAGTACTTTTTGTACTCGAACACACAACCTTTGTGACTTTTCAAACTCTGAAACTCGATAACTACGGAAAATGAGGACCAAATTCCTTAAACAAAGAGTCAAATTAATCAGCACTACGAGGCCTTTAAGATTCACAACACATCATCTTTGCATCTAGTTGAATTTCCTAGAAATATAGTACTTTTTGTACTCGAACACACAACCTTTGTGACTTTTCAAACTCTGAAACTCGATAACTACGGAAAATGAGGACCAAATTCCTTAAACAAAGTGTCAAATTAATCAGCTATACGAGGCTTTTAAGATTCACAACACATCAGCTTTGCATCTTGATGAATTTCCAAGAAAAATAGTACTTTGTGTACTCGAACACACAACTTTTGGGACTTTTCAAATACTGAAACTCAGTAACTACGGAAAATGAGTACCAAATTCCTTAAACAAAGTGTCAAATTAATCAGCACTACGAGGCCTTTAAGATTCACAACACATCATCTTTGCATCTTGATGAATTTCCAAGAAAAATAGTACTTTTTGTACCCGAACCCACAACTTTTATGACTTTTCAAACTCTGAAACTCGATAACTACGGAAAATGAGGACCAAATTCCTTAAACAAAGTGTCAAATTAATCAGCACTACGAGGTCTTTAAGATTCACAACACATCAACTTTGCATCTAGTTGAATTTCCTAGAAAAATAGTACTTTGTGAACTCGAACACACAACTTTTGGGACTTTTCAAATACTGAAACTCAATAACTACGGAAAATGAGTACCAAATTCCTTAAACAAAGTGTCAAATTAATCAGCACTACGAGGCCTTTAAGATTCACAACACATCATCTTTGCATCTAGTTGAATTTCCAAGAAAAATAGTACTTTGTGTACTCGAACACACAACTTTTATGACTTTTCAAATACTGAAACTCGCTAACTACGGAAAATGAGTACCAAATTTCTTAAACAAAGTGTCAAATTAATCAGCACTACGAGGCCTTTAAGATTCACAACACATCATCTTTGCATCTTGATGAATTTCCAAGAAAAATAGTACTTTTTGTACCCGAACCCACAACTTTTATGACTTTTCAAACTCTGAAACTCGATAACTACGGAAAATGAGGACCAAATTCCTTAAACAAAGTGTCAAATTAATCAGCTATACGAGGCCTTTAAGATTCACAACACATCAACTTTGCATCTAGTTGAATTTCCAAGAAAAATAGTACTTTGTGTACTCGAACACACAACTTTTGGGACTTTTCAAATACTGAAACTCGATAACTACGGAAAATGAGGACCAAATTCCTTAAACAAAGTGTCAAATTAATCAGCACTACGAGGCCTTTAAGATTCACAACACATCAAATTTGCATCTAGTTGAATTTCCAAGAAAAATAGTACTTTGTGTACTCGAACACACAACTTTTGGGGCTTTTCAAATACTGAAACTCGATAACTACGGAAAATGAGGACCAAATTCCTTAAACAAAGTGTCAAATTAATCAGCACTACGAGGCCTTTAAGATTCACAACACATCAAATTTGCATCTAGTTGAATTTCCAAGAAAAATAGTACTTTGTGTACTCGAACACACAACTTTTGGGGCTTTTCAAATACTGAAACTCGATAACTACGGAAAATGAGGACCAAATTCCTTAAACAATGTGTCAAATTAATCAGCTATACGAGGCCTTTAAGATTCACAACTCATCATCTTTGCATCTAGTTGAGTTTCCAAGAAAAATAGTACTTTGAGTACTCGAACTCACAACTTTTGGGGCTTTTCAAATACTGAAACTCGATAACTACGGAAAATGAGGACCAAATTCCTTAAACAAAGTGTCAAATTAATCAGCACTACGAGGCCTTTAAGATTCACAACTCATCATCTTTGCATCTAGTTGAATTTCCAAGAAAAATAGTACTTTGTGTACTCGAACACACAACTTTTATGACTTTTCAAACTCTGAAACTCGATAACTACGGACAATTAGTACCAAATTCCTTAAACAATGTGTCAAATTAATCAGCTATACGAAGGCCTTTAAGATTCACAACACATCAACTTTGCATCTAGTTGAATTTCCAAGAAAAATAGTACTTTGTGTACTCGAACCCACAACTTTTATGACTTTTCAAACTCTGAAACTCGATAACTACGGACAATTAGTACCAAATTCCTTAAACAATGTGTCAAATTAATCAGCTATACGAGGCCTTTAAGATGCACAACACATCATCTTTGCATCTAGTTGAATTTCCAAGAAAAATAGTACTTTGTGTACTCGAACACACAACTTTTGGGACTTTTCAAATACTGAAACTCGATAACTACGGAAAATGAGGACCAAATTCCTTAAACAAAGTGTCAAATTAATCAGCACTACGAGGCCTTTAAGATTCACAACACATCAAATTTGCATCTAGTTGAATTTCCAAGAAAAATAGTACTTTGTGTACTCGAACACACAACTTTTGGGGCTTTTCAAATACTGAAACTCGATAACTACGGAAAATGAGGACCAAATTCCTTAAACAAAGTGTCAAATTAATCAGCACTACGAGGCCTTTAAGATTCACAACACATCAACTTTGCATCTAGTTGAATTTCCAAGAAAAATAGTACTTTGAGTACTCGAACACACAACTTTTGGGACTTTTCAAATACTGAAACTCGATAACTACGGAAAATGAGGACCAAATTCCTTAAACAAAGTGTCAAATTAATCAGCACTACGAGGCCTTTAAGATTCACAACACATCAACTTTGCATCTAGTTGAATTTCCAAGAAAAATAGTACTTTGTGTACTCGAACACACAACTTTTGGGACTTTTCAAATACTGAAACTCGATAACTACGGAAAATGAGTACCAAATTCCTTAAACAATGTGTCAAATTAATCAGCTATACGAGGCCTTTAAGATTCACAACTCATCATCTTTGCATCTAGTTGAGTTTCCAAGAAAAATAGTACTTTGAGTACTCGAACTCACAACTTTTGGGGCTTTTCAAATACTGAAACTCGATAACTACGGAAAATGAGGACCAAATAAATTAAACAATGTGTCAAATTAATCAGCTCTGCGAGGCCTTTAAAATGTCACAATACATCATCTTTGCATCTAGTTGAATTTCCAAGAAAAATAGTACTTTGTGTACTCGAACCCACAACTTTTATGACTTTTCAAACTCTGAAACTCGATAACTACGGACAATTAGTACCAAATTCCTTAAACAAAGTGTCAAATTAATCAGCACTACGAGGCCTTTAAGGTTCACAACACATCAACTTTGCATCTAGTTGAATTTCCAAGAAAAATAGTACTTTGTGTACTCGAACACACAACTTTTGGGACTTTTTAAATACTGAAACTCGATAACTACGGAATATGAGGACCAAATTCCTTAAACAAAGTGTCAAATTAATCAGCACTACGAGGCCTTTAAGATTCACAACACATCAACTTTGCATCTAGTTGAATTTCCAAGAAAAATAGTACTTTGTGTACTCGAACACACAACTTTTGGGACTTTTCAAATACTGAAACTCGATAACTACGGAAAATGAGTACCAAATTCCTTAAACAAAGTGTCAAATTAATCAGCTATACGAGGCCTTTAAGATTCACAACTCATCATCTTTGCATCTAGTTGAGTTTCCAAGAAAAATAGTACTTTGAGTACTCGAACTCACAACTTTTGGGGCTTTTCAAATACTGAAACTCGATAACTACGGAAAATGAGGACCAAATAAATTAAACAATGTGTCAAATTAATCAGCTCTGCGAGGCCTTTAAAATGTCACAATACATCATCTTTGCATCTAGTTGAATTTCCAAGAAAAATAGTACTTTGTGTACTCGAACCCACAACTTTTATGACTTTTCAAACTCTGAAACTCGATAACTACGGACAATTAGTACCAAATTCCTTAAACAAAGTGTCAAATTAATCAGCACTACGAGGCCTTTAAGATTCACAACACATCAACTTTGCATCTAGTTGAATTTCCAAGAAAAATAGTACTTTGTGTACTCGAACACACAACTTTTGGGACTTTTCAAATATTGAAACTCGATAACTACGGAAAATGAGGACCAAATTCCTTAAACAAAGTGTCAAATTAATCAGCACTACGAGGCCTTTAAGATTCACAACACATCAACTTTGCATCTTGATGAATTTCCAAGAAAAATAGTACTTTGTGTACTCGAACACACAACTTTTGGGACTTTTCAAATACTGAAACTCAATAACTACGGAAAATGAGTACCAAATTCCTTAAACAAAGTGTCAAATTAATCAGCACTACGAGGCCTTTAAGATTCACAACACATCATCTTTGCATCTAGTTGAATTTCCTAGAAAAATAGTACTTTGTGTACTCGAACACACAACTTTTGGGACTTTTCAAATACTGAAACTCGATAACTACGGAAAATCAGGACCAAATTCCTTAAACAAAGTGTCAAATTAATCAGCTACACGAGGCCTTTCAGATTCACAACACATCATCTTTGCATCTTGTTGAATTTCCAAGAAAAATAGTACTTTTTGTACTCGAACACACAACTTTTGGGACTTTTCAAATACTGAAACTCGATAACTACGGAAAATGAGTACCAAATTCCTTAATCAAAGTGTCAAATTAATCAGCACTACGAGGCCTTTAAGATTCACAACACATCAACTTTGCATCTAGTTGAATTTCCAAGAAAAATAGTACTTTGTGTACTCGAACACAAATTTTGGGACTTTTCAAATACTGAAACTCGATAACTACGGAAAATGAGTACCAAATTCCTTAATCAAAGTGTCAAATTAATCAGCACTACGAGGCCTTTAAGATTCACAACACATCATCTTTGCATCTAGTTGAATTTCCAAGAAAAATAGTACTTTGTGTACTCGAACACACAACTTTTGGGACTTTTCAAATACTGAATCTCGATAACTACGGAAAATGAGTACCAAATTCCTGAAACAATGTGTCAAATTAATCAGCTCTACGAGGCCTTTAAAATGTCACAACACATCATCTTTGCATCTTGATGAATTTCCAAGAAAAATAGTACTTTGTGTACTCGAACACACAACTTTTGGGACTTTTCAAATACTGAAACTCGATAACTACGGAAAATGAGTACCAAATTCCTTAAACAAAGTGTCAAATTAATCAGCACTACGAGGCCTTTAAGATTCACAACACATCAACTTTGCATCTTGATGAATTTCCAAGAAAAATAGTACTTTGTGTACTCGAACACACAACTTTTGGGACTTTTCAAATACTGAAACCCGATAACTACGGAAAATGAGTACCAAATTCCTTAATCAAAGTGTCAAATTAATCAGCACTACGAGGCCTTTAAGATTCACAACACATCAACTTTGCATCTAGTTGAATTTCCTAGAAAAATAGTACTTTGTGTACTCGAACACACAACTTTTGGGACTTTTCAAATACTGAAACCCGATAACTACGGAAAATGAGTACCAAATTCCTTAAACAAAGTGTCAAATTAATCAGCACTACGAGGCCTTTAAGATTCACAACACATCATCTTTGCATCTAGTTGAATTTCCTAGAAAAATAGTACTTTGTGTACTCGAACACACAACTTTTGGGACTTTTCAAATACTGAAACTCGATAACTACGGAAAATCAGGACCAAATTCCTTAAACAAAGTGTCAAATTAATCAGCTACACGAGGCCTTTCAGATTCACAACACATCAACTTTGCATCTTGTTGAATTTCCTAGAAATATAGTACTTTGTGTACTCGAACACACAACTTTTGTGACTTTTCAAACTCTGAAACTCGATAACTACGGAAAATGAGGACCAAATTCCTTAAACAAAGTGTCAAATTAATCAGCTCTTCGAGGCTTTTAAAATGTCACAACACATCATCTTTGCATCTAGTTGAATTTCCTAGAAAAATAGTACTTTGTGTACTCGAACACACAACTTTTGGGACTTTTCAAATACTGAAACTCGATAACTACGGAAAATGAATACCAAATTCCTTAAACAATGTGTCAAATTAATCAGCTCTACGAGGCCTTTAAAATGTCACAACACATCATCTTTGCATCTTGATGAATTTCCAAGAAAAATAGTACTTTTTGAACTCGAACCCACAACTTTTATGACTTTTCAAATTCTGAAACTCGATAACTACGGACAATTAGTACCAAATTCCTTAAACAAAGTGTCAAATTAATCAGCACTACGAGGCCTTTAAGATTCACAACACATCAACTTTGCATCTAGTTGAATTTCCAAGAAAAATAGTACTTTGTGTACTCGAACACACAACTTTTGGGGCTTTTCAAATACTGAAACTCGATAACTACGGAAAATGAGGACCAAATTCCTTAAACAAAGTATCAAATTAATCAGCTCTTCGAGGCCTTTAAAATGTCACATCACATCATCTTTGCATCTTGATGAATTTCCAAGAAAAATAGTACTTTGTGTACTCGAACACACAACTTTTGGGACTTTTCAAATACTGAAACTCGATAACTACGGAAAATGAGTACCAAATTCCTTAATCAAAGTGTCAAATTAATCAGCACTACGAGGCCTTTAAGATTCACAACACATCAACTTTGCATCTAGTTGAATTTCCTAGAAATATAGTACTTTTTGTACTCGAACACACAACCTTTGTGACTTTTCAAACTCTGAAACTCGATAACTACGGAAAATGAGGACCAAATTCCTTAAACAAAGTGTCAAATTAATCAGCTATACGAGGCTTTTAAGATTCACAACACATCAGCTTTGCATCTTGATGAATTTCCAAGAAAAATAGTACTTTGTGTACTCGAACACACAACTTTTGGGACTTTTCAAATACTGAAACTCAGTAACTACGGAAAATGAGTACCAAATTCCTTAAACAAAGTGTCAAATTAATCAGCACTACGAGGCCTTTAAGATTCACAACACATCATCTTTGCATCTTGATGAATTTCCAAGAAAAATAGTACTTTTTGTACCCGAACCCACAACTTTTATGACTTTTCAAACTCTGAAACTCGATAACTACGGAAAATGAGGACCAAATTCCTTAAACAAAGTGTCAAATTAATCAGCACTACGAGGCCTTTAAGATTCACAACACATCAACTTTGCATCTAGTTGAATTTCCTAGAAAAATAGTACTTTGTGAACTCGAACACACAACTTTTGGGACTTTTCAAATACTGAAACTCAATAACTACGGAAAATGAGTACCAAATTCCTTAAACAAAGTGTCAAATTAATCAGCACTACGAGGCCTTTAAGATTCACAACACATCATCTTTGCATCTAGTTGAATTTCCAAGAAAAATAGTACTTTGTGTACTCGAACACACAACTTTTATGACTTTTCAAATACTGAAACTCGCTAACTACGGAAAATGAGTACCAAATTTCTTAAACAAAGTGTCAAATTAATCAGCACTACGAGGCCTTTAAGATTCACAACACATCATCTTTGCATCTTGATGAATTTCCAAGAAAAATAGTACTTTTTGTACCCGAACCCACAACTTTTATGACTTTTCAAACTCTGAAACTCGATAACTACGGACAATTAGTACCAAATTCCTTAAACAAAGTGTTAAATTAATCAGCACTACGAGGCCTTTAAGATTCACAACACATCAACTTTGCATCTAGTTGAATTTCCAAGAAAAATAGTACTTTGTGTACTCGAACACACAACTTTTGGGACTTTTCAAATACTGAAACTCGATAACTACGGAAAATGAGTACCAAATTCCTTAAACAAAGTGTCAAATTAATCAGCACTACGAGGCCTTTAAGATTCACAACACATCATCTTTGCATCTAGTTGAATTTCCAAGAAAAATAGTACTTTGTGTACTCGAACACACAACTTTTATGACTTTTCAAATACTGAAACTCGCTAACTACGGAAAATGAGTACCAAATTTCTTAAACAAAGTGTCAAATTAATCAGCACTACGAGGCCTTTAAGATTCACAACACATCATCTTTGCATCTAGTTGAATTTCCAAGAAAAATAGTACTTTGTGTACTCGAACACACAACTTTTATGACTTTTCAAATACTGAAACTCGCTAACTACGGAAAATGAGTACCAAATTCCTTAAACAAAGTGTCAAATTAATCAGCACTACGAGGCCTTTAAGATTCACAACACATCAAATTTGCATCTAGTTGAATTTCCAAGAAAAATAGTACTTTGTGTACTCGAACACACAACTTTTATGACTTTTCAAACTCTGAAACTCGATAACTACGGAAAATGAGGACCAAATTCCTTAAACAAAGTGTCAAATTAATCAGCACTACGAGGCCTTTAAGATTCACAACACATCATCTTTGCATCTAGTTGAATTTCCAAGAAAAATAGTACTTTGTGTACTCGAACACACAACTTTTATGACTTTTCAAATACTGAAACTCGCTAACTACGGAAAATGAGTACCAAATTCCTTAAACAAAGTGTCAAATTAATCAGCACTACGAGGCCTTTAAGATTCACAACACATCAAATTTGCATCTAGTTGAATTTCCAAGAAAAATAGTACTTTGTGTACTCGAACACACAACTTTTGGGACTTTTCAAATACTGAAACTCGATAACTACGGAAAATCAGGACCAAATTCCTTAAACAAAGTGTCAAATTAATCAGCTATACGAGGCCTTTCAGATTCACAACACATCATCTTTGCATCTTGTTGAATTTCCAAGAAAAATAGTACTTTTTGTACTCGAACACACAACCTTTGTGACTTTTCAAACTCTGAAACTCGATAACTACGGAAAATGAGGACCAAATTCCTTAAACAAAGAGTCAAATTAATCAGCACTACGAGGCCTTTAAGATTCACAACACATCATCTTTGCATCTAGTTGAATTTCCTAGAAATATAGTACTTTTTGTACTCGAACACACAACCTTTGTGACTTTTCAAACTCTGAAACTCGATAACTACGGAAAATGAGGACCAAATTCCTTAAACAAAGTGTCAAATTAATCAGCTATACGAGGCTTTTAAGATTCACAACACATCAGCTTTGCATCTTGATGAATTTCCAAGAAAAATAGTACTTTGTGTACTCGAACACACAACTTTTGGGACTTTTCAAATACTGAAACTCAGTAACTACGGAAAATGAGTACCAAATTCCTTAAACAAAGTGTCAAATTAATCAGCACTACGAGGCCTTTAAGATTCACAACACATCATCTTTGCATCTTGATGAATTTCCAAGAAAAATAGTACTTTTTGTACCCGAACCCACAACTTTTATGACTTTTCAAACTCTGAAACTCGATAACTACGGAAAATGAGGACCAAATTCCTTAAACAAAGTGTCAAATTAATCAGCACTACGAGGTCTTTAAGATTCACAACACATCAACTTTGCATCTAGTTGAATTTCCTAGAAAAATAGTACTTTGTGAACTCGAACACACAACTTTTGGGACTTTTCAAATACTGAAACTCAATAACTACGGAAAATGAGTACCAAATTCCTTAAACAAAGTGTCAAATTAATCAGCACTACGAGGCCTTTAAGATTCACAACACATCATCTTTGCATCTAGTTGAATTTCCAAGAAAAATAGTACTTTGTGTACTCGAACACACAACTTTTATGACTTTTCAAATACTGAAACTCGCTAACTACGGAAAATGAGTACCAAATTTCTTAAACAAAGTGTCAAATTAATCAGCACTACGAGGCCTTTAAGATTCACAACACATCATCTTTGCATCTTGATGAATTTCCAAGAAAAATAGTACTTTTTGTACCCGAACCCACAACTTTTATGACTTTTCAAACTCTGAAACTCGATAACTACGGAAAATGAGGACCAAATTCCTTAAACAAAGTGTCAAATTAATCAGGTCTACGAGGCCTTTAAGATTCACAACACATCATCACTGCATCTTGTTAAATTTCCTAGAAAAATAGTACTTCGTGTTCTCGAACACATAAATTTTGTGACTTTTCAAATTCTGAAACTCGATAACTTCGGAAAATGAGGACCAAATTCCTTACACAAAGTGTCAAATTAATCAGCTCTACGAGGCCTTTAAGATTCACAACACATCAACTTTGCATCTAGTTGAATTTCCTAGAAAAATAGTACTTTGTGTACTCGAACACACAACTTTTGGGACTTTTCATACTCTGAAACTCGATAACTACGGAAAATGAGGACCAAATTCCTTAAACAAAGTGTCAAATTAATCAGGTCTACGAGGCCTTTAAGATTCACAACACATCATCACTGCATCTTGTTAAATTTCCTAGAAAAATAGTACTTCGTGTTCTCGAACACATAAATTTTGTGACTTTTCAAATTCTGAAACTCGATAACTTCGGAAAATGAGGACCAAATTCCTTAAACAAAGTGTCAAATTAATCAGCACTACGAGGCCTTTAAGATTCACAACACATCAAATTTGCATCTAGTTGAATTTCCCAGAAATATAGTACTTTGTGTACTCGAACACACAACTTTTGGGACTTTTCAAATACTGAAACTCGATAACTACGGAAAATCAGGACCAAATTCCTTAAACAAAGTGTCAAATTAATCAGCACTACGAGGCCTTTAAGATTCACAACACATCAAATTTGCATCTAGTTGAATTTCCAAGAAAAATAGTACTTTGTGTACTCGAACACACAACTTTTGGGACTTTTCAAATACTGAAACTCGATAACTACGGAAAATCAGTACCAAATTCCTTAAACAAAGTGTCAAATTAATCAGCTATACGAGGCCTTTCAGATTCACAACACATCATCTTTGCATCTTGTTGAATTTCCAAGAAAAATAGTACTTTTTGTACTCGAACACACAACCTTTGTGACTTTTCAAACTCTGAAACTCGATAACTACGGAAAATGAGGACCAAATTCCTTAAACAAAGAGTTAAATTAATCAGCACTACGAGGCCTTTAAGATTCACAACACATCATCTTTGCATCTAGTTGAATTTCCTAGAAATATAGTACTTTTTGTACTCGAACACACAACCTTTGTGACTTTTCAAACTCTGAAACTCGATAACTACGGAAAATGAGGACCAAATTCCTTAAACAAAGTGTCAAATTAATCAGCTATACGAGGCTTTTAAGATTCACAACACATCAGCTTTGCATCTTGATGAATTTCCAAGAAAAATAGTACTTTGTGTACTCGAACACACAACTTTTGGGACTTTTCAAATACTGAAACTCAGTAACTACGGAAAATGAGTACCAAATTCCTTAAACAAAGTGTCAAATTAATCAGCACTACGAGGCCTTTAAGATTCACAACACATCATCTTTGCATCTTGATGACTTTCCAAGAAAAATAGTACTTTTTGTACCCGAACCCACAACTTTTATGACTTTTCAAACTCTGAAACTCGATAACTACGGAAAATGAGGACCAAATTCCTTAAACAAAGTGTCAAATTAATCAGCACTACGAGGCCTTTAAGATTCACAACACATCAACTTTGCATCTAGTTGAATTTCCTAGAAAAATAGTACTTTGTGAACTCGAACACACAACTTTTGGGACTTTTCAAATACTGAAACTCAATAACTACGGAAAATGAGTACCAAATTCCTTAAACAAAGTGTCAAATTAATCAGCACTACGAGGCCTTTAAGATTCACAACACATCATCTTTGCATCTAGTTGAATTTCCAAGAAAAATAGTACTTTGTGTACTCGAACACACAACTTTTATGACTTTTCAAATACTGAAACTCGCTAACTACGGAAAATGAGTACCAAATTTCTTAAACAAAGTGTCAAATTAATCAGCACTACGAGGCCTTTAAGATTCACAACACATCATCTTTGCATCTTGATGAATTTCCAAGAAAAATAGTACTTTTTGTACCCGAACCCACAACTTTTATGACTTTTCAAACTCTGAAACTCGATAACTACGGACAATTAGTACCAAATTCCTTAAACAAAGTGTTAAATTAATCAGCACTACGAGGCCTTTAAGATTCACAACACATCAACTTTGCATCTAGTTGAATTTCCAAGAAAAATAGTACTTTGTGTACTCGAACACACAACTTTTGGGACTTTTCAAATACTGAAACTCGATAACTACGGAAAATGAGTACCAAATTCCTTAAACAAAGTGTCAAATTAATCAGCACTACGAGGCCTTTAAGATTCACAACACATCATCTTTGCATCTAGTTGAATTTCCAAGAAAAATAGTACTTTGTGTACTCGAACACACAACTTTTATGACTTTTCAAATACTGAAACTCGCTAACTACGGAAAATGAGTACCAAATTTCTTAAACAAAGTGTCAAATTAATCAGCACTACGAGGCCTTTAAGATTCACAACACATCATCTTTGCATCTTGATGAATTTTCAAGAAAAATAATACTTTTTGTACCCGAACCCACAACTTTTATGACTTTTCAAACTCTGAAACTCGATAACTACGGAAAATGAGGACCAAATTCCTTAAACAAAGTGTCAAATTAATCAGGTCTACGAGGCCTTTAAGATTCACAACACATCATCACTGCATCTTGTTAAATTTCCTAGAAAAATAGTACTTCGTGTTCTCGAACACATAAATTTTGTGACTTTTCAAATTCTGAAACTCGATAACTTCGGAAAATGAGGACCAAATTCCTTACACAAAGTGTCAAATTAATCAGCTCTACGAGGCCTTTAAGATTCACAACACATCAACTTTGCATCTAGTTGAATTTCCTAGAAAAATAGTACTTTGTGTACTCGAACACACAACTTTTGGGACTTTTCATACTCTGAAACTCGATAACCACGGAAAATGAGGACCAAATTCCTTAAACAAAGTGTCAAGTTAATCAGGTCTACGAGGCCTTTAAGATTCACAACACATCATCACTGCATCTTGTTAAATTTCCTAGAAAAATAGTACTTCGTGTTCTCGAACACATAAATTTTGTGACTTTTCAAATTCTGAAACTCGATAACTTCGGAAAATGAGGACCAAATTCCTTACACAAAGTGTCAAATTAATCAGCACTACGAGGCCTTTAAGATTCACAACACATCATCACTGCATCTTGTTAAATTTCCTAGAAAAATAGTACTTCGTTTTCTCGAACACATAAATTTTGTGACTTTTCAAATTCTGAAACTCGATAACTTCGGAAAATGAGGACCAAATTCCTTACACAAAGTGTCAAATTAATCAGCACTACGAGGCCTTTAAGATTTACAACACATCTACTTTGCATCTAGTTGAATTTCCTAGAAAAATAGTACTTTGTGAACTCGAACACATAAATTTTGTGACTTTTCAATTACTGAAACTCGATAACTACGGAAAGTGAGGACCAAATTCCTTAAACAAAATGTCAAATTAATCAGCACTACGAGGCCTTTAAGATTCACAACACATCATCACTGCATCTTGTTGAATTTCCTAGAAAAATAGTACTTTGTGTACTTGAACACAAAACTTTTGTGACTTTTCATACTCTGAAACTCTATAACTACGGAAAATGAGGACCAAATTCCTTAAACAAAATGTCAAATTAATCAGCACTACGAGGCCTTTAAGATTCACAACACATCAACTTTGCATCTAGTTGAATTTCCAAGAAAAATAGTACTTCGTGTACTCGAACACACAACTTTTGGGGCTTTTCAAATACTGAAACTCGATAACTACGGAAAATGAGTACCAAATTCCTTAATCAAAGTATCAAATTAATCAGCTCTTCGAGGCCTTTAAGATTCACAACACATCATCTTTGCATCTTGATGAATTTCCAAGAAAAATAGTACTTTGTGTACTCGAACACACAACTTTTGGGACTTTTCAAATACTGATACTCGATAACTACGGAAAATGAGTACCAAATTCCTTAAACAAAGTGTCAAATTAATCAGGTCTACGAGGCCTTTAAGATTCACAACACATCATCACTGCATCTTGTTAAATTTCCTAGAAAAATAGTACTTTGTGTACTCGAACACATAACTTTTGTGACTTTTCATACTCTGAAACTCGATAACTTCGGAAAATGAGGACCAAATTCCTTAAACAAAATGTCAAATTAATCAGCACTACGAGGCCTTTAAGATTCACAACACATCAACTTTGCATCTAGTTGAATTTCCAAGAAAAATAGTACTTTGTGTACTCGAACACACAACTTTTGTGACTTTTCAATTTCTGAAACTCGATAACTACGGAAAGTGAGGACCAAATTCCTTAAACAAAATGTCAAATTAATCAGCTCTACGAGGCCTTTAAGATTCACAACACATCGTCACTGCATCTTGTTGAATTTCCTAGAAAAATAGTACTTTGTGTACTCGAACACACAACTTTTGGGGCTTTTCAAATACTGAATCTCGATAACTACGGAAAATGAGGACCAAATTCCTTAAACAAAGTGTCTAATTAATCAGCTCTACGAGGCCTTTAAGATGTCACAACACATCATCTTTGCATGTTGTTGAATTTCCAAGAAAAATAGTACTTTGTGTAATCGAACACACAACTTTTGTGACTTTTCAATTTCTGAAACTCGATAACTACGGAAAGTGAGGACCAAATTCCTTAAACAAAATGTCAAATTAATCAGCTCTACGAGGCCTTTAAGATTCACAACACATCATCTTTGCATCTAGTTGAATTTCCTAGAAATATAGTACTTTGTGTACTGGAACACACAACTTTTGGGGCTTTTCAAATACTGAAACTCGATAACTACGGAAAATGAGGACCAAATTCCTTAAACAAAGTGTCAAATTAATCAGCTATACGAGGCCTTTAAGATTCACAACACATCATCACTGCATCTTGTTGAATTTCCTAGAAAAATAGTACTTTGTGTACTCGAACACACAACTTTTGTGACTTTTCATACTCTGAAACTCGATAACTTCGGAAAATGAGGACCAAATTCCTTACACAAAGTGTCAAATTAATCAGCTCTACGAGGCCTTTAAGATTCACAACACATCATCACTGCATCTTGTTGAATTTCCTAGAAAAATAGTACTTTGTGTACTCGAACACACAACTTTTGTGACTTTTCAAATACTGAAACTCGATAACTACGGAAAATGAGGACCAAATTCCTTAAACAAAGTGTCAAATTAATCAGCACTACGAGGCCTTTAAGATTCACAACATATCAACTTTGCATCTAGTTGAATTTCCAAGAAAAATAGTACTTTGTGTACTCGAACACACAACTTTTGTGGCTTTTCAAATACTGAAACTCGATAACTACGGAAAATGAGGACCAAATTCCTTAAACAAAGTGTCAAATTAATCAGCTCTACGAGGCCTTTAAGATGTCACAACACATCATCTTTGCATCTTGTTGAATTTCCAAGAAAATTAGTATTTTGTGTACTCGAACACACAACTTTTGGGACTTTTCAAATACTGAAACTCGATAACTACGGAAAATGAGGACCAAATTCCTTAAACAAAGTGTCAAATTAATCAGCTATACGAGGCCTTTAAGATTCACAACACATCATCTTTGCATCTTGTTGAATTTCCAAGAAAAATAGTACTTTGTGTACTCGAACACACAACTTTTGGGACTTTTCAAATACTGAAACTCGATAACTACGGAAAATGAGTACCAAATTCCTTAAACAAAGTGTCAAATTAATCAGCTATACGAGGCCTTTAAGATTCACAACACATCATCTTTGCATCTTGTTGAATTTGCAAGAAAAATAGTACTTTTTGTTCTCGAACACACAACCTTTGTGACTTTTCAAATTCTGAATCTCGATAACTACGGAAAATGAGGACCAAATTCCTTAAACAAAGTGTCAAATTAATCAGCACTACGAGGCCTTTAAGATTCACAACACATCAAATTTGCATTTAGTTGAATTTCCAAGAAAAATAGTACTTTGTGTACTAGAACACACAACTTTTGGGGCTTTTCAAATACTAAAACTCGATAACTACGGAAAATGAGGACCAAATTCCTTAAACAAAGTGTCAAATTAATCAGCTATACGAGGCCTTTAAGATTCACAACACATCATCTTTGCATCTTGATGAATTTCCAAGAAAAATAGTACTTTGTGTACTAGAACACACAACTTTTGGGGCTTTTCAAATACTAAAACTCGATAACTACGGAAAATGAGGACCAAATTCCTTAAACAAAGTGTCAAATTAATCAGCTATACGAGGCCTTTAAGATTCACAACACATCATCTTTGCATCTAGTTGAATTTCCAAGAAAAATAGTACTTTGTGAACTCGAACACACAACTTTTGGGACTTTTCAAATACTGAAACTCGATAACTACGGAAAATGAGGACCAAATTCCTTAAACAAAGTGTCAAATTAATCAGCACTACGAGGCCTTTAAGATTCACAACACATCATCTTTGCATCTAGTTGAATTTCCAAGAAAAATAGTACTTTGTGTACTCGAACACACAACTTTTATGACTTTTCAAACTCTGAAACTCGATAACTACGGAAAATGAGTACCAAATTCCTTAAACAAAGTGTCAAATTAATCAGCACTACGAGGCCTTTAAGATTCACAACACATCAACTTTGCATCTAGTTGAATTTCCAAGAAAAATAGTACTTTGTGAACTCGAACACACAACTTTTGGGACTTTTCAAATACTGAAACTCGATAACTACGGAAAATGAGGACCAAATTCCTTAAACAAAGTGTCAAATTAATCAGCACTACGAGGTCTTTAAGATTCACAACACATCAACTTTGCATCTAGTTGAATTTCCAAGAAAAATAGTACTTTGTGTACTCGAACACACAACTTTTATGACTTTTCAAACTCTGAAACTCGATAACTACGGAAAATGAGTACCAAATTCCTTAAACAAAGTGTCAAATTAATCAGCACTACGAGGCCTTTAAGATTCACAACACATCAACTTTGCATCTAGTTGAATTTCCTAGAAAAATAGTACTTTGTGAACTCGAACACACAACTTTTGGGACTTTTCAAATACTGAAACTCAATAACTACGGAAAATGAGTACCAAATTCCTTAAACAAAGTGTCAAATTAATCAGCACTACGAGGCCTTTAAGATTCACAACACATCATCTTTGCGTCTAGTTGAATTTCCTAGAAATATAGTACTTTGTGTACTCGAACACACAACTTTTGGGGCTTTTCAAATACTGAAACTCGATAACTACGGACAATTAGTACCAAATTCCTTAAACAAAGTGTCAAATTAATCAGCACTACGAGGCCTTTAAGATTCACAACATATCAACTTTGCATCTAGTTGAATTTCCAAGAAAAATAGTACTTTGTGTACTCGAACACACAACTTTTGTGGCTTTTCAAATACTGAAACTCGATAACTACGGAAAATGAGGACCAAATTCCTTAAACAAAGTGTCAAATTAATCAGCTCTACGAGGCCTTTAAGATGTCACAACACATCATCTTTGCATCTTGTTGAATTTCCAAGAAAATTAGTATTTTGTGTACTCGAACACACAACTTTTGGGACTTTTCAAATACTGAAACTCGATAACTACGGAAAATGAGGACCAAATTCCTTAAACAAAGTGTCAAATTAATCAGCTCTACGAGGCCTTTAAGATGTCACAACACATCATCTTTGCATCTTGTTGAATTTCCAAGAAAATTAGTACTTTTTGTACTCGAACACACAACCTTTGTGACTTTTCAAACTCTGAAACTCGATAACTACGGAAAATGAGGACCAAATTCCTTAAACAAAGTGTCAAATTAATCGGCACTACGAGGCCTTTAAGATTCACAACACATCATTTTTGCGTCTAGTTGAATTTCCAAGAAAAATAGTACTTTGTGTACTCGAACACACAACTTTTGGGGCTTTTCAAATACTGAAACTCGATAACTACGGAAAATGAGGACCAAATTCCTTAAACAAAGTATCAAATTAATCAGCTCTTCGAGGCCTTTAAGATTCACAACACATCAAATTTGAATCTAGTTGAATTTCCAAGAAAAATAGTACTTTGTGTACTCGAACACACAACTTTTGGGACTTTTCAAATACTGAAACTCGATAACTACGGAAAATCAGGACCAAATTCCTTAAACAAAGTGTCAAATTAATCAGCTATACGAGGCCTTTAAGATTCACAACACATCATCTTTGCATCTTGTTGAATTTCCAAGAAAAATAGTACTTTTTGTACTCGAACACACAACCTTTGTGACTTTTCAAACTCTGAAACTCGATAACTACGGAAAATGAGGACCAAATTCCTTAAACAAAGTGTCAAATTAATCAGCACTACGAGGCCTTTAAGATTCACAACACATCATCACTGCATCTTGTTAAATTTCCTAGAAAAATAGTACTTCGTGTTCTCGAACTCATAAATTTTGTGACTTTTCAAATTCTGAAACTCGATAACTTCGGAAAATGAGGACCAAATTCCTTACACAAAGTGTCAAATTAATCAGCACTACGAGGCCTTTAAGATTCACAACACATCAACTTTGCATCTAGTTGAATTTCCTAGAAAAATAGTACTGTGTGTACTCGAACACACAACTTTTGGGACTTTTCATACTCTGAAACTCGATAACTACGGAAAATGAGGACCAAATTCCTTAAACAAAGTGTCAAATTAATCAGGTCTACGAGGCCTTTAAGATTCACAACACATCATCACTGCATCTTGTTAAATTTCCTAGAAAAATAGTACTTCGTGTTCTCGAACACATAAATTTTGTGACTTTTCAAATTCTGAAACTCGATAACTTCGGAAAATGAGGACCAAATTCCTTACACAAAGTGTCAAATTAATCAGCTCTACGAGGCCTTTAAGATTCACAACACATCATCACTGCATCTTGTTGAATTTCCTAGAAAAATAGTACTTTGTGTACTCGAACACACAACTTTTGTGACTTTTCATACTCTGAAACTCGATAACTACGGAAAATGAGGACCAAATTCCTTAAACAATGTGTCAAATTAATCAGCTCTACGAGGCCTTTAAGAGGTCACAACACATCATCTTTGCATCTTGTTGAATTTCCAAGAAAAATAGTACTTTGTGTACTCGAACACACAACTTTTGGGGCTTTTCAAATACTGAAACTCGATAACTACGGAAAATGAGGACCAAATTCCTTAAACAAAGTGTCAAATTAATCAGCTCTACGAGGCCTTTAAAATGTCACAACACATCATCTTTGCATCTTGTTGAATTTCCTAGAAATATAGTACTTTGTGTACTCGAACACACAACTTTTGGGGCTTTTCAAATACTGAAACTCGATAACTACGGAAAGTGAGTTCCAAATTCCTTAAACAAAATGTCAAATTAATCAGCTCTACGAGGCCTTTAAGATTCACAACACATCGTCACTGCATCTTGTTGAATTTCCTAGAAAAATAGTACTTTGTGTACTCGAACACACAACTTTTGTGACTTTTCAAATTCTGAAACTCGATAACTACGGAAAGTGAGGACCAAATTCCTTAAACAAAATGTCAAATTAATCAGCACTTCGAGGCCTTTAAGATTCACAACACATCATCTTTGCATCTTGTTGAATTTCCAAGAAAAATAGTACTTTTTGTACTCGAACACACAACCTTTGTGACTTTTCAAACTCTGAAACTCGATAACTACGGAAAATGAGGACCAAATTCCTTAAACAAAGTGTCAAATTAATCAGCACTACGAGGCCTTTAAGATTCACAACACATCATCTTTGCATCTAGTTGAATTTCCTAGAAATATAGTACTTTTTGTACTCGAACACACAACCTTTGTGACTTTTCAAATACTGAAACTCGATAACTACGGAAAATGAGGACCAAATTCCTTAAACAAAGTATCAAATTAATCAGCTCTTCGAGGCCTTTAAGATTCACAACACATCAAATTTGAATCTAGTTGAATTTCCAAGAAAAATAGTACTTTGTGTACTCGAACACACAACTTTTGGGACTTTTCAAATACTGAAACTCGATAACTACGGAAAATCAGTACCAAATTCCTTAAACAAAGTGTCAAATTAATCAGCACTACGAGGCCTTTAAGATTCACAACACATCAAATTTGCATCTAGTTGAATTTCCAAGAAAAATAGTACTTTGTGTACTCGAACACACAACTTTTGGGACTTTTCAAATACTGAAACTCGATAACTACGGAAAATGAGTACCAAATTCCTTAAACAAAGTGTCAAATTAATCAGCTATACGAGGCCTTTAAGATTCACAACACATCATCTTTGCATCTTGTTGAATTTCCAAGAAAAATAGTACTTTTTGTACTGGAACACACAACCTTTGTGACTTTTCAAACTCTGAAACTCGATAACTACGGAAAATGAGGACCAAATTCCTTAAACAAAGTGTCAAATTAATCAGCACTACGAGGCCTTTAAGATTCACAACACATCATCACTGCATCTTGTTAAATTTCCTAGAAAAATAGTACTTCGTGTTCTCGAACTCATAAATTTTGTGACTTTTCAAATTCTGAAACTCGATAACTTCGGAAAATGAGGACCAAATTCCTTACACAAAGTGTCAAATTAATCAGCACTACGAGGCCTTTAAGATTCACAACACATCAACTTTGCATCTAGTTGAATTTCCTAGAAAAATAGTACTGTGTGTACTCGAACACACAACTTTTGGGACTTTTCATACTCTGAAACTCGATAACTACGGAAAATGAGGACCAAATTCCTTAAACAAAGTGTCAAATTAATCAGGTCTACGAGGCCTTTAAGATTCACAACACATCATCACTGCATCTTGTTAAATTTCCTAGAAAAATAGTACTTCGTGTTCTCGAACACATAAATTTTGTGACTTTTCAAATTCTGAAACTCGATAACTTCGGAAAATGAGGACCAAATTCCTTACACAAAGTGTCAAATTAATCAGCTCTACGAGGCCTTTAAGATTCACAACACATCATCACTGCATCTTGTTGAATTTCCTAGAAAAATAGTACTTTGTGTACTCGAACACACAACTTTTGTGACTTTTCATACTCTGAAACTCGATAACTACGGAAAATGAGGACCAAATTCCTTAAACAATGTGTCAAATTAATCAGCTCTACGAGGCCTTTAAGAGGTCACAACACATCATCTTTGCATCTTGTTGAATTTCCAAGAAAAATAGTACTTTGTGTACTCGAACACACAACTTTTGGGGCTTTTCAAATACTGAAACTCGATAACTACGGAAAATGAGGACCAAATTCCTTAAACAAAGTGTCAAATTAATCAGCACTACGAGGCCTTTAAGATTCACATCACATCAACTTTGCATCTAGTTGAATTTCCAAGAAAAATAGTACTTTTTGTACTCGAACACACAACCTTTGTGACTTTTCAAACTCTGAAACTCGATAACTACGGAAAATGAGGACCAAATTCCTTAAACAAAGTGTCAAATTAATCAGCACTACGAGGCCTTTAAGATTCACAACACATCATCTTTGCATCTAGTTGAATTTCCAAGAAAAATAGTACTTTGTGTACTCGAACACACAACTTTTATGACTTTTCAAACTCTGAAACTCGATAACTACGGAAAATGAGTACCAAATTCCTTAAACAAAGTGTCAAATTAATCAGCACTACGAGGCCTTTAAGATTCACAACACATCATCTTTGCGTCTAGTTGAATTTCCTAGAAATATAGTACTTTGTGTACTCGAACACACAACTTTTGGGGCTTTTCAAATACTGAAACTCGATAACTACGGACAATTAGTACCAAATTCCTTAAACAAAGTGTCAAATTAATCAGCTATACGAGGCCTTTAAGATTCACAACACATCTACTTTGCATCTAGTTGAATTTCCTAGAAAAATAGTACTTTGTGAACTCGAACACATAAATTTTGTGACTTTTCAATTACTGAAACTCGATAACTACGGAAAATGAGGACCAAATTCCTTAAACAAAGTGTCAAATTAATCAGCACTACGAGGCCTTTAAGATTCACAACACATCATCTTTGCATCTAGTTGAATTTCCTAGAAATATAGTACTTTTTGTACTCGAACACACAACCTTTGTGACTTTTCAAACTCTGAAACTCGATAACTACGGAAAATGAGGACCAAATTCCTTAAACAAAGTGTCAAATTAATCAGCACTACGAGGCCTTTAAGATTCACAACACATCATCTTTGCATCTAGTTGAATTTCCTAGAAATATAGTACTTTTTGTACTCGAACACACAACCTTTGTGACTTTTCAAACTCTGAAACTCGATAACTACGGAAAATGAGGACCAAATTCCTTAAACAAAGTGTCAAATTAATCAGCACTACGAGGCCTTTAAGATTCACAACACATCATCTTTGCATCTAGTTGAATTTCCAAGAAAAATAGTACTTTGTGTACTCGAACACACAACTTTTATGACTTTTCAAACTCTGAAACTCGATAACTACGGAAAATGAGTACCAAATTCCTTAAACAAAATGTCAAATTAATCAGCACTTCGAGGCCTTTAAGATTCACAACACATCATCTTTGCGTCTAGTTGAATTTCCTAGAAATATAGTACTTTGTGTACTCGAACACACAACTTTTATGACTTTTCAAACTCTGAAACTCGATAACTACGGAAAATGAGTACCAAATTCCTTAAACAAAGTGTCAAATTAATCAGCTATACGAGGCCTTTAAGGTTCACAACACATCATCTTTGCATCTTGTTGAATTTCCAAGAAAAATAGTACTTTTTGTACTCGAACACACAACCTTTGTGACTTTTCAAACTCTGAAACTCGATAACTACGGAAAATGAGGACCAAATTCCTTAAACAAAGTGTCAAATTAATCAGCACTACGAGGCCTTTAAGATTCACAACACATCATCTTTGCATCTAGTTGAATTTCCAAGAAAAATAGTACTTTGTGTACTCGAACACACAACTTTTATGACTTTTCAAACTCTGAAACTCGATAACTACGGAAAATGAGTACCAAATTCCTTAAACAAAGTGTCAAATTAATCAGCACTACGAGGCCTTTAAGATTCACATCACATCAACTTTGCATCTAGTTGAATTTCCAAGAAAAATAGTACTTTTTGTACTCGAACACACAACCTTTGTGACTTTTCAAACTCTGAAACTCGATAACTACGGAAAATGAGGACCAAATTCCTTAAACAAAGTGTCAAATTAATCAGCACTACGAGGCCTTTAAGATTCACAACACATCATCTTTGCATCTAGTTGAATTTCCTAGAAATATAGTACTTTTTGTACTCGAACACACAACCTTTGTGACTTTTCAAACTCTGAAACTCGATAACTACGGAAAATGAGGACCAAATTCCTTAAACAAAGTGTCAAATTAATCAGCACTACGAGGCCTTTAAGATTCACAACACATCATCTTTGCATCTAGTTGAATTTCCAAGAAAAATAGTACTTTGTGTACTCGAACACACAACTTTTATGACTTTTCAAATACTGAAACTCGATAACTACGGAAAATGAGTACCAAATTCCTTAAACAAAGTGTCAAATTAATCAGCACTACGAGGCCTTTAAGATTCACAACACATCATCTTTGCATCTAGTTGAATTTCCAAGAAAAATAGTACTTTGTGTACTCGAACACACAACTTTTATGACTTTTCAAACTCTGAAACTCGATAACTACGGAAAATGAGTACCAAATTCCTTAAACAAAGTGTCAAATTAATCAGCACTACGAGGCCTTTAAGATTCACAACACATCATCTTTGCGTCTAGTTGAATTTCCTAGAAATATAGTACTTTGTGTACTCGAACACACAACTTTTGGGGCTTTTCAAATACTGAAACTCGATAACTACGGACAATTAGTACCAAATTCCTTAAACAAAGTGTCAAATTAATCAGCTATACGAGGCCTTTAAGATTCACAACACATCATCTTTGCATCTTGTTGAATTTCCAAGAAAAATAGTACTTTTTGTACTCGAACACACAACCTTTGTGACTTTTCAAACTCTGAAACTCGATAACTACGGAAAATGAGGACCAAATTCCTTAAACAAAGTGTCAAATTAATCAGCACTACGAGGCCTTTAAGATTCACAACACATCATCTTTGCATCTAGTTGAATTTCCTAGAAATATAGTACTTTTTGTACTCGAACACACAACCTTTGTGACTTTTCAAACTCTGAAACTCGATACCTACGGAAAATGAGGACCAAATTCCTTAAACAAAGTGTCAAATTAATCAGCACTACGAGGCCTTTAAGATTCACAACACATCATCTTTGCATCTAGTTGAATTTCCAAGAAAAATAGTACTTTGTGTACTCGAACACACAACTTTTATGACTTTTCAAACTCTGAAACTCGATAACTACGGAAAATGAGTACCAAATTCCTTAAACAAAGTGTCAAATTAATCAGCACTACGAGGCCTTTAAGATTCACATCACATCAACTTTGCATCTAGTTGAATTTCCAAGAAAAATAGTACTTTGTGTACTCGAACACACAACTTTTGAGACTTTTCAAATACTGAAACTCGATAACTACGGAAAATGAGTACCAAATTCCTTAAACAAAGTGTCAAATTAATCAGCACTACGAGGCCTTTAAGATTCACAACACATCATCTTTGCATCTAGTTGAATTTCCAAGAAAAATAGTACTTTGTGTACTCGAACACACAACTTTTATGACTTTTCAAACTCTGAAACTCGATAACTACGGAAAATGAGTACCAAATTCCTTAAACAAAGTGTCAAATTAATCAGCACTACGAGGCCTTTAAGATTCACATCACATCAACTTTGCATCTAGTTGAATTTCCAAGAAAAATAGTACTTTGTGTACTCGAACACACAACTTTTGGGACTTTTCAAATACTGAAACTCAATAACTACGGAAAATGAGTACCAAATTCCTTAAACAAAGTGTCAAATTAATCAGCACTACGAGGCCTTTAAGATTCACAACACATCATCTTTGCATCTAGTTGAATTTCCAAGAAAAATAGTACTTTGTGTACTCGAACACACAACTTTTATGACTTTTCAAACTCTGAAACTCGATAACTACGGAAAATGAGTACCAAATTCCTTAAACAAAGTGTCAAATTAATCAGCACTACGAGGCCTTTAAGATTCACAACACATCAACTTTGCATCTAGTTGAATTTCTTAGAAAAATAGTACTTTGTGTACTCGAACACACAACTTTTGGGACTTTTCAAATACTGAAACTCGATAACTAAGGAAAATGAGTACCAAATTCCTTAAACAATGTGTCAAATTAATCAGCTCTACGAGGCCTTTAAAATGTCACAACACATCATCTTTGCATCTTGATGAATTTCCAAGAAAAATAGTACTTTTTGTACTCGAACCCACAACTTTTATGACTTTTCAAACTCTGAAACTCGATAACTACGGAAAATGAGGACCAAATTCCTTAAACAAAGTGTCAAATTAATCAGCACTACGAGGCCTTTAAGATTCACAACACATCATCACTGCATCTTGTTAAATTTCCTAGAAAAATAGTACTTCGTGTTCTCGAACACATAAATTTTGTGACTTTTCAAATTCTGAAACTCGATAACTTCGGAAAATGAGGACCAAATTCCTTACACAAAGTGTCAAATTAATCAGCTCTACGAGGCCTTTAAGATTCACAACACATCATCACTGCATCTTGTTGAATTTCCTAGAAAAATAGTACTTTGTGTACTCGAACACACAACTTTTGGGGCTTTTCAAATACTGAAACTCGATAACTACGGAAAATGAGGACCACATTCCTTAAACAAAGTGTCAAATTAATCAGCTCTACGAGGCCTTTAAGATGTCACAACACATCATCTTTGCATCTAGTTGAATTTCCAAGAAAAATAGTACTTTGTGTACTCGAACACACAACTTTTGGGACTTTTCAAATACTGAAACTCAATAACTACGGAAAATGAGTACCAAATTCCTTAAACAAAGTGTCAAATTAATCAGCACTACGAGGCCTTTAAGATTCACAACACATCATCTTTGCATCTAGTTGAATTTCCAAGAAAAATAGTACTTTGTGTACTCGAACACACAACTTTTATGACTTTTCAAACTCTGAAACTCGATAACTACGGAAAATGAGTACCAAATTCCTTAAACAAAATGTCAAATTAATCAGCACTTCGAGGCCTTTAAGATTCACAACACATCATCTTTGCGTCTAGTTGAATTTCCTAGAAATATAGTACTTTGTGTACTCGAACACACAACTTTTGGGGCTTTTCAAATACTGAAACTCGATAACTACGGACAATTAGTACCAAATTCCTTAAACAAAGTGTCACATTAATCAGCTATACGAGGCCTTTAAGATTCACAACACATCATCTTTGCATCTTGTTGAATTTCCAAGAAAAATAGTACTTTTTGTACTCGAACACACAACCTTTGTGACTTTTCAAACTCTGAAACTCGATAACTACGGAAAATGAGGACCAAATTCCTTAAACAAAGTGTCAAATTAATCAGCACTACGAGGCCTTTAAGATTCACAACACATCATCTTTGCATCTAGTTGAATTTCCTAGAAATATAGTACTTTTTGTACTCGAACACACAACCTTTGTGACTTTTCAAACTCTGAAACTCGATAACTACGGAAAATGAGGACCAAATTCCTTAAACAAAGTGTCAAATTAATCAGCACTACGAGGCCTTTAAGATTCACAACACATCATCTTTGCATCTAGTTGAATTTCCAAGAAAAATAGTACTTTGTGTACTCGAACACACAACTTTTATGACTTTTCAAATTCTGAAACTCGATAACTACGGAAAATGAGTACCAAATTCCTTAAACAAAGTGTCAAATTAATCAGCACTACGAGGCCTTTAAGATTCACATCACATCAACTTTGCATCTAGTTGAATTTCCAAGAAAAATAGTACTTTGTATACTCGAACACACAACTTTTGAGACTTTTCAAATACTGAAACTCGATAACTACGGAAAATGAGTACCAAATTCCTTAAACAATGTGTCAAATTAATCAGCTCTACGAGGCCTTTAAAATGTCACAACACATCATCTTTGCATCTTAATGAATTTCCAAGAAAAATAGTACTTTGTGTACTCGAACACACAACTTTTATGACTTTTCAAACTCTGAAACTCGATAACTACGGAAAATGAGTACCAAATTCCTTAAACAAAGTGTCAAATTAATCAGCACTACGAGGCCTTTAAGATTCACATCACATCAACTTTGCATCTAGTTGAATTTCCAAGAAAAATAGTACTTTGTGTACTCGAACACACAACTTTTGGGACTTTTCAAATACTGAAACTCGATAACTAAGGAAAATGAGTACCAAATTCCTTAAACAATGTGTCAAATTAATCAGCTCTACGAGGCCTTTAAAATGTCACAACACATCATCTTTGCATCTTGATGAATTTCCAAGAAAAATAGTACTTTTTGTACTCGAACCCACAACTTTTATGACTTTTCAAACTCTGAAACTCGATAACTACGGAAAATGAGGACCAAATTCCTTAAACAAAGTGTCAAATTAATCAGCACTACGAGGACTTTAAGATTCACAACACATCATCTTTGCGTCTAGTTGAATTTCCTAGAAATATAGTACTTTGTGTACTCGAACACACAACTTTTGTGACTTTTCAAATTCTGAAACTCGATAACTACGGAAAATGAGGACCAAATTCCTTAAACAAAGTCTCAAATTAATCAGGTCTACGAGGCCTTTAAGATTCACAACACATCATCACTGTATCTTGTTAAATTTCCTAGAAAAATAGTACTTCGTGTTCTCGAACACATAAATTTTGTGACTTTTCAAATTCTGAAACTCGATAACTTCGGAAAATGAGGACCAAATTCCTTACACAAAGTGTCAAATTAATCAGCTCTACGAGGCCTTTAAGATTCACAACACATCATCACTGCATCTTGTTGAATTTCCTAGAAAAATAGTACTTTGTGTACTCGAACACACAACTTTTGGGGCTTTTCAAATACTGAAACTCGATAACTACGGAAAATGAGGACCACATTCCTTAAACAAAGTGTCAAATTAATCAGCTCTACGAGGCCTTTAAGATGTCACAACACATCATCTTTGCATCTTGTTGAATTTCCTAAAAATATAGTACTTTGTGTACTCGAACACACAACTTTTGGGGCTTTTCAAATACTGAAACTCGATAACTACGGAAAGTGAGTTCCAAATTCCTTAAACAAAATGTCAAATTAATCAGCTCTACGAGGCCTTTAAGATTCACAACACATCGTCACTGCATCTTGTTGAATTTCCTAGAAAAATAGTACTTTGTGTACTCGAACACACAACTTTTGTGACTTTTCAAATTCTGAAACTCGATAACTACGGAAAGTGAGGACCAAATTCCTTAAACAAAATGTCAAATTAATCAGCACTTCGAGGCCTTTAAGATTCACAACACATCATCTTTGCGTCTAGTTGAATTTCCTAGAAATATAGTACTTTGTGTACTCGAACACACAACTTTTGGGGCTTTTCAAATACTGAAACTCGATAACTACGGACAATTAGTACCAAATTCCTTAAACAAAGTGTCAAATTAATCAGCTATACGAGGCCTTTAAGATTCACAACACATCATCTTTGCATCTTGTTGAATTTCCAAGAAAAATAGTACTTTTTGTACTCGAACACACAACCTTTGTGACTTTTCAAACTCTGAAACTCGATAACTACGGAAAATGAGGACCAAATTCCTTAAACAAAGTGTCAAATTAATCAGCACTACGAGGCCTTTAAGATTCACAACACATCATCTTTGCATCTAGTTGAATTTCCAAGAAAAATAGTACTTTGTGTACTCGAACACACAACTTTTATGACTTTTCAAACTCTGAAACTCGATAACTACGGAAAATGAGTACCAAATTCCTTAAACAAAGTGTCAAATTAATCAGCACTACGAGGCCTTTAAGATTCACATCACATCAACTTTGCATCTAGTTGAATTTCCAAGAAAAATAGTACTTTGTGTACTCGAACACACAACTTTTGAGACTTTTCAAATACTGAAACTCGATAACTACGGAAAATGAGTACCAAATTCCTTAAACAAAGTGTCAAATTAATCAGCACTACGAGGCCTTTAAGATTCACAACACATCATCTTTGCATCTAGTTGAATTTCCAAGAAAAATAGTACTTTGTGTACTCGAACACACAACTTTTATGACTTTTCAAACTCTGAAACTCGATAACTACGGAAAATGAGTACCAAATTCCTTAAACAAAGTGTCAAATTAATCAGCACTACGAGGCCTTTAAGATTCACAACACATCATCTTTGCATCTAGTTGAATTTCCAAGAAAAATAGTACTTTGTGTACTCGAACACACAACTTTTATGACTTTTCAAACTCTGAAACTCGATAACTACGGAAAATGAGTACCAAATTCCTTAAACAAAGTGTCAAATTAATCAGCACTACGAGGCCTTTAAGATTCACAACACATCAACTTTGCATCTAGTTGAATTTCCTAGAAAAATAGTACTTTGTGTACTCGAACACACAACTTTTGGGACTTTTCAAATACTGAAACTCGATAACTACGGATAATGAGTACCAAATTCCTTAAACAATGTGTCAAATTAATCAGCTCTACGAGGCCTTTAAAATGTCACAACACATCATCTTTGCATCTTGATGAATTTCCAAGAAAAATAGTACTTTTTGTACTCGAACCCACAACTTTTATGACTTTTCAAAATCTGAAACTCGATAACTACGGAAAATGAGGACCAAATTCCTTAAACAAAGTGTCAAATTAATCAGCACTACGAGGCCTTTAAGATTCACAACACATCATCTTTGCGTCTAGTTGAATTTCCTAGAAATATAGTACTTTGTGTACTCGAACACACAACTTTTGGGGCTTTTCAAATACTGAAACTCGATAACTACGGACAATTAGTACCAAATTCCTTAAACAAAGTGTCAAATTAATCAGCTATACGAGGCCTTTAAAATGTCACAACACATCATCTTTGCATCTTGATGAATTTCCAAGAAAAATAGTACTTTTTGTACTCGAACCCACAACTTTTATGACTTTTCAAACTCTGAAACTCGATAACTACGGAAAATGAGGACCAAATTCCTTAAACAAAGTGTCAAATTAATCGGCACTACGAGGCCTTTAAGATTCACAACACATCATCTTTGCATCTTGTTGAATTTCCAAGAAAAATAGTACTTTTTGTACTCGAACACACAACCTTTGTGACTTTTCAAACTCTGAAACTCGATAACTACGGAAAATGTGGACCAAATTCCTTAAACAAAGTGTCAAATTAATCAGCACTACGAGGCCTTTAAGATTCACAACACATCATCTTTGCATCTAGTTGAATTTCCTAGAAATATAGTACTTTTTGTACTCGAGCACACAACCTTTGTGACTTTTCAAATTCTGAAACTCGATAACTACGGAAAATGAGGACCAAATTCCTTAAACAAAGTGTCAAATTAATCAGCTATACGAGGCCTTTAAGATTCACAACACATCAGCTTTGCATCTTGATGAATTTCCAAGAAAAATAGTACTTTGTGTACTCGAACACACAACTTTTGGGACTTTTCAAATACTGAAACTCAATAACTACGGAAAATGAGTACCAAATTCCTTAAACAAAGTGTCAAATTAATCAGCACTACGAGGCCTTTAAGATTCACAACACATCATCTTTGCATCTAGTTGAATTTCCAAGAAAAATAGTACTTTGTGTACTCGAACACACAACTTTTGTGACTTTTCAAACTCTAAAACTCGATAACTACGGAAAATGAGTACCAAATTCCTTAAACAAAGTGTCAAATTAATCAGCACTACGAGGCCTTTAAGATTCACAACACATCAAATTTGCATCCAGTTGAATTTCCTAGGAAAATAGTACTTTGTGTACTCGAACACACAACTTTTGGGACTTTTCAAATACTGATACTCGATAACTACGGAAAATGAGTACCAAATTCCTTAAACAAAGTGTCAAATTAATCAGGTCTACGAGGCCTTTAAGATTCACAACACATCATCACTGCATCTTGTTAAATTTCCTAGAAAAATAGTACTTCGTGTTCTCGAACACATAAATTTTGTGACTTTTCAAATTCTGAAACTCGATAACTTCGGAAAATGAGGACCAAATTCCTTACACAAAGTGTCAAATTAATCAGCTCTACGAGGCCTTTAAGATTCACAACACATCATCACTGCATCTTGTTGAATTTCCTAGAAAAATAGTACTTTGTGTACTCGAACACACAACTTTTGTGACTTTTCATACTCTGAAACTCGATAACTACGGAAAATGAGGACCAAATTCCTTAAACAATGTGTCAAATTAATCAGCTTTACGAGGCCTTTAAGATGTCACAACACATCATCTTTGCATCTTGTTGAATTTCCAAGAAAAATAGTACTTCGTGTTCTCGAACACATAAATTTTGTGACTTTTCAATTACTGAAACTCGATAACTACGGAAAGTGAGGACCAAATTCCTTAAACAAAATGTCAAATTAATCAGCACTACGAGGCCTTTAAGATTCACAACACATCATCTTTGCGTCTAGTTGAATTTCCTAGAAATATAGTACTTTGTGTACTCGAACACACAACTTTTGGGGCTTTTCAAATACTGAAACTCGATAACTACGGACAATTAGTACCAAATTCCTTAAACAAAGTGTCAAATTAATCAGGTCTACGAGGCCTTTAAGATTGACAACACATCATCTTTGCATCTCGTTGAATTTCCTAGAAAAAGAGTACTTTGTGTACTCGAACACATAACTTTTGTGACTTTTCATACTCTGAAACTCGATAACTACGGAAAATGAGGACCAAATTCCTTAAACAAAGTGTCAAATTAATCAGCTCTACGAGGCCTTTAAGATTCACAACACATCGTCACTGCATCTTGTTGAATTTCCTAGAAAAATAGTACTTTGTGTACTCGAACACACAACTTTTGTGACTTTTCAAATTCTGAAACTCGATAACTACGGAAAGTGAGGACCAAATTCCTTAAACAAAATGTCAAATTAATCAGCACTTCGAGGCCTTTAAGATTCACAACACATCATCTTTGCGTCTAGTTGAATTTCCTAGAAATATAGTACTTTGTGTACTCGAACACACAACTTTTGGGGCTTTTCAAATACTGAAACTCGATAACTACGGACAATTAGTACCAAATTCCTTAAACAAAGTGTCAAATTAATCAGCTATACGAGGCCTTTAAGATTCACAACACATCATCTTTGCATCTTGTTGAATTTCCAAGAAAAATAGTACTTTTTGTACTCGAACACACAACCTTTGTGACTTTTCAAACTCTGAAACTCGATAACTACGGAAAATGAGGACCAAATTCCTTAAACAAAGTGTCAAATTAATCAGCACTACGAGGCCTTTAAGATTCACAACACATCATCTTTGCATCTAGTTGAATTTCCTAGAAATATAGTACTTTTTGTACTCGAACACACAACCTTTGTGACTTTTCAAACTCTGAAACTCGATAACTACGGAAAATGAGGACCAAATTCCTTAAACAAAGTGTCAAATTAATCAGCACTACGAGGCCTTTAAGATTCACAACTCATCATCTTTGCATCTAGTTGAATTTCCAAGAAAAATAGTACTTTGTGTACTCGAACACACAACTTTTATGACTTTTCAAACTCTGAAACTCGATAACTACGGAAAATGAGTACCAAATTCCTTAAACAAAGTGTCAAATTAATCAGCACTACGAGGCCTTTAAGATTCACAACACATCATCTTTGCATCTAGTTGAATTTCCAAGAAAAATAGTACTTTGTGTACTCGAACACACAACTTTTATGACTTTTCAAACTCTGAAACTCGATAACTACGGAAAATGAGTACCAAATTCCTTAAACAAAGTGTCAAATTAATCAGCACTACGAGGCCTTTAAGATTCACAACACATCAACTTTGCATCTAGTTGAATTTCCTAGAAAAATAGTACTTTGTGTACTCGAACATACAACTTTTGGGACTTTTCAAATACTGAAACTCGATAACTACGGAAAATGAGTACCAAATTCCTTAAACAATGTGTCAAATTAATCAGCACTACGAGGCCTTTAAGATTCACAACACATCATCTTTGCGTCTAGTTGAATTTCCTAGAAATATAGTACTTTGTGTACTCGAACACACAACTTTTGGGGCTTTTCAAATACTGAAACTCGATAACTACGGACAATTAGTACCAAATTCCTTAAACAAAGTGTCAAATTAATCAGGTCTACGAGGCCTTTAAGATTGACAACACATCATCTTTGCATCTCGTTGAATTTCCTAGAAAAAGAGTACTTTGTGTACTCGAACACATAACTTTTGTGACTTTTCATACTCTGAAACTCGATAACTACGGAAAATGAGGACCAAATTCCTTAAACAAAGTGTCAAATTAATCAGCTCTACGAGGCCTTTAAGATTCACAACACATCGTCACTGCATCTTGTTGAATTTCCTAGAAAAATAGTACTTTGTGTACTCGAACACACAACTTTTGTGACTTTTCAAATTCTGAAACTCGATAACTACGGAAAGTGAGGACCAAATTCCTTAAACAAAATGTCAAATTAATCAGCACTTCGAGGCCTTTAAGATTCACAACACATCATCTTTGCGTCTAGTTGAATTTCCTAGAAATATAGTACTTTGTGTACTCGAACACACAACTTTTGGGGCTTTTCAAATACTGAAACTCGATAACTACGGACAATTAGTACCAAATTCCTTAAACAAAGTGTCAAATTAATCAGCTATACGAGGCCTTTAAAATGTCACAACACATCATCTTTGCATCTTGATGAATTTCCAAGAAAAATAGTACTTTTTGTACTCGAACCCACAACTTTTATGACTTTTCAAACTCTGAAACTCGATAACTACGGAAAATGAGGACCAAATTCCTTAAACAAAGTGTCAAATTAATCAGCACTACGAGGCCTTTAAGATTCACAACACATCATCTTTGCATCTAGT
Organism: Euwallacea fornicatus; assembly: GCF_040115645.1. Classification (NCBI taxonomy): domain Eukaryota; kingdom Metazoa; phylum Arthropoda; class Insecta; order Coleoptera; family Curculionidae; genus Euwallacea; species Euwallacea fornicatus. The sequence continues at coordinate 609,971 of NW_027096037.1, forward strand.
TGAATTTCCAAGAAAAATAGTACTTTGTGTACTCGAACACACAACTTTTGTGACTTTTCAAACTCTAAAACTCGATAACTACGGAAAATGAGTACCAAATCCCTTAAACAAAGTGTCAAATTAATCAGCACTACGAGGCCTTTAAGATTCACAACACATCAAATTTGCATCCAGTTGAATTTCCTAGGAAAATAGTACTTTGTGTACTCGAACACACAACTTTTGTGACTTTTCAAACTCTAAAACTCGATAACTACGGAAAATGAGTACCAAATCCCTTAAACAAAGTGTCAAATTAATCAGCACTACGAGGCCTTTAAGATTCACAACACATCAAATTTGCATCCAGTTGAATTTCCTAGGAAAATAGTACTTTGTGTACTCGAACACACAACTTTTGGGACTTTTCAAATACTGAAACTCGATAACTACGGACAATTAGTACCAAATTCCTTAAACAAAGTGTCAAATTAATCAGCTATACGAGGCCTTTAAAATGTCACAACACATCATCTTTGCATCTTGATGAATTTCCAAGAAAAATAGTACTTTTTGTACTCGAACACACAACCTTTGTGACTTTTCAAACTCTGAAACTCGATAACTACGGAAAATGTGGACCAAATTCCTTAAACAAAGTGTCAAATTAATCAGCACTACGAGGCCTTTAAGATTCACAACACATCATCTTTGCATCTAGTTGAATTTCCTAGAAATATAGTACTTTTTGTACTCGAGCACACAACCTTTGTGACTTTTCAAATTCTGAAACTCGATAACTACGGAAAATGAGGACCAAATTCCTTAAACAAAGTGTCAAATTAATCAGCTATACGAGGCCTTTAAGATTCACAACACATCAGCTTTGCATCTTGATGAATTTCCAAGAAAAATAGTACTTTGTGTACTCGAACACACAACTTTTGGGACTATTCAAATACTGAAACTCAATAACTACGGAAAATGAGTACCAAATTCCTTAAACAAAGTGTCAAATTAATCAGCACTACGAGGCCTTTAAGATTCACAACACATCATCTTTGCATCTAGTTGAATTTCCAAGAAAAATAGTACTTTGTGTACTCGAACACACAACTTTTGTGACTTTTCAAACTCTAAAACTCGATAACTACGGAAAATGAGTACCAAATCCCTTAAACAAAGTGTCAAATTAATCAGCACTACGAGGCCTTTAAGATTCACAACACATCAAATTTGCATCCAGTTGAATTTCCTAGGAAAATAGTACTTTGTGTACTCGAACACACAACTTTTGGGACTTTTCAAATACTGATACTCGATAACTACGGAAAATGAGTACCAAATTCCTTAAACAAAGTGTCAAATTAATCAGGTCTACGAGGCCTTTAAGATTCACAACACATCATCACTGCATCTTGTTAAATTTCCTAGAAAAATAGTACTTCGTGTTCTCGAACACATAAATTTTGTGACTTTTCAAATTCTGAAACTCGATAACTTCGGAAAATGAGGACCAAATTCCTTAAACAAAGTGTCAAATTAATCGGCACTACGAGGCCTTTAAGATTCACAACACATCATCTTTGCATCTTGTTGAATTTCCAAGAAAAATAGTACTTTTTGTACTCGAACACACAACCTTTGTGACTTTTCAAACTCTGAAACTCGATAACTACGGAAAATGTGGACCAAATTCCTTAAACAAAGTGTCAAATTAATCAGCACTACGAGGCCTTTAAGATTCACAACACATCATCTTTGCATCTAGTTGAATTTCCTAGAAATATAGTACTTTTTGTACTCGAGCACACAACCTTTGTGACTTTTCAAATTCTGAAACTCGATAACTACGGAAAATGAGGACCAAATTCCTTAAACAAAGTGTCAAATTAATCAGCTATACGAGGCCTTTAAGATTCACAACACATCAGCTTTGCATCTTGATGAATTTCCAAGAAAAATAGTACTTTGTGTACTCGAACACACAACTTTTGGGACTATTCAAATACTGAAACTCAATAACTACGGAAAATGAGTACCAAATTCCTTAAACAAAGTGTCAAATTAATCAGCACTACGAGGCCTTTAAGATTCACAACACATCATCTTTGCATCTAGTTGAATTTCCAAGAAAAATAGTACTTTGTGTACTCGAACACACAACTTTTGTGACTTTTCAAACTCTAAAACTCGATAACTACGGAAAATGAGTACCAAATCCCTTAAACAAAGTGTCAAATTAATCAGCACTACGAGGCCTTTAAGATTCACAACACATCAAATTTGCATCCAGTTGAATTTCCTAGGAAAATAGTACTTTGTGTACTCGAACACACAACTTTTGGGACTTTTCAAATACTGATACTCGATAACTACGGAAAATGAGTACCAAATTCCTTAAACAAAGTGTCAAATTAATCAGGTCTACGAGGCCTTTAAGATTCACAACACATCATCACTGCATCTTGTTAAATTTCCTAGAAAAATAGTACTTCGTGTTCTCGAACACATAAATTTTGTGACTTTTCAAATTCTGAAACTCGATAACTTCGGAAAATGAGGACCAAATTCCTTACACAAAGTGTCAAATTAATCAGCTCTACGAGGCCTTTAAGATTCACAACACATCATCACTGCATCTTGTTGAATTTCCTAGAAAAATAGTACTTTGTGTACTCGAACACACAACTTTTGTGACTTTTCATACTCTGAAACTCGATAACTACGGAAAATGAGGACCAAATTCCTTAAACAATGTGTCAAATTAATCAGCTCTACGAGGCCTTTAAGATGTCACAACACATCATCTTTGCATCTTGTTGAATTTCCAAGAAAAATAGTACTTCGTGTTCTCGAACACATAAATTTTGTGACTTTTCAATTACTGAAACTCGATAACTACGGAAAGTGAGGACCAAATTCCTTAAACAAAATGTCAAATTAATCAGCACTACGAGGCCTTTAAGATTCACAACACATCATCTTTGCGTCTAGTTGAATTTCCTAGAAATATAGTACTTTGTGTACTCGAACACACAACTTTTGGGGCTTTTCAAATACTGAAACTCGATAACTACGGACAATTAGTACCAAATTCCTTAAACAAAGTGTCAAATTAATCAGGTCTACGAGGCCTTTAAGATTGACAACACATCATCTTTGCATCTCGTTGAATTTCCTAGAAAAAGAGTACTTTGTGTACTCGAACACATAACTTTTGTGACTTTTCATACTCTGAAACTCGATAACTACGGAAAATGAGGACCAAATTCCTTAAACAAAGTGTCAAATTAATCAGCTCTACGAGGCCTTTAAGATTCACAACACATCGTCACTGCATCTTGTTGAATTTCCTAGAAAAATAGTACTTTGTGTACTCGAACACACAACTTTTGTGACTTTTCAAATTCTGAAACTCGATAACTACGGAAAGTGAGGACCAAATTCCTTAAACAAAATGTCAAATTAATCAGCACTTCGAGGCCTTTAAGATTCACAACACATCATCTTTGCGTCTAGTTGAATTTCCTAGAAATATAGTACTTTGTGTACTCGAACACACAACTTTTGGGGCTTTTCAAATACTGAAACTCGATAACTACGGACAATTAGTACCAAATTCCTTAAACAATGTGTCAAATTAATCAGCTCTACGAGGCCTTTAAAATGTCACAACACATCATCTTTGCATCTTGATGAATTTCCAAGAAAAATAGTACTTTTTGTACTCGAACCCACAACTTTTATGACTTTTCAAACTCTGAAACTCGATAACTACGGAAAATGAGGACCAAATTCCTTAAACAAAGTGTCAAATTAATCAGCTCTACGAGGCCTTTAAGATTCACAACACATCATCTTTGCGTCTAGTTGAATTTCCTAGAAATATAGTACTTTGTGTACTCGAACACACAACTTTTGGGGCTTTTCAAATACTGAAACTCGATAACTACAGACAATTAGTACCAAATTCCTTAAACAAAGTGTCAAATTAATCAGCACTACGAGGCCTTTAAGATTCACAACACATCAACTTTGCATCTAGTTGAATTTCCTAGAAAAATAGTACTTTGTGTACTCGAACACACAACTTTTGGGACTTTTCAAATACTGAAACTCGATAACTACGGACAATTAGTACCAAATTCCTTAAACAAAGTGTCAAATTAATCAGCACTACGAGGCCTTTAAGATTCACAACACATCAACTTTGCATCTAGTTGAATTTCCTAGAAAAATAGTACTTTGTGTACTCGAACACACAACTTTTATGACTTTTCAAACTCTAAAACTCGATAACTACGGAAAATGAGTACCAAATTCCTTAAACAAAGTGTCAAATTAATCAGGTCTACGAGCCCTTTAAGATTCACAACACATCAACTTTGCATCTAGTTGAATTTCCTAGAAAAATAGTACTTTGTGTACTCGAACACACAACTTTTGGGACTTTTCAAATACTGAAACTCGATAACTACGGAAAATGAGTACCAAATTCCTTAAACAATGTGTCAAATTAATCAGCTCTACGAGGCCTTTAAAATGTCACAACACATCATCTTTGCATCTTGATGAATTTCCAAGAAAAATAGTACTTTTTGTACTCGAACCCACAACTTTTATGACTTTTCAAACTCTGAAACTCGATAACTACGGAAAATGAGGACCAAATTCCTTAAACAAAGTGTCAAATTAATCAGCACTACGAGGCCTTTAAGATTCACAACACATCATCTTTGCGTCTAGTTGAATTTCCTAGAAATATAGTACTTTGTGTACTCGAACACACAACTTTTGGGGCTTTTCAAATACTGAAACTCGATAACTACGGACAATTAGTACCAAATTCCTTAAACAAAGTGTCAAATTAATCAGCTATACGAGGCCTTTAAAATGTCACAACACATCATCTTTGCATCTTGATGAATTTCCAAGAAAAATAGTACTTTTTGTACTCGAACCCACAACTTTTATGACTTTTCAAACTCTGAAACTCGATAACTACGGAAAATGAGGACCAAATTCCTTAAACAAAGTGTCAAATTAATCGGCACTACGAGGCCTTTAAGATTCACAACACATCATCTTTGCATCTTGTTGAATTTCCAAGAAAAATAGTACTTTTTGTACTCGAACACACAACCTTTGTGACTTTTCAAACTCTGAAACTCGATAACTACGGAAAATGTGGACCAAATTCCTTAAACAAAGTGTCAAATTAATCAGCACTACGAGGCCTTTAAGATTCACAACACATCATCTTTGCATCTAGTTGAATTTCCTAGAAATATAGTACTTTTTGTACTCGAGCACACAACCTTTGTGACTTTTCAAATTCTGAAACTCGATAACTACGGAAAATGAGGACCAAATTCCTTAAACAAAGTGTCAAATTAATCAGCTATACGAGGCCTTTAAGATTCACAACACATCAGCTTTGCATCTTGATGAATTTCCAAGAAAAATAGTACTTTGTGTACTCGAACACACAACTTTTGGGACTATTCAAATACTGAAACTCAATAACTACGGAAAATGAGTACCAAATTCCTTAAACAAAGTGTCAAATTAATCAGCACTACGAGGCCTTTAAGATTCACAACACATCATCTTTGCATCTAGTTGAATTTCCAAGAAAAATAGTACTTTGTGTACTCGAACACACAACTTTTGTGACTTTTCAAACTCTAAAACTCGATAACTACGGAAAATGAGTACCAAATCCCTTAAACAAAGTGTCAAATTAATCAGCACTACGAGGCCTTTAAGATTCACAACACATCAAATTTGCATCCAGTTGAATTTCCTAGGAAAATAGTACTTTGTGTACTCGAACACACAACTTTTGGGACTTTTCAAATACTGATACTCGATAACTACGGAAAATGAGTACCAAATTCCTTAAACAAAGTGTCAAATTAATCAGGTCTACGAGGCCTTTAAGATTCACAACACATCATCACTGCATCTTGTTAAATTTCCTAGAAAAATAGTACTTCGTGTTCTCGAACACATAAATTTTGTGACTTTTCAAATTCTGAAACTCGATAACTTCGGAAAATGAGGACCAAATTCCTTACACAAAGTGTCAAATTAATCAGCTCTACGAGGCCTTTAAGATTCACAACACATCATCACTGCATCTTGTTGAATTTCCTAGAAAAATAGTACTTTGTGTACTCGAACACACAACTTTTGTGACTTTTCATACTCTGAAACTCGATAACTACGGAAAATGAGGACCAAATTCCTTAAACAATGTGTCAAATTAATCAGCTCTACGAGGCCTTTAAGATGTCACAACACATCATCTTTGCATCTTGTTGAATTTCCAAGAAAAATAGTACTTCGTGTTCTCGAACACATAAATTTTGTGACTTTTCAATTACTGAAACTCGATAACTACGGAAAGTGAGGACCAAATTCCTTAAACAAAATGTCAAATTAATCAGCACTACGAGGCCTTTAAGATTCACAACACATCATCTTTGCGTCTAGTTGAATTTCCTAGAAATATAGTACTTTGTGTACTCGAACACACAACTTTTGGGGCTTTTCAAATACTGAAACTCGATAACTACGGACAATTAGTACCAAATTCCTTAAACAAAGTGTCAAATTAATCAGGTCTACGAGGCCTTTAAGATTGACAACACATCATCTTTGCATCTCGTTGAATTTCCTAGAAAAAGAGTACTTTGTGTACTCGAACACATAACTTTTGTGACTTTTCATACTCTGAAACTCGATAACTACGGAAAATGAGGACCAAATTCCTTAAACAAAGTGTCAAATTAATCAGCTCTACGAGGCCTTTAAGATTCACAACACATCGTCACTGCATCTTGTTGAATTTCCTAGAAAAATAGTACTTTGTGTACTCGAACACACAACTTTTGTGACTTTTCAAATTCTGAAACTCGATAACTACGGAAAGTGAGGACCAAATTCCTTAAACAAAATGTCAAATTAATCAGCACTTCGAGGCCTTTAAGATTCACAACACATCATCTTTGCGTCTAGTTGAATTTCCTAGAAATATAGTACTTTGTGTACTCGAACACACAACTTTTGGGGCTTTTCAAATACTGAAACTCGATAACTACGGACAATTAGTACCAAATTCCTTAAACAATGTGTCAAATTAATCAGCTCTACGAGGCCTTTAAAATGTCACAACACATCATCTTTGCATCTTGATGAATTTCCAAGAAAAATAGTACTTTTTGTACTCGAACCCACAACTTTTATGACTTTTCAAACTCTGAAACTCGATAACTACGGAAAATGAGGACCAAATTCCTTAAACAAAGTGTCAAATTAATCAGCTCTACGAGGCCTTTAAGATTCACAACACATCATCTTTGCGTCTAGTTGAATTTCCTAGAAATATAGTACTTTGTGTACTCGAACACACAACTTTTGGGGCTTTTCAAATACTGAAACTCGATAACTACAGACAATTAGTACCAAATTCCTTAAACAAAGTGTCAAATTAATCAGCACTACGAGGCCTTTAAGATTCACAACACATCAACTTTGCATCTAGTTGAATTTCCTAGAAAAATAGTACTTTGTGTACTCGAACACACAACTTTTGGGACTTTTCAAATACTGAAACTCGATAACTACGGACAATTAGTACCAAATTCCTTAAACAAAGTGTCAAATTAATCAGCACTACGAGGCCTTTAAGATTCACAACACATCAACTTTGCATCTAGTTGAATTTCCTAGAAAAATAGTACTTTGTGTACTCGAACACACAACTTTTATGACTTTTCAAACTCTGAAACTCGATAACTACGGAAAATGAGTACCAAATTCCTTAAACAAAGTGTCAAATTAATCAGGTCTACGAGCCCTTTAAGATTCACAACACATCAACTTTGCATCTAGTTGAATTTCCTAGAAAAATAGTACTTTGTGTACTCGAACACACAACTTTTGGGACTTTTCAAATACTGAAACTCGATAACTACGGAAAATGAGTACCAAATTCCTTAAACAATGTGTCAAATTAATCAGCTCTACGAGGCCTTTAAAATGTCACAACACATCATCTTTGCATCTTGATGAATTTCCAAGAAAAATAGTACTTTTTGTACTCGAACCCACAACTTTTATGACTTTTCAAACTCTGAAACTCGATAACTACGGAAAATGAGGACCAAATTCCTTAAACAAAGTGTCAAATTAATCAGCACTACGAGGCCTTTAAGATTCACAACACATCATCTTTGCGTCTAGTTGAATTTCCTAGAAATATAGTACTTTGTGTACTCGAACACACAACTTTTGGGGCTTTTCAAATACTGAAACTCGATAACTACGGACAATTAGTACCAAATTCCTTAAACAAAGTGTCAAATTAATCAGCTCTACGAGGCCTTTAAAATGTCACAACACATCATCTTTGCATCTTGATGAATTTCCAAGAAAAATAGTACTTTGTGTACTCGAACACACAACTTTTGGGGCTTTTCAAATACTGAAACTCGATAACTACGGAAAATGAGGACCAAATACCTTAAACAAAGTGTCAAATTAATCAGCTCTACGAGGCCTTTAAGATGTCACAACACATCATCTTAGCATCTTGTTGAATTTCCAAGAAAAATAGTATTTTGTGTACTCGAACACACAACTTTTGGGGCTTTTCAAATACTGAATCTCGATAACTACGGAAAATGAGGACCAAATTCCTTAAACAAAGTGTCAAATTAATCAGCTATACGAGGCCTTTAAGATTCACAACACATCAACTTTGCATCTTGTTGAATTTCCAAGAAAAATAGTACTTTGTGTACTCGAACACACAACTTTTGTGACTTTTCATACTCTGAAACTCGATAACTTCGGAAAATGAGGACCAAATTCCTTACACAAAGTGTCAAATTAATCAGCTCTACGAGGCCTTTAAGATTCACAACACATCATCACTGCATCTTGTTGAATTTCCTAGAAAAATAGTACTTTGTGTACTCGAACACACAACTTTTGTGACTTTTCATACTCTGAAACTCGATAACTTCGGAAAATGAGGACCAAATTCCTTAAACAAAGTGTCAAATTAATCAGCTCTACGAGGCCTTTAAGATGTCACAACACATCATCTTTGCATCTTGATGAATTTCCAAGAAAAATAGTACTTTGTGTACTCGAACACACTACTTTTGTGACTTTTCTAATTCTGAAACTCGATAACTACGGAAAGTGAGGACCAAATTCCTTAAACAAAGTGTCAAATTAATCAGCTATACGAGGCCTTTAAGATTCACAACACATCATCACTGCATCTTGTTGAATTTCCGAGGAAAATAGTACTTTGTGTACTCGAACACACAACTTTTGGGGCTTTTCAAATACTGAAACTCGATAACTACGGAAAATGAGCACCAAATTCCTTAAACAAAGTGTCAAATTAATCAGCTATACGAGGCCTTTAAGATTCACAACACATCATCACTGCATCTTGTTGAATTTCCTAGAAATATAGTACTTTGTGTACTCGAACACACAACTTTTGTGACTTTTCATACTCTGAAACTCGATAACTACGGAAAATGAGGACCAAATTCCTTAAACAAAGTGTCAAATTAATCAGCACTACGAGGCCTTTAAGATTCACAACACATCATCACTGCATCTTGTTGAATTTCCGAGGAAAATAGTACTTTGTGTACTCGAACACACAACTTTTGTGACTTTTCAAATACTGAAACTCGATAACTACGGAAAATGAGGACCAAATTCCTTAAACAAAGTATCAAATTAATCAGCACTACGAGGCCTTTAAGATACACAACATATCAACTTTGCATCTAGTTGAATTTCCAAGAAAAATAGTACTTTGTGTACTCGAACACACTACTTTTGTGACTTTTCAAACTCTAAAACTCGATAACTACGGACAATTAGTACCAAATTCCTTAAACAAAGTGTCAAATTAATCAGGTCTACGAGGCCTTTAAGATTCACAACACATCATCACTGGATCTTGTTAAATTTCCTAGAAAAATAGTACTTCGTGTTCTCGAACACATAAATTTTGTGACTTTTCAAATTCTGAAACTCGATAACTTCGGAAAATGAGGACCAAATTCCTTACACAAAGTGTCAAATTAATCAGCTCTACGAGGCCTTTAAGATTCACAACACATCATCACTGCATCTTGTTAAATTTCCTAGAAAAATAGTACTTCGTGTTCTCGAACACATAAATTTTGTGACTTTTCAAATTCTGACACTCGATAACTTCGGAAAATGAGGACCAAATTCCTTAAACAAAGTGTCAAATTAATCAGCTATACGAGGCCTTTAAGATTCACAACACATCATCACTGCATCTTGTTGAATTTCCGAGGAAAATAGTACTTTGTGTACTCGAACACACAACTTTTGGGGCTTTTCAAATACTGAAACTCGATAACTAGGGAAAATGAGCACCAAATTCCTTAAACAAAGTGTCAAATTAATCAGCTATACGAGGCCTTTAAGATTCACAACACATCATCACTGCATCTTGTTGAATTTCCTAGAAATATAGTACTTTGTGTACTCGAACACACAACTTTTGTGACTTTTCATACTCTGAAACTCGATAACTACGGAAAATGAGGACCAAATTCCTTAAACAAAGTGTCAAATTAATCAGCACTACGAGGCCTTTAAGATTCACAACACATCATCACTGCATCTTGTTGAATTTCCGAGGAAAATAGTACTTTGTGTACTCGAACACACAACTTTTGTGACTTTTCAAATACTGAAACTCGATAACTACGGAAAATGAGGACCAAATTCCTTAAACAAAGTATCAAATTAATCAGCACTACGAGGCCTTTAAGATACACAACATATCAACTTTGCATATAGTTGAATTTCCAAGAAAAATAGTACTTTGTGTACTCGAACACACTACTTTTGTGACTTTTCAAACTCTAAAACTCGATAACTACGGACAATTAGTACCAAATTCCTTAAACAAAGTGTCAAATTAATCAGGTCTACGAGGCCTTTAAGATTCACAACACATCATCACTGGATCTTGTTAAATTTCCTAGAAAAATAGTACTTCGTGTTCTCGAACACATAAATTTTGTGACTTTTCAAATTCTGAAACTCGATAACTTCGGAAAATGAGGACCAAATTCCTTAAACAAAGTGTCAAATTAATCAGCTATACGAGGCCTTTAAGATTCACAACACATCATCACTGGATCTTGTTAAATTTCCTAGAAAAATAGTACTTTGTGTACTCGAACACACAACTTTTGGGGCTTTTCAAATACTGAAACTCGATAACTACGGAAAATGAGCACCAAATTCCTTAAACAAAGTGTCAAATTAATCAGCTATACGAGGCCTTTAAGATTCACAGCACATCATCACTGCATCTTGTTGAATTTCCTAGAAATATAGTACTTTGTGTACTCGAACACACAACTTTTGTGACTTTTCATACTCTGAAACTCGATAACTACGGAAAATGAGGACCAAATTCCTTAAACAAAGTGTCAAATTAATCAGCACTACGAGGCCTTTAAGATTCACAACACATCATCACTGCATCTTGTTGAATTTCCGAGGAAAATAGTACTTTGTGTACTCGAACACACAACTTTTGGGGCTTTTCAAATACTGAAACTCGATAACTACGGAAAATGAGCACCAAATTCCTTAAACAAAGTGTCAAATTAATCAGCTATACGAGGCCTTTAAGATTCACAACACATCATCTTTGCATCTTGTTGAATTTCCAAGAAAAATAGTACTTTGTGTACTGGAACACACAACTTTTGGGGCTTTTCAAATACTGAAACTCGATAACTACGGAAAATGAGGACCAAATTCCTTAAACAAAGTGTCAAATTAATCAGCACTACGAGGCCTTTAAGATTCACAACACATCAACTTTGCATCTAGTTGAATTTCCAAGAAAAATAGTACTTTGTGTACTCGAACACACAACTTTTGGGACTTTTCAAATACTGAAACTCAATAACTACGGAAAATGAGTACCAAATTCCTTAAACAAAGTGTCAAATTAATCAGCACTACGAGGCCTTTAAGATTCACAACACATCATCTTTGCATCTAGTTGAATTTCCTAGAAATATAGTACTTTGTGTACTCGAACACACAACTTTTGGGACTTTTCAAATACTGAAACTCAATAACTACGGAAAATGAGTACCAAATTCCTTAAACAAAGTATCAAATTAATCAGCACTACGAGGCCTTTAAGATTCACAACATATCAACTTTGCATCTAGTTGAATTTCCAAGAAAAATAGTACTTTGTGCACTCGAACACACAACTTTTGGGGCTTTTCAAATACTGAAACTCGATAACTACGGAAAATGAGGACCAAATTCCTTAAACAAAGTGTCAAATTAATCAGCTCTACGAGGCCTTTAAGATGTCACAACACATCATCTTTGCATCTTGTTGAATTTCCAAGAAAAATAGTACTTTGTGTACTCGAACACACAACTTTTGTGACTTTTCATACTCTGGAACTCGATAACTTCGGAAAATGAGGACCAAATTCCTTAAACAAAGTGTCAAATTAATCAGCTCTACGAAGCCTTTAAGACGTCACAACACATCATCATTGCATCTAGTTGAATTTCCAAGAAAAATAGTACTTTGTGTTCTCGAACACACAACTTTTGTGACTTTTCAAATTCTGAAAGCCGATAACTTCGGAAAATGAGGACCAAATTCCTTAAACAAAGTGTCAAATTAATCAGCTCTACGAGGCCTTTAAGATTCACAACACATCATCACTGCATCTTGTTGAATTTCCTAGAAAAATAGTACTTCGTCTTCTCGAACACATAAATTTTGTGACTTTTCAAATTCTGAAACTCGATAACTACGGAAAATGAGGACCAAATTCCTTAAACAATGTGTCAAATTAATCAGCTCTACGAGGCCTTTAAGATTCACAACACATCATCTTTGCATCTTGATGAATTTCCAAGAAAAATAGTACTTTGTGTACTCGAACACACTACTTTTGTGACTTTTCAAACTCTAAAACTCGATAACTACGGACAATTAGTACCAAATTCCTTAAACAAAGTGTCAAATTAATCAGGTCTACGAGGCCTTTAAGATTCACAACACATCAACTTTGCATCTAGTTGAATTTCCAAGAAAAATAGTACTTTGTGTACTCGAACACACAACTTTTGTGACTTTTCAAATACTGAAACTCGATAACTACGGAAAAGGAGGACCAAATTCCTTAAACAAAGTGTCAAATTAATCAGCTATACGAGGCCTTTAAGATTCACAACACATCAACTTTGCATCTTGTTGAATTTCCAAGAAAAATAGTACTTTGTGTACTCGAACACACAACTTTTGGGGCTTTTCAAATACTGAAACTCGATAACTACGGAAAATGAGGACCAAATTCCTTAAACAAAGTGTCAAATTAATCAGCTCTACGAGGCCTTTAAGATGTCACAACACATCATCTTTGCATCTTGTTGAATTTCCAAGAAAAATAGTACTTTGTGTACTCGAACACACAACTTTTGTGACTTTTCATACTCTGAAACTCGATAACTTCGGAAAATGAGGACCAAATTCCTTAAACAAAGTGTCAAATTAATCAGCTCTACGAAGCCTTTAAGACGTCACAACACATCACCATTGCATCTAGTTGAATTTCCAAGAAAAATAGTACTTTGTGTTCTCGAACACACAACTTTTGTGACTTTTCAAATTCTGAAAGCCGATAACTTCGGAAAATGAGGACCAAATTCCTTAAACAAAGTGTCAAATTAATCAGCTCTACGAGGCCTTTAAGATTCACAACACATCATCACTGCATCTTGTTGAATTTCCTAGAAAAATAGTACTTCGTCTTCTCGAACACATAAATTTTGTGACTTTTCAAATTCTGAAACTCGATAACTACGGAAAATGAGGACCAAATTCCTTAAACAATGTGTCAAATTAATCAGCTCTACGAGGCCTTTAAGATGTCACAACACATCATCTTTGCATCTTGATGAATTTCCAAGAAAAATAGTACTTTGTGTACTCGAACACACTACTTTTGTGACTTTTCAAACTCTAAAACTCGATAACTACGGACAATTAGTACCAAATTCCTTAAACAAAGTGTCAAATTAATCAGGTCTACGAGGCCTTTAAGATTCACAACACATCAACTTTGCATCTAGTTGAATTTCCAAGAAAAATAGTACTTTGTGTACTCGAACACACAACTTTTGTGACTTTTCAAATACTGAAACTTGATAACTACGGAAAATGAGGACCAAATTCCTTAAACAAAGTATCAAATTAATCAGCACTACGAGGCCTTTAAGATACACAACATATCAACTTTGCATCTAGTTGAATTTCCAAGAAAAATAGTACTTTGTGTACTCGAACACACAACTTTTGGGGCTTTTCAAATACTGAAACTCGATAACTACGGAAAATGAGGACCAAATTCCTTAAACAAAGTGTCAAATTAATCAGCTCTACGAGGCCTTTAAGATGTCACAACACATCATCTTTGCATCTTGTTGAATTTCCAAGAAAAATAGTATTTTGTGTACTCGAACACACAACTTTTGGGGCTTTTCAAATACTGAATCTCGATAACTACGGAAAATGAGGACCAAATTCCTTAAACAAAGTGTCAAATTAATCAGCTATACGAGGCCTTTAAGATTCACAACACATCAACTTTGCATCTTGTTGAATTTCCAAGAAAAATAGTACTTTGTGTACTCGAACACACAACTTTTGTGACTTTTCATACTCTGAAACTCGATAACTTCGGAAAATGAGGACCAAATTCCTTACACAAAGTGTCAAATTAATCAGCTCTACGAGGCCTTTAAGATTAACAACACATCATCACTGCATCTTGTTGAATTTCCTAGAAAAATAGTACTTTGTGTACTCGAACACACAACTTTTGTGACTTTTCATACTCTGAAACTCGGTAACTTCGGAAAATGAGGACCAAATTCCTTAAACAAAGTGTCAAATTAATCAGCTCTACGAAGCCTTTAAGATGTCACAACACATCCTCATTGCATCTAGTTGAATTTCCAAGAAAAATAGTACTTTGTGTTCTCGAACACACAACTTTTGTGACTTTTCAAATTCTGAAAGCCGATAACTTCGGAAAATGAGGACCAAATTCCTTAAACAAAGTGTCAAATTAATCAGCTCTACGAGGCCTTTAAGATTCACAACACATCATCACTGCATCTTGTTGAATTTCCTAGAAAAATAGTACTTCGTCTTCTCGAACACATAAATTTTGTGACTTTTCAAATTCTGAAACTCGATAACTACGGAAAATGAGGACCAAATTCCTTAAACAATGTGTCAAATTAATCAGCTCTACGAGGCCTTTAAGATGTCACAACACATCATCTTTGCATCTTGATGAATTTCCAAGAAAAATAGTACTTTGTGTACTCGAACACTACTTTTGTGACTTTTCAAACTCTAAAACTCGATAACTACGGACAATTAGTACCAAATTCCTTAAACAAAGTGTCAAATTAATCAGGTCTACGAGGCCTTTAAGATTCACAACACATCATCACTGGATCTTGTTAAATTTCCTAGAAAAATAGTACTTCGTGTTCTCGAACACATAAATTTTGTGACTTTTCAAATTCTGACACTCGATAACTTCGGAAAATGAGGACCAAATTCCTTAAACAAAGTGTCAAATTAATCAGCTATACGAGGCCTTTAAGATTCACAACACATCATCACTGCATCTTGTTGAATTTCCGAGGAAAATAGTACTTTGTGTACTCGAACACACAACTTTTGGGGCTTTTCAAATACTGAAACTCGATAACTACGGAAAATGAGGACCAAATTCCTTAAACAAAATGTCAAATTAAGCAGCTCTACGAGGCCTTTAAGATTCACAACACATCGTCACTGCATCTTGTTGAATTTCCTAGAAAAATAGTACTTTGTGTACTCGAACACACAACTTTTGTGACTTTTCATACTCTGAAACTCGATAACTACGGAAAATGAGTACCAAATTCCTTAAACAAAGTGTCAAATTAATCAGCACTACGAGGCCTTTAAGATTCACAACACATCATCTTTGCTTCTAGTTGAATTTCCTAGAAAAATAGTACTTTGTGTACTCGAACACACAACTTTTGTGACTTTTCAAATACTGATACTCGATAACTACGGAAAATGAGTACCAAATTCCTTAAACAAAGTGTCAAATTAATCAGCTCTACGAAGCCTTTAAGATGTCACAACACATCATCATTGCATCTAGTTGAATTTCCAAGAAAAATAGTACTTTGTGTTCTCGAACACACAACTTTTGTGACTTTTCAAATTCTGAAAGCCGATAACTTCGGAAAATGAGGACCAAATTCCTTAAACAAAGTGTCAAATTAATCAGCACTACGAGGCCTTTAAGATTCACAACACATCAACTTTGCATCTAGTTGAATTTCCTAGAAAAATAGTACTTTATGTACTCGAACACACAACTTTTGTGACTTTTCAAATACTGAAACTTGATAACTACGGAAAATGAGGACCAAATTCCTTAAACAAAGTATCAAATTAATCAGCACTACGAGGCCTTTAAGATACACAACATATCAACTTTGCATCTAGTTGAATTTCCAAGAAAAATAGTACTTTGTGTACTCGAACACACAACTTTTGGGGCTTTTCAAATACTGAAACTCGATAACTACGGAAAATGAGGACCAAATTCCTTAAACAAAGTGTCAAATTAATCAGCTCTACGAGGCCTTTAAGATGTCACAACACATCATCTTTGCATCTTGTTGAATTTCCAAGAAAAATAGTATTTTGTGTACTCGAACACACAACTTTTGGGGCTTTTCAAATACTGAATCTCGATAACTACGGAAAATGAGGACCAAATTCCTTAAACAAAGTGTCAAATTAATCAGCTATACGAGGCCTTTAAGATTCACAACACATCAACTTTGCATCTTGTTGAATTTCCAAGAAAAATAGTACTTTGTGTACTCGAACACACAACTTTTGTGACTTTTCATACTCTGAAACTCGATAACTTCGGAAAATGAGGACCAAATTCCTTACACAAAGTGTCAAATTAATCAGCTCTACGAGGCCTTTAAGATTAACAACACATCATCACTGCATCTTGTTGAATTTCCTAGAAAAATAGTACTTTGTGTACTCGAACACACAACTTTTGTGACTTTTCATACTCTGAAACTCGGTAACTTCGGAAAATGAGGACCAAATTCCTTAAACAAAGTGTCAAATTAATCAGCTCTACGAAGCCTTTAAGATGTCACAACACATCCTCATTGCATCTAGTTGAATTTCCAAGAAAAATAGTACTTTGTGTTCTCGAACACACAACTTTTGTGACTTTTCAAATTCTGAAAGCCGATAACTTCGGAAAATGAGGACCAAATTCCTTAAACAAAGTGTCAAATTAATCAGCTCTACGAGGCCTTTAAGATTCACAACACATCATCACTGCATCTTGTTGAATTTCCTAGAAAAATAGTACTTCGTCTTCTCGAACACATAAATTTTGTGACTTTTCAAATTCTGAAACTCGATAACTACGGAAAATGAGGACCAAATTCCTTAAACAATGTGTCAAATTAATCAGCTCTACGAGGCCTTTAAGATGTCACAACACATCATCTTTGCATCTTGATGAATTTCCAAGAAAAATAGTACTTTGTGTACTCGAACACTACTTTTGTGACTTTTCAAACTCTAAAACTCGATAACTACGGACAATTAGTACCAAATTCCTTAAACAAAGTGTCAAATTAATCAGGTCTACGAGGCCTTTAAGATTCACAACACATCATCACTGGATCTTGTTAAATTTCCTAGAAAAATAGTACTTCGTGTTCTCGAACACATAAATTTTGTGACTTTTCAAATTCTGACACTCGATAACTTCGGAAAATGAGGACCAAATTCCTTAAACAAAGTGTCAAATTAATCAGCTATACGAGGCCTTTAAGATTCACAACACATCATCACTGCATCTTGTTGAATTTCCGAGGAAAATAGTACTTTGTGTACTCGAACACACAACTTTTGGGGCTTTTCAAATACTGAAACTCGATAACTACGGAAAATGAGGACCAAATTCCTTAAACAAAATGTCAAATTAAGCAGCTCTACGAGGCCTTTAAGATTCACAACACATCGTCACTGCATCTTGTTGAATTTCCTAGAAAAATAGTACTTTGTGTACTCGAACACACAACTTTTGTGACTTTTCATACTCTGAAACTCGATAACTACGGAAAATGAGTACCAAATTCCTTAAACAAAGTGTCAAATTAATCAGCACTACGAGGCCTTTAAGATTCACAACACATCATCTTTGCTTCTAGTTGAATTTCCTAGAAAAATAGTACTTTGTGTACTCGAACACACAACTTTTGTGACTTTTCAAATACTGATACTCGATAACTACGGAAAATGAGTACCAAATTCCTTAAACAAAGTGTCAAATTAATCAGCTCTACGAAGCCTTTAAGATGTCACAACACATCATCATTGCATCTAGTTGAATTTCCAAGAAAAATAGTACTTTGTGTTCTCGAACACACAACTTTTGTGACTTTTCAAATTCTGAAAGCCGATAACTTCGGAAAATGAGGACCAAATTCCTTAAACAAAGTGACAAATTAATCAGCACTACGAGGCCTTTAAGATTCACAACACATCAACTTTGCATCTAGTTGAATTTCCTAGAAAAATAGTACTTTATGTACTCGAACACACAACTTTTGTGACTTTTCAAATTCTGAAACTCGATAACTACGGAAAGTGAGGACCAAATTCCTTAAACAAAATGTCAAATTAATCAGCACTACGAGGCCTTTAAGATTCACAACACATCAACTTTGCATCTAGTTGAATTTCCCAGAAAAATACTACTTTGTGTACTCGAACACACAACTTTTGGGGCTTTTCAATTTCTGAAACTCGATAACTACGGAAAATGAGGACCAAATTCCTTAAACAAAGTGTCAAATTAATCAGCACTACGAGGCCTTTAAGATTCACAACACATCAACTTTGCATCTAGTTGAATTTCCTAGAAAAATAGTACTTTGTGTACTCGAACACACAACTTTTGTGACTTTTCAAATTCTGAAACTCGATAACTACGGAAAGTGAGGACCAAATTCCTTAAACAAAGTGTCAAATTAATCAGCTATACGAGGCCTTTAAGATTCACAACACATCATCACTGCATCTTGTTGAATTTCCTAGAAAAATAGTACTTTGTGTACTCGAACACACAACTTTTGTGACTTTTCATACTCTGAAACTCGATAACTTCGGAAAATGAGGACCAAATTCCTTAAACAAAGTGTCAAATTAATCAGCTCTACGAAGCCTTTAAGATGTCACAACACATCATCATTGCATCTAGTTGAATTTCCAAGAAAAATAGTACTTTGTGTTCTCGAACACACAACTTTTGTGACTTTTCAAATTCTGAAAGCCGATAACTTCGGAAAATGAGGACCAAATTCCTTAAACAAAATGTCAAATTAAGCAGCTCTACGAGGCCTTTAAGATTCACAACACATCGTCACTGCATCTTGTTGAATTTCCTAGAAAAATAGTACTTTGTGTACTCGAACACACAACTTTTGTGACTTTTCATACTCTGAAACTCGATAACTTCGGAAAATGAGGACCAAATTCCTTAAACAAAGTGTCAAATTAATCAGCTCTACGAAGCCTTTAAGATGTCACAACACATCATCATTGCATCTAGTTGAATTTCCAAGAAAAATAGTACTTTGTGTTCTCGAACACACAACTTTTGTGACTTTTCAAATTCTGAAAGCCGATAACTTCGGAAAATGAGGACCAAATTCCTTAAACAAAGTGACAAATTAATCAGCACTACGAGGCCTTTAAGATTCACAACACATCAACTTTGCATCTAGTTGAATTTCCAAGAAAAATAGTACTTTGTGTACTCGAACACACAACTTTTGGGACTTTTCAAATACTGAAACTCGATAACTACGGAAAATGAGGACCAAATTCCTTAAACAAAGTGTCAAATTAATCAGCTCTACGAAGCCTTTAAGATGTCACAACACATCATCATTGCATCTAGTTGAATTTCCAAGAAAAATAGTACTTTGTGTTCTCGAACACACAACTTTTGTGACTTTTCAAATTCTGAAAGCCGATAACTTCGGAAAATGAGGACCAAATTCCTTAAACAAAGTGTCAAATTAATCAGCTCTACGAGGCCTTTAAGATTCACAACACATCATCACTGCATCTTGTTGAATTTCCTAGAAAAATAGTACTTCGTCTTCTCGAACACATAAATTTTGTGACTTTTCAAATTCTGAAACTCGATAACTACGGAAAATGAGGACCAAATTCCTTAAACAATGTGTCAAATTAATCAGCTCTACGAGGCCTTTAAGATGTCACAACACATCATCTTTGCATCTTGATGAATTTCCAAGAAAAATAGTACTTTGTGTACTCGAACACACTACTTTTGTGACTTTTCAAACTCTAAAACTCGATAACTACGGACAATTAGTACCAAATTCCTTAAACAAAGTGTCAAATTAATCAGGTCTACGAGGCCTTTAAGATTCACAACACATCATCTTTGCATCTTGTTGAATTTCCAAGAAAAATAGTACTTTTTGTACTCGAACACACAACCTTTGTGACTTTTCAAACTCTGAAACTCGATAACTACGGAAAATGAGGACCAAATTCCTTAAACAAAGTGTCAAATTAATCAGCTATACGAGGCTTTTAAGATTCACAACACATCAGCTTTGCATCTTGATGAATTTCCAAGAAAAATAGTACTTTGTGTACTCGAACACACAACTTTTGGGTCTTTTCAAATAATGAAACTCAATAACTACGGAAAATGAGTACCAAATTCCTTAAACAAAGTGTCAAATTAATCAGCACTACGAGGCCTTTAAGATTCACAACACATCAACTTTGCATCTAGTTGAATTTCCTAGAAAAATAGTACTTTGTGAACTCGAACACACAACTTTTGGGACTTTTCAAATACTGAAACTCAATAACTACGGAAAATGAGTACCAAATTCCTTAAACAAAGTGTCAAATTAATCAGCACTACGAGGCCTTTAAGATTCACAACACATCATCTTTGCATCTAGTTGAATTTCCAAGAAAAATAGTACTTTGTGTACTCGAACAGACAACTTTTATGACTTTTCAAACTCTGAAACTCGATAACTACGGAAAATGAGGACCAAATTCCTTAAACAAAGTGTCAAATTAATCAGCACTACGAGGCCTTTAAGATTCACATCACATCAACTTTGCATCTAGTTGAATTTCCAAGAAAAATAGTACTTTGTGTACTCGAACACACAACTTTTGTGACTTTTCAAACTCTAAAACTCGATAACTACGGAAAATGAGTACCAAATTCCTTAAACAAAGTGTCAAATTAATCAGCACTACGAGGCCTTTAAGATTCACAACACATCATCTTTGCTTCTAGTTGAATTTCCTAGAAAAATAGTACTTTGTGTACTCGAACACACAACTTTTGGGACTTTTCAAATACTGATACTCGATAACTACGGAAAATGAGTACCAAATTCCTTAAACAAAGTGTCAAATTAATCAGCACTACGAGGCCTTTAAGATTCACAACACATCAACTTTGCATCTAGTTAAATTTCCTAGAAAAATAGTACTTTGTGTACTCGAACACATAACTTTTGTGACTTTTCATACTCTGAAACTCGATAACTTCGGAAAATGAGGACCAAATTCCTTAAACAAAATGTCAAATTAATCAGCACTACGAGGCCTTTAAGATTCACAACACATCAACTTTGCATCTAGTTGAATTTCCTAGAAAAATAGTACTTTGTGTACTCGAACACACAACTTTTGTGACTTTTCAAATTCTGAAACTCGATAACTACGGAAAGTGAGGACCAAATTCCTTAAACAAAATGTCAAATTAATCAGCACTACGAGGCCTTTAAGATTCACAACACATCAACTTTGCATCTAGTTGAATTTCCAAGAAAAATAGTACTTTGTGTACTCGAACACACAACTTTTGTGACTTTTCAAATTCTGAAACTCGATAACTACGGAAAGTGAGGACCAAATTCCTTAAACAAAATGTCAAATTAATCAGCACTACGAGGCCTTTAAGATTCACAACACATCAACTTTGCATCTAGTTGAATTTCCTAGAAAAATAGTACTTTGTGTACTCGAACACACAACTTTTGTGACTTTTCAAATTCTGAAACTCGATAACTACGGAAAGTGAGGACCAAATTCCTTAAACAAAATGTCAAATTAATCAGCACTACGAGGCCTTTAAGATTCACAACACATCAACTTTGCATCTAGTTGAATTTCCAAGAAAAATAGTACTTTGTGTACTCGAACACACAACTTTTGTGACTTTTCAATTTCTGAAACTCGATAACTACGGAAAGTGAGGACCAAATTCCTTAAACAAAATGTCAAATTAATCAGCTCTACGAGGCCTTTAAGATTCACAACACATCATCTTTGCATCTAGTTGAATTTCCTAGAAATATAGTACTTTGTGTACTGGAACACACAACTTTTGGGGCTTTTCAAATACTGAAACTCGATAACTACGGAAAATGAGGACCAAATTCCTTAAACAAAGTGTCAAATTAATCAGCTATACGAGGCCTTTAAGATTCACAACACATCATCACTGCATCTTGTTGAATTTCCTAGAAAAATAGTACTTTGTGTACTCGAACACACAACTTTTGTGACTTTTCATACTCTGAAACTCGATAACTTCGGAAAATGAGGACCAAATTCCTTACACAAAGTGTCAAATTAATCAGCTCTACGAGGCCTTTAAGATTCACAACACATCATCACTGCATCTTGTTGAATTTCCTAGAAAAATAGTACTTTGTGTACTCGAACACACAACTTTTGTGACTTTTCAAATACTGAAACTCGATAACTACGGAAAATGAGGACCAAATTCCTTAAACAAAGTGTCAAATTAATCAGCACTACGAGGCCTTTAAGATTCACAACATATCAACTTTGCATCTAGTTGAATTTCCAAGAAAAATAGTACTTTGTGTACTCGAACACACAACTTTTGTGGCTTTTCAAATACTGAAACTCGATAACTACGGAAAATGAGGACCAAATTCCTTAAACAAAGTGTCAAATTAATCAGCTCTACGAGGCCTTTAAGATGTCACAACACATCATCTTTGCATCTTGTTGAATTTCCAAGAAAAATAGTATTTTGTGTACTCGAACACACAACTTTTGGGACTTTTCAAATACTGAAACTCGATAACTACGGAAAATGAGGACCAAATTCCTTAAACAAAGTGTCAAATTAATCAGCTATACGAGGCCTTTAAGATTCACAACACATCATCTTTGCATCTTGTTGAATTTCCAAGAAAAATAGTACTTTGTGTACTCGAACACACAACTTTTGGGACTTTTCAAATACTAAAACTCGATAACTACGGAAAATGAGGACCAAATTCCTTAAACAAAATGTCAAATTAAGCAGCTCTACGAGGCCTTTAAGATTCACAACACATCGTCACTGCATCTTGTTGAATTTCCTAGAAAAATAGTACTTTGTGTACTCGAACACACAACTTTTGTGACTTTTCATACTCTGAAACTCGATAACTTCGGAAAATGAGGACCAAATTCCTTAAACAAAGTGTCAAATTAATCAGCACTACGAGGCCTTTAAGATTCACAACACATCAACTTTGCATCTTGTTGAATTTCCAAGAAAAATAGTACTTTTTGTACTCGAACCCACAACTTTTATGACTTTTCAAACTCTGAAACTCGATAACTACGGACAATTAGTACCAAATTCCTTAAACAAAGTGTCAAATTAATCAGCTCTACGAAGCCTTTAAGATGTCACAACACATCATCATTGCATCTAGTTGAATTTCCAAGAAAAATAGTACTTTGTGTTCTCGAACACACAACTTTTGTGACTTTTCAAATTCTGAAAGCCGATATCTTCGGAAAATGAGGACCAAATTCCTTAAACAAAGTGACAAATTAATCAGCACTACGAGGCCTTTAAGATTCACAACACATCAACTTTGCATCTAGTTGAATTTCCAAGAAAAATAGTACTTTGTGTACTCGAACACACAACTTTTGTGACTTTTCATACTCTGAAACTCGATAACTTCGGAAAATGAGGACCAAATTCCTTAAACAAAGTGTCAAATTAATCAGCTCTACGAAGCCTTTAAGATGTCACAACACATCATCATTGCATCTAGTTGAATTTCCAAGAAAAATAGTACTTTGTGTTCTCGAACACACAACTTTTGTGACTTTTCAAATTCTGAAAGCCGATAACTTCGGAAAATGAGGACCAAATTCCTTAAACAAAGTGTCAAATTAATCAGCACTACGAGACCTTTAAGATTCACAACACATCAACTTTGCATCTTGTTGAATTTCCAAGAAAAATAGTACTTTTTGTACTCGAACCCACAACTTTTATGACTTTTCAAACTCTGAAACTCGATAACTACGGACAATTAGTACCAAATTCCTTAAACAAAGTGTCAAATTAATCAGCTCTACGAAGCCTTTAAGATGTCACAACTCATCATCATTGCATCTAGTTGAATTTCCAAGAAAAATAGTACTTTGTGTTCTCGAACACACAACTTTTGTGACTTTTCAAATTCTGAAAGCCGATAACTTCGGAAAATGAGGACCAAATTCCTTAAACAAAGTGACAAATTAATCAGCACTACGAGGCCTTTAAGATTCACAACACATCAACTTTGCATCTAGTTGAATTTCCAAGAAAAATAGTACTTTGTGTACTCGAACACACAACTTTTGTGACTTTTCATACTCTGAAACTCGATAACTTCGGAAAATGAGGACCAAATTCCTTAAACAAAGTGTCAAATTAATCAGCTCTACGAAGCCTTTAAGATGTCACAACACATCATCATTGCATCTAGTTGAATTTCCAAGAAAAATAGTACTTTGTGTTCTCGAACACACAACTTTTGTGACTTTTCAAATTCTGAAAGCCGATAACTTCGGAAAATGAGGACCAAATTCCTTAAACAAAGTGTCAAATTAATCAGCACTACGAGACCTTTAAGATTCACAACACATCAACTTTGCATCTTGTTGAATTTCCAAGAAAAATAGTACTTTTTGTACTCGAACCCACAACTTTTATGACTTTTCAAACTCTGAAACTCGATAACTACGGACAATTAGTACCAAATTCCTTAAACAAAGTGTCAAATTAATCAGCTCTACGAAGCCTTTAAGATGTCACAACTCATCATCATTGCATCTAGTTGAATTTCCAAGAAAAATAGTACTTTGTGTTCTCGAACACACAACTTTTGTGACTTTTCAAATTCTGAAAGCCGATAACTTCGGAAAATGAGGACCAAATTCCTTAAACAAAGTGACAAATTAATCAGCACTACGAGGCCTTTAAGATTCACAACACATCAACTTTGCATCTAGTTGAATTTCCAAGAAAAATAGTACTTTGTGTACTCGAACACACAACTTTTGGGACTTTTCAAATACTGAAACTCGATAACTACGGAAAATGAGGACCAAATTCTTTAAACAAAGTGTCAAATTAATCAGCACTACGAGGCCTTTAAGATTCACAACACATCATCTTTGCATCTAGTTGAATTTCCAAGAAAAATAGTACTTTGTGTTCTCGAACACACAACTTTTGTGACTTTTCAAATTCTGAAAGCCGATAACTTCGGAAAATGAGGACCAAATTCCTTAAACAAAGTGACAAATTAATCAGCACTACGAGGCCTTTAAGATTCACAACATATCAACTTTGCATCTAGTTGAATTTCCAAGAAAAATAGTACTTTGTGTACTCGAACACACAACTTTTGGGACTTTTCAAATACTGAAACTCGATAACTACGGAAAATCAGGACCAAATTCCTTAAACAAAGTGTCAAATTAATCAGCTCTACGAGGCCTTTAAGATTCACAACACATCATCACTGGATCTTGTTAAATTTCCTAGAAAAATAGTACTTCGTGTTCTCGAACACATAAATTTTGTGACTTTTCAAATTCTGACACTCGATAACTACGGACAATTAGTACCAAATTCCTTAAACAAAATGTCAAATTAATCAGCACTACGAGGCCTTTAAGATTCACAACACATCAACTTTGCATCTAGTTGAATTTCCAAGAAAAATAGTACTTTGTGTACTCGAACACACAACTTTTGGGACTTTTCAAATACTGAAACTCGATAACTACGGAAAATGAGGACCAAATTCCTTAAACAAAGTGTCAAATTAATCAGCTCTTCGAGGCCTTTAAAATGTCACAACACATCATCTTTGCATCTTGATGAATTTCCAAGAAATATAGTACTTTGTGTACTCGAACACACAACTTTTGTGACTTTTCAAACTCTGAAACTCGATAACTACGGAAAATGAGTACCAAATTCCTTAAACAAAGTGTCAAATTAATCAGCTCTTCGAGGCCTTTAAAATGTCACAACACATCAACTTGGCATCTAGTTGAATTTCCAAGAAAAATAGTACTTCGTGTTCTCGAACACATAAATTTTGTGACTTTTCAAATTCTGACACTCGATAACTTCGGAAAATGAGGACCAAATTCCTTACACAAAGTGTCAAATTAATCAGCTCTACGAGGCCTTTAAGATTCACAACACATCGTCACTGCATCTTGTTGAATTTTCTAGGAAAATAGTACTTCGTGTTCTCGAACACATAAATTTTGTGACTTTTCAAATTCTGACACTCGATAACTACGGAAAATGAGTACCAAATTTCTTAAACAAAGTGTCAAATTAATCAGCACTACGAGGCGTTTAAGATTCACAACACATCATCTTTGCATCTTGATGAATTTCCAAGAAACATAGTACTTTTTGTACCCGAACCCACAACTTTTATGACTTTTCAAACTCTGAAACTCGATAACTACGGAAAATGAGGACCAAATTCCTTAAACAAAGTGTCAAATTAATCAGCACTACGAGGCCTTTAAGATTCACATCACATCAACTTTGCATCTAGTTGAATTTCCAAGAAAAATAGTACTTTGTGTACTCGAACACACAACTTTTGGGACTTTTCAAATACTGAAACTCAATAACTACGGAAAATGAGTACCAAATTCCTTAAACAAAGTGTCAAATTAATCAGCACTACGAGGCCTTTAAGATTCACAACACATCATCTTTGCATCTAGTTGAATTTCCAAGAGAAATAGTACTTTGTGTACTCGAACACACAACTTTTATGACTTTTCAAATACTGAAACTCGCTAACTACGGAAAATGAGTACCAAATTTCTTAAACAAAGTGTCAAATTAATCAGCACTACGAGGCGTTTAAGATTCACAACACATCATCTTTGCATCTTGATGAATTTCCAAGAAAAATAGTACTTTTTGTACCCGAACCCACAACTTTTATGACTTTTCAAACTCTGAAACTCGATAACTACGGAAAATGAGGACCAAATTCCTTAAACAAAGTGTCAAATTAATCAGCACTACGAGGCCTTTAAGATTCACATCACATCAACTTTGCATCTAGTTGAATTTCCAAGAAAAATAGTACTTTGTGTACTCGAACACACAACTTTTGTGACTTTTCAAACTCTAAAACTCGATAACTACGGAAAATGAGTACCAAATTCCTTAAACAAAGTGTCAAATTAATCAGCACTACGAGGCCTTTAAGATTCACAACACATCATCTTTGCTTCTAGTTGAATTTCCTAGAAAAATAGTACTTTGTGTACTCGAACACACAACTTTTGGGACTTTTCAAATACTGATACTCGATAACTACGGAAAATGAGTACCAAATTCCTTAAACAAAGTGTCAAATTAATCAGGTCTACGAGGCCTTTAAGATTCACAACACATCATCACTGCATCTTGTTAAATTTCCTAGAAAAATAGTACTTTGTGTACTCGAACACATAACTTTTGTGACTTTTCATACTCTGAAACTCGATAACTTCGGAAAATGAGGACCAAATTCCTTAAACAAAATGTCAAATTAATCAGCACTACGAGGCCTTTAAGATTCACAACACATCATCTTTGCATCTAGTTGAATTTCCAAGAAAAATAGTACTTTGTGTACTCGAACACACAACTTTTGTGACTTTTCAATTTCTGAAACTCGATAACTACGGAAAGTGAGGACCAAATTCCTTAAACAAAATGTCAAATTAATCAGCTCTACGAGGCCTTTAAGATTCACAACACATCGTCACTGCATCTTGTTGAATTTCCTAGAAAAATAGTACTTTGTGTACTCGAACACACAACTTTTGGGGCTTTTCAAATACTGAATCTCGATAACTACGGAAAATGAGGACCAAATTCCTTAAACAAAGTGTCTAATTAATCAGCTCTACGAGGCCTTTAAGATTCACAACACATCAACTTTGCATCTAGTTGAATTTCCTAGAAAAATAGTACTTTGTGTACTCGAACACACAACTTTTGTGACTTTTCAAATTCTGAAACTCGATAACTACGGAAAGTGAGGACCAAATTCCTTAAACAAAATGTCAAATTAATCAGCTCTACGAGGCCTTTAAGATTCACAACACATTGTCACTGCATCTTGTTGAATTTCCTAGAAAAATAGTACTTTGTGTACTCGAACACACAACTTTTGTGACTTTTCAAATTCTGAAACTCGATAACTACGGAAAGTGAGGACCAAATTCCTTAAACAAAATGTCAAATTAATCAGCACTACGAGGCCTTTAAGATTCACAACACATCAACTTTGCATCTAGTTGAATTTCCAAGAAAAATAGTACTTTGTGTACTCGAACACACAACTTTTGTGACTTTTCAATTTCTGAAACTCGATAACTACGGAAAGTGAGGACCAAATTCCTTAAACAAAATGTCAAATTAATCAGCTCTACGAGGCCTTTAAGATTCACAACACATCGTCACTGCATCTTGTTGAATTTCCTAGAAAAATAGTACTTTGTGTACTCGAACACACAACTTTTGGGGCTTTTCAAATACTGAATCTCGATAACTACGGAAAATGAGGACCAAATTCCTTAAACAAAGTGTCTAATTAATCAGCTCTACGAGGCCTTTAAGATGTCACAACACATCATCTTTGCATGTTGTTGAATTTCCAAGAAAAATAGTACTTTGTGTACTCGAACACACAACTTTTGGGACTTTTCAAATACTGAAACTCGATAACTACGGAAAATGAGTACCAAATTCCTTAAACAAAGTGTCAAATTAATCAGCTATACGAGGCCTTTAAGATTCACAACACATCATCTTTGCATCTTGTTGAATTTGCAAGAAAAATAGTACTTTTTGTTCTCGAACACACAAACTTTGTGACTTTTCAAACTCTGAATCTCGATAACTACGGAAAATGAGGACCAAATTCCTTAAACAAAGTGTCAAATTAATCAGCACTACGAGGC
Source organism: Euwallacea fornicatus (assembly GCF_040115645.1). Classification (NCBI taxonomy): domain Eukaryota; kingdom Metazoa; phylum Arthropoda; class Insecta; order Coleoptera; family Curculionidae; genus Euwallacea; species Euwallacea fornicatus. The sequence continues at coordinate 639,543 of NW_027096037.1, forward strand.
CTTTAAGATTCACAACACATCAAATTTGCATTTAGTTGAATTTCCAAGAAAAATAGTACTTTGTGTACTAGAACACACAACTTTTGGGGCTTTTCAAATACTAAAACTCGATAACTACGGAAAATGAGGACCAAATTCCTTAAACAAAGTGTCAAATTAATCAGCTATACGAGGCCTTTAAGATTCACAACACATCATCTTTGCATCTTGATGAATTTCCAAGAAAAATAGTACTTTGTGTACTAGAACACACAACTTTTGGGGCTTTTCAAATACTAAAACTCGATAACTACGGAAAATGAGGACCAAATTCCTTAAACAAAATGTCAAATTAAGCAGCTCTACGAGGCCTTTAAGATTCACAACACATCGTCACTGCATCTTGTTGAATTTCCTAGAAAAATAGTACTTTGTGTACTCGAACACACAACTTTTGTGACTTTTCATACTCTGAAACTCGATAACTTCGGAAAATGAGGACCAAATTCCTTAAACAAAGTGTCAAATTAATCAGCACTACGAGGCCTTTAAGATTCACAACACATCGTCACTGCATCTTGTTGAATTTCCAAGAAAAATAGTACTTTTTGTACTCGAACCCACAACTTTTATGACTTTTCAAACTCTGAAACTCGATAACTACGGACAATTAGTACCAAATTCCTTAAACAAAGTGTCAAATTAATCAGCTCTACGAAGCCTTTAAGATGTCACAACACATCATCATTGCATCTAGTTGAATTTCCAAGAAAAATAGTACTTTGTGTTCTCGAACACACAACTTTTGTGACTTTTCAAATTCTGAAAGCCGATAACTTCGGAAAATGAGGACCAAATTCCTTAAACAAAGTGACAAATTAATCAGCACTACGAGGCCTTTAAGATTCACAACACATCAACTTTGCATCTAGTTGAATTTCCAAGAAAAATAGTACTTTGTGTACTCGAACACACAACTTTTGGGACTTTTCAAATACTGAAACTCGATAACTACGGAAAATGAGGACCAAATTCCTTAAACAAAGTGTCAAATTAATCAGCTCTTCGAGGCCTTTAAAATGTCACAACACATCATCTTTGCATCTTGATGAATTTCCAAGAAATATAGTACTTTGTGTACTCGAACACACAACTTTTGTGACTTTTCAAACTCTGAAACTCGATAACTACGGAAAATGAGTACCAAATTCCTTAAACAAAGTGTCAAATTAATCAGCTCTTCGAGGCCTTTAAAATGTCACAACACATCAACTTGGCATCTAGTTGAATTTCCAAGAAAAATAGTACTTCGTGTTCTCGAACACATACATTTTGTGACTTTTCAAATTCTGACACTCGATAACTTCGGAAAATGAGGACCAAATTCCTTACACAAAGTGTCAAATTAATCAGCTCTTCGAGGCCTTTAAAATGTCACAACACATCATCTTTGCATCTTGATGAATTTCCAAGAAATATAGTACTTTGTGTACTCGAACACACAACTTTTTTGACATTTCAAACTCTGAAACTCGATAACTACGGAAAATGAGTACCAAATTCCTTAAACAAAGTGTCAAATTAATCAGCTCTTCGAGGCCTTTAAAATGTCACAACACATCAACTTGGCATCTAGTTGAATTTCCAAGAAAAATAGTACTTCGTGTTCTCGAACACATACATTTTGTGACTTTTCAAATTCTGACACTCGATAACTTCGGAAAATGAGGACCAAATTCCTTACACAAAGTGTCAAATTAATCAGCTCTACGAGGCCTTTAAGATTCACAACACATCGTCACTGCATCTTGTTGAATTTCCAAGAAAAATAGTACTTTTTGTACTCGAACCCACAACTTTTATGACTTTTCAAACTCTGAAACTCGATAACTACGGACAATTAGTACCAAATTCCTTAAACAAAGTGTCAAATTAATCAGCTCTACGAAGCCTTTAAGATGTCACAACACATCATCATTGCATCTAGTTGAATTTCCAAGAAAAATAGTACTTTGTGTACTAGAACACACAACTTTTGGGGCTTTTCAAATACTAAAACTCGATAACTACGGAAAATGAGGACCAAATTCCTTAAACAAAATGTCAAATTAAGCAGCTCTACGAGGCCTTTAAGATTCACAACACATCGTCACTGCATCTTGTTGAATTTCCTAGAAAAATAGTACTTTGTGTACTCGAACACACAACTTTTGTGACTTTTCAAATTCTGAAACTCGATAACTACGGAAAGTGAGGACCAAATTCCTTAAACAAAATGTCAAATTAATCAGCACTACGAGGCCTTTAAGATTCACAACACATCAACTTTGCATCTAGTTGAATTTCCTAGAAAAATAGTACTTTGTGTACTCGAACACACAACTTTTGTGACTTTTCAAATTCTGAAACTCGATAACTACGGAAAGTGAGGACCAAATTCCTTAAACAAAATGTCAAATTAATCAGCACTACGAGGCCTTTAAGATTCACAACACATCAACTTTGCATCTAGTTGAATTTCCAAGAAAAATAGTACTTTGTGTACTCGAACACACAACTTTTGTGACTTTTCAATTTCTGAAACTCGATAACTACGGAAAGTGAGGACCAAATTCCTTAAACAAAATGTCAAATTAATCAGCTCTACGAGGCCTTTAAGATTCACAACACATCGTCACTGCATCTTGTTGAATTTCCTAGAAAAATAGTACTTTGTGTACTCGAACACACAACTTTTGGGGCTTTTCAAATACTGAATCTCGATAACTACGGAAAATGAGGACCAAATTCCTTAAACAAAGTGTCTAATTAATCAGCTCTACGAGGCCTTTAAGATGTCACAACACATCATCTTTGCATGTTGTTGAATTTCCAAGAAAAATAGTACTTTGTGTACTCGAACACACAACTTTTGTGACTTTTCAATTTCTGAAACTCGATAACTACGGAAAGTGAGGACCAAATTCCTTAAACAAAATGTCAAATTAATCAGCTCTACGAGGCCTTTAAGATTCACAACACATCATCTTTGCATCTAGTTGAATTTCCTAGAAATATAGTACTTTGTGTACTGGAACACACAACTTTTGGGGCTTTTCAAATACTGAAACTCGATAACTACGGAAAATGAGGACCAAATTCCTTAAACAAAGTGTCAAATTAATCAGCTATACGAGGCCTTTAAGATTCACAACACATCATCACTGCATCTTGTTGAATTTCCTAGAAAAATAGTACTTTGTGTACTCGAACACACAACTTTTGTGACTTTTCATACTCTGAAACTCGATAACTTCGGAAAATGAGGACCAAATTCCTTACACAAAGTGTCAAATTAATCAGCTCTACGAGGCCTTTAAGATTCACAACACATCATCACTGCATCTTGTTGAATTTCCTAGAAAAATAGTACTTTGTGTACTCGAACACACAACTTTTGTGACTTTTCAAATACTGAAACTCGATAACTACGGAAAATGAGGACCAAATTCCTTAAACAAAGTGTCAAATTAATCAGCACTACGAGGCCTTTAAGATTCACAACATATCAACTTTGCATCTAGTTGAATTTCCAAGAAAAATAGTACTTTGTGTACTCGAACACACAACTTTTGTGGCTTTTCAAATACTGAAACTCGATAACTACGGAAAATGAGGACCAAATTCCTTAAACAAAGTGTCAAATTAATCAGCTCTACGAGGCCTTTAAGATGTCACAACACATCATCTTTGCATCTTGTTGAATTTCCAAGAAAAATAGTATTTTGTGTACTCGAACACACAACTTTTGGGACTTTTCAAATACTGAAACTCGATAACTACGGAAAATGAGGACCAAATTCCTTAAACAAAGTGTCAAATTAATCAGCTATACGAGGCCTTTAAGATTCACAACACATCATCTTTGCATTTTGTTGAATTTCCAAGAAAAATAGTACTTTGTGTACTCGAACACACAACTTTTGGGACTTTTCAAATACTGAAACTCGATAACTACGGAAAATGAGTACCAAATTCCTTAAACAAAGTGTCAAATTAATCAGCTATACGAGGCCTTTAAGATTCACAACACATCATCTTTGCATCTTGTTGAATTTGCAAGAAAAATAGTACTTTTTGTTCTCGAACACACAAACTTTGTGACTTTTCAAACTCTGAATCTCGATAACTACGGAAATTGAGGACCAAATTCCTTAAACAAAGTGTCAAATTAATCAGCACTACGAGGCCTTTAAGATTCACAACACATCAAATTTGCATTTAGTTGAATTTCCAAGAAAAATAGTACTTTGTGTACTAGAACACACAACTTTTGGGGCTTTTCAAATACTAAAACTCGATAACTACGGAAAATGAGGACCAAATTCCTTAAACAAAGTGTCAAATTAATCAGCTATACGAGGCCTTTAAGATTCACAACACATCATCTTTGCATCTTGATGAATTTCCAAGAAAAATAGTACTTTGTGTACTAGAACACACAACTTTTGGGGCTTTTCAAATACTAAAACTCGATAACTACGGAAAATGAGGACCAAATTCCTTAAACAAAATGTCAAATTAAGCAGCTCTACGAGGCCTTTAAGATTCACAACACATCGTCACTGCATCTTGTTGAATTTCCTAGAAAAATAGTACTTTGTGTACTCGAACACACAACTTTTGTGACTTTTCATACTCTGAAACTCGATAACTTCGGAAAATGAGGACCAAATTCCTTAAACAAAGTGTCAAATTAATCAGCACTACGAGGCCTTTAAGATTCACAACACATCAACTTTGCATCTTGTTGAATTTCCAAGAAAAATAGTACTTTTTGTACTCGAACCCACAACTTTTATGACTTTTCAAACTCTGAAACTCGATAACTACGGACAATTAGTACCAAATTCCTTAAACAAAGTGTCAAATTAATCAGCTCTACGAAGCCTTTAAGATGTCACAACACATCATCATTGCATCTAGTTGAATTTCCAAGAAAAATAGTACTTTGTGTTCTCGAACACACAACTTTTGTGACTTTTCAAATTCTGAAAGCTGATAACTTCGGAAAATGAGGACCAAATTCCTTAAACAAAGTGACAAATTAATCAGCACTACGAGGCCTTTAAGATTCACAACACATCAACTTTGCATCTAGTTGAATTTCCAAGAAAAATAGTACTTTGTGTACTCGAACACACAACTTTTGGGACTTTTCAAATACTGAAACTCGATAACTACGGAAAATGAGGACCAAATTCCTTAAACAAAGTGTCAAATTAATCAGCTCTTCGAGGCCTTTAAAATGTCACAACACATCATCTTTGCATCTTGATGAATTTCCAAGAAATATAGTACTTTGTGTACTCGAACACACAACTTTTGTGACTTTTCAAACTCTGAAACTCGATAACTACGGAAAATGAGTACCAAATTCCTTAAACAAAGTGTCAAATTAATCAGCTCTTCGAGGCCTTTAAAATGTCACAACACATCAACTTGGCATCTAGTTGAATTTCCAAGAAAAATAGTACTTCGTGTTCTCGAACACATAAATTTTGTGACTTTTCAAATTCTGACACTCGATAACTTCGGAAAATGAGGACCAAATTCCTTACACAAAGTGTCAAATTAATCAGCTCTACGAGGCCTTTAAGATTCACAACACATCGTCACTGCATCTTGTTGAATTTTCTAGGAAAATAGTACTTCGTGTTCTCGAACACATAAATTTTGTGACTTTTCAAATTCTGACACTCGATAACTACGGAAAATGAGTACCAAATTTCTTAAACAAAGTGTCAAATTAATCAGCACTACGAGGCGTTTAAGATTCACAACACATCATCTTTGCATCTTGATGAATTTCCAAGAAACATAGTACTTTTTGTACCCGAACCCACAACTTTTATGACTTTTCAAACTCTGAAACTCGATAACTACGGAAAATGAGGACCAAATTCCTTAAACAAAGTGTCAAATTAATCAGCACTACGAGGCCTTTAAGATTCACAACACATCATCTTTGCATCTAGTTGAATTTCCAAGAAAAATAGTACTTTGTGTACTCGAACACACAACTTTTATGACTTTTCAAATACTGAAACTCGCTAACTACGGAAAATGAGTACCAAATTTCTTAAACAAAGTGTCAAATTAATCAGCACTACGAGGCGTTTAAGATTCACAACACATCATCTTTGCATCTTGATGAATTTCCAAGAAAAATAGTACTTTTTGTACCCGAACCCACAACTTTTATGACTTTTCAAACTCTGAAACTCGATAACTACGGAAAATGAGGACCAAATTCCTTAAACAAAGTGTCAAATTAATCAGCACTACGAGGCCTTTAAGATTCACATCACATCAACTTTGCATCTAGTTGAATTTCCAAGAAAAATAGTACTTTGTGTACTCGAACACACAACTTTTGTGACTTTTCAAATTCTGAAACTCGATAACTACGGAAAGTGAGGACCAAATTCCTTAAACAAAATGTCAAATTAATCAGCACTACGAGGCCTTTAAGATTCACAACACATCAACTTTGCATCTAGTTGAATTTCCAAGAAAAATAGTACTTTGTGTACTCGAACACACAACTTTTGTGACTTTTCAATTTCTGAAACTCGATAACTACGGAAAGTGAGGACCAAATTCCTTAAACAAAATGTCAAATTAATCAGCTCTACGAGGCCTTTAAGATTCACAACACATCGTCACTGCATCTTGTTGAATTTCCTAGAAAAATAGTACTTTGTGTACTCGAACACACAACTTTTGGGGCTTTTCAAATACTGAATCTCGATAACTACGGAAAATGAGGACCAAATTCCTTAAACAAAGTGTCTAATTAATCAGCTCTACGAGGCCTTTAAGATGTCACAACACATCATCTTTGCATGTTGTTGAATTTCCAAGAAAAATAGTACTTTGTGTACTCGAACACACAACTTTTGTGACTTTTCAATTTCTGAAACTCGATAACTACGGAAAGTGAGGACCAAATTCCTTAAACAAAATGTCAAATTAATCAGCTCTACGAGGCCTTTAAGATTCACAACACATCATCTTTGCATCTAGTTGAATTTCCTAGAAATATAGTACTTTGTGTACTGGAACACACAACTTTTGGGGCTTTTCAAATACTGAAACTCGATAACTACGGAAAATGAGGACCAAATTCCTTAAACAAAGTGTCAAATTAATCAGCTATACGAGGCCTTTAAGATTCACAACACATCATCACTGCATCTTGTTGAATTTCCTAGAAAAATAGTACTTTGTGTACTCGAACACACAACTTTTGTGACTTTTCATACTCTGAAACTCGATAACTTCGGAAAATGAGGACCAAATTCCTTACACAAAGTGTCAAATTAATCAGCTCTACGAGGCCTTTAAGATTCACAACACATCATCACTGCATCTTGTTGAATTTCCTAGAAAAATAGTACTTTGTGTACTCGAACACACAACTTTTGTGACTTTTCAAATACTGAAACTCGATAACTACGGAAAATGAGGACCAAATTCCTTAAACAAAGTGTCAAATTAATCAGCACTACGAGGCCTTTAAGATTCACAACATATCAACTTTGCATCTAGTTGAATTTCCAAGAAAAATAGTACTTTGTGTACTCGAACACACAACTTTTGTGGCTTTTCAAATACTGAAACTCGATAACTACGGAAAATGAGGACCAAATTCCTTAAACAAAGTGTCAAATTAATCAGCTCTACGAGGCCTTTAAGATGTCACAACACATCATCTTTGCATCTTGTTGAATTTCCAAGAAAAATAGTATTTTGTGTACTCGAACACACAACTTTTGGGACTTTTCAAATACTGAAACTCGATAACTACGGAAAATGAGGACCAAATTCCTTAAACAAAGTGTCAAATTAATCAGCTATACGAGGCCTTTAAGATTCACAACACATCATCTTTGCATTTTGTTGAATTTCCAAGAAAAATAGTACTTTGTGTACTCGAACACACAACTTTTGGGACTTTTCAAATACTGAAACTCGATAACTACGGAAAATGAGTACCAAATTCCTTAAACAAAGTGTCAAATTAATCAGCTATACGAGGCCTTTAAGATTCACAACACATCATCTTTGCATCTTGTTGAATTTGCAAGAAAAATAGTACTTTTTGTTCTCGAACACACAAACTTTGTGACTTTTCAAACTCTGAATCTCGATAACTACGGAAAATGAGGACCAAATTCCTTAAACAAAGTGTCAAATTAATCAGCACTACGAGGCCTTTAAGATTCACAACACATCAAATTTGCATTTAGTTGAATTTCCAAGAAAAATAGTACTTTGTGTACTAGAACACACAACTTTTGGGGCTTTTCAAATACTAAAACTCGATAACTACGGAAAATGAGGACCAAATTCCTTAAACAAAGTGTCAAATTAATCAGCTATACGAGGCCTTTAAGATTCACAACACATCATCTTTGCATCTTGATGAATTTCCAAGAAAAATAGTACTTTGTGTACTAGAACACACAACTTTTGGGGCTTTTCAAATACTAAAACTCGATAACTACGGAAAATGAGGACCAAATTCCTTAAACAAAATGTCAAATTAAGCAGCTCTACGAGGCCTTTAAGATTCACAACACATCGTCACTGCATCTTGTTGAATTTCCTAGAAAAATAGTACTTTGTGTACTCGAACACACAACTTTTGTGACTTTTCATACTCTGAAACTCGATAACTTCGGAAAATGAGGACCAAATTCCTTAAACAAAGTGTCAAATTAATCAGCACTACGAGGCCTTTAAGATTCACAACACATCAACTTTGCATCTTGTTGAATTTCCAAGAAAAATAGTACTTTTTGTACTCGAACCCACAACTTTTATGACTTTTCAAACTCTGAAACTCGATAACTACGGACAATTAGTACCAAATTCCTTAAACAAAGTGTCAAATTAATCAGCTCTACGAAGCCTTTAAGATGTCACAACACATCATCATTGCATCTAGTTGAATTTCCAAGAAAAATAGTACTTTGTGTTCTCGAACACACAACTTTTGTGACTTTTCAAATTCTGAAAGCCGATAACTTCGGAAAATGAGGACCAAATTCCTTAAACAAAGTGACAAATTAATCAGCACTACGAGGCCTTTAAGATTCACAACACATCAACTTTGCATCTAGTTGAATTTCCAAGAAAAATAGTACTTTGTGTACTCGAACACACAACTTTTGGGGCTTTTCAAATACTGAATCTCGATAACTACGGAAAATGAGGACCAAATTCCTTAAACAAAGTGTCTAATTAATCAGCTCTACGAGGCCTTTAAGATGTCACAACACATCATCTTTGCATGTTGTTGAATTTCCAAGAAAAATAGTACTTTGTGTACTCGAACACACAACTTTTGTGACTTTTCAATTTCTGAAACTCGATAACTACGGAAAGTGAGGACCAAATTCCTTAAACAAAGTGTCAAATTAATCAGCTCTTCGAGGCCTTTAAAATGTCACAACACATCAACTTGGCATCTAGTTGAATTTCCAAGAAAAATAGTACTTCGTGTTCTCGAACACATAAATTTTGTGACTTTTCAAATTCTGACACTCGATAACTTCGGAAAATGAGGACCAAATTCCTTACACAAAGTGTCAAATTAATCAGCTCTACGAGGCCTTTAAGATTCACAACACATCGTCACTGCATCTTGTTGAATTTTCTAGGAAAATAGTACTTCGTGTTCTCGAACACATAAATTTTGTGACTTTTCAAATTCTGACACTCGATAACTACGGAAAATGAGTACCAAATTTCTTAAACAAAGTGTCAAATTAATCAGCACTACGAGGCGTTTAAGATTCACAACACATCATCTTTGCATCTTGATGAATTTCCAAGAAACATAGTACTTTTTGTACCCGAACCCACAACTTTTATGACTTTTCAAACTCTGAAACTCGATAACTACGGAAAATGAGGACCAAATTCCTTAAACAAAGTGTCAAATTAATCAGCACTACGAGGCCTTTAAGATTCACATCACATCAACTTTGCATCTAGTTGAATTTCCAAGAAAAATAGTACTTTGTGTACTCGAACACACAACTTTTGGGACTTTTCAAATACTGAAACTCAATAACTACGGAAAATGAGTACCAAATTCCTTAAACAAAGTGTCAAATTAATCAGCACTACGAGGCCTTTAAGATTCACAACACATCATCTTTGCATCTAGTTGAATTTCCAAGAAAAATAGTACTTTGTGTACTCGAACACACAACTTTTATGACTTTTCAAATACTGAAACTCGCTAACTACGGAAAATGAGTACCAAATTTCTTAAACAAAGTGTCAAATTAATCAGCACTACGAGGCGTTTAAGATTCACAACACATCATCTTTGCATCTTGATGAATTTCCAAGAAAAATAGTACTTTTTGTACCCGAACCCACAACTTTTATGACTTTTCAAACTCTGAAACTCGATAACTACGGAAAATGAGGACCAAATTCCTTAAACAAAGTGTCAAATTAATCAGCACTACGAGGCCTTTAAGATTCACATCACATCAACTTTGCATCTAGTTGAATTTCCAAGAAAAATAGTACTTTGTGTACTCGAACACACAACTTTTGTGACTTTTCAAACTCTAAAACTCGATAACTACGGAAAATGAGTACCAAATTCCTTAAACAAAGTGTCAAATTAATCAGCACTACGAGGCCTTTAAGATTCACAACACATCATCTTTGCTTCTAGTTGAATTTCCTAGAAAAATAGTACTTTGTGTACTCGAACACACAACTTTTGGGACTTTTCAAATACTGATACTCGATAACTACGGAAAATGAGTACCAAATTCCTTAAACAAAGTGTCAAATTAATCAGGTCTACGAGGCCTTTAAGATTCACAACACATCATCACTGCATCTTGTTAAATTTCCTAGAAAAATAGTACTTTGTGTACTCGAACACATAACTTTTGTGACTTTTCATACTCTGAAACTCGATAACTTCGGAAAATGAGGACCAAATTCCTTAAACAAAATGTCAAATTAATCAGCACTACGAGGCCTTTAAGATTCACAACACATCAACTTTGCATCTAGTTGAATTTCCTAGAAAAATAGTACTTTGTGTACTCGAACACACAACTTTTGTGACTTTTCAAATTCTGAAACTCGATAACTACGGAAAGTGAGGACCAAATTCCTTAAACAAAATGTCAAATTAATCAGCTCTACGAGGCCTTTAAGATTCACAACACATTGTCACTGCATCTTGTTGAATTTCCTAGAAAAATAGTACTTTGTGTACTCGAACACACAACTTTTGTGACTTTTCAAATTCTGAAACTCGATAACTACGGAAAGTGAGGACCAAATTCCTTAAACAAAATGTCAAATTAATCAGCACTACGAGGCCTTTAAGATTCACAACACATCAACTTTGCATCTAGTTGAATTTCCAAGAAAAATAGTACTTTGTGTACTCGAACACACAACTTTTGTGACTTTTCAATTTCTGAAACTCGATAACTACGGAAAGTGAGGACCAAATTCCTTAAACAAAATGTCAAATTAATCAGCTCTACGAGGCCTTTAAGATTCACAACACATCGTCACTGCATCTTGTTGAATTTCCTAGAAAAATAGTACTTTGTGTACTCGAACACACAACTTTTGGGGCTTTTCAAATACTGAATCTCGATAACTACGGAAAATGAGGACCAAATTCCTTAAACAAAGTGTCTAATTAATCAGCTCTACGAGGCCTTTAAGATGTCACAACACATCATCTTTGCATGTTGTTGAATTTCCAAGAAAAATAGTACTTTGTGTACTCGAACACACAACTTTTGGGACTTTTCAAATACTGAAACTCGATAACTACGGAAAATGAGTACCAAATTCCTTAAACAAAGTGTCAAATTAATCAGCTATACGAGGCCTTTAAGATTCACAACACATCATCTTTGCATCTTGTTGAATTTGCAAGAAAAATAGTACTTTTTGTTCTCGAACACACAAACTTTGTGACTTTTCAAACTCTGAATCTCGATAACTACGGAAAATGAGGACCAAATTCCTTAAACAAAGTGTCAAATTAATCAGCACTACGAGGCCTTTAAGATTCACAACACATCAAATTTGCATTTAGTTGAATTTCCAAGAAAAATAGTACTTTGTGTACTAGAACACACAACTTTTGGGGCTTTTCAAATACTAAAACTCGATAACTACGGAAAATGAGGACCAAATTCCTTAAACAAAGTGTCAAATTAATCAGCTATACGAGGCCTTTAAGATTCACAACACATCATCTTTGCATCTTGATGAATTTCCAAGAAAAATAGTACTTTGTGTACTAGAACACACAACTTTTGGGGCTTTTCAAATACTAAAACTCGATAACTACGGAAAATGAGGACCAAATTCCTTAAACAAAATGTCAAATTAAGCAGCTCTACGAGGCCTTTAAGATTCACAACACATCGTCACTGCATCTTGTTGAATTTCCTAGAAAAATAGTACTTTGTGTACTCGAACACACAACTTTTGTGACTTTTCATACTCTGAAACTCGATAACTTCGGAAAATGAGGACCAAATTCCTTAAACAAAGTGTCAAATTAATCAGCACTACGAGGCCTTTAAGATTCACAACACATCGTCACTGCATCTTGTTGAATTTCCAAGAAAAATAGTACTTTTTGTACTCGAACCCACAACTTTTATGACTTTTCAAACTCTGAAACTCGATAACTACGGACAATTAGTACCAAATTCCTTAAACAAAGTGTCAAATTAATCAGCTCTACGAAGCCTTTAAGATGTCACAACACATCATCATTGCATCTAGTTGAATTTCCAAGAAAAATAGTACTTTGTGTTCTCGAACACACAACTTTTGTGACTTTTCAAATTCTGAAAGCCGATAACTTCGGAAAATGAGGACCAAATTCCTTAAACAAAGTGACAAATTAATCAGCACTACGAGGCCTTTAAGATTCACAACACATCAACTTTGCATCTAGTTGAATTTCCAAGAAAAATAGTACTTTGTGTACTCGAACACACAACTTTTGGGACTTTTCAAATACTGAAACTCGATAACTACGGAAAATGAGGACCAAATTCCTTAAACAAAGTGTCAAATTAATCAGCTCTTCGAGGCCTTTAAAATGTCACAACACATCATCTTTGCATCTTGATGAATTTCCAAGAAATATAGTACTTTGTGTACTCGAACACACAACTTTTGTGACTTTTCAAACTCTGAAACTCGATAACTACGGAAAATGAGTACCAAATTCCTTAAACAAAGTGTCAAATTAATCAGCTCTTCGAGGCCTTTAAAATGTCACAACACATCAACTTGGCATCTAGTTGAATTTCCAAGAAAAATAGTACTTCGTGTTCTCGAACACATACATTTTGTGACTTTTCAAATTCTGACACTCGATAACTTCGGAAAATGAGGACCAAATTCCTTACACAAAGTGTCAAATTAATCAGCTCTACGAGGCCTTTAAGATTCACAACACATCGTCACTGCATCTTGTTGAATTTTCTAGGAAAATAGTACTTCGTGTTCTCGAACACATAAATTTTGTGACTTTTCAAATTCTGACACTCGATAACTACGGAAAATGAGTACCAAATTTCTTAAACAAAGTGTCAAATTAATCAGCACTACGAGGCGTTTAAGATTCACAACACATCATCTTTGCATCTTGATGAATTTCCAAGAAACATAGTACTTTTTGTACCCGAACCCACAACTTTTATGACTTTTCAAACTCTGAAACTCGATAACTACGGAAAATGAGGACCAAATTCCTTAAACAAAGTGTCAAATTAATCAGCACTACGAGGCCTTTAAGATTCACATCACATCAACTTTGCATCTAGTTGAATTTCCAAGAAAAATAGTACTTTGTGTACTCGAACACACAACTTTTGGGACTTTTCAAATACTGAAACTCAATAACTACGGAAAATGAGTACCAAATTCCTTAAACAAAGTGTCAAATTAATCAGCACTACGAGGCCTTTAAGATTCACAACACATCATCTTTGCATCTAGTTGAATTTCCAAGAAAAATAGTACTTTGTGTACTCGAACACACAACTTTTATGACTTTTCAAATACTGAAACTCGCTAACTACGGAAAATGAGTACCAAATTTCTTAAACAAAGTGTCAAATTAATCAGCACTACGAGGCGTTTAAGATTCACAACACATCATCTTTGCATCTTGATGAATTTCCAAGAAAAATAGTACTTTTTGTACCCGAACCCACAACTTTTATGACTTTTCAAACTCTGAAACTCGATAACTACGGAAAATGAGGACCAAATTCCTTAAACAAAGTGTCAAATTAATCAGCACTACGAGGCCTTTAAGATTCACATCACATCAACTTTGCATCTAGTTGAATTTCCAAGAAAAATAGTACTTTGTGTACTCGAACACACAACTTTTGTGACTTTTCAAACTCTAAAACTCGATAACTACGGAAAATGAGTACCAAATTCCTTAAACAAAGTGTCAAATTAATCAGCACTACGAGGCCTTTAAGATTCACAACACATCATCTTTGCTTCTAGTTGAATTTCCTAGAAAAATAGTACTTTGTGTACTCGAACACACAACTTTTGGGACTTTTCAAATACTGATACTCGATAACTACGGAAAATGAGTACCAAATTCCTTAAACAAAGTGTCAAATTAATCAGGTCTACGAGGCCTTTAAGATTCACAACACATCATCACTGCATCTTGTTAAATTTCCTAGAAAAATAGTACTTTGTGTACTCGAACACATAACTTTTGTGACTTTTCATACTCTGAAACTCGATAACTTCGGAAAATGAGGACCAAATTCCTTAAACAAAATGTCAAATTAATCAGCACTACGAGGCCTTTAAGATTCACAACACATCAACTTTGCATCTAGTTGAATTTCCTAGAAAAATAGTACTTTGTGTACTCGAACACACAACTTTTGTGACTTTTCAAATTCTGAAACTCGATAACTACGGAAAGTGAGGACCAAATTCCTTAAACAAAATGTCAAATTAATCAGCTCTACGAGGCCTTTAAGATTCACAACACATTGTCACTGCATCTTGTTGAATTTCCTAGAAAAATAGTACTTTGTGTACTCGAACACACAACTTTTGTGACTTTTCAAATTCTGAAACTCGATAACTACGGAAAGTGAGGACCAAATTCCTTAAACAAAATGTCAAATTAATCAGCACTACGAGGCCTTTAAGATTCACAACACATCAACTTTGCATCTAGTTGAATTTCCAAGAAAAATAGTACTTTGTGTACTCGAACACACAACTTTTGTGACTTTTCAATTTCTGAAACTCGATAACTACGGAAAGTGAGGACCAAATTCCTTAAACAAAATGTCAAATTAATCAGCTCTACGAGGCCTTTAAGATTCACAACACATCGTCACTGCATCTTGTTGAATTTCCTAGAAAAATAGTACTTTGTGTACTCGAACACACAACTTTTGGGGCTTTTCAAATACTGAATCTCGATAACTACGGAAAATGAGGACCAAATTCCTTAAACAAAGTGTCTAATTAATCAGCTCTACGAGGCCTTTAAGATGTCACAACACATCATCTTTGCATGTTGTTGAATTTCCAAGAAAAATAGTACTTTGTGTACTCGAACACACAACTTTTGTGACTTTTCAATTTCTGAAACTCGATAACTACGGAAAGTGAGGACCAAATTCCTTAAACAAAATGTCAAATTAATCAGCTCTACGAGGCCTTTAAGATTCACAACACATCATCTTTGCATCTAGTTGAATTTCCTAGAAATATAGTACTTTGTGTACTGGAACACACAACTTTTGGGGCTTTTCAAATACTGAAACTCGATAACTACGGAAAATGAGGACCAAATTCCTTAAACAAAGTGTCAAATTAATCAGCTATACGAGGCCTTTAAGATTCACAACACATCATCACTGCATCTTGTTGAATTTCCTAGAAAAATAGTACTTTGTGTACTCGAACACACAACTTTTGTGACTTTTCATACTCTGAAACTCGATAACTTCGGAAAATGAGGACCAAATTCCTTACACAAAGTGTCAAATTAATCAGCTCTACGAGGCCTTTAAGATTCACAACACATCATCACTGCATCTTGTTGAATTTCCTAGAAAAATAGTACTTTGTGTACTCGAACACACAACTTTTGTGACTTTTCAAACACTGAAACTCGATAACTACGGAAAATGAGGACCAAATTCCTTAAACAAAGTGTCAAATTAATCAGCACTACGAGGCCTTTAAGATTCACAACATATCAACTTTGCATCTAGTTGAATTTCCAAGAAAAATAGTACTTTGTGTACTCGAACACACAACTTTTGTGGCTTTTCAAATACTGAAACTCGATAACTACGGAAAATGAGGACCAAATTCCTTAAACAAAGTGTCAAATTAATCAGCTCTACGAGGCCTTTAAGATGTCACAACACATCATCTTTGCATCTTGTTGAATTTCCAAGAAAAATAGTATTTTGTGTACTCGAACACACAACTTTTGGGACTTTTCAAATACTGAAACTCGATAACTACGGAAAATGAGGACCAAATTCCTTAAACAAAGTGTCAAATTAATCAGCTATACGAGGCCTTTAAGATTCACAACACATCATCTTTGCATCTTGTTGAATTTCCAAGAAAAATAGTACTTTGTGTACTCGAACACACAACTTTTGGGACTTTTCAAATACTGAAACTCGATAACTACGGAAAATGAGTACCAAATTCCTTAAACAAAGTGTCAAATTAATCAGCTATACGAGGCCTTTAAGATTCACAACACATCATCTTTGCATCTTGTTGAATTTGCAAGAAAAATAGTACTTTTTGTTCTCGAACACACAACCTTTGTGACTTTTCAAACTCTGAATCTCGATAACTACGGAAAATGAGGACCAAATTCCTTAAACAAAGTGTCAAATTAATCAGCACTACGAGGCCTTTAAGATTCACAACACATCAAATTTGCATTTAGTTGAATTTCCAAGAAAAATAGTACTTTGTGTACTAGAACACACAACTTTTGGGGCTTTTCAAATACTAAAACTCGATAACTACGGAAAATGAGGACCAAATTCCTTAAACAAAGTGTCAAATTAATCAGCTATACGAGGCCTTCAAGATTCACAACACATCATCTTTGCATCTTGATGAATTTCCAAGAAAAATAGTACTTTGTGTACTAGAACACACAACTTTTGGGGCTTTTCAAATACTAAAACTCGATAACTACGGAAAATGAGGACCAAATTCCTTAAACAAAATGTCAAATTAAGCAGCTCTACGAGGCCTTTAAGATTCACAACACATCGTCACTGCATCTTGTTGAATTTCCAAGAAAAATAGTACTTTGTGTTCTCGAACACACAACTTTTGTGACTTTTCAAATTCTGAAAGCCGATAACTTCGGAAAATGAGGACCAAATTCCTTAAACAAAGTGTCAAATTAATCAGCACTACGAGGCCTTTAAGATTCACAACACATCAACTTTGCATCTTGTTGAATTTCCATGAAAAATAGTACTTTTTGTACTCGAACCCACAACTTTTTTGACTTTTCAAACTCTGAAACTCGATAACTACGGACAATTAGTACCAAATTCCTTAAACAAAGTGTCAAATTAATCAGCTCTACGAAGCCTTTAAGATGTCACAACACATCATCATTGCATCTAGTTGAATTTCCAAGAAAAATAGTACTTTGTGTTCTCGAACACACAACTTTTGTGACTTTTCAAATTCTGAAAGCCGATAACTTCGGAAAATGAGGACCAAATTCCTTAAACAAAGTGACAAATTAATCAGCACTACGAGGCCTTTAAGATTCACAACACATCAACTTCGCATCTAGTTGAATTTCCAAGAAAAATAGTACTTTGTGTACTCGAACACACAACTTTTGGGACTTTTCAAATACTGAAACTCGATAACTACGGAAAATGAGGACCAAATTCCTTAAACAAAATGTCAAATTAAGCAGCTCTACGAGGCCTTTAAGATTCACAACACATCGTCACTGCATCTTGTTGAATTTCCTAGAAAAATAGTACTTTGTGTACTCGAACACACAACTTTTGTGACTTTTCATACTCTGAAACTCGATAACTTCGGAAAATGAGGACCAAATTCCTTAAACAAAGTGTCAAATTAATCAGCTCTACGAAGCCTTTAAGATGTCACAACACATCATCATTGCATCTAGTTGAATTTCCAAGAAAAATAGTACTTTGTGTTCTCGAACACACAACTTTTGTGACTTTTCAAATTCTGAAAGCCGATAACTTCGGAAAATGAGGACCAAATTCCTTAAACAAAGTGTCAAATTAATCAGCACTACGAGGCCTTTAAGATTCACAACACATCAACTTTGCATCTTGTTGAATTTCCAAGAAAAATAGTACTTTTTGTACTCGAACCCACAACTTTTATGACTTTTCAAACTCTGAAACTCGATAACTACGGACAATTAGTACCAAATTCCTTAAACAAAGTGTCAAATTAATCAGCTCTACGAAGCCTTTAAGATGTCACAACACATCATCATTGCATCTAGTTGAATTTCCAAGAAAAATAGTACTTTGTGTTCTCGAACACACAACTTTTGTGACTTTTCAAATTCTGAAAGCCGATAACTTCGGAAAATGAGGACCAAATTCCTTAAACAAAGTGACAAATTAATCAGCACTACGAGGCCTTTAAGATTCACAACACATCATCACTGCATCTTGTTGAATTTCCTAGAAAAATAATACTTTGTGTACTCGAACACACAACTTTTGGGACTTTTCAAATACTGAAACTCGATAACTACGGAAAATGAGGACCAAATTCCTTAAACAAAGTGTCAAATTAATCAGCTCTTCGAGGCCTTTAAAATGTCACAACATATCATCTTTGCATCTTGATGAATTTCCAAGAAATATAGTACTTTGTGTACTCGAACACATAACTTTTGTGACTTTTCATACTCTGAAACTCGATAACTTCGGAAAATGAGGACCAAATTCCTTAAACAAAATGTCAAATTAATCAGCACTACGAGGCCTTTAAGATTCACAACACATCAACTTTGCATCTAGTTGAATTTCCTAGAAAAATAGTACTTTGTGTACTCGAACACACAACTTTTGTGACTTTTCAAATTCTGAAACTCGATAACTACGGAAAGTGAGGACCAAATTCCTTAAACAAAATGTCAAATTAATCAGCTCTACGAGGCCTTTAAGATTCACAACACATTGTCACTGCATCTTGTTGAATTTCCTAGAAAAATAGTACTTTGTGTACTCGAACACACAACTTTTGTGACTTTTCAAATTCTGAAACTCGATAACTACGGAAAGTGAGGACCAAATTCCTTAAACAAAATGTCAAATTAATCAGCACTACGAGGCCTTTAAGATTCACAACACATCAACTTTGCATCTAGTTGAATTTCCAAGAAAAATAGTACTTTGTGTACTCGAACACACAACTTTTGTGACTTTTCAATTTCTGAAACTCGATAACTACGGAAAGTGAGGACCAAATTCCTTAAACAAAATGTCAAATTAATCAGCTCTACGAGGCCTTTAAGATTCACAACACATCGTCACTGCATCTTGTTGAATTTCCTAGAAAAATAGTACTTTGTGTACTCGAACACACAACTTTTGGGGCTTTTCAAATACTGAATCTCGATAACTACGGAAAATGAGGACCAAATTCCTTAAACAAAGTGTCTAATTAATCAGCTCTACGAGGCCTTTAAGATGTCACATCACATCATCTTTGCATGTTGTTGAATTTCCAAGAAAAATAGTACTTTGTGTACTCGAACACACAACTTTTGTGACTTTTCAATTTCTGAAACTCGATAACTACGGAAAGTGAGGACCAAATTCCTTAAACAAAATGTCAAATTAATCAGCTCTACGAGGCCTTTAAGATTCACAACACATCGTCACTGCATCTTGTTGAATTTCCTAGAAAAATAGTACTTTGTGTACTCGAACACACAACTTTTGGGGCTTTTCAAATACTGAATCTCGATAACTACGGAAAATGAGGACCAAATTCCTTAAACAAAGTGTCTAATTAATCAGCTCTACGAGGCCTTTAAGATGTCACAACACATCAACTTTGCATCTAGTTGAATTTCCAAGAAAAATAGTACTTTGTGTACTCGAACACACAACTTTTGTGACTTTTCAATTTCTGAAACTCGATAACTACGGAAAGTGAGGACCAAATTCCTTAAACAAAATGTCAAATTAATCAGCTCTACGAGGCCTTTAAGATTCACAACACATCGTCACTGCATCTTGTTGAATTTCCTAGAAAAATAGTACTTTGTGTACTCGAACACACAACTTTTGGGGCTTTTCAAATACTGAATCTCGATAACTACGGAAAATGAGGACCAAATTCCTTAAACAAAGTGTCTAATTAATCAGCTCTACGAGGCCTTTAAGATGTCACAACACATCATCTTTGCATGTTGTTGAATTTCCAAGAAAAATAGTACTTTGTGTACTCGAACACACAACTTTTGTGACTTTTCAATTTCTGAAACTCGATAACTACGGAAAGTGAGGACCAAATTCCTTAAACAAAATGTCAAATTAATCAGCTCTACGAGGCCTTTAAGATTCACAACACATCATCTTTGCATCTAGTTGAATTTCCTAGAAATATAGTACTTTGTGTACTGGAACACACAACTTTTGGGGCTTTTCAAATACTGAAACTCGATAACTACGGAAAATGAGGACCAAATTCCTTAAACAAAGTGTCAAATTAATCAGCTCTACGAGGCCTTTAAGATGTCACAACACATCATCTTTGCATCTTGTTGAATTTCCAAGAAAAATAGTATTTTGTGTACTCGAACACACAACTTTTGGGACTTTTCAAATACTGAAACTCGATAACTACGGAAAATGAGGACCAAATTCCTTAAACAAAGTGTCAAATTAATCAGCTATACGAGGCCTTTAAGATTCACAACACATCATCTTTGCATCTTGTTGAATTTCCAAGAAAAATAGTACTTTGTGTACTCGAACACACAACTTTTGGGACTTTTCAAATACTGAAACTCGATAACTACGGAAAATGAGTACCAAATTCCTTAAACAAAGTGTCAAATTAATCAGCTATACGAGGCCTTTAAGATTCACAACACATCATCTTTGCATCTTGTTGAATTTGCAAGAAAAATAGTACTTTTTGTTCTCGAACACACAACCTTTGTGACTTTTCAAACTCTGAATCTCGATAACTACGGAAAATGAGGACCAAATTCCTTAAACAAAGTGTCAAATTAATCAGCACTACGAGGCCTTTAAGATTCACAACACATCAAATTTGCATTTAGTTGAATTTCCAAGAAAAATAGTACTTTGTGTACTAGAACACACAACTTTTGGGGCTTTTCAAATACTAAAACTCGATAACTACGGAAAATGAGGACCAAATTCCTTAAACAAAGTGTCAAATTAATCAGCTATACGAGGCCTTCAAGATTCACAACACATCATCTTTGCATCTTGATGAATTTCCAAGAAAAATAGTACTTTGTGTACTAGAACACACAACTTTTGGGGCTTTTCAAATACTAAAACTCGATAACTACGGAAAATGAGGACCAAATTCCTTAAACAAAATGTCAAATTAAGCAGCTCTACGAGGCCTTTAAGATTCACAACACATCGTCACTGCATCTTGTTGAATTTCCAAGAAAAATAGTACTTTGTGTTCTCGAACACACAACTTTTGTGACTTTTCAAATTCTGAAAGCCGATAACTTCGGAAAATGAGGACCAAATTCCTTAAACAAAGTGTCAAATTAATCAGCACTACGAGGCCTTTAAGATTCACAACACATCAACTTTGCATCTTGTTGAATTTCCATGAAAAATAGTACTTTTTGTACTCGAACCCACAACTTTTTTGACTTTTCAAACTCTGAAACTCGATAACTACGGACAATTAGTACCAAATTCCTTAAACAAAGTGTCAAATTAATCAGCTCTACGAAGCCTTTAAGATGTCACAACACATCATCATTGCATCTAGTTGAATTTCCAAGAAAAATAGTACTTTGTGTTCTCGAACACACAACTTTTGTGACTTTTCAAATTCTGAAAGCCGATAACTTCGGAAAATGAGGACCAAATTCCTTAAACAAAGTGACAAATTAATCAGCACTACGAGGCCTTTAAGATTCACAACACATCAACTTCGCATCTAGTTGAATTTCCAAGAAAAATAGTACTTTGTGTACTCGAACACACAACTTTTGGGACTTTTCAAATACTGAAACTCGATAACTACGGAAAATGAGGACCAAATTCCTTAAACAAAATGTCAAATTAAGCAGCTCTACGAGGCCTTTAAGATTCACAACACATCGTCACTGCATCTTGTTGAATTTCCTAGAAAAATAGTACTTTGTGTACTCGAACACACAACTTTTGTGACTTTTCATACTCTGAAACTCGATAACTTCGGAAAATGAGGACCAAATTCCTTAAACAAAGTGTCAAATTAATCAGCTCTACGAAGCCTTTAAGATGTCACAACACATCATCATTGCATCTAGTTGAATTTCCAAGAAAAATAGTACTTTGTGTTCTCGAACACACAACTTTTGTGACTTTTCAAATTCTGAAAGCCGATAACTTCGGAAAATGAGGACCAAATTCCTTAAACAAAGTGTCAAATTAATCAGCACTACGAGGCCTTTAAGATTCACAACACATCAACTTTGCATCTTGTTGAATTTCCAAGAAAAATAGTACTTTTTGTACTCGAACCCACAACTTTTATGACTTTTCAAACTCTGAAACTCGATAACTACGGACAATTAGTACCAAATTCCTTAAACAAAGTGTCAAATTAATCAGCTCTACGAAGCCTTTAAGATGTCACAACACATCATCATTGCATCTAGTTGAATTTCCAAGAAAAATAGTACTTTGTGTTCTCGAACACACAACTTTTGTGACTTTTCAAATTCTGAAAGCCGATAACTTCGGAAAATGAGGACCAAATTCCTTAAACAAAGTGACAAATTAATCAGCACTACGAGGCCTTTAAGATTCACAACACATCATCACTGCATCTTGTTGAATTTCCTAGAAAAATAATACTTTGTGTACTCGAACACACAACTTTTGGGACTTTTCAAATACTGAAACTCGATAACTACGGAAAATGAGGACCAAATTCCTTAAACAAAGTGTCAAATTAATCAGCTCTTCGAGGCCTTTAAAATGTCACAACATATCATCTTTGCATCTTGATGAATTTCCAAGAAATATAGTACTTTGTGTACTCGAACACATAACTTTTGTGACTTTTCATACTCTGAAACTCGATAACTTCGGAAAATGAGGACCAAATTCCTTAAACAAAATGTCAAATTAATCAGCACTACGAGGCCTTTAAGATTCACAACACATCAACTTTGCATCTAGTTGAATTTCCTAGAAAAATAGTACTTTGTGTACTCGAACACACAACTTTTGTGACTTTTCAAATTCTGAAACTCGATAACTACGGAAAGTGAGGACCAAATTCCTTAAACAAAATGTCAAATTAATCAGCTCTACGAGGCCTTTAAGATTCACAACACATTGTCACTGCATCTTGTTGAATTTCCTAGAAAAATAGTACTTTGTGTACTCGAACACACAACTTTTGTGACTTTTCAAATTCTGAAACTCGATAACTACGGAAAGTGAGGACCAAATTCCTTAAACAAAATGTCAAATTAATCAGCACTACGAGGCCTTTAAGATTCACAACACATCAACTTTGCATCTAGTTGAATTTCCAAGAAAAATAGTACTTTGTGTACTCGAACACACAACTTTTGTGACTTTTCAATTTCTGAAACTCGATAACTACGGAAAGTGAGGACCAAATTCCTTAAACAAAATGTCAAATTAATCAGCTCTACGAGGCCTTTAAGATTCACAACACATCGTCACTGCATCTTGTTGAATTTCCTAGAAAAATAGTACTTTGTGTACTCGAACACACAACTTTTGGGGCTTTTCAAATACTGAATCTCGATAACTACGGAAAATGAGGACCAAATTCCTTAAACAAAGTGTCTAATTAATCAGCTCTACGAGGCCTTTAAGATGTCACAACACATCATCTTTGCATGTTGTTGAATTTCCAAGAAAAATAGTACTTTGTGTACTCGAACACACAACTTTTGTGACTTTTCAATTTCTGAAACTCGATAACTACGGAAAGTGAGGACCAAATTCCTTAAACAAAATGTCAAATTAATCAGCTCTACGAGGCCTTTAAGATTCACAACACATCATCTTTGCATCTAGTTGAATTTCCTAGAAATATAGTACTTTGTGTACTGGAACACACAACTTTTGGGGCTTTTCAAATACTGAAACTCGATAACTACGGAAAATGAGGACCAAATTCCTTAAACAAAGTGTCAAATTAATCAGCTATACGAGGCCTTTAAGATTCACAACACATCATCACTGCATCTTGTTGAATTTCCTAGAAAAATAGTACTTTGTGTACTCGAACACACAACTTTTGTGACTTTTCAAACACTGAAACTCGATAACTACGGAAAATGAGGACCAAATTCCTTAAACAAAGTGTCAAATTAATCAGCACTACGAGGCCTTTAAGATTCACAACATATCAACTTTGCATCTAGTTGAATTTCCAAGAAAAATAGTACTTTGTGTACTCGAACACACAACTTTTGTGGCTTTTCAAATACTGAAACTCGATAACTACGGAAAATGAGGACCAAATTCCTTAAACAAAGTGTCAAATTAATCAGCTCTACGAGGCCTTTAAGATGTCACAACACATCATCTTTGCATCTTGTTGAATTTCCAAGAAAAATAGTATTTTGTGTACTCGAACACACAACTTTTGGGACTTTTCAAATACTGAAACTCGATAACTACGGAAAATGAGGACCAAATTCCTTAAACAAAGTGTCAAATTAATCAGCTATACGAGGCCTTTAAGATTCACAACACATCATCTTTGCATCTTGTTGAATTTCCAAGAAAAATAGTACTTTGTGTACTCGAACACACAACTTTTGGGACTTTTCAAATACTGAAACTCGATAACTACGGAAAATGAGTACCAAATTCCTTAAACAAAGTGTCAAATTAATCAGCTATACGAGGCCTTTAAGATTCACAACACATCATCTTTGCATCTTGTTGAATTTGCAAGAAAAATAGTACTTTTTGTTCTCGAACACACAACCTTTGTGACTTTTCAAACTCTGAATCTCGATAACTACGGAAAATGAGGACCAAATTCCTTAAACAAAGTGTCAAATTAATCAGCATTACGAGGCCTTTAAGATTCACAACACATCAAATTTGCATTTAGTTGAATTTCCAAGAAAAATAGTACTTTGTGTACTAGAACACACAACTTTTGGGGCTTTTCAAATACTAAAACTCGATAACTACGGAAAATGAGGACCAAATTCCTTAAACAAAGTGTCAAATTAATCAGCTATACGAGGCCTTTAAGATTCACAACACATCATCTTTGCATCTTGATGAATTTCCAAGAAAAATAGTACTTTGTGTACTAGAACACACAACTTTTGGGGCTTTTCAAATACTAAAACTCGATAACTACGGAAAATGAGGACCAAATTCCTTAAACAAAATGTCAAATTAAGCAGCTCTACGAGGCCTTTAAGATTCACAACACATCGTCACTGCATCTTGTTGAATTTCCTAGAAAAATAGTACTTTGTGTACTCGAACACACAACTTTTGTGACTTTTCATACTCTGAAACTCGATAACTTCGGAAAATGAGGACCAAATTCCTTAAACAAAGTGTCAAATTAATCAGCTCTACGAAGCCTTTAAGATGTCACAACACATCATCATTGCATCTAGTTGAATTTCCAAGAAAAATAGTACTTTGTGTTCTCGAACACACAACTTTTGTGACTTTTCAAATTCTGAAAGCCGATAACTTCGGAAAATGAGGACCAAATTCCTTAAACAAAGTGTCAAATTAATCAGCTCTTCGAGGCCTTTAAAATGTCACAACACATCATCTTTGCATCTTGATGAATTTCCAAGAAATATAGTACTTTGTGTACTCGAACACATAACTTTTGTGACTTTTCATACTCTGAAACTCGATAACTTCGGAAAATGAGGACCAAATTCCTTAAACAAAATGTCAAATTAATCAGCACTACGAGGCCTTTAAGATTCACAACACATCAACTTTGCATCTAGTTGAATTTCCTAGAAAAATAGTACTTTGTGTACTCGAACACACAACTTTTGTGACTTTTCAAATTCTGAAACTCGATAACTACGGAAAGTGAGGACCAAATTCCTTAAACAAAATGTCAAATTAATCAGCTCTACGAGGCCTTTAAGATTCACAACACATTGTCACTGCATCTTGTTGAATTTCCTAGAAAAATAGTACTTTGTGTACTCGAACACACAACTTTTGTGACTTTTCAAATTCTGAAACTCGATAACTACGGAAAGTGAGGACCAAATTCCTTAAACAAAATGTCAAATTAATCAGCACTACGAGGCCTTTAAGATTCACAACACATCAACTTTGCATCTAGTTGAATTTCCAAGAAAAATAGTACTTTGTGTACTCGAACACACAACTTTTGTGACTTTTCAATTTCTGAAACTCGATAACTACGGAAAGTGAGGACCAAATTCCTTAAACAAAATGTCAAATTAATCAGCTCTACGAGGCCTTTAAGATTCACAACACATCGTCACTGCATCTTGTTGAATTTCCTAGAAAAATAGTACTTTGTGTACTCGAACACACAACTTTTGGGGCTTTTCAAATACTGAATCTCGATAACTACGGAAAATGAGGACCAAATTCCTTAAACAAAGTGTCTAATTAATCAGCTCTACGAGGCCTTTAAGATGTCACAACACATCATCTTTGCATGTTGTTGAATTTCCAAGAAAAATAGTACTTTGTGTACTCGAACACACAACTTTTGTGACTTTTCAATTTCTGAAACTCGATAACTACGGAAAGTGAGGACCAAATTCCTTAAACAAAATGTCAAATTAATCAGCTCTACGAGGCCTTTAAGATTCACAACACATCATCTTTGCATCTAGTTGAATTTCCTAGAAATATAGTACTTTGTGTACTGGAACACACAACTTTTGGGGCTTTTCAAATACTGAAACTCGATAACTACGGAAAATGAGGACCAAATTCCTTAAACAAAGTGTCAAATTAATCAGCTATACGAGGCCTTTAAGATTCACAACACATCATCACTGCATCTTGTTGAATTTCCTAGAAAAATAGTACTTTGTGTACTCGAACACACAACTTTTGTGACTTTTCAAACACTGAAACTCGATAACTACGGAAAATGAGGACCAAATTCCTTAAACAAAGTGTCAAATTAATCAGCACTACGAGGCCTTTAAGATTCACAACATATCAACTTTGCATCTAGTTGAATTTCCAAGAAAAATAGTACTTTGTGTACTCGAACACACAACTTTTGGGACTTTTCAAATACTGAAACTCGATAACTACGGAAAATGAGGACCAAATTCCTTAAACAAAGTGTCAAATTAATCAGCTATACGAGGCCTTTAAGATTCACAACACATCATCTTTGCATCTTGTTGAATTTGCAAGAAAAATAGTACTTTTTGTTCTCGAACACACAACCTTTGTGACTTTTCAAACTCTGAATCTCGATAACTACGGAAAATGAGGACCAAATTCCTTAAACAAAATGTCAAATTAAGCAGCTCTACGAGGCCTTTAAGATTCACAACACATCGTCACTGCATCTTGTTGAATTTCCTAGAAAAATAGTACTTTGTGTACTCGAACACACAACTTTTGTGACTTTTCATACTCTGAAACTCGATAACTTCGGAAAATGAGGACCAAATTCCTTAAACAAAGTGTCAAATTAATCAGCTCTACGAAGCCTTTAAGATGTCACAACACATCATCATTGCATCTAGTTGAATTTCCAAGAAAAATAGTACTTTGTGTTCTCGAACACACAACTTTTGTGACTTTTCAAATTCTGAAAGCCGATAACTTCGGAAAATGAGGACCAAATTCCTTAAACAAAGTGACAAATTAATCAGCACTACGAGGCCTTTAAGATTCACAACACATCAACTTTGCATCTAGTTGAATTTCCAAGAAAAATAGTACTTTGTGTACTCGAACACACAACTTTTGTGACTTTTCAAATTCTGAAAGCCGATAACTTCGGAAAATGAGGACCAAATTCCTTAAACAAAATGTCAAATTAAGCAGCTCTACGAGGCCTTTAAGATTCACAACACATCGTCACTGCATCTTGTTGAATTTCCTAGAAAAATAGTACTTTGTGTACTCGAACACACAACTTTTGTGACTTTTCATACTCTGAAACTCGATAACTTCGGAAAATGAGGACCAAATTCCTTAAACAAAATGTCAAATTAATCAGCTCTACGAGGCCTTTAAGATTCACAACACATCGTCACTGCATCTTGTTGAATTTCCTAGAAAAATAGTACTTTGTGTACTCGAACACACAACTTTTGGGGCTTTTCAAATACTGAATCTCGATAACTACGGAAAATGAGGACCAAATTCCTTAAACAAAGTGTCTAATTAATCAGCTCTACGAGGCCTTTAAGATGTCACAACACATCATCTTTGCATGTTGTTGAATTTCCAAGAAAAATAGTACTTTGTGTACTCGAACACACAACTTTTGTGACTTTTCAATTTCTGAAACTCGATAACTACGGAAAGTGAGGACCAAATTCCTTAAACAAAATGTTAAATTAATCAGCTCTACGAGGCCTTTAAGATTCACAACACATCATCTTTGCATCTAGTTGAATTTCCTAGAAATATAGTACTTTGTGTACTGGAACACACAACTTTTGGGGCTTTTCAAATACTGAAACTCGATAACTACGGAAAATGAGGACCAAATTCCTTAAACAAAGTGTCAAATTAATCAGCTATACGAGGCCTTTAAGATTCACAACACATCATCACTGCATCTTGTTGAATTTCCTAGAAAAATAGTACTTTGTGTACTCGAACACACAACTTTTGTGACTTTTCAAACACTGAAACTCGATAACTACGGAAAATGAGGACCAAATTCCTTAAACAAAGTGTCAAATTAATCAGCACTACGAGGCCTTTAAGATTCACAACATATCAACTTTGCATCTAGTTGAATTTCCAAGAAAAATAGTACTTTGTGTACTCGAACACACAACTTTTGGGACTTTTCAAATACTGAAACTCGATAACTACGGAAAATGAGGACCAAATTCCTTAAACAAAGTGTCAAATTAATCAGCTATACGAGGCCTTTAAGATTCACAACACATCATCTTTGCATCTTGTTGAATTTGCAAGAAAAATAGTACTTTTTGTTCTCGAACACACAACCTTTGTGACTTTTCAAACTCTGAATCTCGATAACTACGGAAAATGAGGACCAAATTCCTTAAACAAAATGTCAAATTAAGCAGCTCTACGAGGCCTTTAAGATTCACAACACATCGTCACTGCATCTTGTTGAATTTCCTAGAAAAATAGTACTTTGTGTACTCGAACACACAACTTTTGTGACTTTTCATACTCTGAAACTCGATAACTTCGGAAAATGAGGACCAAATTCCTTAAACAAAGTGTCAAATTAATCAGCTCTACGAAGCCTTTAAGATGTCACAACACATCATCATTGCATCTAGTTGAATTTCCAAGAAAAATAGTACTTTGTGTTCTCGAACACACAACTTTTGTGACTTTTCAAATTCTGAAAGCCGATAACTTCGGAAAATGAGGACCAAATTCCTTAAACAAAGTGACAAATTAATCAGCACTACGAGGCCTTTAAGATTCACAACACATCAACTTTGCATCTAGTTGAATTTCCAAGAAAAATAGTACTTTGTGTACTCGAACACACAACTTTTGTGACTTTTCAAATTCTGAAAGCCGATAACTTCGGAAAATGAGGACCAAATTCCTTAAACAAAATGTCAAATTAAGCAGCTCTACGAGGCCTTTAAGATTCACAACACATCGTCACTGCATCTTGTTGAATTTCCTAGAAAAATAGTACTTTGTGTACTCGAACACACAACTTTTGTGACTTTTCATACTCTGAAACTCGATAACTTCGGAAAATGAGGACCAAATTCCTTAAACAAAGTGTCAAATTAATCAGCTCTACGAAGCCTTTAAGATGTCACAACACATCATCATTGCATCTAGTTGAATTTCCAAGAAAAATAGTACTTTGTGTTCTCGAACACACAACTTTTGTGACTTTTCAAATTCTGAAAGCCGATAACTTCGGAAAATGAGGACCAAATTCCTTAAACAAAGTGACAAATTAATCAGCACTACGAGGCCTTTAAGATTCACAACACATCAACTTTGCATCTAGTTGAATTTCCAAGAAAAATAGTACTTTGTGTACTCGAACACACAACTTTTGGGACTTTTCAAATACTGAAACTCGATAACTACGGAAAATGAGGACCAAATTCCTTAAACAAAGTGTCAAATTAATCAGCTCTTCGAGGCCTTTAAAATGTCACAACACATCATCTTTGCATCTTGATGAATTTCCAAGAAATATAGTACTTTGTGTACTCGAACACACAACTTTTGTGACTTTTCAAACTCTGAAACTCGATAACTACGGAAAATGAGTACCAAATTCCTTAAACAAAGTGTCAAATTAATCAGCTCTTCGA
Organism: Euwallacea fornicatus; assembly: GCF_040115645.1. Classification (NCBI taxonomy): domain Eukaryota; kingdom Metazoa; phylum Arthropoda; class Insecta; order Coleoptera; family Curculionidae; genus Euwallacea; species Euwallacea fornicatus. The sequence continues at coordinate 670,384 of NW_027096037.1, forward strand.
GGCCTTTAAAATGTCACAACACATCAACTTGGCATCTAGTTGAATTTCCAAGAAAAATAGTACTTCGTGTTCTCGAACACATAAATTTTGTGACTTTTCAAATTCTGACACTCGATAACTTCGGAAAATGAGGACCAAATTCCTTACACAAAGTGTCAAATTAATCAGCTCTACGAGGCCTTTAAGATTCACAACACATCGTCACTGCATCTTGTTGAATTTTCTAGGAAAATAGTACTTCGTGTTCTCGAACACATAAATTTTGTGACTTTTCAAATTCTGACACTCGATAACTACGGACAATTAGTACCAAATTCCTTAAACAAAATGTCAAATTAATCAGCACTACGAGGCCTTTAAGATTCACAACACATCAACTTTGCATCTAGTTGAATTTCCAAGAAAAATAGTACTTTGTGTACTCGAACACACAACTTTTGTGACTTTTCAAATACTAAAACTCGATAACTACGGACAATTAGTACCAAATTCCTTAAACAAAGTGTCAAATTAATCAGGTCTACGAGGCCTTTAAGATTCACAACACATCATCACTGGATCTTGTTAAATTTCCTAGAAAAATAGTACTTCGTGTTCTCGAACACATAAATTTTGTGACTTTTCAAATTCTGACACTCGATAACTTCGGAAAATGAGGACCAAATTCCTTACACAAAGTGTCAAATTAATCAGCTCTACGAGGCCTTTAAGATTCACAACACATCGTCACTGCATCTTGTTGAATTTTCTAGGAAAATAGTACTTCGTGTTCTCGAACACATAAATTTTGTGACTTTTCAAATTCTGACACTCGATAACTACGGACAATTAGTACCAAATTCCTTAAACAAAATGTCAAATTAATCAGCACTACGAGGCCTTTAAGATTCACAACACATCAACTTTGCATCTAGTTGAATTTCCAAGAAAAATAGTACTTTGTGTACTCGAACACACAACTTTTGTGACATTTCAAATACTAAAACTCGATAACTACGGAAAATGAGGACCAAATTCCTTAAACAAAGTGTCAAATTAATCAGCACTACGAGGCCTTTAAGATTCACAACACATCATCTTTGCATCTTGATGAATTTCCAAGAAAAATAGTACTTTGTGTACTCGAACACACAACTTTTGGGACTTTTCAAATACTGAAACTCGATAACTACGGAAAATGAGGACCAAATTCCTTAAACAAAGTGTCAAATTAATCAGCACTACGAGGCCTTTAAGATTCACAACACATCAACTTTGCATCTAGTTGAATTTCCAAGAAAAATAGTACTTTGTGTACTCGAACACACAACTTTTGTGACTTTTCAAATACTAAAACTCGATAACTACGGAAAATGAGGACCAAATTCTTTAAACAAAGTGTCACATTAATCAGCTATACGAGGCCTTTAAGATTCACAACACATCATCTTTGCATCTTGATGAATTTCCAAGAAAAATAGTACTTTGTGTACTCGAACACACAACTTTTGTGACTTTTCAAACTCTGAAACTCGATAACTACGGAAAATGAGGACCAAATTCCTTAAACAAAGTGTCAACTTAATCAGCTCTACGAGGCCTTTAAGATTCACAACACATCATCTTTGCATCTAGTTGAATTTCCTAGAAATATAGTACTTTGTGTACTGGAACACACAACTTTTGGGGCTTTTCAAATACTGAAACTCGATAACTACGGAAAATGAGGACCAAATTCCTTAAACAAAATGTCAAATTAAGCAGCTCTACGAGGCCTTTAAGATTCACAACACATCGTCACTGCATCTTGTTGAATTTCCTAGAAAAATAGTACTTTGTGTACTCGAACACACAACTTTTGTGACTTTTCATACTCTGAAACTCGATAACTTCGGAAAATGAGGACCAAATTCCTTAAACAAAGTGTCAAATTAATCAGCTCTACGAAGCCTTTAAGATGTCACAACACATCATCATTGCATCTAGTTGAATTTCCAAGAAAAATTGTACTTTGTGTTCTCGAACACACAACTTTTGTGACTTTTCAAATTCTGAAAGCCGATAACTTCGGAAAATGAGGACCAAATTCCTTAAACAAAGTGTCAAATTAATCAGCACTACGAGGCCTTTAAGATTCACAACACATCAACTTTGCATCTTGTTGAATTTCCAAGAAAAATAGTACTTTTTGTACTCGAACCCACAACTTTTATGACTTTTCAAACTCTGAAACTCGATAACTACGGACAATTAGTACCAAATTCCTTAAACAAAGTGTCAAATTAATCAGCTCTACGAAGCCTTTAAGATGTCACAACACATCATCATTGCATCTAGTTGAATTTCCAAGAAAAATAGTACTTTGTGTTCTCGAACACACAACTTTTGTGACTTTTCAAATTCTGAAAGCCGATATCTTCGGAAAATGAGGACCAAATTCCTTAAACAAAGTGACAAATTAATCAGCACTACGAGGCCTTTAAGATTCACAACACATCAACTTTGCATCTAGTTGAATTTCCAAGAAAAATAGTACTTTGTGTACTCGAACACACAACTTTTGTGACTTTTCATACTCTGAAACTCGATAACTTCGGAAAATGAGGACCAAATTCCTTAAACAAAGTGTCAAATTAATCAGCTCTACGAAGCCTTTAAGATGTCACAACACATCATCATTGCATCTAGTTGAATTTCCAAGAAAAATAGTACTTTGTGTTCTCGAACACACAACTTTTGTGACTTTTCAAATTCTGAAAGCCGATAACTTCGGAAAATGAGGACCAAATTCCTTAAACAAAGTGTCAAATTAATCAGCACTACGAGACCTTTAAGATTCACAACACATCAACTTTGCATCTTGTTGAATTTCCAAGAAAAATAGTACTTTTTGTACTCGAACCCACAACTTTTATGACTTTTCAAACTCTGAAACTCGATAACTACGGACAATTAGTACCAAATTCCTTAAACAAAGTGTCAAATTAATCAGCTCTACGAAGCCTTTAAGATGTCACAACACATCATCATTGCATCTAGTTGAATTTCCAAGAAAAATAGTACTTTGTGTTCTCGAACACACAACTTTTGTGACTTTTCAAATTCTGAAAGCCGATAACTTCGGAAAATGAGGACCAAATTCCTTAAACAAAGTGACAAATTAATCAGCACTACGAGGCCTTTATGATTCACAACACATCAACTTTGCATCTAGTTGAATTTCCAAGAAAAATAGTACTTTGTGTACTCGAACACACAACTTTTGGGACTTTTCAAATACTGAAACTCGATAACTACGGAAAATGAGGACCAAATTCTTTAAACAAAGTGTCAAATTAATCAGCACTACGAGGCCTTTAAGATTCACAACACATCATCTTTGCATCTAGTTGAATTTCCAAGAAAAATAGTACTTTGTGTTCTCGAACACACAACTTTTGTGACTTTTCAAATTCTGAAAGCCGATAACTTCGGAAAATGAGGACCAAATTCCTTAAACAAAGTGACAAATTAATCAGCACTACGAGGCCTTTAAGATTCACAACATATCAACTTTGCATCTAGTTGAATTTCCAAGAAAAATAGTACTTTGTGTACTCGAACACACAACTTTTGGGACTTTTCAAATACTGAAACTCGATAACTACGGAAAATCAGGACCAAATTCCTTAAACAAAGTGTCAAATTAATCAGCTCTACGAGGCCTTTAAGATTCACAACACATCAACTTTGCATCTAGTTGAATTTCCTAGAAATACAGTACTTTGTGTACTCGAACACACAACTTTTGGGGCTTTTCAAATACTGAAACTCGATAACTACGGAAAATGAGGACCAAATTCCTTAAACAAAGTGTCAAATTAATCAGCTCTACGAGGCCTTTAAGATTCACAACACATCAACTTTGCATCTAGTTGAATTTCCTAGAAATACAGTACTTTGTGTACTCGAACACACAACTTTTGGGGCTTTTCAAATACTGAAACTCGATAACTACGGAAAATGAGGACCAAATTCCTTAAACAAAGTGTCAAATTAATCAGCTCTACGAGGCCTTTAAGATTCACAACACATCAACTTTGCATCTAGTTGAATTTCCTAGAAATACAGTACTTTGTGTACTCGAACACACAACTTTTGGGGCTTTTCAAATACTGAAACTCGATAACTACGGAAAATGAGGACCAAATTCCTTAAACAAAATGTCAAATTAATCAGCACTACGAGGCCTTTAAGATTCACAACACATCAACTTTGCATCTTGTTGAATTTCCAAGAAAAATAGTACTTTTTGTACTCGAACCCACAACTTTTATGACTTTTCAAACTCTGAAACTCGATAACTACGGAAAATGAGTACCAAATTCCTTAAACAAAGTGTCAAATTAATCAGCACTACGAGGCCTTTAAGATTCACAACTCATCATCTTTGCATCTAGTTGAGTTTCCAAGAAAAATAGTACTTTGAGTACTCGAACTCACAACTTTTGGGGCTTTTCAAATACTGAAACTCGATAACTACGGAAAATGAGTACCAAATTCCTTAAACAAAGTGTCAAATTAATCAGCACTACGAGGCCTTTAAGATTCACAACACATCAACTTTGCATCTAGTTGAATTTCCAAGAAAAATAGTACTTTGTGTACTCGAACACACAACTTTTGGGACTTTTCAAATACTGAAACTCGATAACTACGGAAAATGAGGACCAAATTCCTTAAACAAAGTGTCAAATTAATCAGCTCTACGAGGCCTTTAAGATTCACAACACATCATCACTGCATCTTGTTGAATTTCCTGGAAAAATAGTACTTTGTGTACTCGAACACACAACTTTTGTGACTTTTCAAACTCTGAAACTCGATAACTACGGAAAATGAGGACCAAATTCCTTAAACACAGTGTCAAATTAATCAGCTCTTCGAGGCCTTTAAAATGTCACAACATATCAACTTTGCATCTAGTTGAATTTCCAAGAAAAATAGTACTTTGTGTACTCGAACACACAACTTTTGGGACTTTTCAAATACTGAAACTCGATAACTACGGAAAATCAGGACCAAATTCCTTAAACAAAGTGTCAAATTAATCAGCTCTACGAGGCCTTTAAGATTCACAACACATCAACTTTGCATCTAGTTGAATTTCCTAGAAATACAGTAATTTGTGTACTCGAACACACAACTTTTGGGGCTTTTCAAATACTGAAACTCGATAACTACGGAAAATGAGGACCAAATTCCTTAAACAAAGTGTCAAATTAATCAGCTCTACGAGGCCTTTAAGATTCACAACACATCAACTTTGCATCTAGTTGAATTTCCTAGAAATACAGTACTTTGTGTACTCGAACACACAACTTTTGGGGCTTTTCAAATACTGAAACTCGATAACTACGGAAAATGAGGACCAAATTCCTTAAACAAAATGTCAAATTAATCAGCACTACGAGGCCTTTAAGATTCACAACACATCAACTTTGCATCTTGTTGAATTTCCAAGAAAAATAGTACTTTTTGTACTCGAACCCACAACTTTTATGACTTTTCAAACTCTGAAACTCGATAACTACGGAAAATGAGTACCAAATTCCTTAAACAAAGTGTCAAATTAATCAGCACTACGAGGCCTTTAAGATTCACAACTCATCATCTTTGCATCTAGTTGAGTTTCCAAGAAAAATAGTACTTTGTGTACTCGAACACACAACTTTTGGGACTTTTCAAATACTGAAACTCGATAACTACGGAAAATGAGGACCAAATTCCTTAAACAAAGTGTCAAATTAATCAGCACTACGAGGCCTTTAAGATTCACAACACATCAACTTTGCATCTAGTTGAATTTCCTAGAAATACAGTACTTTGTGTACTCGAACACACAACTTTTGGGGCTTTTCAAATACTGAAACTCGATAACTACGGAAAATGAGGACCAAATTCCTTAAACAAAGTGTCAAATTAATCAGCTCTACGAGGCCTTTAAGATTCACAACACATCAACTTTGCATCTAGTTGAATTTCCTAGAAATACAGTACTTTGTGTACTCGAACACACAACTTTTGGGGCTTTTCAAATACTGAAACTCGATAACTACGGAAAATGAGGACCAAATTCCTTAAACAAAATGTCAAATTAATCAGCACTACGAGGCCTTTAAGATTCACAACACATCAACTTTGCATCTTGTTGAATTTCCAAGAAAAATAGTACTTTTTGTACTCGAACCCACAACTTTTATGACTTTTCAAACTCTGAAACTCGATAACTACGGAAAATGAGTACCAAATTCCTTAAACAAAGTGTCAAATTAATCAGCACTACGAGGCCTTTAAGATTCACAACTCATCATCTTTGCATCTAGTTGAGTTTCCAAGAAAAATAGTACTTTGTGTACTCGAACACACAACTTTTGGGACTTTTCAAATACTGAAACTCGATAACTACGGAAAATGAGGACCAAATTCCTTAAACAAAGTGTCAAATTAATCAGCTCTACGAGGCCTTTAAGATTCACAACACATCATCACTGCATCTTGTTGAATTTCCTAGAAAAATAGTACTTTGTGTACTCGAACACACAACTTTTGTGACTTTTCAAACTCTGAAACTCGATAACTACGGAAAATGAGGACCAAATTCCTTAAACACAGTGTCAAATTAATCAGCTCTTCGAGGCCTTTAAAATGTCACAACACATCAACTTGGCATCTAGTTGAATTTCCAAGAAAAATAGTACTTTGTGTACTCGAACACACAACTTTTGGGACTTTTCAAATTCTGAAAGCCGATAACTTTGGAAAATGAGGACCAAATTCCTTAAACAAAGTGACAAATTAATCAGCACTACGAGGCCTTTAAGATTCACAACACATCAACTTTGCATCTAGTTGAATTTCCTAGAAAAATAGTACTTTGTGTACTCGAACACACAACTTTTGTGACTTTTCATACTCTGAAACTCGATAACTTCGGAAAATGAGGACCAAATTCCTTAAACAAAGTGTCAAATTAATCAGCTCTACGAAGCCTTTAAGATGTCACAACACATCATCATTGCATCTAGTTGAATTTCCAAGAAAAATAGTACTTTGTGTTCTCGAACACACAACTTTTGTGACTTTTCAAATTCTGAAAGCCGATAACTTCGGAAAATGAGGACCAAATTCCTTAAACAAAGTGTCAAATTAATCAGCACTACGAGGCCTTTAAGATTCACAACACATCAACTTTGCATCTTGTTGAATTTCCAAGAAAAATAGTACTTTTTGTACTCGAACCCACAACTTTTATGACTTTTCAAACTCTGAAACTCGATAACTACGGACAATTAGTACCAAATTCCTTAAACAAAGTGTCAAATTAATCAGCTCTACGAAGCCTTTAAGATGTCACAACACATCATCATTGCATCTAGTTGAATTTCCAAGAAAAATAGTACTTTGTGTTCTCGAACACACAACTTTTGTGACTTTTCAAATTCTGAAAGCCGATAACTTCGGAAAATGAGGACCAAATTCCTTAAACAAAGTGACAAATTAATCAGCACTACGAGGCCTTTAAGATTCACAACACATCAACTTTGCATCTAGTTGAATTTCCTAGAAAAATAGTACTTTGTGTACTCGAACACACAACTTTTGTGACTTTTCATACTCTGAAACTCGATAACTTCGGAAAATGAGGACCAAATTCCTTAAACAAAGTGTCAAATTAATCAGCTCTACGAAGCCTTTAAGATGTCACAACACATCATCATTGCATCTAGTTGAATTTCCAAGAAAAATAGTACTTTGTGTTCTCGAACACACAACTTTTGTGACTTTTCAAATTCTGAAAGCCGATAACTTCGGAAAATGAGGAGCAAATTCCTTAAACAAAGTGTCAAATTAATCAGCACTACGAGGCCTTTAAGATGTCACAACACATCAAATTTGCATCTAGTTGAATTTCCAAGAAAAATAGTACTTTGTGTACTCGAACACACAACTTTTGGGACTTTTCAAATACTGAAACTCGATAACTACGGAAAATGAGGACCAAATTCCTTAAACAAAGTGTCAAATTAATCAGCACTAAGAGGCCTTTAAGATTCACAACACATCAAATTTGCATCTAGTTGAATTTCCAAGAAAAATAGTACTTTGTGTACTCGAACACACAACCTTTGTTACTTTTCAAACTCTGAAACTCGATAACTACGGAAAATGAGGACCAAATTCCTTAAACAAAGTGTCAAATTAATCAGCACTAAGAGGCCTTTAAGATTCACAACACATCAAATTTGCATCTAGTTGAATTTCCAAGAAAAATAGTACTTTGTGTACTCGAACACACAACTTTTGGGACTTTTCAAATACTGAAACTCGATAACTTCGGAAAATGAGGACCAAATTCCTTAAACAATGTGTCAAATTAATCAGCTCTACGAAGCCTTTAAGATGTCACAACACATCATCATTGCATCTAGTTGAATTTCCAAGAAAAATAGTACTTTGTGTTCTCGAACACACAACTTTTGTGACTTTTCAAATTCTGAAAGCCGATAACTTCGGAAAATGAGGACCAAATTCCTTAAACAAAGTGACAAATTAATCAGCACTACGAGGCCTTTAAGATTCACAACACATCAACTTTGCATCTAGTTGAATTTCCTAGAAAAATAGTACTTTGTGTTCTCGAACACACAACTTTTGTGACTTTTCAAATTCTGAAAGCCGATAACTTCGGAAAATGAGGACCAAATTCCTTAAACAAAGTGACAAATTAATCAGCACTACGAGGCCTTTAAGATTCACAACACATCAACTTTGCATCTAGTTGAATTTCCAAGAAAAATAGTACTTTGTGTACTCGAACACACAACTTTTGGGACTTTTCAAATACTGAAACTCGATAACTACGGAAAATGAGTACCAAATTCCTTAAACAAAGTGTCAAATTAATCAGCTATATGAGGCCTTTAAGATTCACAACACATCATCTTTGCATCTTGATGAATTTCCAAGAAAAATAGTACTTTGTGTACTCGAACACACAACTTTTGTGACTTTTCAAACTCTGAAACTCGATAACTACGGAAAATGAGGACCAAATTCCTTAAACAAAGTGTCAAATTAATCAGCTCTTCGAGGCCTTTAAAATGTCACAACACATCATCTTTGCATCTTGATGAATTTCCAAGAAAAATAGTACTTTGTGTACTCGAACACACAACTTTTGGGACTTTTCAAATACTGAAACTCGATAACTACGGAAAATGAGGACCAAATTCCTTAAACAAAGTGTCAAATTAATCAGCTCTACGAGGCCTTTAAGATTCACAACACATCATCTTTGCATCTAGTTGAATTTCCTAAAAATATAGTACTTTGTGTACTGGAACACACAACTTTTGGGGCTTTTCAAATACTGAAACTCGATAACTACGGAAAATGAGGACCAAATTCCTTAAACAAAATGTCAAATTAAGCAGCTCTACGAGGCCTTTAAGATTCACAACACATCGTCACTGCATCTTGTTGAATTTCCTAGAAAAATAGTACTTTGTGTACTCGAACACACAACTTTTGTGACTTTTCATACTCTGAAACTCGATAACTTCGGAAAATGAGGACCAAATTCCTTAAACAAAGTGTCAAATTAATCAGCTCTACGAAGCCTTTAAGATGTCACAACACATCATCATTGCATCTAGTTGAATTTCCAAGAAAAATAGTACTTTGTGTTCTCGAACACACAACTTTTGTGACTTTTCAAATTCTGAAAGCCGATAACTTTGGAAAATGAGGACCAAATTCCTTAAACAAAGTGACAAATTAATCAGCACTACGAGGCCTTTAAGATTCACAACACATCAACTTTGCATCTAGTTGAATTTCCTAGAAAAATAGTATTTTGTGTACTCGAACACACAACTTTTGTGACTTTTCATACTCTGAAACTCGATAACTTCGGAAAATGAGGACCAAATTCCTTAAACAAAGTGTCAAATTAATCAGCTCTACGAAGCCTTTAAGATGTCACAACACATCATCATTGCATCTAGTTGAATTTCCAAGAAAAATAGTACTTTGTGTTCTCGAACACACAACTTTTGTGACTTTTCAAATTCTGAAAGCCGATAACTTCGGAAAATGAGGACCAAATTCCTTAAACAAAGTGTCAAATTAATCAGCACTACGAGGCCTTTAAGATGTCACAACACATCATCATTGCATCTAGTTGAATTTCCAAGAAAAATAGTACTTTGTGTTCTCGAACACACAACTTTTGTGACTTTTCAAATTCTGAAAGCCGATAACTTTGGAAAATGAGGACCAAATTCCTTAAACAAAGTGACAAATTAATCAGCACTACGAGGCCTTTAAGATTCACAACACATCAACTTTGCATCTAGTTGAATTTCCTAGAAAAATAGTACTTTGTGTACTCGAACACACAACTTTTGTGACTTTTCATACTCTGAAACTCGATAACTTCGGAAAAGGAGGACCAAATTCCTTAAACAAAGTGTCAAATTAATCAGCTCTACGAAGCCTTTAAGATGTCACAACACATCATCATTGCATCTAGTTGAATTTCCAAGAAAAATAGTACTTTGTGTTCTCGAACACACAACTTTTGTGACTTTTCAAATTCTGAAAGCCGATAACTTCGGAAAATGAGGACCAAATTCCTTAAACAAAGTGTCAAATTAATCAGCACTACGAGGCCTTTAAGATTCACAACACATCAACTTTGCATCTTGTTGAATTTCCAAGAAAAATAGTACTTTTTGTACTCGAACCCACAACTTTTATGACTTTTCAAACTCTGAAACTCGATAACTACGGACAATTAGTACCAAATTCCTTAAACAAAGTGTCAAATTAATCAGCTCTACGAAGCCATTAAGATGTCACAACACATCATCATTGCATCTAGTTGAATTTCCAAGAAAAATAGTACTTTGTGTTCTCGAACACACAACTTTTGTGACTTTTCAAATTCTGAAAGCCGATAACTTCGGAAAATGAGGACCAAATTCCTTAAACAAAGTGACAAATTAATCAGCACTACGAGGCCTTTAAGATTCACAACACATCAACTTTGCATCTAGTTGAATTTCCTAGAAAAATAGTACTTTGTGTACTCGAACACACAACTTTTGTGACTTTTCATACTCTGAAACTCGATAACTTCGGAAAATGAGGACCAAATTCCTTAAACAAAGTGTCAAATTAATCAGCTCTACGAAGCCTTTAAGATGTCACAACACATCATCATTGCATCTAGTTGAATTTCCAAGAAAAATAGTACTTTGTGTTCTCGAACACACAACTTTTGTGACTTTTCAAATTCTGAAAGCCGATAACTTCGGAAAATGAGGAGCAAATTCCTTAAACAAAGTGTCAAATTAATCAGCACTACGAGGCCTTTAAGATGTCACAACACATCAAATTTGCATCTAGTTGAATTTCCAAGAAAAATAGTACTTTGTGTACTCGAACACACAACTTTTGGGACTTTTCAAATACTGAAACTCGATAACTACGGAAAATGAGGACCAAATTCCTTAAACAAAGTGTCAAATTAATCAGCACTAAGAGGCCTTTAAGATTCACAACACATCAAATTTGCATCTAGTTGAATTTCCAAGAAAAATAGTACTTTGTGTACTCGAACACACAACCTTTGTTACTTTTCAAACTCTGAAACTCGATAACTACGGAAAATGAGGACCAAATTCCTTAAACAAAGTGTCAAATTAATCAGCACTAAGAGGCCTTTAAGATTCACAACACATCAAATTTGCATCTAGTTGAATTTCCAAGAAAAATAGTACTTTGTGTACTCGAACACACAACTTTTGGGACTTTTCAAATACTGAAACTCGATAACTACGGAAAATGAGTACCAAATTCCTTAAACAAAGTGTCAAATTAATCAGCTCTTCGAGGCCTTTAAAATGTCACAACACATCATCTTTGCATCTTGATGAATTTCCAAGAAAAATAGTACTTTGTGTACTCGAACACACAACTTTTGTGACTTTTCATACTCTGAAACTCGATAACTTCGGAAAATGAGGACCAAATTCCTTAAACAAAGTGTCAAATTAATCAGCTCTACGAAGCCTTTAAGATGTCACAACACATCATCATTGCATCTAGTTGAATTTCCAAGAAAAATAGTACTTTGTGTTCTCGAACACACAACTTTTGTGACTTTTCAAATTCTGAAAGCCGATAACTTCGGAAAATGAGGACCAAATTCCTTAAACAAAGTGACAAATTAATCAGCACTACGAGGCCTTTAAGATTCACAACACATCAACTTTGCATCTAGTTGAATTTCCTAGAAAAATAGTACTTTGTGTACTCGAAAACACAACTTTTGTGACTTTTCATACTCTGAAACTCGATAACTTCGGAAAATGAGGACCAAATTCCTTAAACAAAGTGTCAAATTAATCAGCTCTACGAAGCCTTTAAGATGTCACAACACATCATCATTGCATCTAGTTGAATTTCCAAGAAAAATAGTACTTTGTGTTCTCGAACACACAACTTTTGTGACTTTTCAAATTCTGAAAGCCGATAACTTCGGAAAATGAGGACCAAATTCCTTAAACAAAGTGACAAATTAATCAGCACTACGAGGCCTTTAAGATTCACAACACATCAACTTTGCATCTAGTTGAATTTCCAAGAAAAATAGTACTTTGTGTATTCGAACACACAACTTTTGGGACTTTTCAAATACTGAAACTCGATAACTACGGAAAATGAGTACCAAATTCCTTAAACAAAGTGTCAAATTAATCAGCTATACGAGGCCTTTAAGATTCACAACACATCATCTTTGCATCTTGATGAATTTCCAAGAAAAATAGTACTTTGTGTACTCGAACACACAACTTTTGTGACTTTTCAAACTCTGAAACTCGATAACTACGGAAAATGAGGACCAAATTCCTTAAACAAAGTGTCAAATTAATCAGCTCTTCGAGGCCTTTAAAATGTCACAACACATCATCTTTGCATCTTGATGAATTTCCAAGAAAAATAGTACTTTGTGTACTCGAACACACAACTTTTATGACTTTTCATACTCTGAAACTCGATAACTACGGAAAATGAGGACCAAATTCCTTAAACAAAGTGTCAAATTAATCAGCTCTACGAGGCCTTTAAGATTCACAACACATCATCTTTGCATCTAGTTGAATTTCCTAGAAATATAGTACTTTGTGTACTGGAACACACAACTTTTGGGGCTTTTCAAATACTGAAACTCGATAACTACGGAAAATGAGGACCAAATTCCTTAAACAAAATGTCAAATTAAGCAGCTCTACGAGGCCTTTAAGATTCACAACACATCGTCACTGCATCTTGTTGAATTTCCTAGAAAAATAGTACTTTGTGTACTCGAACACACAACTTTTGTGAATTTTCATACTCTGAAACTCGATAACTTCGGAAAATGAGGACCAAATTCCTTAAACAAAGTGTCAAATTAATCAGCTCTACGAAGCCTTTAAGATGTCACAACACATCATCATTGCATCTAGTTGAATTTCCAAGAAAAATAGTACTTTGTGTTCTCGAACACACAACTTTTGTGACTTTTCAAATTCTGAAAGCCGATAACTTTGGAAAATGAGGACCAAATTCCTTAAACAAAGTGACAAATTAATCAGCACTACGAGGCCTTTAAGATTCACAACACATCAACTTTGCATCTAGTTGAATTTCCTAGAAAAATAGTACTTTGTGTACTCGAACACACAACTTTTGTGACTTTTCATACTCTGAAACTCGATAACTTCGGAAAATGAGGACCAAATTCCTTAAACAAAGTGTCAAATTAATCAGCTCTACGAAGCCTTTAAGATGTCACAACACATCATCATTGCATCTAGTTGAATTTCCAAGAAAAATAGTACTTTGTGTTCTCGAACACACAACTTTTGTGACTTTTCAAATTCTGAAAGCCGATAACTTCGGAAAATGAGGACCAAATTCCTTAAACAAAGTGTCAAATTAATCAGCACTACGAGGCCTTTAAGATTCACAACACATCAACTTTGCATCTTGTTGAATTTCCAAGAAAAATAGTACTTTTTGTACTCGAACCCACAACTTTTATGACTTTTCAAACTCTGAAACTCGATAACTACGGACAATTTGTACCAAATTCCTTAAACAAAGTGTCAAATTAATCAGCTCTACGAAGCCTTTAAGATGTCACAACACATCATCATTGCATCTAGTTGAATTTCCAAGAAAAATAGTACTTTGTGTTCTCGAACACACAACTTTTGTGACTTTTCAAATTCTGAAAGCCGATAACTTCGGAAAATGAGGACCAAATTCCTTAAACAAAGTGACAAATTAATCAGCACTACGAGGCCTTTAAGATTCACAACACATCAACTTTGCATCTAGTTGAATTTCCTAGAAAAATAGTACTTTGTGTACTCGAACACACAACTTTTGTGACTTTTCATACTCTGAAACTCGATAACTTCGGAAAATGAGGACCAAATTCCTTAAACAAAGTGTCAAATTAATCAGCTCTACGAAGCCTTTAAGATGTCACAACACATCATCATTGCATCTAGTTGAATTTCCAAGAAAAATAGTACTTTGTGTTCTCGAACACACAACTTTTGTGACTTTTCAAATTCTGAAAGCCGATAACTTCGGAAAATGAGGACCAAATTCCTTAAACAAAGTGACAAATTAATCAGCACTACGAGGCCTTTAAGATTCACAACACATCAACTTTGCATCTAGTTGAATTTCCAAGAAAAATAGTACTTTGTGTACTCGAACACACAACTTTTGGGACTTTTCAAATACTGAAACTCGATAACTACGGAAAATGAGTACCAAATTCCTTAAACAAAGTGTCAAATTAATCAGCACTACGAGGCCTTTAAGATTCACAACACATCAACTTTGCATCTAGTTGAATTTCCTAGAAAAATAGTACTTTGTGTACTCGAAAACACAACTTTTGTGACTTTTCATACTCTGAAACTCGATAACTTCGGAAAATGAGGACCAAATTCCTTAAACAAAGTGTCAAATTAATCAGCTCTACGAAGCCTTTAAGATGTCACAACACATCATCATTGCATCTAGTTGAATTTCCAAGAAAAATAGTACTTTGTGTTCTCGAACACACAACTTTTGTGACTTTTCAAATTCTGAAAGCCGATAACTTCGGAAAATGAGGACCAAATTCCTTAAACAAAGTGACAAATTAATCAGCACTACGAGGCCTTTAAGATTCACAACACATCAACTTTGCATCTAGTTGAATTTCCTAGAAAAATAGTACTTTGTGTACTCGAAAACACAACTTTTGTGACTTTTCATACTCTGAAACTCGATAACTTCGGAAAATGAGGACCAAATTCCTTAAACAAAGTGTCAAATTAATCAGCTCTACGAAGCCTTTAAGATGTCACAACACATCATCATTGCATCTAGTTGAATTTCCAAGAAAAATAGTACTTTGTGTTCTCGAACACACAACTTTTGTGACTTTTCAAATTCTGAAAGCCGATAACTTCGGAAAATGAGGACCAAATTCCTTAAACAAAGTGACAAATTAATCAGCACTACGAGGCCTTTAAGATTCACAACACATCAACTTTGCATCTAGTTGAATTTCCAAGAAAAATAGTACTTTGTGTATTCGAACACACAACTTTTGGGACTTTTCAAATACTGAAACTCGATAACTACGGAAAATGAGTACCAAATTCCTTAAACAAAGTGTCAAATTAATCAGCTATACGAGGCCTTTAAGATTCACAACACATCATCTTTGCATCTTGATGAATTTCCAAGAAAAATAGTACTTTGTGTACTCGAACACACAACTTTTGTGACTTTTCAAACTCTGAAACTCGATAACTACGGAAAATGAGGACCAAATTCCTTAAACAAAGTGTCAAATTAATCAGCTCTTCGAGGCCTTTAAAATGTCACAACACATCATCTTTGCATCTTGATGAATTTCCAAGAAAAATAGTACTTTGTGTACTCGAACACACAACTTTTATGACTTTTCATACTCTGAAACTCGATAACTACGGAAAATGAGGACCAAATTCCTTAAACAAAGTGTCAAATTAATCAGCTCTACGAGGCCTTTAAGATTCACAACACATCATCTTTGCATCTAGTTGAATTTCCTAGAAATATAGTACTTTGTGTACTGGAACACACAACTTTTGGGGCTTTTCAAATACTGAAACTCGATAACTACGGAAAATGAGGACCAAATTCCTTAAACAAAATGTCAAATTAAGCAGCTCTACGAGGCCTTTAAGATTCACAACACATCGTCACTGCATCTTGTTGAATTTCCTAGAAAAATAGTACTTTGTGTACTCGAACACACAACTTTTGTGAATTTTCATACTCTGAAACTCGATAACTTCGGAAAATGAGGACCAAATTCCTTAAACAAAGTGTCAAATTAATCAGCTCTACGAAGCCTTTAAGATGTCACAACACATCATCATTGCATCTAGTTGAATTTCCAAGAAAAATAGTACTTTGTGTTCTCGAACACACAACTTTTGTGACTTTTCAAATTCTGAAAGCCGATAACTTTGGAAAATGAGGACCAAATTCCTTAAACAAAGTGACAAATTAATCAGCACTACGAGGCCTTTAAGATTCACAACACATCAACTTTGCATCTAGTTGAATTTCCTAGAAAAATAGTACTTTGTGTACTCGAACACACAACTTTTGTGACTTTTCATACTCTGAAACTCGATAACTTCGGAAAATGAGGACCAAATTCCTTAAACAAAGTGTCAAATTAATCAGCTCTACGAAGCCTTTAAGATGTCACAACACATCATCATTGCATCTAGTTGAATTTCCAAGAAAAATAGTACTTTGTGTTCTCGAACACACAACTTTTGTGACTTTTCAAATTCTGAAAGCCGATAACTTCGGAAAATGAGGACCAAATTCCTTAAACAAAGTGTCAAATTAATCAGCACTACGAGGCCTTTAAGATTCACAACACATCAACTTTGCATCTTGTTGAATTTCCAAGAAAAATAGTACTTTTTGTACTCGAACCCACAACTTTTATGACTTTTCAAACTCTGAAACTCGATAACTACGGACAATTTGTACCAAATTCCTTAAACAAAGTGTCAAATTAATCAGCTCTACGAAGCCTTTAAGATGTCACAACACATCATCATTGCATCTAGTTGAATTTCCAAGAAAAATAGTACTTTGTGTTCTCGAACACACAACTTTTGTGACTTTTCAAATTCTGAAAGCCGATAACTTCGGAAAATGAGGACCAAATTCCTTAAACAAAGTGACAAATTAATCAGCACTACGAGGCCTTTAAGATTCACAACACATCAACTTTGCATCTAGTTGAATTTCCTAGAAAAATAGTACTTTGTGTACTCGAACACACAACTTTTGTGACTTTTCATACTCTGAAACTCGATAACTTCGGAAAATGAGGACCAAATTCCTTAAACAAAGTGTCAAATTAATCAGCTCTACGAAGCCTTTAAGATGTCACAACACATCATCATTGCATCTAGTTGAATTTCCAAGAAAAATAGTACTTTGTGTTCTCGAACACACAACTTTTGTGACTTTTCAAATTCTGAAAGCCGATAACTTCGGAAAATGAGGACCAAATTCCTTAAACAAAGTGACAAATTAATCAGCACTACGAGGCCTTTAAGATTCACAACACATCAACTTTGCATCTAGTTGAATTTCCAAGAAAAATAGTACTTTGTGTACTCGAACACACAACTTTTGGGACTTTTCAAATACTGAAACTCGATAACTACGGAAAATGAGTACCAAATTCCTTAAACAAAGTGTCAAATTAATCAGCACTACGAGGCCTTTAAGATTCACAACACATCAACTTTGCATCTAGTTGAATTTCCTAGAAATACAGTACTTTGTGTACTCGAACACACAACTTTTGGGGCTTTTCAAATACTGAAACTCGATAACTACGGAAAATGAGGACCAAATTCCTTAAACAAAGTGTCAAATTAATCAGCTCTACGAAGCCTTTAAGATGTCACAACACATCATCATTGCATCTAGTTGAATTTCCAAGAAAAATAGTACTTTGTGTTCTCGAACACACAACTTTTGTGACTTTTCAAATTCTGAAAGCCGATAACTTCGGAAAATGAGGACCAAATTCCTTAAACAAAGTGACAAATTAATCAGCACTACGAGGCCTTTAAGATTCACAACACATCAACTTTGCATCTAGTTGAATTTCCAAGAAAAATAGTACTTTGTGTACTCGAACACACAACTTTTATGACTTTTCATACTCTGAAACTCGATAACTACGGAAAATGAGGACCAAATTCCTTAAACAAAGTGTCAAATTAATCAGCTATACGAGGCCTTTAAGATTCACAACACATCATCTTTGCATCTTGATGAATTTCCAAGAAAAATAGTACTTTGTGTACTCGAACACACAACTTTTGTGACTTTTCAAACTCTGAAACTCGATAACTACGGAAAATGAGGACCAAATTCCTTAAACAAAGTGTCAAATTAATCAGCTCTTCGAGGCCTTTAAAATGTCACAACACATCATCTTTGCATCTTGATGAATTTCCAAGAAAAATAGTACTTTGTGTACTCGAACACACAACTTTTGGGACTTTTCAAATACTGAAACTCGATAACTACGGAAAATGAGGACCAAATTCCTTAAACAAAGTGTCAAATTAATCAGCTCTACGAGGCCTTTAAGATTCACAACACATCATCTTTGCATCTAGTTGAATTTCCTAGAAATATAGTACTTTGTGTACTGGAACACACAACTTTTGGGGCTTTTCAAATACTGAAACTCGATAACTACGGAAAATGAGGACCAAATTCCTTAAACAAAATGTCAAATTAAGCAGCTCTACGAAGCCTTTAAGATGTCACAACACATCATCATTGCATCTAGTTGAATTTCCAAGAAAAATAGTACTTTGTGTTCTCGAACACACAACTTTTGTGACTTTTCAAATTCTGAAAGCCGATAACTTCGGAAAATGAGGACCAAATTCCTTAAACAAAGTGACAAATTAATCAGCACTACGAGGCCTTTAAGATTCACAACACATCAACTTTGCATCTAGTTGAATTTCCTAGAAAAATAGTACTTTGTGTACTCGAACACACAACTTTTGTGACTTTTCATACTCTGAAACTCGATAACTTCGGAAAATGAGGACCAAATTCCTTAAACAAAGTGTCAAATTAATCAGCTCTACGAAGCCTTTAAGATGTCACAACACATCATCATTGCATCTAGTTGAATTTCCAAGAAAAATAGTACTTTGTGTTCTCGAACACACAACTTTTGTGACTTTTCAAATTCTGAAAGCCGATAACTTCGGAAAATGAGGACCAAATTCCTTAAACAAAGTGACAAATTAATCAGCACTACGAGGCCTTTAAGATTCACAACACATCAACTTTGCATCTAGTTGAATTTCCAAGAAAAATAGTACTTTGTGTACTCGAACACACAACTTTTGGGACTTTTCAAATACTGAAACTCGATAACTACGGACAATGAGGACCAAATTCCTTAAACAAAGTGTCAAATTAATCAGCACTACGAGGCCTTTAAGATTCACAACTCATCATCTTTGCATCTAGTTGAGTTTCCAAGAAAAATAGTACTTTGAGTACTCGAACACACAACTTTTGTGACTTTTCAAATTCTGAAAGCCGATAACTTCGGAAAATGAGGACCAAATTCCTTAAACAAAGTGACAAATTAATCAGCACTACGAGGCCTTTAAGATTCACAACACATCAACTTTGCATCTAGTTGAATTTCCAAGAAAAATAGTACTTTGTGTACTCGAACACACAACTTTTGGGACTTTTCAAATACTGAAACTCGATAACTACGGAAAATGAGTACCAAATTCCTTAAACAAAGTGTCAAATTAATCAGCTCTACGAAGCCTTTAAGATGTCACAACACATCATCATTGCATCTAGTTGAATTTCCAAGAAAAATAGTACTTTGTGTACTCGAACACACAACTTTTGTGACTTTTCATACTCTGAAACTCGATAACTTCGGAAAATGAGGACCAAATTCCTTAAACAAAGTGTCAAATTAATCAGCTCTACGAAGCCTTTAAGATGTCACAACACATCATCATTGCATCTAGTTGAATTTCCAAGAAAAATAGTACTTTGTGTTCTCGAACACACAACTTTTGTGACTTTTCAAATTCTGAAAGCCGATAACTTCGGAAAATGAGGACCAAATTCCTTAAACAAAGTGACAAATTAATCAGCACTACGAGGCCTTTAAGATTCACAACACATCAACTTTGCATCTAGTTGAATTTCCAAGAAAAATAGTACTTTGTGTACTCGAACACACAACTTTTGGGACTTTTCAAATACTGAAACTCGATAACTACGGAAAATGAGTACCAAATTCCTTAAACAAAGTGTCAAATTAATCAGCACTACGAGGCCTTTAAGATTCACAACACATCAACTTTGCATCTAGTTGAATTTCCTAGAAATACAGTACTTTGTGTACTCGAACACACAACTTTTGGGGCTTTTCAAATACTGAAACTCGATAACTACGGAAAATGAGGACCAAATTCCTTAAACAAAGTGTCAAATTAATCAGCACTACGAGGCCTTTAAGATTCACAACTCATCATCTTTGCATCTAGTTGAGTTTCCAAGAAAAATAGTACTTTGAGTACTCGAACACACAACTTTTGTGACTTTTCAAATTCTGAAAGCCGATAACTTCGGAAAATGAGGACCAAATTCCTTAAACAAAGTGACAAATTAATCAGCACTACGAGGCCTTTAAGATTCACAACACATCAACTTTGCATCTAGTTGAATTTCCAAGAAAAATAGTACTTTGTGTTCTCGAACACACAACTTTTGTGACTTTTCAAATTCTGAAAGCCGATAACTTCGGAAAATGAGGACCAAATTCCTTAAACAAAGTGTCAAATTAATCAGCTCTACGAAGCCTTTAAGATGTCACAACACATCATCATTGCATCTAGTTGAATTTCCAAGAAAAATAGTACTTTGTGTTCTCGAACACACATCTTTTGTGACTTTTCAAATTCTGAAAGCCGATAACTTCGGAAAATGAGGACCAAATTCCTTAAACAAAGTGACAAATTAATCAGCACTACGAGGCCTTTAAGATTCACAACACATCAACTTTGCATCTAGTTGAATTTCCAAGAAAAATAGTACTTTGTGTACTCGAACACACAACTTTTGGGACTTTTCAAATACTGAAACTCGATAACTACGGAAAATGAGGACCAAATTCCTTAAACAAAGTGACAAATTAATCAGCACTACGAGGCCTTTAAGATTCACAACACATCAACTTTGCATCTAGTTGAATTTCCAAGAAAAATAGTACTTTGTGTACTCGAACACACAACTTTTGGGACTTTTCAAATACTGAAACTCGATAACTACGGAAAATGAGTACCAAATTCCTTAAACAAAGTGTCAAATTAATCAGCACTACGAGGCCTTTAAGATTCACAACACATCAACTTTGCATCTAGTTGAATTTCCTAGAAATACAGTACTTTGTGTACTCGAACACACAACTTTTGGGGCTTTTCAAATACTGAAACTCGATAACTTCGGAAAATGAGGACCAAATTCCTTAAACAAAGTGACAAATTAATCAGCACTACGAGGCCTTTAAGATTCACAACACATCAACTTTGCATCTAGTTGAATTTCCTAGAAAAATAGTACTTTGTGTACTCGAACACACAACTTTTGTGACTTTTCATACTCTGAAACTCGATAACTTCGGAAAATGAGGACCAAATTCCTTAAACAAAGTGTCAAATTAATCAGCTCTTCGAGGCCTTTAAAATGTCACAACACATCATCTTTGCATCTTGATGAATTTCCAAGAAATATAGTACTTTGTGTACTCGAACACACAACTTTTGGGGCTTTTCAATTTCTGAAACTCGAAAACTACGGAAAATGAGGAGCAAATTCCTTAAACAAAGTGTCAAATTAATCAGCACTACGAGGCCTTTAAGATGTCACAACACATCAAATTTGCATCTAGTTGAATTTCCAAGAAAAATAGTACTTTGTGTACTCGAACACACAACTTTTGGGACTTTTCAAATACTGAAACTCGATAACTACGGAAAATGAGGACCAAATTCCTTAAACAAAGTGACAAATTAATCAGCACTACGAGGCCTTTAAGATTCACAACACATCAACTTTGCATCTAGTTGAATTTCCAAGAAAAATAGTACTTTGTGTACTCGAACACACAACTTTTGGGACTTTTCAAATACTGAAACTCGATAACTACGGAAAATGAGTACCAAATTCCTTAAACAAAGTGTCAAATTAATCAGCACTACGAGGCCTTTAAGATTCACAACACATCAACTTTGCATCTAGTTGAATTTCCTAGAAATACAGTACTTTGTGTACTCGAACACACAACTTTTGGGGCTTTTCAAATACTGAAACTCGATAACTTCGGAAAATGAGGACCAAATTCCTTAAACAAAGTGACAAATTAATCAGCACTACGAGGCCTTTAAGATTCACAACACATCAACTTTGCATCTAGTTGAATTTCCTAGAAAAATAGTACTTTGTGTACTCGAACACACAACTTTTGTGACTTTTCATACTCTGAAACTCGATAACTTCGGAAAATGAGGACCAAATTCCTTAAACAAAGTGTCAAATTAATCAGCTCTACGAAGCCTTTAAGATTCACAACACATCAACTTTGCATCTTGTTGAATTTCCAAGAAAAATAGTACTTTGTGTACTCGAACACACAACTTTTGGGGCTTTTCAATTTCTGAAACTCGATAACTACGGAAAATGAGGAGCAAATTCCTTAAACAAAGTGTCAAATTAATCAGCACTACGAGGCCTTTAAGATGTCACAACACATCAAATTTGCATCTAGTTGAATTTCCAAGAAAAATAGTACTTTGTGTACTCGAACACACAACTTTTGGGACTTTTCAAATACTGAAACTCGATAACTACGGAAAATGAGGACCAAATTCCTTAAACAAAGTGTCAAATTAATCAGCACTAAGAGGCCTTTAAGATTCACAACACATCAAATTTGCATCTAGTTGAATTTCCAAGAAAAACAGTACTTTGTGTACTCGAACACACAACCTTTGTTACTTTTACAACTCTGAAACTCGATAACTACGGAAAATGAGGACCAAATTCCTTAAACAAAGTGTCAAATTAATCAGCACTAAGAGGCCTTTAAGATTCACAACACATCAAATTTGCATCTAGTTGAATTTCCAAGAAAAATAGTACTTTGTGTACTCGAACACACAACTTTTGGGACTTTTCAAATACTGAAACTCGATAACTACGGAAAATGAGTACCAAATTCCTTAAACAAAGTGTCAAATTAATCAGCTCCACGAGGCCTTTAAGATTCACAACACATCATCACTGCATCTTGTTGAATCTCCTAGAAAAATAATACTTTGTGTACTCGAACACACAACTTTTGTGACTTTTCATACTCTGAAACTCGATAACTTCGGAAAATGAGGACCAAATTCCTTAAACAAAGTGTCAAATTAATCAGCTCTACGAAGCCTTTAAGATGTCACACATCATCATTGCATCTAGTTGAATTTCCAAGAAAAATAGTACTTCGTCTTCTCGAACACATAAATTTTGTGACTTTTCAAATTCTGAAACTCGATAACTTCGGAAAATGAGGACCAAATTCCTTAAACAAAGTGTCAAATTAATCAGCTCTACGAGGCCTTTAAGATGTCACAACACATCATCTTTGCATCTTGATGAATTTCCAAGAAAAATAGTACTTTGTGTACTCGAACACACTACTTTTGTGACTTTTCAAACTCTAAAACTCGATAACTACGGACAATTAGTACCAAATTCCTTAAACAAAGTGTCAAATTAATCAGGTCTACGAGGCCTTTAAGATTCACAACACATCAAATTTGCATCTAGTTGAATTTCCAAGAAAAATAGTACTTTGTGTACTCGAACACACAACTTTTGGGACTTTTCAAATACTGAAACTCGATAACTACGGAAAATGAGGACCAAATTCCTTAAACAAAGTGTCAAATTAATCAGCACTAAGAGGCCTTTAAGATTCACAACACATCATCTTTGCATCTTGTTGAATTTCCAAGAAAAATAGTACTTTTTGTACTCGAACACACAACCTTTGTTACTTTTCAAACTCTGAAACTCGATAACTACGGAAAATGAGGACCAAATTCCTTAAACAAAGTGTCAAATTAATCAGCACTAAGAGGCCTTTAAGATTCACAACACATCAAATTTGCATCTAGTTGAATTTCCAAGAAAAATAGTACTTTGTGTACTCGAACACACACCTTTTGGGACTTTTCAAATACTGAAACTCGATAACTACGGAAAATGAGTACCAAATTCCTTAAACAAAGTGTCAAATTAATCAGCTCTACGAGGCCTTTAAGATTCACAACACATCATCACTGCATCTTGTTGAATTTCCTAGAAAAATAGTACTTTGTGTACTCGAACACACAACTTTTGTGACTTTTCATACTCTGAAACTCGATAACTTCGGAAAATGAGGACCAAATTCCTTAAACAAAGTGTCAAATTAATCAGCTCTACGAAGCCTTTAAGATGTCACAACACATCATCACTGCATCTTGTTGAATTTCCTAGAAAAATAGTACTTTGTGTACTCGAACACACAACTTTTGTGACTTTTCAAACTCTAAAACTCGATAACTACGGAAAATGAGGACCAAATTCCTTAAACAATGTGTCAAATTAATCAGCTCTACGAGGCCTTTAAGATGTCACAACACATCATCTTTGCATCTTGTTGAATTTCCAAGAAAAATAGTACTTTGTGTACTCGAACACACAACTTTTGGGGCTTTTCAAATACTGAAACTCGATAACTACGGAAAATGAGGACCAAATTCCTTAAACAAAGTGTCAAATTAATCAGCTCTACGAGGCCTTCAAGATGTCACAACACATCATCTTTGCATCTTGTTGAATTTCCAAGAAAAATAGTATTTTGTGTACTCGAACACACAACTTTTGGGGCTTTTCAAATACTGAAACTCGATAACTACGGAAAATGAGGACCAAATTCCTTAAACAAAGTGTCAAATTAATCAGCTATACGAGGCCTTTAAGATTCACAACACATCATCTTTGCATCTAGTTGAATTTCCTAGAAATATAGTACTTTGTGTACTCGAACACACAACTTTTGGGGCTTTTCAAATACTGAAACTCGATAACTACGGAAAGTGAGGACCAAATTCCTTAAACAAAATGTCAAATTAATCAGCACTGCGAGGCCTTTAAGATTCACAACTCATCATCTTTGCATCTAGTTGAGTTTCCAAGAAAAATAGTACTTTGAGTACTCGAACTCACAACTTTTGGGGCTTTTCAAATACTGAAACTCGATAACTACGGAAAATGAGTACCAAATTCCTTAAACAAAGTGTCAAATTAATCAGCACTACGAGGCCTTTAAGATTCACATCACATCAACTTTGCATCTAGTTGAATTTCCAAGAAAAATAGTACTTTGTGTACTCGAACACACAACTTTTGGGACTTTTCAAATACTGAAACTCGATAACTACGGAAAATGAGTACCAAATTCCTTAAACAAAGTGTCAAATTAATCAGCACTACGAGGCCTTTAAGATTCACAACACATCAACTTTGCATCTAGTTGAATTTCCAAGAAAAATAGTACTTTGTGTACTCGAACACACAACTTTTGGGACTTTTCAAATACTGAAACTCGATAACTACGGAAAATTAGGACCAAATTCCTTAAACAAAGTGTCAAATTAATCAGCTCTTCGAGGCCTTTAAAATGTCACAACACATCAACTTGGCATCTAGTTGAATTTCCAAGAAAAATAGTACTTTGTGTACTCGAACACACAACTTTTGGGACTTTTCAAATACTGAAACTCGATAACTTCGGAAAATGAGGACCAAATTCCTTAAACAAAATGTCAAATTAATCAGCACTACGAGGCCTTTAAGATTCACAACACATCAACTTTGCATCTTGTTGAATTTCCAAGAAAAATAGTACTTTGTGTACTCGAACACACAACTTTTGTGACTTTTCAAACTCTAAAACTCGATAACTACGGAAAATGAGGACCAAATTCCTTAAACAAAGTGTCAAATTAATCAGCTCTACGAGGCCTTCAAGATGTCACAACACATCATCTTTGCATCTTGTTGAATTTCCAAGAAAAATAGTATTTTGTGTACTCGAACACACAACTTTTGGGGCTTTTCAAATACTGAAACTCGATAACTACGGAAAATGAGGACCAAATTCCTTAAACAAAGTGTCAAATTAATCAGCTATACGAGGCCTTTAAGATTCACAACACATCATCTTTGCATCTAGTTGAATTTCCTAGAAATATAGTACTTTGTGTACTCGAACACACAACTTTTGGGGCTTTTCAAATACTGAAACTCGATAACTACGGAAAGTGAGGACCAAATTCCTTAAACAAAATGTCAAATTAATCAGCACTGCGAGGCCTTTAAGATTCACAACTCATCATCTTTGCATCTAGTTGAGTTTCCAAGAAAAATAGTACTTTGAGTACTCGAACTCACAACTTTTGGGGCTTTTCAAATACTGAAACTCGATAACTACGGAAAATGAGTACCAAATTCCTTAAACAAAGTGTCAAATTAATCAGCACTACGAGGCCTTTAAGATTCACATCACATCAACTTTGCATCTAGTTGAATTTCCAAGAAAAATAGTACTTTGTGTACTCGAACACACAACTTTTGGGACTTTTCAAATACTGAAACTCGATAACTACGGAAAATGAGTACCAAATTCCTTAAACAAAGTGTCAAATTAATCAGCACTACGAGGCCTTTAAGATTCACAACACATCAACTTTGCATCTAGTTGAATTTCCAAGAAAAATAGTACTTTGTGTACTCGAACACACAACTTTTGGGACTTTTCAAATACTGAAACTCGATAACTACGGAAAATTAGGACCAAATTCCTTAAACAAAGTGTCAAATTAATCAGCTCTTCGAGGCCTTTAAAATGTCACAACACATCAACTTGGCATCTAGTTGAATTTCCAAGAAAAATAGTACTTTGTGTACTCGAACACACAACTTTTGGGACTTTTCAAATACTGAAACTCGATAACTTCGGAAAATGAGGACCAAATTCCTTAAACAAAGTGTCAAATTAATCAGCACTACGAGGCCTTTAAGATTCACAACACATAAACTTTGCATCTAGTTGAATTTCCAAGAAAAATAGTACTTTGTGTACTCGAACACACAACTTTTGGGACTTTTCAAATACTGAAACTCGATAACTACGGAAAATGAGTACTAAATTCCTTAACCAAAGTGTCAAATTAATCAGCACTACGAGGCCTTTAAGATTCACAACACATCAACTTTGCATCTTGTTGAATTTCCAAGAAAAATAGTACTTTGTGTACTCGAACACACAACTTTTGGGACTTTTCAAATACTGAAACTCGATAACTACGGAAAATGAGTACCAAATTCCTTAACCAAAGTGTCAAATTAATCAGCACTACGAGGCCTTTAAGATTCACAACACATCAACTTTGCATCTTGTTGAATTTCCAAGAAAAATAGTACTTTGTGTACTCGAACACACAACTTTTGGGGCTTTTCAAACTCTGAAACTCGATAACTACGGAAAATGAGGACCAAATTCCTTAAACAAAGTGTCAAATTAATCAGCTATACGAGGCCTTTAAGATGTCACAACACATCCTCATTGCACCTTGTTGAATTTCCTAGAAAAATAGTATTTTGTGTACTCGAACTAACAACTTTTGTGACTTTTCAAATATAGAAACTAGATAACTACTGAAAATGAGGACCAAATTCCTTAAACAAAATGTCAAATTAATCAGCTCTACGAGGCCTTTAAGATGTCACAACACATCCTCATTGCATCTTGTTGAATTACATAGAAAAATAGTATTTTGTGTACTCGAACACACAACTTTTGGGGCTTTTCAAATACTGAATCTCGATAACTACGGAAAATGAGGACCAAATTCCTTAAACAAAGTTTCAAATTAATCAGCTATACGAAGCCTTTAAGATTCACAACACATCATCTTTGCATCTAGTTAAATTTCCTAGAAATATAGTACTTTGTGTACTGGAACACACAACTTTTGGGGCTTTTCAAATACTGAAACTCGATAACTACGGAAAATCTGGACCAAATTCCTTAAACAAAGTGTCAAATTAATCAGCTATACGAGGCCTTTAAGATTCACAACACACCATCTTTGCGTCTAGTTGAATTTCCTAGAAATATAGTACTTTGTGTACTCGAACACACAACTTTTGGGGCTTTTCAAATACTGAAACTCGAAAACTACGGAAAGTGAGGACCAAATTCCTTAAACAAAATATCAAATTAATCAGCACTACGAGGCCTTTAAGATTCACAACACATCAACTTTGCATCTAGTTGAATTTCCAAGAAAAATAGAACTTTGTGTACTCGAACACACAACTTTTGTGACTTTTCATTTTCTGAAACTCGATAACTACGGAAAATGAGGACCAAATTCCTTAAACAAAGTGTCAAATTAATCAGCTCTACGAGGCCTTTAAGATTCACAACACATCATCACTGCATCTTGTTGAATTTCCTAGAAAAATAGTACTTTGTGTACTCGAACACACAACTTTTGGGGCTTTTCAAATACTGAATCTCGATAACTACGGAAAATGAGGACCAAATTCCTTAAACAAAGTTTCAAATTAATCAGCTATACGAAGCCTTTAAGATTCACAACACTTCATCTTTGCATCTAGTTGAATTTCCTAGAAATATAGTACTTTGTGTACTCGAACACACAACTTTTGGGGCTTTTCAAATACTGAAACTCGATAACTACGGAAAGTGAGGACCAAATTCCTTAAACAAAATGTCAAATTAATCAGCTCTACGAGGCCTTTAAGATGTCACAACACATCCTCATTGCATCTTGTTGAATTACATAGAAAAATAGTACTTTGTGTTCTCGAACACATAAATTTTGTGACTTTTCAAATTCTGAAACTCGATAACTTCGGAAAATGAGGACCAAATTCCTTACACAAAGTGTCAAATTAATCAGCTCTACGAGGCCTTTAAGATTCACAACACATCATCACTGCATCTTGTTGAATT
Source organism: Euwallacea fornicatus (assembly GCF_040115645.1). Taxonomy (NCBI): domain Eukaryota; kingdom Metazoa; phylum Arthropoda; class Insecta; order Coleoptera; family Curculionidae; genus Euwallacea; species Euwallacea fornicatus. The sequence goes on from NW_027096037.1 coordinate 699,707, forward strand.
TCCTAGAAAAATAGTACTTTGTGTACTCGAACACACAACTTTTGTGACTTTTCAAACTCTAAAACTCGATAACTACGGAAAATGAGTACCAAATTCCTTAAACAAAGTGTCAAATTAATCAGCACTACGAGGCCTTTAAGATTCACAACACATCAACTTTGCATCTTGTTGAATTTCCAAGAAAAATAGTACTTTGTGTACTCGAACACACAACTTTTGGGACTTTTCAAATACTGAAACTCGATAACTACGGAAAATTAGGACCAAATTCCTTAAACAAAGTGTCAAATTAATCAGCTCTTCGAGGCCTTTAAAATGTCACAACACATCAACTTGGCATCTTGTTGAATTTCCAAGAAAAATAGTACTTTGTGTACTCGAACACACAACTTTTGGGACTTTTCAAATACTGAAACTCGATAACTACGGAAAATGAGTACCAAATTCCTTAACCAAAGTGTCAAATTAATCAGCACTACGAGGCCTTTAAGATTCACAACACATCAACTTTGCATCTTGTTGAATTTCCAAGAAAAATAGTACTTTGTGTACTCGAACACACAACTTTTGGGGCTTTTCAAACTCTGAAACTCGATAACTACGGAAAATGAGGACCAAATTCCTTAAACAAAGTGTCAAATTAATCAGCTATACGAGGCCTTTAAGATGTCACAACACATCCTCATTGCACCTTGTTGAATTTCCTAGAAAAATAGTATTTTGTGTACTCGAACAAACAACTTTTGTGACTTTTCAAATATAGAAACTAGATAACTACTGAAAATGAGGACCAAATTCCTTAAACAAAATGTCAAATTAATCAGCTCTACGAGGCCTTTAAGATGTCACAACACATCCTCATTGCATCTTGTTGAATTACATAGAAAAATAGTATTTTGTGTTCTCGAACACATAACTTTTGGGGCTTTTCAAACTCTGAAACTCGATAACTACGGAAAATGAGGACCAAATTCCTTAAACAAAATGTCAAATTAATCAGCTCTACGAGGCCTTTAAGATGTCACAACACATCCTCATTGCATCTTGTTGAATTACATAGAAAAATAGTACTTTGTGTTCTCGAACAAACAACTTTTGTGACTTTTCAAATTCTGAAACTCGATAACTACGGAAAGTGAGGACCAAATTCCTTAAACAAAGTGTCAAATTAATCAGCTCTACGAGGCCTTTAAGATTCACAACACATCATCACTGCATCTTGTTGAATTTCCTAGAAAAATAGTATTTTGTGTACTCGAACAAACAACTTTTGTGACTTTTCAAATTCAGAAACTCGATAACTACGGAAAATGAGGACCAAATTCCTTAAACAAAGTGTCAAATTAATCAGCTCTACGAGGCCTTTAAGATTCACAACACATCATCACTGCATCTTGTTGAATTTCCTAGAAAAATAGTACTTTGTGTACTCGAACACACAACTTTTGTGACTTTTCATACTCTGAAACTCGGTAACTACGGAAAATGAGGACCAAATTCCTTAAACAAAATATCAAATTAATCAGCACTACGAGGCCTTTAAGATTCACAACACATCATCAATGCATCTTGTTGAATTTCCTAGAAAAATAGTATTTTGTGTACTCGAACAAACAACTTTTGTGACTTTTCAAATTCAGAAACTCGATAACTACGGAAAATGAGGACCAAATTCCTTAAACAAAGTGTCAAATTAATCAGCTCTACGAGGCCTTTAAGATTCACAACACATCATCACTGCATCTTGTTGAATTTCCTAGAAAAATAGTACTTTGTGTACTCGAACACACAACTTTTGTGACTTTTCATACTCTGAAACTCGGTAACTACGGAAAATGAGGACCAAATTCCTTAAACAAAATATCAAATTAATCAGCACTACGAGGCCTTTAAGATTCACAACACATCAACTTTGCATCTAGTTGAATTTCCAAGAAAAATAGTACTTTGTGTACTCGAACACACAACTTTTGTGACTTTTCAAATTCTGAAACTCGATAACTACGGAAAGTGAGGACCAAATTCCTTAAACAAAATGTCAAATTAATCAGCACTACGAGGCCTTTAAGATTCACAACACATCAACTTTGCATCTAGTTGAATTTCCAAGAAAAATAGTACTTTGTGTACTCGAACACATAAATTTTGTGACTTTTCATACTCTGAAACTCGGTAACTACGGAAAATGAGGACCAAATTCCTTACACAAAGTGTCAAATTAATCAGCTCCACGAGGCCTTTAAGATGTCACAACACATCATCTTTGCATCTTGTTGAATTTCCAAGAAAAATAGTATTTTGTGTACTCGAACACACAACTTTTGGGGCTTTTCAAATACTGAATCTCGATAACTACGGAAAATGAGGACCAAATTCCTTAAACAAAGTTTCAAATTAATCAGCACTACGAGGCCTTTAAGATTCACAACACATCAACTTTGCATCTAGTTGAATTTCCAAGAAAAATAGTACTTTGTGTACTCGAACACACAACTTTTGTGACTTTTCATTTTCTGAAACTCGATAACTACGGAAAGTGAGGACCAAATTCCTTAAACAAAATGTCAAATTAATCAGCTCTACGAGGCCTTTAAGATGTCACAACACATCCTCATTGCATCTTGTTGAATTACATAGAAAAATAGTACTTTGTGTTCTCGAACACATAACTTTTGGGGCTTTTCAAACTCTGAAACTCGATAACTACGGAAAATGAGGACCAAATTCCTTAAACAAAGTGTCAAATTAATCAGCTATACGAGGCCTTTAAGATGTCACAACACATCCTCATTGCACCTTGTTGAATTTCCTAGAAAAATAGTATTTTGTGTACTCGAACAAACAACTTTTGTGACTTTTCAAATTCTGAAACTCGATAACTACGGAAAGTGAGGACCAAATTCCTTAAACAAGTGTCAAATTATTCAGCTCTCCGAGGCCTTTAAGATTCACAACACATCATCACTGCATCTTGTTGAATTTCCTAGAAAAATAGTATTTTGTGTACTCGAACAAACAACTTTTGTGACTTTTCAAATTCAGAAACTCGATAACTACGGAAAATGAGGACCAAATTCCTTAAACAAAGTGTCAAATTAATCAGCTCTACGAGGCCTTTAAGATTCACAACACATCATCACTGCATCTTGTTGAATTTCCTAGAAAAATAGTATTTTGTGTACTCGAACAAACAACTTTTGTGACTTTTCAAATTCAGAAACTCGACAACTACGGAAAATGAGGACCAAATTCCTTAAACAAAGTGTCAAATTAATCAGCTCTACGAGGCCTTTAAGATTCACAACACATCATCACTGCATCTTGTTGAATTTCCTAGAAAAATAGTATTTTGTGTACTCGAAAAAACAACTTTTGTGACTTTTCAAATTCAGAAACTCGATAACTACGGAAAATGAGGACCAAATTCCTTAAACAAAGTGTCAAATTAATCAGCTCTACGAGGCCTTTAAGATTCACAACACATCATCACTGCATCTTGTTGAATTTCCTAGAAAAATAGTATTTTGTGTACTCGAACAAACAACTTTTGTGACTTTTCAAATTCTGAAACTCGATAACTACGGAAAGTGAGGACGAAATTCCTTAAACAAAATGTCAAATTAATCAGCGCTACGAGGCCTTTAAGATTCACAACACATCATCACTGCATCTTGTTGAATTTCCTAGAAAAATAGTACTTTGTGTACTCGAACACACAACTTTTGTGACTTTTCATACTCTGAAACTCGGTAACTACGGAAAATGAGGACCAAATTCCTTAAACAAAGTGTCAAATTAATCAGCTCTACGAGGCCTTTAAGATTCACAACACATCATCACTGCATCTTGTTGAATTTCCTAGAAAAATAGTACTTCGTGTTCTCGAACACATAAATTTTGTGACTTTTCAAATTCTGAAACTCGATAACTACGGAAAATGAGGACCAAATTCCTTAAACAAAGTGTCAAATTAATCAGCTCTACGATGCCTTTAAGATTCACAACACATCATCACTGCATCTTGTTGAATTTCCTAGAAAAATAGTACTTTGTGTACTCGAACACACAACTTTTGTGACTTTTCATACTCTGAAACTCGGTAACTACGGAAAATGAGGACCAAATTCCTTAAACAAAGTGTCAAATTAATCAGCTATACGAGGCCTTTAAGATGTCACAACACATCCTCATTGCACCTTGTTGAATTTCCTAGAAAAATAGTATTTTGTGTACTCGAACAAACAACTTTTGTGACTTTTCAAATATAGAAACTAGATAACTACTGAAAATGAGGACCAAATTCCTTAAACAAAATGTCAAATTAATCAGCTCTACGAGGCCTTTAAGATGTCACAACACATCCTCATTGCATCTTGTTGAATTACATAGAAAAATAGTATTTTGTGTACTCGAACACACAACTTTTGGGGCTTTTCAAATACTGAATCTCGATAACTACGGAAAATGAGGACCAAATTCCTTAAACAAAGTTTCAAATTAATCAGCTATACGAGGCCTTTAAGATTCACAACACACCATCTTTGCGTCTAGTTGAATTTCCTAGAAATATAGTACTTTGTGTACTCGAACACACAACTTTTGGGGCTTTTCAAATACTGAAACTCGAAAACTACGGAAAGTGAGGACCAAATTCCTTAAACAAAATATCAAATTAATCAGCACTACGAGGCCTTTAAGATTCACAACACATCAACTTTGCATCTAGTTGAATTTCCAAGAAAAATAGTACTTTGTGTACTCGAACACATAAATTTTGTGACTTTTCATACTCTGAAACTCGGTAACTACGGAAAATGAGGACCAAATTCCTTACACAAAGTGTCAAATTAATCAGCTCTACGAGGCCTTTAAGATGTCACAACACATCATCTTTGCATCTTGTTGAATTTCCAAGAAAAATAGTATTTTGTGTACTCGAACACACAACTTTTGGGGCTTTTCAAATACTGAATCTCGATAACTACGGAAAATGAGGACCAAATTCCTTAAACAAAGTTTCGAATTAATCAGCACTACGAGGCCTTTAAGATTCACAACACATCAACTTTGCATCTAGTTGAATTTCCAAGAAAAATAGAACTTTGTGTACTCGAACACACAACTTTTGTGACTTTTCATTTTCTGAAACTCGATAACTACGGAAAATGAGGACCAAATTCCATAAACAAAGTGTCAAATTAATCAGCTCTACGAGGCCTTTAAGATTCACAACACATCATCACTGCATCTTGTTGAATTTCCTAGAAAAATAGTATTTTGTGTACTCGAACAAACAACTTTTATGACTTTTCAAATTCTGAAACTCGATAACTACGGAAAGTGAGGACGAAATTCCTTAAACAAAATGTCAAATTAATCAGCTCTACGAGGCCTTTAAGATTCACAACACATCATCACTGCATCTTGTTGAATTTCCTAGAAAAATAGTACTTTGTGTACTCGAACACACAACTTTTGTGACTTTTCATACTCTGAAACTCGGTAACTACGGAAAATGAGGACCAAATTCCTTAAACAAAGTGTCAAATTAATCAGCTCTACGAGGCTTTTAAGATTCACAACACATCGTCACTGCATCTTGTTGAATTTCCTAGGAAAATAGTACTTTGTGTACTCGAACACACAACTTTTGTGACTTTTCATACTCTGAAACTCGGTAACTACGGAAAATGAGGACCAAATTCCTTAAACAAAGTGTCAAATTAATCAGCTCTACGAGGCCTTTAAGATTCACAACACATCATCACTGCATCTTGTTGAATTTCCTAGAAAAATAGTACTTTGTGTACTCGAACACACAACTTTTGGGGCTTTTCAAATACTGAATCTCGATAACTACGGAAAATGAGGACCAAATTCCTTAAACAAAGTTACAAATTAATCAGCTATACGAAGCCTTTAAGATTCACAACACTTCATCTTTGCATCTAGTTGAATTTCCTAGAAATATAGTACTTTGTGTACTCGAACAAACAACTTTTGTGACTTTTCAAATTCTGAAACTCGATAACTACGGAAAGTGAGGACGAAATTCCTTAAACAAAATGTCAAATTAATCAGCTCTACGAGGCCTTTAAGATTCACAACACATCATCACTGCATCTTGTTGAATTTCCTAGAAAAATAGTACTTTGTGTACTCGAACACACAACTTTTGTGACTTTTCAAACTCTAAAACTCGATAACTACGGAAAATGAGTACCAAATTCCTTAAACAAAGTGTCAAATTAATCAGCACTACGAGGCCTTTAAGATTCACAACACATCAACTTTGCATCTTGTTGAATTTCCAAGAAAAATAGTACTTTGTGTACTCGAACACACAACTTTTGGGACTTTTCAAATACTGAAACTCGATAACTACGGAAAATTAGGACCAAATTCCTTAAACAAAGTGTCAAATTAATCAGCTCTTCGAGGCCTTTAAAATGTCACAACACATCAACTTGGCATCTAGTTGAATTTCCAACAAAAATAGTACTTTGTGTACTCGAACACACAACTTTTGGGACTTTTCAAATACTGAAACTCGATAACTACGGAAAATGAGTACCAAATTCCTTAAACAAAGTGTCAAATTAATCAGCACTACGAGGCCTTTAAGATTCACAACACATCAACTTTGCATCTAGTTGAATTTCCAAGAAAAATAGTACTTTGTGTACTCGAACACACAACTTTTGGGACTTTTCAAATACTGAAACTCGATAACTACGGAAAATGAGTACTAAATTCCTTAACCAAAGTGTCAAATTAATCAGCACTACGAGGCCTTTAAGATTCACAACACATCAACTTTGCATCTTGTTGAATTTCCAAGAAAAATAGTACTTTGTGTACTCGAACACACAACTTTTGGGGCTTTTCAAACTCTGAAACTCGATAACTACGGAAAATGAGTACCAAATTCCTTAAACAAAGTGTCAAATTAATCAGCACTACGAGGCCTTTAAGATTCACAACACATCAACTTTGCATCTTGTTGAATTTCCAAGAAAAATAGTACTTTGTGTACTCGAACACACAACTTTTGGGACTTTTCAAATACTGAAACTCGATAACTACGGAAAATGAGTACCAAATTCCTTAACCAAAGTGTCAAATTAATCAGCACTACGAGGCCTTTAAGATTCACAACACATCAACTTTGCATCTTGTTGAATTTCCAAGAAAAATAGTACTTTGTGTACTCGAACACACAACTTTTGGGGCTTTTCAAACTCTGAAACTCGATAACTACGGAAAATGAGGACCAAATTCCTTAAACAAAGTGTCAAATTAATCAGCTATACGAGGCCTTTAAGATGTCACAACACATCCTCATTGCACCTTGTTGAATTTCCTAGAAAAATAGTATTTTGTGTACTCGAACAAACAACTTTTGTGACTTTTCAAATATAGAAACTAGATAACTACTGAAAATGAGGACCAAATTCCTTAAACAAAATGTCAAATTAATCAGCTCTACGAGGCCTTTAAGATGTCACAACACATCCTCATTGCATCTTGTTGAATTACATAGAAAAATAGTATTTTGTGTACTCGAACACACAACTTTTGGGGCTTTTCAAATACTGAATCTCGATAACTACGGAAAATGAGGACCAAATTCCTTAAACAAAGTTTCAAATTAATCAGCTATACGAAGCCTTTAAGATTCACAACACATCATCTTTGCATCTAGTTAAATTTCCTAGAAATATAGTACTTTGTGTACTGGAACACACAACTTTTGGGGCTTTTCAAATACTGAAACTCGATAACTACGGAAAATCTGGACCAAATTCCTTAAACAAAGTGTCAAATTAATCAGCACTACGAGGCCTTTAAGATTCACAACACATCAACTTTGCATCTAGTTGAATTTCCAAGAAAAATAGTACTTTGTGTACTCGAACACACAACTTTTGTGACTTTTCAAATTCTGAAACTCGATAACTACGGAAAGTGAGGACCAAATTCCTTAAACATTATGTCAAATTAATCAGCTCTACGAGGCCTTTAAGATTCACAACACATCGTCACTGCATCTTGTTGAATTTCCTAGAAAAATAGTACTTTGTGTACTCGAACACACAACTTTTGTGACTTTTCAAATTCTGAAACTCGATAACTACGGAAAGTGAGGACCAAATTCCTTAAACAAAATGTCAAATTAATCAGCACTACGAGGCCTTTAAGATTCACAACACATCAACTTTGCATCTAGTTGAATTTCCAAGAAAAATAGTACTTTGTGTACTCGAACACACAACTTTTGTGACTTTTCATTTTCTGAAACTCGATAACTACGGAAAGTGAGGACCAAATTCCTTAAACAAAATGTCAAATTAATCAGCTCTACGAGGCCTTTAAGATGTCACAACACATCCTCATTGCATCTTGTTGAATTACATAGAAAAATAGTACTTTGTGTTCTCGAACACATAACTTTTGGGGCTTTTCAAACTCTGAAACTCGATAACTACGGAAAATGAGGACCAAATTCCTTAAACAAAGTGTCAAATTAATCAGCTATACGAGGCCTTTAAGATGTCACAACACATCCTCATTGCACCTTGTTGAATTTCCTAGAAAAATAGTATTTTGTGTACTCGAACAAACAACTTTTGTGACTTTTCAAATTCTGAAACTCGATAACTACGGAAAGTGAGGACCAAATTCCTTAAACAAGTGTCAAATTATTCAGCTCTCCGAGGCCTTTAAGATTCACAACACATCATCACTGCATCTTGTTGAATTTCCTAGAAAAATAGTATTTTGTGTACTCGAACAAACAACTTTTGTGACTTTTCAAATTCAGAAACTCGATAACTACGGAAAATGAGGACCAAATTCCTTAAACAAAGTGTCAAATTAATCAGCTCTACGAGGCCTTTAAGATTCACAACACATCATCACTGCATCTTGTTGAATTTCCTAGAAAAATAGTATTTTGTGTACTCGAACAAACAACTTTTGTGACTTTTCAAATTCAGAAACTCGACAACTACGGAAAATGAGGACCAAATTCCTTAAACAAAGTGTCAAATTAATCAGCTCTACGAGGCCTTTAAGATTCACAACACATCATCACTGCATCTTGTTGAATTTCCTAGAAAAATAGTATTTTGTGTACTCGAAAAAACAACTTTTGTGACTTTTCAAATTCAGAAACTCGATAACTACGGAAAATGAGGACCAAATTCCTTAAACAAAGTGTCAAATTAATCAGCTCTACGAGGCCTTTAAGATTCACAACACATCATCACTGCATCTTGTTGAATTTCCTAGAAAAATAGTATTTTGTGTACTCGAACAAACAACTTTTGTGACTTTTCAAATTCTGAAACTCGATAACTACGGAAAGTGAGGACGAAATTCCTTAAACAAAATGTCAAATTAATCAGCGCTACGAGGCCTTTAAGATTCACAACACATCATCACTGCATCTTGTTGAATTTCCTAGAAAAATAGTACTTTGTGTACTCGAACACACAACTTTTGTGACTTTTCATACTCTGAAACTCGGTAACTACGGAAAATGAGGACCAAATTCCTTAAACAAAGTGTCAAATTAATCAGCTCTACGAGGCTTTTAAGATTCACAACACATCGTCACTGCATCTTGTTGAATTTCCTAGGAAAATAGTACTTTGTGTACTCGAACACACAACTTTTGTGACTTTTCATACTCTGAAACTCGGTAACTACGGAAAATGAGGACCAAATTCCTTAAACAAAGTGTCAAATTAATCAGCTCTACGAGGCCTTTAAGATTCACAACACATCATCACTGCATCTTGTTGAATTTCCTAGAAAAATAGTACTTTGTGTACTCGAACACACAACTTTTGTGACTTTTCATACTCTGAAACTCGGTAACTACGGAAAATGAGGACCAAATTCCTTAAACAAAGTGTCAAATTAATCAGCTCTACGAGGCCTTTAAGATTCACAACACATCATCACTGCATCTTGTTGAATTTCCTAGAAAAATAGTACTTCGTGTTCTCGAACACATAAATTTTGTGACTTTTCAAATTCTGAAACTCGATAACTACGGAAAATGAGGACCAAATTCCTTAAACAAAGTGTCAAATTAATCAGCTCTACGATGCCTTTAAGATTCATAACACATCATCACTGCATCTTGTTGAATTTCCTAGAAAAATAGTACTTTGTGTACTCGAACACACAACTTTTGTGACTTTTCATACTCTGAAACTCGGTAACTACGGAAAATGAGGACCAAATTCCTTAAACAAAGTGTCAAATTAATCAGCTATACGAGGCCTTTAAGATGTCACAACACATCCTCATTGCACCTTGTTGAATTTCCTAGAAAAATAGTATTTTGTGTACTCGAACAAACAACTTTTGTGACTTTTCAAATATAGAAACTAGATAACTACTGAAAATGAGGACCAAATTCCTTAAACAAAATGTCAAATTAATCAGCTCTACGAGGCCTTTAAGATGTCACAACACATCCTCATTGCATCTTGTTGAATTACATAGAAAAATAGTATTTTGTGTACTCGAACACACAACTTTTGGGGCTTTTCAAATACTGAATCTCGATAACTACGGAAAATGAGGACCAAATTCCTTAAACAAAGTTTCAAATTAATCAGCTATACGAAGCCTTTAAGATTCACAACACATCATCTTTGCATCTAGTTGAATTTCCTAGAAATATAGTACTTTGTGTACTGGAACACACAAATTTTGGGGCTTTTCAAATACTGAAACTCGATAACTACGGAAAATCTGGACCAAATTCCTTAAACAAAGTGTCAAATTAATCAGCTATACGAGGCCTTTAAGATTCACAACACACCATCTTTGCGTCTAGTTGAATTTCCTAGAAATATAGTACTTTGTGTACTCGAACACACAACTTTTGGGGCTTTTCAAATACTGAAACTCGAAAACTACGGAAAGTGAGGACCAAATTCCTTAAACAAAATATCAAATTAATCAGCACTACGAGGCCTTTAAGATTCACAACACATCAACTTTGCATCTAGTTGAATTTCCAAGAAAAATAGTACTTTGTGTACTCGAACACATAAATTTTGTGACTTTTCATACTCTGAAACTCGGTAACTACGGAAAATGAGGACCAAATTCCTTACACAAAGTGTCAAATTAATCAGCTCTACGAGGCCTTTAAGATGTCACAACACATCATCTTTGCATCTTGTTGAATTTCCAAGAAAAATAGTATTTTGTGTACTCGAACACACAACTTTTGGGGCTTTTCAAATACTGAATCTCGATAACTACGGAAAATGAGGACCAAATTCCTTAAACAAAGTTTCGAATTAATCAGCACTACGAGGCCTTTAAGATTCACAACACATCAACTTTGCATCTAGTTGAATTTCCAAGAAAAATAGAACTTTGTGTACTCGAACACACAACTTTTGTGACTTTTCATTTTCTGAAACTCGATAACTACGGAAAATGAGGACCAAATTCCTTAAACAAAGTGTCAAATTAATCAGCTCTACGAGGCCTTTAAGATTCACAACACATCATCACTGCATCTTGTTGAATTTCCTAGAAAAATAGTATTTTGTGTACTCGAACAAACAACTTTTATGACTTTTCAAATTCTGAAACTCGATAACTACGGAAAGTGAGGACGAAATTCCTTAAACAAAATGTCAAATTAATCAGCTCTACGAGGCCTTTAAGATTCACAACACATCATCACTGCATCTTGTTGAATTTCCTAGAAAAATAGTACTTTGTGTACTCGAACACACAACTTTTGTGACTTTTCATACTCTGAAACTCGGTAACTACGGAAAATGAGGACCAAATTCCTTAAACAAAGTGTCAAATTAATCAGCTCTACGAGGCTTTTAAGATTCACAACACATCGTCACTGCATCTTGTTGAATTTCCTAGGAAAATAGTACTTTGTGTACTCGAACACACAACTTTTGTGACTTTTCATACTCTGAAACTCGGTAACTACGGAAAATGAGGACCAAATTCCTTAAACAATGTGTCAAATTAATCAGCTCTACGAGGCCTTTAAGATTCACAACACATCATCACTGCATCTTGTTGAATTTCCTAGAAAAATAGTACTTTGTGTACTCGAACACACAACTTTTGGGGCTTTTCAAATACTGAATCTCGATAACTACGGAAAATGAGGACCAAATTCCTTAAACAAAGTTACAAATTAATCAGCTATACGAAGCCTTTAAGATTCACAACACTTCATCTTTGCATCTAGTTGAATTTCCAAGAAAAATAGTATTTTGTGTACTCGAACACACAACTTTTGGGGCTTTTCAAACTCTGAAACTCGATAACTACGGAAAATGAGGACCAAATTCCTTAAACAAAGTGTCAAATTAATCAGCTATACGAGGCCTTTAAGATGTCACAACACATCCTCATTGCACCTTGTTGAATTTCCTAGAAAAATAGTATTTTGTGTACTCGAACAAACAACTTTTGTGACTTTTCAAATTCTGAAACTCGATAACTACGGAAAGTGAGGACCAAATTCCTTAAACAAGTGTCAAATTATTCAGCTCTCCGAGGCCTTTAAGATTCACAACACATCATCACTGCATCTTGTTGAATTTCCTAGAAAAATAGTATTTTGTGTACTCGAACAAACAACTTTTGTGACTTTTCAAATTCAGAAACTCGATAACTACGGAAAATGAGGACCAAATTCCTTAAACAAAGTGTCAAATTAATCAGCTCTACGAGGCCTTTAAGATTCACAACACATCATCACTGCATCTTGTTGAATTTCCTAGAAAAATAGTATTTTGTGTACTCGAACAAACAACTTTTGTGACTTTTCAAATTCAGAAACTCGATAACTACGGAAAATGAGGACCAAATTCCTTAAACAAAGTGTCAAATTAATCAGCTCTACGAGGCCTTTAAGATTCACAACACATCATCACTGCATCTTGTTGAATTTCCTAGAAAAATAGTATTTTGTGTACTCGAAAAAACAACTTTTGTGACTTTTCAAATTCAGAAACTCGATAACTACGGAAAATGAGGACCAAATTCCTTAAACAAAGTGTCAAATTAATCAGCTCTACGAGGCCTTTAAGATTCACAACACATCATCACTGCATCTTGTTGAATTTCCTAGAAAAATAGTACTTTGTGTACTCGAACACACAACTTTTGTGACTTTTCATACTCTGAAACTCGGTAACTACGGAAAATGAGGACCAAATTCCTTAAACAAAGTGTCAAATTAATCAGCTCTACGAGGCTTTTAAGATTCACAACACATCGTCACTGCATCTTGTTGAATTTCCTAGGAAAATAGTACTTTGTGTACTCGAACACACAACTTTTGTGACTTTTCATACTCTGAAACTCGGTAACTACGGAAAATGAGGACCAAATTCCTTAAACAAAGTGTCAAATTAATCAGCTCTACGAGGCCTTTAAGATTCACAACACATCATCACTGCATCTTGTTGAATTTCCTAGAAAAATAGTACTTCGTGTTCTCGAACACATAAATTTTGTGACTTTTCAAATTCTGAAACTCGATAACTACGGAAAATGAGGACCAAATTCCTTAAACAAAGTGTCAAATTAATCAGCTCTACGATGCCTTTAAGATTCACAACACATCATCACTGCATCTTGTTGAATTTCCTAGAAAAATAGTACTTTGTGTACTCGAACACACAACTTTTGTGACTTTTCATACTCTGAAACTCGATAACTACGGAAAATGAGGACCAAATTCCTTAAACAAAGTGTCAAATTAATCAGCTATACGAGGCCTTTAAGATGTCACAACACATCCTCATTGCACCTTGTTGAATTTCCTAGAAAAATAGTATTTTGTGTACTCGACCAAACAACTTTTCTGACTTTTCAAATATAGAAACTAGATAACTACTGAAAATGAGGACCAAATTCCTTAAACAAAATGTCAAATTAATCAGCTCTACGAGGCCTTTAAGATGTCACAACACATCCTCATTGCATCTTGTTGAATTACATAGAAAAATAGTATTTTGTGTACTCGAACACACAACTTTTGGGGCTTTTCAAATACTGAATCTCGATAACTACGGAAAATGAGGACCAAATTCCTTAAACAAAGTTTCAAATTAATCAGCTATACGAAGCCTTTAAGATTCACAACACATCATCTTTGCATCTAGTTGAATTTCCTAGAAATATAGTACTTTGTGTACTGGAACACACAAATTTTGGGGCTTTTCAAATACTGAAACTCGATAACTACGGAAAATCTGGACCAAATTCCTTAAACAAAGTGTCAAATTAATCAGCTATACGAGGCCTTTAAGATTCACAACACACCATCTTTGCGTCTAGTTGAATTTCCTAGAAATATAGTACTTTGTGTACTCGAACACACAACTTTTGGGGCTTTTCAAATACTGAAACTCGAAAACTACGGAAAGTGAGGACCAAATTCCTTAAACAAAATGTCAAATTAATCAGCTCTACGAGGCCTTTAAGATGTCACAACACATCCTCATTGCATCTTGTTGAATTACATAGAAAAATAGTACTTTGTGTTCTCGAACACATAAATTTTGTGACTTTTCAAATTCTGAAACTCGATAACTTCGGAAAATGAGGACCAAATTCCTTACACAAAGTGTCAAATTAATCAGCTCTACGAGGCCTTTAAGATTCACAACACATCATCACTGCATCTTGTTGAATTTCCTAGAAAAATAGTACTTTGTGTACTCGAACACACAACTTTTGTGACTTTTCAAACTCTAAAACTCGATAACTACGGAAAATGAGTACCAAATTCCTTAAACAAAGTGTCAAATTAATCAGCACTACGAGGCCTTTAAGATTCACAACACATCAACTTTGCATCTTGTTGAATTTCCAAGAAAAATAGTACTTTGTGTACTCGAACACACAACTTTTGTGACTTTTCAAACTCTAAAACTCGATAACTACGGAAAATGAGTACCAAATTCCTTAAACAAAGTGTCAAATTAATCAGCACTACGAGGCCTTTAAGATTCACAACACATCAACTTTGCATCTTGTTGAATTTCCTAGAAAAATAGTACTTTGTGTACTCGAACACACAACTTTTGTGACTTTTCATACTCTGAAACTCGGTAACTACGGAAAATGAGGACCAAATTCCTTAAACAAAGTGTCAAATTAATCAGCTCTACGAGGCCTTTAAGATTCACAACACATCATCACTGCATCTTGTTGAATTTCCTAGAAAAATAGTACTTCGTGTTCTCGAACACATAAATTTTGTGACTTTTCATACTCTGAAACTCGGTAACTACGGAAAATGAGGACCAAATTCCTTAAACAAAGTGTCAAATTAATCAGCTCTACGAGGCCTTTAAGATGTCACAACACATCCTCATTGCACCTTGTTGAATTTCCTAGAAAAATAGTATTTTGTGTACTCGAACACACAACTTTTGGGGCTTTTCAAATACTGAATCTCGATAACTACGGAAAATGAGGACCAAATTCCTTAAAAAAAGTTTCAAATTAATCAGCTATACGAAGCCTTTAAGATTCACAACACATCATCTTTGCATCTAGTTGAATTTCCTAGAAATATAGTACTTTGTGTACTGGAACACACAAATTTTGGGGCTTTTCAAATACTGAAACTCGATAACTACGGAAAATCTGGACCAAATTCCTTAAACAAAGTGTCAAATTAATCAGCTATACGAGGCCTTTAAGATTCACAACACACCATCTTTGCGTCTAGTTGAATTTCCAAGAAAAATAGTACTTTGTGTACTCGAACACACAACTTTTGTGACTTTTCAAATTCTGAAACTCGATAACTACGGAAAGTGAGGACCAAATTCCTTAAACATTATGTCAAATTAATCAGCTCTACGAGGCCTTTAAGATTCACAACACATCGTCACTGCATCTTGTTGAATTTCCTAGAAAAATAGTACTTTGTGTACTCGAACACACAACTTTTGTGACTTTTCAAATTCTGAAACTCGATAACTACGGAAAGTGAGGACCAAATTCCTTAAACAAAATGTCAAATTAATCAGCACTACGAGGCCTTTAAGATTCACAACACATCAACTTTGCATCTAGTTGAATTTCCAAGAAAAATAGTACTTTGTGTACTCGAACACATAAATTTTGTGACTTTTCATACTCTGAAACTCGGTAACTACGGAAAATGAGGACCAAATTCCTTACACAAAGTGTCAAATTAATCAGCTCTACGAGGCCTTTAAGATTCACAACACATCATCACTGCATCTTGTTGAATTTCCTAGAAAAATAGTATTTTGTGTACTCGAACAAACAACTTTTGTGACTTTTCAAATTCTGAAACTCGATAACTACGGAAAGTGAGGACCAAATTCCTTAAACAAGTGTCAAATTATTCAGCTCTCCGAGGCCTTTAAGATTCACAACACATCATCACTGCATCTTGTTGAATTTCCTAGAAAAATAGTATTTTGTGTACTCGAACAAACAACTTTTGTGACTTTTCAAATTCAGAAACTCGATAACTACGGAAAATGAGGACCAAATTCCTTAAACAAAGTGTCAAATTAATCAGCTCTACGAGGCCTTTAAGATTCACAACACATCATCACTGCATCTTGTTGAATTTCCTAGAAAAATAGTATTTTGTGTACTCGAACAAACAACTTTTGTGACTTTTCAAATTCAGAAACTCGATAACTACGGAAAATGAGGACCAAATTCCTTAAACAAAGTGTCAAATTAATCAGCTCTACGAGGCCTTTAAGATTCACAACACATCATCACTGCATCTTGTTGAATTTCCTAGAAAAATAGTATTTTGTGTACTCGAAAAAACAACTTTTGTGACTTTTCAAATTCAGAAACTCGATAACTACGGAAAATGAGGACCAAATTCCTTAAACAAAGTGTCAAATTAATCAGCTCTACGAGGCCTTTAAGATTCACAACACATCATCACTGCATCTTGTTGAATTTCCTAGAAAAATAGTATTTTGTGTACTCGAACAAACAACTTTTGTGACTTTTCAAATTCTGAAACTCGATAACTACGGAAAGTGAGGACGAAATTCCTTAAACAAAATGTCAAATTAATCAGCTCTACGAGGCCTTTAAGATTCACAACACATCATCACTGCATCTTGTTGAATTTCCTAGAAAAATAGTACTTTGTGTACTCGAACACACAACTTTTGTGACTTTTCATACTCTGAAACTCGGTAACTACGGAAAATGAGGACCAAATTCCTTAAACAAAGTGTCAAATTAATCAGCTCTACGAGGCTTTTAAGATTCACAACACATCGTCACTGCATCTTGTTGAATTTCCTAGGAAAATAGTACTTTGTGTACTCGAACACACAACTTTTGTGACTTTTCATACTCTGAAACTCGGTAACTACGGAAAATGAGGACCAAATTCCTTAAACAAAGTGTCAAATTAATCAGCTCTACGAGGCCTTTAAGATTCACAACACATCATCACTGCATCTTGTTGAATTTCCTAGAAAAATAGTACTTTGTGTACTCGAACACACAACTTTTGTGACTTTTCATACTCTGAAACTCGGTAACTACGGAAAATGAGGACCAAATTCCTTAAACAAAGTGTCAAATTAATCAGCTCTACGAGGCCTTTAAGATTCACAACACATCATCACTGCATCTTGTTGAATTTCCTAGAAAAATAGTACTTCGTGTTCTCGAACACATAAATTTTGTGACTTTTCAAATTCTGAAACTCGATAACTACGGAAAATGAGGACCAAATTCCTTAAACAAAGTGTCAAATTAATCAGCTCTACGATGCCTTTAAGATTCACAACACATCATCACTGCATCTTGTTGAATTTCCTAGAAAAATAGTACTTTGTGTACTCGAACACACAACTTTTGTGACTTTTCATACTCTGAAACTCGGTAACTACGGAAAATGAGGACCAAATTCCTTAAACAAAGTGTCAAATTAATCAGCTCTACGAGGCCTTTAAGATTCACAACACATCATCTTTGCATCTTGTTGAATTTCCAAGAAAAATAGTATTTTGTGTACTCGAACACACAACTTTTGGGGCTTTTCAAATACTGAATCTCGATAACTACGGAAAATGAGGACCAAATTCCTTAAACAAAGTTTCAAATTAATCAGCTATACGAAGCCTTTAAGATTCACAACACTTCATCTTTGCATCTAGTTGAATTTCCTAGAAATATAGTACTTTGTGTACTCGAACACACAACTTTTGGGGCTTTTCAAATACTGAAACTCGATAACTACGGAAAGTGAGGACCAAATTCCTTAAACAAAATGTCAAATTAATCAGCTCTACGAGGCCTTTAAGATGTCACAACACATCCTCATTGCATCTTGTTGAATTACATAGAAAAATAGTACTTTGTGTTCTCGAACACATAAATTTTGTGACTTTTCAAATTCTGAAACTCGATAACTTCGGAAAATGAGGACCAAATTCCTTACACAAAGTGTCAAATTAATCAGCTCTACGAGGCTTTTAAGATTCACAACACATCGTCACTGCATCTTGTTGAATTTCCTAGGAAAATAGTACTTTGTGTACTCGAACACACAACTTTTGTGACTTTTCATACTCTGAAACTCGGTAACTACGGAAAATGAGGACCAAATTCCTTAAACAAAGTGTCAAATTAATCAGCTCTACGAGGCCTTTAAGATTCACAACACATCATCACTGCATCTTGTTGAATTTCCTAGAAAAATAGTACTTTGTGTACTCGAACACACAACTTTTGTGACTTTTCATACTCTGAAACTCGGTAACTACGGAAAATGAGGACCAAATTCCTTAAACAAAGTGTCAAATTAATCAGCTCTACGAGGCCTTTAAGATTCACAACACATCATCACTGCATCTTGTTGAATTTCCTAGAAAAATAGTACTTCGTGTTCACGAACACATAAATTTTGTGACTTTTCAAATTCTGAAACTCGATAACTACGGAAAATGAGGACCAAATTCCTTAAACAAAGTGTCAAATTAATCAGCTCTACGATGCCTTTAAGATTCACAACACATCATCACTGCATCTTGTTGAATTTCCTAGAAAAATAGTACTTTGTGTACTCGAACACACAACTTTTGTGACTTTTCATACTCTGAAACTCGGTAACTACGGAAAATGAGGACCAAATTCCTTAAACAAAGTGTCAAATTAATCAGCTCTACGAGGCCTTTAAGATTCACAACACATCATCTTTGCATCTTGTTGAATTTGCAAGAAAAATAGTATTTTGTGTACTCGAACACACAACTTTTGGGGCTTTTCAAATACTGAATCTCGATAACTACGGAAAATGAGGACCAAATTCCTTAAACAAAGTTTCAAATTAATCAGCTATACGAAGCCTTTAAGATTCACAACACTTCATCTTTGCATCTAGTTGAATTTTCTAGAAAAATAGTACTTTGTGTACTCGAACACACAACTTTTGTGACTTTTCATACTCTAAAACTCGATAACTACGGAAAATGAGTACCAAATTCCTTAAACAAAGTGTCAAATTAATCAGCACTACGAGGCCTTTAAGATTCACAACACATCAACTTTGCATCTTGTTGAATTTCCAAGAAAAATAGTACTTTGTGTACTCGAATACACAACTTTTGTGACTTTTCAAACTCTAAAACTCGATAACTACGGAAAATGAGTACCAAATTCCTTAAACAAAGTGTCAAATTAATCAGCACTACGAGGCCTTTAAGATTCACAACACATCAACTTTGCATCTTGTTGAATTTCCTAGAAAAATAGTACTTCGTCTTCTCGAACACATAAATTTTGTGACTTTTCAAATTCTGAAACTCGATAACTACGGAAAATGAGGACCAAATTCCTTAAACAATGTTTCAAATTAATCAGCACTACGAGGCCTTTAAGATTCACAACACATCAACTTTGCATCTAGTTGAATTTCCAAGAAAAATAGTACTTTCTGTACTCGAACACACAACTTTTGTGACTTTTCATTTTCTGAAACTCGATAACTACGGAAAGTGAGGACCAAATTCCTTAAACAAAATGTCAAATTAATCAGCTCTACGAGGCCTTTAAGATGTCACAACACATCCTCATTGCATCTTGTTGAATTACATAGAAAAATAGTACTTTGTGTTCTCGAACACATAACTTTTGGGGCTTTTCAAACTCTGAAACTCGATAACTACGGAAAATGAGGACCAAATTCCTTAAACAACGTGTCAAATTAATCAGCTATACGAGGCCTTTAAGATGTCACAACACATCCTCATTGCACCTTGTTGAATTTCCTAGAAAAATAGTATTTTGTGTACTCGAACAAACAACTTTTGTGACTTTTCAAATTCAGAAACTAGATAACTACTGAAAATGAGGACCAAATTCCTTAAACAAAGTGTCAAATTAATCAGCTCTACGAGGCCTTTAAGATGTCACAACACATCCTCATTGCATCTTGTTGAATTACATAGAAAAATAGTACTTTGTGTTCTCGAACACATAACTTTTGGGGCTTTTCAAACTCTGAAACTCGATAACTACGGAAAATGAGGACCAAATTCCTTAAACAAAGTGTCAAATTAATCAGCTCTACGAGGCCTTTAAGATGTCACAACACATCCTCATTGCATCTTGTTGAATTACATAGAAAAATAGTACTTTGTGTTCTCGAACACATAACTTTTGGGGCTTTTCAAACTCTGAAACTCGATAACTACGGAAAATGAGGACCAAATTCCTTAAACAAAGTGTCAAATTAATCAGCTATACGAGGCCTTTAAGATGTCACAACACATCCTCATTGCACCTTGTTGAATTTCCTAGAAAAATAGTATTTTGTGTACTCGAACAAACAACTTTTGTGACTTTTCAAATTCAGAAACTAGATAACTACTGAAAATGAGGACCAAATTCCTTAAACAAGTGTCAAATTATTCAGCTCTCCGAGGCCTTTAAGATTCACAACACATCATCACTGCATCTTGTTGAATTTCCTAGAAAAATAGTATTTTGTGTACTCGAACAAACAACTTTTGTGACTTTTCAAATTCAGAAACTCGATAACTACGGAAAATGAGGACCAAATTCCTTAAACAAAGTGTCAAATAAATCAGCTCTACGAGGCCTTTAAGATTCACAACACATCATCACTGCATCTTGTTGAATTTCCTAGAAAAATAGTATTTTGTGTACTCGAACAAACAACTTTTGTGACTTTTCAAATTCAGAAACTCGATAACTACGGAAAATGAGGACCAAATTCCTTAAACAAAGTGTCAAATTAATCAGCTCTACGAGGCCTTTAAGATTCACAACACATCATCACTGCATCTTGTTGAATTTCCTAGAAAAATAGTATTTTGTGTACTCGAACAAACAACTTTTGTGACTTTTCAAATTCTGAAACTCGATAACTACGGAAAGTGAGGACGAAATTCCTTAAACAAAATGTCAAATTAATCAGCTCTACGAGGCATTTAAGATGGCACAACACATCCTCATTGCATCTTGTTGAATTACATAGAAAAATAGTACTTTGTGTTCTCGAACACATAACTTTTGGGGCTTTTCAAACTCTGAAACTCGATAACTACGGAAAATGAGGACCAAATTCCTTAAACAAAGTGTCAAATTAATCAGCTCTACGAGGCCTTTAAGATTCACAACACATCATCACTGCATCTTGTTGAATTTCCTAGAAAAATAGTACTTTGTGTACTCGAACACACAACTTTTGTGACTTTTCAAATTCTGAAACTCGATAACTACGGGAAATGAGGACCAAATTCTTTAAACAAAGTGTCAAATTATTCAGCTCTCCGAGGCCTTTAAGATTCACAACACATCATCACTGCATCTTGTTGAATTTTCTAGAAAAATAGTACTTTGTGTTCTCGAACACATAAATTTTGTGACTTTTCAAATTCTGAAACTCGATAACTACGGGAAATGAGGACCAAATTCCTTAAACAAAGTGTCAAATTATTCAGCTCTCCGAGGCCTTTAAGATTCACAACACATCATCACTGCATCTTGTTGAATTTTCTAGAAAAATAGTATTTTGTGTACTCGAACAAACAACTTTTGTGACTTTTCAAATTCAGAAACTCGATAACTACGGGAAATGAGGACCAAATTCCTTAAACAAAGTGTCAAATTATTCAGCTCTCCGAGGCCTTTAAGATTCACAACACATCATCACTGCATCTTGTTGAATT